>NC_092334.1:546417500-547617500 GCF_046630445.1 Rutidosis leptorrhynchoides
TATAATAGGTTTAATACTTTGTTACCATTCTCAAGTTATAATATATACATATATATATATATATATATATATATATATATATATATATATATATATATATATATATATATATATATATATATATATATAATCATATCCATTTATATAATGGTTCGTGAATCATCGGAATTTGGTTGAGGTTAAATGAATACCTAAACATAATTCAAAGTTTTTGATATTTCAACATTACAGACTTTGCTTATCGTGTCAGAAACATATAAAGATTAAGTTTAAATTTGGTCAGAAATTTCTGGGTTGTCACGGTACCTACCCGTTAAAGAAATTTAGTCCCCGAAATTTGATCGAGGTCGTCATGACTAACCGTAAGAATGTTATTATGACGAATATAAGCTGATACATAGAATTTTATCTTGATTAAGAAATACTGATAAAATAATTCGATTTCTCGAAGCGTATGAGTGAAGCTATCGTAAAAGAGTGAAATGAGAAAATAGAGATTTGCCTTATCTTTTGACATCATCACGGTTGATCTCTAGATTAAAGAAAATCTTTGTAATCTATATAGGATTTGATTCTTCGGTGGTTAAGGAAATTATGATCCTCTTCGATTTAATGCGATAATCCATCTCGATTTCTCTGTCGGATATTTCACTATAAATCCACCTCCTTCGTTTCCTTACAACTCACACCTTTTATTATTTCTCTCTCAATTCATACTTTAAAACATTCGTCAATATGATCCATCCGGTTCTGATTCTTGATATACTCTTAACTTTCATATCTGTCATTCTTCTTTTTCATCTACCACCAGAGGATTTTATTTACTTTTACTATTACCTTGGGGTTATAGTATTTTTAATTCTCCCGTGCTTTTACGTTGCAATACGTATTGATATGCACGGATTTATGTGTTGTTGTCGAGCTTCATATTTTCTTTTATATTTAAAAGTTCCATACTTTTGTCTCCTCTTCCCGATTTCAAGTCAAGCGAATAATGGTCCAGAATTCGTAGAAATGGATTTCGAAATGAACATAGTTAATTTTCTAAGAAGGAATTTATAATGGCACGATCTTGATTTGTCAAATTACCAGAATACCCCGAAAAAGACCGAATCATCAAGAAAAATATTTTCTTGATATGTTTAGAGGTTAAGTAGAATACAAGAGTCGTGTAACATGGCACATGATGACGTTATGATCTGTGAAGCATCACGTTCCATTTAGAAACTTAGCATGACTTACTGTAATATAATCACGTTGATCAAGTGTCATTATATTATACTAACTCATGCTTCAGTTCCCAATATTACTTCAAAACATTCATATTTTAAACTCGAAGATTTCAGAATTTAGAAACTAAAATAGTTTCTTTTATGATGTAACACAGATAGCAAGAAGAGATAAATAATCTCAGATGAGAATAGTTATGAATATATCTCCAGAAATATCGAGGATATTTATAATGAAAGATATGATGATATTTTAGAATATTTAATATAAGAGGATGATGAAGAATATTGTCTGCAAGAGTTTTAGAGTAAGGAACAAGGTATTCGCTAAAGACTTCAGCAGATACTGAATCATTTGGATTCTTTGAAGGCATATTTAGTCTTGGTGATTTGTCCACAGCCTCCTTCATACTTTGCTCAATCCATTTTCCAGTTCCAAACCTTCTCTTTTTCTGAGCTTTGCCAACACACTATTTTTTATCATCAAACTTTTGACTGTTACGGTTGTCTACAGTTTCTGCTGCTTTATCAGCATTTTTCCATAATCCAGGGAACTAGTTCGTGGTTTAGGGTGTTTTTCAGAAACTTCACATTCGTAGTATGTAAGTCTTGGAGGTAGACGTTATATATATATATATAACTGTTGGCGTAGAATTGCTGCGAAATTCGAGAATAATGATTCAAGCTTTTTGGTATGGTTACTACCATTACAAGATGCAGATGAGTACATGATGGGTTTTCATGAATAATATAGATATTTTTCAGAGAGACTAAAGCCGAAGTTGCTGGTGCATCTGCTGATAATATGGTGGAATATAAAAGATTCCCCAGTAACGATGGCAATCGTATATATCGAGGTTATAATAAGTTTAGTCCGACTGAAAAGTCGAAGTTGACTTGCTGGAGCTGTGACAAAATTTGCTACTTTGAAAAGGAATCGTAAAGTTATTTTTGCTAATAGATGCCAAAGGATCTGACACGAGTACGTGTTAAACTACGACTTTGGTTTCGAGAGTTTTTCAGGTGCATGACTGTGGGTAACATGTGGTTGGATCATCATCTCAATTGTTCATTATTTGAAGTGTCTTCAGGAATTTCGAAGGGTTTGAACATAGATTGTAATCGTTAATATACATATGATGTTCTAGAATTTTGAATGATATGAATATTTTTCTGGGTAGAAGTGATGTTCTAGTAAAATTTGAAGTCAAAGTATAACTTTGAAAGATATAGGGATTTAAGAGTAAAGGTATCGGTTATATCTTAACTTGGATTCTGATCTGTTAAAATCAGAATATGTAATCGAGTTTGGATGAAATAGTTGTTCTGATTTCTATGAAAGAATGTGCATCGTTGTGAAGGTAGTGAGTATAGTTAATGATTGCTGAATCAGAATTGAAGAATGTAACATATTAATTGTGAATTTATATATCTCTCGGGTATTATCTACCCGTTAAAAGTTTCACAAGTTAATATTTTGTATAGGAGAATTTGCATTACAGTCTTTATGAAAATATATATATATCCTCTTCAGATGTAATACAGATTTAATAAGTTAATATTTCATTAAACTCATTTGATTTATGGTTGAAATTATGATTGAGAAATCCCTAAAACTTCAGAAGTTACGTAATCTTCACTGAGTATTTCTTCTATTTGAATGAAATTATGAATTATCACTTCATTATTCATCTATTGATATTTCTTTGATGAATGATGTTGGGTGTTTGTAGAAATTCTTGTGAACTACGCAAGACACGAATGATGATTTCTAGGAATTTTCGAGTACATCGAAAATGAATGTGTAAAATCAAACATGTAATTGAATAATACACTTGATTTATTATGAAATGGAATTCATTGAGTTGAAACAGATATTGTAGTTAACGATGGTTAAGTCGTTAATGAATGATGTACATTATAGCATATCAATAACAGGAACTAACCGAGTAGTACCTACTGGTTAAGATTCACACGTAATAGCTTAGTACGAAAAGATTTATTTTTATCTCAAAATTCATATATATATAAAATATACATATAATTTCTTCAAGGGGAATGAGTTAATACTTCTTAACTCATTGATACAATATACGCGTTGTGGATAAGTGATGATGTTGCAGTGATTATGGATCTAGTGGAGCTTGTGATGTTGTAGGTGCTGCTGATGATGACGATACCGACGGCACAGATTGTGCTGGTGATGCTAATGGTACTGTTGATGCTGCTGGTAAAACAAGTCTAGCTTGTAAATCGTGCACCATTCCGGTCAGTGTTTCTTTTATCATTTCGGTCCACTCATCTGATTTATGGTTAGGTCTAGAATAAATAATCTTTAAGACTTTGGAGATTACATAATCGCCACGGAATGTTTCTACAATGAAGTTATGAATCAATACTTCATCGGTCATTGTTGTTGGTACTCCTTGTTATCTACGGTGCGTATGACGTTGATATTCGAGGTACAGATTGTTAGGTTGAGGTGTGGGATACGGATGTTGTTGTTGGTGGTGGTAATGGTACTGTTAGCATTGATGATGGTGATACTGTTGTTGTCGGTGTTGTTGCTGGTGCTTGTAACCTTTGCACTATATTCTCTAAAGCCACCACTCGAGTGCGAAGCTCGTTGACTTCTTTTATTACACCAGGGTGATTGTCGGTTCGGATGAGTAGGTGAATAAGATCTAGAATGTGAGATAGTATATAATCGTGACGAGATACTCTAGAAATGAGAGAGAAAATGGTATCTCGAATAGGTTCGCCGGTAAGTGCTTCAGGTTCATCGCCAAGAGGGCAATGTGGTGGATGGAAGGGATCACCTTCTTCTTATCTCCAGTGATTAAGTAAGCTACGAACCTATCCCCAATTCATCCAGAATAGATGATGGCTTATTGGTTGATCCATTCCGGTCACACTGCTTTCGGAGCTCGAGTGAAACTCCATATCGGAATCCGAGGAACTTGAACTAGTGGCGAGTTCTATTTCGTACGATTGAATAAAGGATTTTTCGGTATGAAATAATTTCTGGCTATCGGATGGTATTCTAATTACATAGAATATCTATATATATAGAGTAAAATATTTCGCAGATTACGGAGGAATTTACGGAATATGACAGGCAAAGTTTACAGTAACAAATATGCTAAGATGTGATTTAGCAGATACGCTAAGATATGAATTTTGTCTATACACTATTCAAGCAATCAATGCAGTAAGATGTGTCTAGACTAAGAATGATAAGCAAATAGTTTCCGACAAGAAATGATAAGCAAAACTTTTTGACATGCAACTAAGGTCGAAGTCCAGACTCACTAATGCATTCTAACGACTATCAGTTAGACACACTAATGCAGACCTGGTTCGCTAAGACCATCGCTCTGATACCACATGTAAAGACCCGTCCTAATCCATAAGGACGAATACAATAACATAAGGTTACATTACAAGGTATTTGACCTCTATATGATACATTTTTACAAACATTGCATTCGTTTTAAAAGACAAACTTTCATTTCATCAAAAATTGACAGGCATACATACCATTTCATAATATCCAAACTATAAATGACCGAATATGTCATTTACTTAATAATAATCTTTATTAAACTCAACAATCTTGAATGCAACGTCTTTTGAAATATGTCATGAATGACTCCAAGTAATATCTTTAAAATGAGTAAATGAACAGCGAAAGATTTCTTTCAATCCTGAGAATAAACATGCTTTCAAGTGTCAACCAAAAGGTTGGTGAGTTCATTAGTTTATCGTAATCAATCATTTCCATAATTTTAATAGACCACAAGATTTCCTTTATTCAATAATCATACACTCGCAAGTGTTTTAAAATCATTCATATGGATTGAACACCTGGTAACCGACATTAACATAATGCATATAGAATATCTCCAAACAGAAACTCGTCTGTATAATATAAACTCGAAGTACTAAAGCATACCATTTTCCAGTATGTGGGGTGTTAGTGCCCGTAGATCTACCTTTAGGATTCGCGTCAATTAGGGTGTCTGTTCCCTAATTCTTAGGCTACCAAGCTAAAAGGGTGATATTCGATTCGATAATCCAACCATAGAATGTAATTTTTGAGTACTTGTGTCTATTTCGTCAAACATTTATAAAAGTAGCGCATGTATTCTCAGTCCCAAAAATATATATTGCAAAAGCATTTAAAAAAAAGGGAGTAATGAAACTCACAATACGATATTTTGTAGTAAAAATATTCATACGATGAAACTGAACAATGCAGGGTTGGCCTTGGATTCACGAACCTATATCAATTGTATATCTATTAAAACATATAATAGAAATCTCATAATTTCATTTATTAATTATGTAAAATTTTATATATTTGTAGTTATGTAGAATTTATACTAAATTCTATTTAAATATATATCTTATTTATATATATTATATCTGTATATTTTGTGTATATATATTATAATATATGTAATAAGTATAATTTTGTACAAAATATTAATTTGTTAAAAAAATAGTTTCAACCATAATGATTTACTAATAATAATAATAATAATAATAATAATAATAATAATAATAATAATAATAATAATAATAATAATAACTTTATTAATAATGATAATACTAACAATAATAATAATAATAATAATATTGTTAATAATGATACTTATGTTAATGATAATAATACTAATAATTATAAAAATGATACTAATACTAATATTAGTGAAAATAATAATAATTTGCATCATTTTTATAATAATAATAATATTAATCATAGCATTTATGTTTACATAATAATAATGATAGTAGATATATTAGTTGTTAATAAATATAATAATAATAATAATTAAAATAATAATAATAATAATAATAATAATAATAATAATAATAATAATAATAATAATAATAATAACAATACTCTTAATTATAACTATAATCATAATAATAATAATGATAACTAATACTTAAATGACAAAATTTATAATAATTAATACATTAATAATAATAATAATAATAATGGTTATATTCTTATAACTATGTTTGTAATACTAATAATAATTATAATACTAGTAATACTAATAATAACAATAATAATAATAACAATAATAATAATAATAATAATAATAATAATAATGATAATAATAATAATAATAATGATAATAATAATAATAATAATAATAATAATAATAATAATAATAATAATAATAATAATAATAATAATAATAATAATAATAAATAGGAAACTACCTCACATTAATAGGCCCTTTAAAAAAAATGTCACCCGCCGGGCTCGAACCCGTCACCTCTCGAATACCCGAACACCCGCTAAACCATCCAGTCCATTTTGATTTTCTAATTTATATCGACTACCAATATTATTAACCCGTATTTCTATTTTCCCTTTTTCTTCATTATCTCCAAAACTCTTAAATCGACCAGAGATCAATACCACAGTCAACAAGACATTGAAGTGGTCTTTTTTATGATTTATAAATGATACAGAACCAACAAATTGAGGTGATCGAGATTACTCAAAACAGAAAGAAAAAAAAACTGCTGTAACAGGAAGAACACGATGATGATTATGAACTCAAACACAAATTTTAAAATCTGGACCGTTTTAGATAATGTTTTCAACATGAAATAGTTTCTAAATCATTCCTAGAATCTTTCTGATTAATCAATTAGACTTAAAACATCTAAACACGTTTGAATTTCCTCAAGAACAATTCGTTTGACTTTTATTTTAAAAACTTTGACTCTAAAATTAACGATCAATACAAGGAATTGGAATCTCAATTTTTGCAGATAGTTTTAGTAATGGATTCCTAACAAGACCTTATTAATACTTTTTGAAATTGATTTCATAATCGTTCGAATTGAAAAATGTAAACAAGAACAGGGGACGAGTTATGTTCTTGCCTTTTTCTGTTTGAAATTCAATTAAATAAAAACTGTAAATGATTTTGTAAAATTGGTAAAGGTAGTGGTGTGTCGATATATCAATGAATTTGTCAATTATATACAGAATTTGGTACTTGATTTTCTCATCAGACAATTTAGAACAGGAAATTATGTAAAAAACAAATAAATCGAATTCAGTTTTCTCTGATTTGTACTGATGATTACGATAGGGAATATCAATTTAACACAGTATGACAATGATTTAAAAACTGATTTTGGATCTTATAAGTATAAATACGTATTTATCTATATTCATATATGTATATTATCGTATTTATGTATAAATATATATATATATATATATATATATATATATATATATGTGTGTGTGTATATATATATATATATATATATATATATATGCATTTGTATATATATATCATCTGTATTTTGTATATGTATATGTATTTATATATATTTGTAATTATATTTCTTGTTTATATATTTGTATATATATATATATATATATATATAATTCTTAAATTTTAGTAATTAACAAGTATAAAGATATTTACATTATTAATAATACTCTTAATATTATAAATAAAAATAATGAAAGTTTATATTAATATAATAGTAATAATATTATTATTATTAATGATATAAAATTTATAACAACAATATTATTAATAATATTAATAATTATAATAATACTAATCTTATTAATGATAATAATAATATTATTAATAATAATACAATAATAATTTATATATATTAAATTCGTATCTATAAATTATATATTAAAAATAGTTTTAATAATACTGGTATTGATATTAATATTAAAGGTAATAACAATATTATTATAACAACTATAGTTATACTTATATATATATATATATATATATATATATATATATATATATATATATATATATATATATATATATATATATATATATATATATATATATATATATATATATTCATTTTAACATTAACTTAATTACTTTGTATATTATTTTACATATTTAATTCTAATGATTATCTTATCACATACACGAGAACTTATTGTAAAGCACACATTGAAAGTTAAGCAGGAATCTCTACTAACTTTTGACTAATTCTCAATAATTGGTACTTTGTTCTCACATGTATATCACTTTACCATTTATTTCGAATATTGTTAAAAATAATAGATTTCTCAAATCATAGTGGACCTCATAACAGAGACCCATGATCATAATTCCAATTTATCTGTTAAATCAATCATTTGATATCATCTTCCAATTCCATTGATAAATATATTAAACATATACAATCATATAAAGTATAATACGTTTAATACTTTGTTAACATTCTCAAGTTATAATATATATACATAAATATAATCATATCCATTTATATAATGGTTCGTGAATCGTCGAAATTTGGTCGAGGTTAAATGAATACCTAAACATAATTCATCCAGAAATTGTGAGTCTTCCCCAAAGGTGTCGTTTTCATCATCGGATAGGTTAATGACTGGAACACTATCTGAGGATTCTGGTTTGGAGTAGCTGAATGTGATAACAAGTTCTAAGCCAGACATCTATCACACAACAACTAGCATGTTAGTACCACATAATATTTACATATTAATTTTTAACCAACAAGGATAAGCAATAGTTTTCGAAATCAAACACGGTCAAAGTCCAGACTCACTAATGCATCCTAACAAACTCGATAAGACACACTAATGCAAATTTTCTAGTTCTCTAAGACCAACGCTCTGATACCACCTGAAGTGTCCCGTTCATATCGAATATAAACGTCACGTACTCATTGGTGTCATTGCGAGGTATTGACCTCTATATGTGACATTTTTCAAAATCTGCATACGTTTTTATAATACAAACCATAACCTTTATTATAATCGAAGGTTCAAACAGCATAATAATGATTATCGTTTAGTGATAATCTTAGTTTTACAAACTCTACATTTGATAATAACAATACGATTTCCAACATATTTCACATTACAAATCTTCCGATATGCGGTTTTATTTTTGACACAAATATGCATACTCCAAATTTTGCTTAAATTCGGAATAATGCAGCGGAAGCTTTTAATTATCACCTGAGAATAAACATACTTAAAACGTCAACATAAAGTTGGTGAGATATAGGTTTAATGCTAGCAGCATTATAAATATAGACCACAAGATTTCATATACACAAACGTTTTAATAAAAATTTTCTAAGTGGTTGAGCACTTGATAACCATACTTAACATTTAATCAACATCGCATATTCCCTTTATTATGAAATCTCACTACACCGTACCAAGTATAGTTACCGAAACGAAGTACTGTGCAACTGTTGAATACTGGTCGTCCAGTCCGGTTGGGGTTGTCAGGCCCGAAAGATCTATCAACAGGATTCGCGTTTACAATACCTCATGTAAATAGTAGTTACCAAGTTACAGAGACGTATGCCAGTGGTACAACTCAACGTAGAATATATATATATTTTTTATCACTTGTGTCCATAACGTAAATCATAAAATGATGTATTCTCATCCCAAAATATTTAGAGTTTAAAAGTGGGACTATATACTCACTTTTGTCTTGAAGATATACGACTTGGTCTCTGATAGATATCACGAACCTAACCATATATAATATATCAACATGTTTTCTTTTCAAATAATCGTTACATGTATACTTATAATACTTTTAATATCTAATTGTCTGTAGTTAGCAGTCCGATATTAGTGGTCCTAAATCAATTATTTAATAAAATAAATAAAGACCCCATCGTATTCGTATTGATCGGAATTAATCTTGACCCATGGTACCATGTTGTCAAATGACGTGTTGCGTACATAAAGTACCGTGTTGTCAAATGACGTGTTGCGTACAATCATGAGGTCTTATGATTAATCTTCTCGTGTTGTTTACGGGTGGTCCTTAAATATGTAGAATTAAATCATGAGTAAATATATATGAAATATCATATTAAGTAGCAAAGATATGATTAGTTTAGTTTTACTCCAATTAATTTCGTAGCTAAACTTGCTTCGGATACCCAATTTTGTTTTAGCCGTAATTTCTTCAATATAACTCCGTTTTTGTTGGTTCAACTTGCCACTTACTTGGATCGAGTCATTATTTATGAATATTAACTATAAATACCTTAGTTTGCATTTGAAATCACAGGTTATAGGTCAAACTTTGGTGAATCTTATGAAAGTGATCATTTCCGTTGTAAAAACAACATCTAGATGATCATTTTTACAAAAATACTTACACTTTGAGTTACACCATGAGATTTTTATATATTAACATATTCATAAGAAATATCATTTTTCCAGAATATAAACTTCCAATTCAAAGTTTAAGATGGTTTTTAATTATCCAACCCAAAACAGTCCCCGGTTGCACTCCGACGACGTAGATTCAGTTTTAAGGTGTTCTTTGTAAAATCAAGTTGTATCTTGTTAAGTTAGCATATCCTTATGATATATTACAGGTCTTGAAGTGTTTTAAAAGTTAAGTTAGAAGGATCTATTTAGTTTGAGAACAAGTTTGAAATCATTCAAACTATGTTCATGTTGTTATATATATTCGTAGTAAGATAGTCATATATGAATTAAACAAGATGATGAACCAAGGTTATACCTCAAGTATGATGAAGAAAGTTACTGAATAAACAATATATGAACTTGTTCTTGATGACTTGGAAGATTAAGAAGTGAAATCATGAAAAGAAACAAAGGTTGTAAGTAAGTTTATATCTTGATTTAAGATAAATAACTTACATGAATTGAATAAAAGTTTAAACATAGTCTTACCTTGATTATGAAGCTAAAAGATGGTGAAAATTCTTGGAGATGATCAAGTATGATGTTAGGAGTATTTTGAGAGAGAATTTGGAGTGTAAGTTTGAGAAAATGGAATGGAAAAATGGGGTGAAATCATAAAAACGAATTTACTTGTTATATAGAAAAAAAATCCTTAAGTTTGTTTTTTAGCTCATTAGTCATACAAGTTGATAAATAATGGTTCCACATGTTTTTGACTCTAAGATGGCTGCTAAGAATGAATGATTAAAGGTGTATATACCAATAGTAAATACATCTAGAAGCTGCATACAATACGGTTACATATACCCTAGGTATACGTGTAAAAATCTTGAGGAAACGGAACGAGAATTCAAATATAACTATCTTTTGTGAATATACTTATATTGTTTTATGTATTTAAGCCCTTTAAAAGTAATTAAATATGTATTTATACGATACTTGTATAAGCATTATAGGTTATAGGTATATATATCAAAGAACATTACGTATAGTTACCGTTTTGAAAACTTTAGTTAGTAGTCTCAAAGTATACTTATAACTCATTGTTATTAGTACACAATGATATGTTAAACCATCCTTAGGTCATGTTAAATATGTATAAATACGTATATGTACACAATCGTATAATTATCGTATGTTATATAGTTCGTGATATCATAGGTCAAATTGGACGGTCAAACGTTGTGTAAAACTCTTTTCAAAAACACAAGACTCAACAATTTGGATTGCTTATTATGTTGGTAATGTTTAATTTATGTAAATAATAATCTTATATGTATAAAATGATCGGAAAAATCCGGGTCGTTACAGTACCTACCCGTTAAATAAATTTCGTCCTGAAATTTTAAAGTTGTACCTATTTTGCGTTCTCGGGAAACAAATGTGGGTACTTTTGTTTCATCTGATCCTCTCGTTCCCAAGTAAACTCGGGACCCCTTCGAGCATTTCAACGAACCTTAACGATTGGTATGTTGCTCTGCTTGAGTTGTTTAACTTCACGGTCTATGATTTCGACTGTTTCTTTTATGAATTGTAGTTTCTCGTCGACTTGGATTTCTTCAAGAGGAATGGTGAGGTCTTCCTTTGCAAGACACTTCTTAAGGTTTGAAACGTGAAATGTATTATGTACTCCGGCGAGTTGTTGTGGTAACTCGAGTCGATAAGCTACCGGTCCAATGCGTTCGATGATCTTGAACGGGCCTACATACCTTGGGTTCAGTTTACCCCTTTTGCGGAACGTATTACACCTTTCCAAGGTGAAACCTTTAGCATAACCATGTCACCAATCTGAAACTCTAATGGTTTCCTTCGGACATCGGCGTAGCTCTTTTGGCGACTACGGGCTGTTTTCAATCTCTCCTTGATTTGTACTATCTTCTCAGTAGTTTCGTGTATGATCTCGGGACCAGTTAATCGTCGATCTCCTACTTCATTCCAACAGATAGGGGATCTACACTTCCTTCCATACAGTGCTTCGAATGGTGCAGCTTTAATGCTCGCATGATAACTATTATTATACGAGAATTCTGCTAATGGTAGATATTTATCCCATCCGTTTCAAAAATCGATCACACATGCCCTGAGTATGTCTTCAAGAGTCTGAATTGTTCTTTCACTCTGCCCGTCAGTTTTCGGATGATATGCGGTGCTCATATCCAAATGAGTTCCCAGGGCCTCCTATAGTGATTGCCAGAACTTTGATGTAAATCTACTATCACGATCGGATATAATGGAAATAGGTATTCCATGCCTTGAAACAATTTCCTTTATGTATAATCGTAATAGTTTCTCCATTCTATCCGTTTCTTTTATAGGCAAGAAATGTGCAGATTTGGTGAGACGATCAACTATTACCCAAATGGTGTCATAACCCCATGCAGTCTTGGGTAACTTCGTGATAAAATGTATGGTAATACCGTCCCACTTCCATTCTGGGATTTCTGGCTGTTGAAGTGGGCCCTGACGGCTTCTGGTGTTCTGCTTTGACTTTGGAACAAGTTAAACATTCCCCGACATATGTTGCAACGTCTGTCTTTAAATTAGGCCACCAATAATGCGTCTTAAGATCTTGATACATCTTTCCAACTCCAAGATGTATCGAGTATCTTGTCTTATGTGCCTCGTTCAATATCAACTTCCTTAATCCACCCAACTTTGGTACCCAAATACGTTTTGCAAAATATCGAATTCCATCTTCCCGTATAACGAGTTGCTTCTCATGCTTCTTCATTATTTTATTTCCGATGTTTTCTTTAGTAAGAGATTCTCGTTGAGCCTCTTTGATTTGTGAGTTGAGATTCATGCGAATTTTTATGTTCATTGCTCGTACTCGAATTGGCTCTCATTCCTTTCTGCTTAGAGCGTCGGCCACTACATTCGCTTTCACGGGATGATAGCGAATCTCACAATCATAGTCGTTTATCAGCTCGACCCATCTACGTTGCCTCATGTTCAGCTGTTTCTGATCGAAAATATGTTGAAGGCTTTTATGATCGGTAAACACAGTGCATTTAACCCCATATAAGTAGTGTCTCCATATCTTCAATGCAAACACGACTGCTCCCAGTTCTAGATCATGCGTTGTATAATTTCGCTCGTGAATCTTCAATTGTCGGGATACGTACGCAATAACTTTCTTTCGTTGCATAAGGACGCAACCAAAACCTTGTCACGAAGCGTCACAATATATCTCAATATCATCGTTCCCTTCAGGTAACGATAAAATAGGCGCCGTAGTCAACTTCTTCTTCAGTAATTGAAATGCACTCTCCTGCTCAGAGGTCCATTCGTACTTCTTCCCTTTTTGTGTTAACGCTGTCAATGGTTTAGCTATTCGGGAAAAATCTTGAATAAATCTTCTATAATAACCGGCTAGGCCCAAAAATTGACGTATCTGCGTTGGTGTCTTAGGAGTCTCTCATTTTTCAATGGCCTCAATTTTAGCTGGATCAACTTGAATTCCTTTGCTACTAACAACGTGACCAAGAAATTGCACTTCTTTCAACCAAAAAGCACATTTAGAAAATTTGGCATATAACTGTTCTTTTCTTAACAATTGTAATACCAACCTTAAATGCTGCTCATGCTCTTGCTCATTTTTAGAATAGATGAGAATATCGTCAATGAAAATGATAACAAACTTATCTAAATACGGACTATAAACTGGATTCATGAGGTCCATGAATACAGCTGGTGCATTCGTCAATCCAAACGGTATGACCAAAAATTTGTAATGACCGTAGCGTGTCCGAAAAGCAGTTTTCGGAATATCTTCTTCTTTGACGCGTAGTTGATGATAGCCCGATCTTAGGTCGATTTTCGAATAAACACATGATCCTTGCAGTTGATCAAATAAGTCATCAATTCTCAGTAGTGGATACCGATTCTTGATAGTTAACTTATTTAATTCACAGTAATCTATACACATTCAGAAGGATCTATCTTTCTTCTTGACAAATAAAATTGGAGCTCCCCACGGTGAAGTGCTCGGTCGAATGAAACCACGGTCTAGTAATTCTTATAACTGGCTTTGTAACTCTTTCATCTCAGATGGTGCAAGTCTGTATGGAGCACGAGCCACTGGTGCAGCTCCTGGTACTAGATCTATTTGAAATTCTACAGATCTAAATGGAGGTAATCCCGGCAACTCTTCCGGAAAGACTTCAGGAAAATCTCTTGCCACAGGCACGTCGTTGATGCACTTCTCTTTTTCTTTCATTTCCACTTTATTAACATGTGCTGGGATAGCATAGAACCCTTTCTTCAAGCACTTTTGGGCTTTCAAACAGCTAATGAGTTTTAGCTTTGAGTTACTCTTCTCTCCATAAATCATTACTGGCGTTTTATCCTTATGAGGAATGCGAATTGCCTTCTTGGCACACACAACTTCAGCTCCTATTTTGGACATCCAGTCCATGCCGACTATTACATCAAAACTTCCTAATTCTACGGGTATCAAATCAATTTTAAACGTTTCTCCGGCTAAATTTATTTTACAATCACGGCAAATTTTATCGGCTTTAATTAGTTTACCATTAGCTAACTCAATCATGTACTTAGCATCTAGAGGTAATGATGAACAATTCAATTTAGCGTAAAAGTCTCTACACATATAACTTCTATCAGCACCAGTATCAAATATAATAGATGCTGATAAGTTATTAATGGTAAACGTACCCATAACAAGCTCTGAGTCTTCATGTGCCTCTCTAGCATTAATAATAAATGCTCTTCCACGTGCAGGTCCGTT
This sequence comes from Rutidosis leptorrhynchoides, assembly GCF_046630445.1. Taxonomy (NCBI): domain Eukaryota; kingdom Viridiplantae; phylum Streptophyta; class Magnoliopsida; order Asterales; family Asteraceae; genus Rutidosis; species Rutidosis leptorrhynchoides. The sequence goes on from NC_092334.1 coordinate 546,432,718, forward strand.
ATTCTTCTCTGGATTCGGGCACTGGCTCTTATAATGACCCTGTTTCCCACACCCATAACAAGTAACAGTGGCCAAGGCAGTTCTATTTGCATTTGTGGCAGGAGTCTTGGTGTCATTTGTAATTGTAACGGGAACCCTACAATCTTTAGTAAGATGACCCCTTCGATTACAATTGTTGCACACCACATTACAATAACCAGAGTGATGTTTGTGGCATCTGTTACATAAAGGATTTCGTCCCTTGTAACCTGAGCTCGAACCGCTACCCGTACCTTGCGTGGTTCTTTGTTTCTTGTTGGATTGTTGATGATTACCTTCCCACTTTCTTTTGTTTCCCAATGTCTTGACATCGGTGTTCTTATCCAGAATAATCTGGTCCATCAACTCATTTGCCATAGTGATGGCTTCATGAATAGTCTTGGGTTTCGATGCTGTAACATTTGCCTTGACATTTTTAGGCAAACCATCTTTGTACAGTTCAATCTTCCATTCTTCGGTTGGTACCAATTCGGGACATAGCAAAGCTAATTCCATGAATCGCTGATTGTAGTTGGTGAGTTCAGTACCAACAACTTTCAGGCTTCGTAATTCAGTTTCCAACTTCCTAACCTCGTTCCTTGGACAATACTCGTTGATTAGCATTGTTTTGAATTCTTCCCATGGAGTATCATAAGCTACATCTCCTCCTACGGCCTTCAAATAGTTTTTCCACAACGTGAGTGCACTATCTTGTAGGGTGCACGATGCATACTTGGTCATGTCCTTCTCAATACAACCACTAATTTTAAACACAGACTCAATCTTTTTGATCCACCGGGTTAAACCGACCGGTCCTTCTGTTCCACTGAATGATGAGGGCTTGCAACCTTGAAAAGTTTTGTAGGTGCATCCCACACGTGGATTTGGGTTAACTACAGCACCTCTTGCAGCCTCGACCCATAACATTTTGTCGTTCACTCACTGATTGATGAGTTCCTCGATTTCTTGTTCCGTCATTCGGATCAATCGCGCCATAATCTTCAATAAGAATGAAAAAAAATAATTATTCACATGGAATATTATAGATGTAGTGTGTATTTACAGTACATCATAGCTTATTAATAATATGAACCAGTTATTATTATAAAAGCCTTTTCTTCTTATTAGCATTTTATAATTATATCTAGGGTAGTACCTACCCGTTAAAGTTCAAACTTAATAGCTTAGTACGAAAATCAATTACTACCACCCAAATAATACTCAACCATGGAAAATTATTGCATTTCACACTTCACTATTTTACATATGCTTATCTTACATCAAACATTAAACAAACCACACTAGTAATATTATACAAAATGTTATATGATCTCATGGTTTAAAACAACAGCGCATCATTTAACCCAAAACGTTTGTGTTCAAAGAAATTATCCTGGCTGTCTCCCTGCGTTTTGGCTGAGGGACCGAAGAACTGGATGTCGGGATAGAACTAATAGGAATAGCGGGAATAGGGGTGGAAGTGTCTGGTGGAGTTGTTGCCACAACATCCTCACTAAACTCGGGATTTGGATTTTCCAATTCAATAGCCTTTCGTTTCTTTCCTCGTTCGAACTTGTCTTTTGTAATTTCCTGTATTTCTTCCTCCTCAGGATCACTTTCTGATTCCTCTTCAATTGATTCATTCGGAAATTGTGAGTCTTCCCCAAAGGTGTCGTTTTCATCATCGGATAGGTTAATGACTGGAACACTATCTAAGGATTCTGGTTCGGAGTCGCTGAATGTGATAACAAGTTCTAAGCCAGACATCTATCACACAACAACTAGCACGTTAGTACCACATAATATTTACATATTAATTTTTAACCAACAAGGATAAGCAATAGTTTTCGAAATCAAACACGGTCAAAGTCCAGACTCACTAATGCATCCTAACAAACTCGATAAGACACACTAATGCAAATTTTCTGGTTCTCTAAGACCAACGCTCTGGTACCACCTGAAGTGTCCCGTTCATATCGAATATAAACGTCACGTACTTGTTGGTGTCATTGCGAGGTATTGACCTCTATATGTGATATTTTTCAAAATCTGCATACGTTTTTATAATACAAACCATAACCTTTATTATAATCGAAGGTTCAAACAGCATAATAATGATTATCATTTAGTGATAATCTTAGTTTTACAAACTTTACATTTGATAATAACAATACGATTTCCAACATATTTCACATTACAAATCTTCCGATATGCAGTTTTATTTTTGACACAAATATGCATACTCCAAATTTTGCTTAAATTCGGCATAATGCAGCGGAAGCTTTTAATTATCACCTGAGAATAAACATGCTTAAAACGTCAACATAAAGTTGGTGAGATATAGGTTTAATGCCAGCAGCGTTATAGATATAGACCAAAAGATTTCATATACACAAACGTTTTAATAAAAATATTCTAAGTGGTTGAGCACTTGATAACCATACTTAACATTTAATCAACGTCGCATATTCCCTTTATTATGAAATCTCACTACACTGTACCAAGTATAGTTACCGAAACGAAGTACTGTGCAACCGTTGAATACTGGTCGTCTAGTCCGGTTAGGGTTGTCAGGCCCGATAGATCTATCAACAGGATTCGCGTTTACAATACCGCATGTAAATAGTAGTTACCAAGTTACAGGGAAGTATGCCAGTGGTACAACTCAACGTAGAATATATATATTTTTTATCACTTGTGTCCATAACTTAAATCATAAAATGCATGTATTCTCATCCCGAAATATTTAGAGTTTAAAAGTGGGACTATATACTCACTTTTGTCTTGAAGATATATGACTTGGTCTCCGATAGATATCACGAACCTAACCATATATAATATATCAACATATTTTCTTTTCAAATAATTGTTACATGTATACTTATAATACTTTTAATATCTAATTGTCCGTAGTTAGCAGTCCGATATTAGTGGTCCACAATTAGTTATTCAATAAAATAAATAAAGACCCCATCGTATTCGTATTGATCAGAATTAATCTCGACCCATGGTACCATGTTATCAAATGACGTGTTGCGTACATAAAGTACCGTGTTGTCAAATGACGTGTTGCGTACAATCATGAGGTCTTATGATTAATCTTCTCGTGTTGTTTACGGGTGGTCCTGAAATATGTAGAATTAAATCATGAGTAAATATATATGAAATATCATATTAATTAGCAAAGATATGATTAGTTTAGTTTTACTCCAATTAATTTCGTAGCTAAACTAGCTTCGGATACCCAATTTTGTTTTAGCCATAGTTTCTTCAATATAACTCCGTTTTTGTTGGTTCAACTTGCCACTTCCTTGGATCGAGTCATTATTTATGAATATGAACTGTAAATACCTTAGTTTGCATTCAAAATCACATGTTATAGGTCAAACTTTGGTGAATCTTATGAAAGTGATCATTTTCGTTGTAAAAACAACATCTAGATGATCATTTTTACAAAAATACTTACACTTTGAGTTACACCATGAGATTTTTATATATTAACATATTCATAAGAAATATCATTTTTCCAGAATATAAACTTCCAATTCAAAGTTTAAGATGGTTTTTAATTATCCAACCCAAAACAGCCCCCAGTTGCACTCCGACGACGTAGATTCAGTTTTAAGGTGTTCTTTGTAAAATCAAGTTGTATCTTGTTAAGTTAGCATATCCTTATGATATATTACAGGTCTTGAAGTGTTTTAAAAGTTAAGTTAGAAGGATCTATTTAGTTTGAGAACAAGTTTGAAATCATTCAAACTATGTTCTTGTTGTTATATATATTCGTAGTAAGATAGTCATATATGAATTGAACAAGATGATGAACCAAGGTTATACCTCAAGTATGATGAAGAAAGTTACTGAATAAACAAGATATGAACTTGTTCTTGATGACTTGGAAGATTAAGAAGTTAAATCATGAAAAGAAACAAAGGTTGTAAGTAAGTTTATATCTTGATTTAAGATAAATAACTTACATGAATTGAATCAAAGTTTAAACATAGATTTACCTTGATTATGAAGCTAAAAGATGGTGAAAATGCTTGGAGATGATCAAGTATGATGTTAGGAGTATTTTGAGAGAGAATTTGGAGTGTAAGTATGAGAAAATGGAATGGAAAAATGGGGTGAAATCATAAAAATGAATTTACTTGTTATATAGAAAAAAAAATCCTTAAGTTTGTTTTTTAGCTCATTAGTCATACAAGTTGATAAATAATGGTTCCACATGTTTTTGACTCTAAGATGGCTGCTAAGAATGAATGATTAAAGGTGTATATACCAATAGTAAATACATCTAGAAGCTGCGTACAATACGGTTACATATACCCTAGGTATACGTGTAAAAATCTTGAGGAAACGGAACGAGAATTCAAATATAACTATCTTTTGTGAATATACTTATATTGTTTTATGTATTTAAGCCCTTTAAAAGTAATTACATAGATATTTATACGATACTTGTATAAGCATTATAGGTTATAGGTATATATATCAAAGAACGTTACGTATATTTACCGTTTTGAAAACTTTAGTTAGTAGTCTCAAAGTATACTTATAACTCATTGTCATTAGTACACAATGATATGTTAAACCATCCTTAGGTCATGTTAAATATGTATAAATACGTATATGTACACAATCGTATAATTATCGTATGTTATATAGTTCGTGATATCATCGGTCAAATTGGACGGTCAAACGTTGTGTAAAACTCTTTTCAAAAACACAAGACTCAACAATTTGGATTGCTTATTATGTTGGTAATGTTTAATTTATGTAAATATTAATCTTATATGTATAAAACGATCGGAAAAATCCGGGTCGTTACAGGTTTATAGTCGGAAATACAGGTTACAAGTCATTTTTGTAGAGGTAGTCATTTCAGTCGAAAAAAACGACGTCTTGATGACCATTTTGAAAAACATATTTCCACTTTGAGTTTAACCATGATTTTTGGATATAGTTTCATGTTCAAAAGAAAAATCATTTTCCCAGAAGAACAACTTTTAAATCAAAGTTTATCATAGTTTTTAATTATCTAACCCAAAACAGCCCGCAGTTTTACTACGACGGCGTATGTCCGGTTTTACAGTGTTCTTCGTGTTTCCAGATTTTAAGTCATTAAGTTAGCATATCACAAAGATTTAGAACATGTGTTTAGTTGATTTTAAAAGTTAAGTTAGAAGGATTAACTTTGTTTGCGAACAAGTTTAGAATTAACTAAACTATGTTCTAGTGATTATAAGTTTAAATCTTCGAATAAGATAGTTATATATATATATGAATTAAATGATGTTATGAACATCATTACTACCTCAAGTTTAGTAGGTAAACCTACTGGAAGTGACAAAAATTGATCTAGCTTCAAAGGATCTTGGATGGCTTGAAAGTTCTTGAAGTAGAATCATGACACGAAAACAAGTTCAAGTAAGATTATCACTCGAATCAAGATTGTTATAGTTATAGAAATTGAATCAAAGTTTGAATATGAGTATTACCTTGATTTAGAAAGATAACCTACTGTAAATAACAAAGATTTCTTGAGATTGGATGATCACTTGAAATGGATTTGCAAGATTGGAAGTAAGCTAGTAAACTTGAAAGTGTTCTTGATGTGTTCTTGAGTTGTTGTTTTGTAAGTTGGTTTATGTATGCATTTAAGAGCTAGATTGATGTAGATTTTGATGAAGATGATGAAGAACACTTAGAAAATCAAGAGAGAGTTTGAGGGAGATTAATTTGATGCATAAAAATTGGAAAATGAAAGTGATATGGTTGATGAAGAATTTCGTGAATCATGGCTTGTCATATAGCCTCCATTACTTTGTATTTTTGTTAGATATTTCATGCTATTTTCCAAATGATGGTTCCCACATGTCTTGGTGACTCACAAGGGCTTCTAAGAGCTGATCATTGGAGTGTATATACCAATAGTAAATACATTTAGAAGTTGGGTATTGTACAAGTACGAATACGAGTGCATACGAGTAGAATTGTTGATGAGAATGTAATTGTAAGCATTTTTGTTAAGTAGAAGTACTTTGATATGTGTCTTGAAGTCTTTCAAAAGTGTACTAATACATCTTAATATACTACATGTATATACATTTTAACTGAGTCATTAAGTCATCGTTAGTCGTTACATGTAAGTGTTGTTTTGAAACCTTTAAGTTAACGATATCATTTAATGTTGTTAACCCATTGTTTATTATATCTAATGAGATGTTAAATTATCATATTATCATGATAATATGATGTATGAATATATCTTATATGATATATATATATATATATATATATATATATATATATATATATATATATATATATATATATATATATATATATATATATATATATATATTAAAACTTCGTTACAATGATAATCGTTACATATATGCCTCGTTTTGCAATTCTTAAGTTAGTAGTCGTATTTTACATATGTAGTTCAGTGTTAACATACTTAATGATATATATAATTATTATCTTATCATGTTAAATATAGTGTAACAATATTTTAATATGATACATATGTATTTAGTAGGACGTTGTTATAACGATAATCGTTATATATATCGTTTCGAGTTTCTTAACTTAGTAGTCTCATTTTATGCATATAACTCTTTGTTAATATACTTTTTGAGATATTTACTTATCATAATATCATGTTAACTATATATATCCATATATATATATTATCATGTAGTTTTTACAAGTTTTTAACGTTCGTGAATCGCCGGTCAACTTGGGTGGTCATTTGTCAACATGAAACTCATTTCAAATAATCAAGTCTTAACAAGTTTGATTGCTTAACATGTTGGAAACATTTAGTCATGCAAATATAGTTTTTATTTAATATATAATCATGGAAATGTTCGGGTCACTACAGTACCTACCCGTTAAATAAATTTCGTCCCGAAATTTTAAGCTGTTGGAGATGTTGACGCATCTTCTGGAAATAGGTGGGTGTATTTCTTCTTCATCTAATCTTCACATTCTCAGGTGAACTCGGGTCCTCTACGAGCATTCCATCGAACCTTAACAATTGGTATTTGATTTTGCTTAAGTCTTTTAACCTCACGATCCATTATTTAGACGGGTTCTTCGATGAATTGAAGTTTTTCATTGATTTGGATTTCGTCTAACGGAATAGTGAGATCTTCTTTAGCAAAACATTTCTTCAGATTCGAGACATGAAAAGTATTATGTACCCGGCGAGTTGTTGAGGTAAGTCAAGTCGGTAAGCTACTGGTCTGACACGGTCAATAATCTTGAATGGTCTAATGTACATTGGATTTAATTTTCCCCGTTTACCAAATCGAACAACGCATTTCCAAGGTGAAACCTTAAGCATGACCATATCTTCAACTTCAAATTCTATATCTTTTCTTTTAATGTCCACGTAGCTCTTTTGTCGACTTTGGGCGGTTTTCAACCGTTGTTGAATTTGGATGATCTTCTCGGTAGTTTCTTGAATTATCTCTGGACCCGTAATTTGTCTATCCCCAACTTCACTCTAACAAATCGGAGACCTACTTTCTACCATAAAGTGCCTCAAACGGTGTCATTTCAATACTCGAGTGATAACTGTTGTTGTAGGAAAATTCTGCAAACGGTAGATATCGATCCCAATCGTTTCCAAAATCAATAACACATGTTCGTAGCATGTCTTCAAAGGTCTGTATCGTCCTTTCGCTCTGCCCATCGGTTGTGGATCATAGGCAGTACTCATGTCTAGACTAGTTCCCAATGCTTGCTGTAATGTCTGCCAGAACCTTGAAACAAATCTGCCATCCCTATCAGAGATAATAGAGATTGGTATTCCATGTCTGGAGACAACTTCCTTCAAGTATAATCGCGCCAACTTCTCCATTTTATCATTTTCTCTCATTGGCAGAAAGTGTGCTGACTTGGTGAGACGATCGACTATTACCCAAAATAGTATCATAACCACTTGCAGTCCTTGGCAATTTAGTAATGAAATCCATGGTAATGTTTTTCCATTTCCATTCCAGAATCTCGGATTGATGAAGTAGACCTGATGGTTTCTGATGTTCAGCTTTGACCTTAGAGCATGTCAAACATTCTCCTACATATTTAGCAATATCGACTTTCATACCCGACCACCAAAAGTGTTTCTTGAGATCTTTGTACATCTTCCCCGCTCCGGGATGTATTGAATACCTGGTTTTATGGGCTTCCTTAAGTACCATTTCTCTCACATCCCCAAACTTTGGTACCCAAATTCTTTCAGCCCTATACCGGGTTCCGTCTTCCCTAATATTAAGATGTTTCTCCGATCCTTTGGGTATTTCATTCTTCAAATTTCCTTCTTTTAAAACTCCCTGTTGTGCCTCCTTTATTTGAGTAGTAAGGTTAGTACGAATAATAATATTCATAGCTTTTACCGGTATAGGTTCTCTGTCCTTTCTACTCAAAGCATCGGCTACCACATTCGCCTTCCCCTAGTGGTAATGAATCTCAAAGTCGTAATTATTCAATAATTCAATCCACCTACGCTGCCTCATGTTCAGTTGTTTCTGATCAAATATATGTTGGAGACTTTTGTGGCCGGTATATAAGATACTTTTAACCCCATATAAGTAGTGCCTCCAAGTCTTTAATGCAAAAACAACAGTGCCCAATTCCAAATCGAGAGTCGTATAATTTTGCTCGTGAATCTTTAATTGTCTGGACGCATAGGCAATTACCTTCATTCGTTGCATTAATACACAACCGAGGCCTTACTTTGAGGCATCACAATATATCCCAAAATCATCATTCCCTTCCGGCAATGACAATATAGGTGTCGTAGTCAACTTTTTCTTCAACAATTGAAATGCTTTCTCTTATTCATTCTTCCATTCAAATTTCTTTCCTTTGTGCGTTAATGCAGTCAAAGGTTTTGCTATTTTAGAAAAATCTTGAATGAATCTTCTGTAGTAACCAGCCAATCCTAAAAATTGGTGTATATGCTTCGGAGTTTTCGGGGTTTCCCACTTTTCAACGGTTTCAATCTTTTTCGGATCCACCTGAATACCTTCCTTGTTTACTACGTGACCGAGGAATTGAACTTCTTTCAACCAAAATGCACACTTTGAAAACTTAGCGTGCAATTTTTCTTTCCTCAATAATTCGAGCACTTTTCTCAAATGTTCTTCATGCTCATGTTCATTCTTTGAGTAAATAAGTATGTCATCGATGAAAACAATGACAAACTTGTCAAGATATGCCCACACACTCGGTTCATGATTTCATGACCCGTCCTAATCCATCTGGATGAATACATTACACTTGGTTACATCACGAGGTACTTGACCTCTATATGATACATTTTACAAACATTACATTCGTTTTTAAAAGACAAACTTTCATCACATCGAAAGTTAACGGCATGCATACCATTTCATAATATATCCAATTATAAATGACTTAGTAATAATCTTGATGAACTCAACGACTCGAATGCAACGTCTTTCAAAATATGCCATGAATGACTCCAAGTAATATCCTTAAAATGTGCTAATGCACAGTGGAAGATTTCTTTCATACCTGAGAATAAACATGCTTTAAAGTGTCAACCAAAAGGTTGGTGAGTTCATAGGTTTATCATAAGCAATAAAATTCATCATTTTGATAGACCACAAAATTTAAATACAGTACACCTATCTCGTGTACGAAACCATTTTTCAATAATTCTTTGTAACCGTATACATATCTTGTGTACAAAATATCATACACATAACCTGTGTATAAAATCATTCTTTCGATTCATAACATTCACATTTCTTTGCTTTCATAGCTTGACTTGGTAACCGACCTTAACATATAATGCGTATCAATAATATCCCCAAAACAGAACATCTCGTCTATATAATATATAAACTTCGAAGTACTAAACACCACGCCCACTAGCTCTTCCGTCTAGTGAACATTCTGGGTGGGGGTGTTAAACCCGGTAGCTACCTTTAGGATTCGCGTGAATTAGGGCCATACCCGATTCTAATTCTTAGGTTACCAAGCAATAATAATCAGTGGAAAATATTCACAATAATTAGTGGCAATTATAACGTCCAACTAATTCAATAATAATCCACAGAACTTCTGTCTGCATAATAATTTATTCGAGGAATGTTTTGCTTGTGTCTATCTCGTCAAACATTTATAAAAGCATCTCAGTCCAAAAATATAGATTTCAAAGGCATTTAATAAAGCAGTTGTAAAAATAGCGCATGTATTCTCAGTCCCAAAAATATAAAGAGTAAAAGGGAATCAAATGAACTCACAATACTGTATTTCATAGTAACAATACATATGACGTCATTGAACAAGTGTAGGGTTGGTCTCGGATTCACGAACCTATAACAATTATATATATTAACATATATATTTGTAATCGAACAAATAATTATTAGTGATATAAATTATATGTTTCATATTTCATATACATTATTACATTGTAACTTATCATAATGTATTCAAATTAATATTTATTTTTATATATGTGTTATTATTACTTATAATATTTTAAGATATATTTATACACTAGATGTAATTTAGTTATTATTATAGTTAGCAAAAATATAGTATGTAATATACTTTTTATATATAAACTCTTTTGTTTGTAAAATCAATAATTATAATAGTACTAAATCGAGATAATAATAATAATTCTAATAATAATAAAAAATGATAATTTTTATGAAAATATATGATAATAATAATAATAATGATAATAATAATAATGTTAAAATTAATATTAAAAGTAATGTTAATTCTAATAATAATAATAATGATACTTTTAAATTTAATCAAAAGATAAGTTTAATAATAATGATATTTTTAATATTATTCTTAATGATAATACTACTAATTTTAATGATAAGAGTAATAATAGTAACTACCTCACTAGAAACAGGCTCCAAAAAGAATAACTGGCCATGCCCGGGCTCGAACTCGGGACCTCTCATTCAAACCCACACTCTCTAACCATTCCTCTACCATTCCATTTTCTGATTATAATCCCACTTAATTTGTATTTAATCCGTTATTTTCCTTTTTCATTTTCTTATTCATGGAACAACACCTATAACTATTTATGTTCATCATCTTCTTTCACAAAAAAAATATATATAGCAATGAGCAAAGACCTCGTTCGTACAGCAACCTAGACGACCTTGGCCCAACAATATAACCCGATTATGGCCCATATAATATCTAATCCCACCTTCGCCTTTTAAAAACATGCATGGCCCATCTAATAAATTTGTAATTGACGGTTCAGCAAAAATTCCGATACATGATAATGATTTTCAAGTTGTACATAGGATTCTTAGAGATTGTCACCATCATCATCCATATGGCTTTTTAAAAAAATTATAACTGAAACGTTCTTTTTAATATATAAAACAAGTGGTCGGCCAAAAAGGAAATCAAAACACACAAGTTGCTCCCTTTATTACTTTAATATTTATCAAGTGGGTTTCAATTGCACAAGATAACAAACGTATCATCGAAATATGTTGGTCTGGATTTTGGTTTGTATATCAAAACAGAAGTAGCAGGTACTAATGGTGTGTGGCTTTTTGTGTTCTCGATAAGTAACCAGAAATATAGAAGAGGTATAACAGTTATGGTTTGAGAGAAAAAGAAAGAAAAGAGAAGGAAATTGTTGCAGGTTTCTTGTTGTTCTTCGAGCAGTTTATCAACGTTCTCATCTTAACATCGTTTTCTACTGTTTCATTATCATTATCTAGCGTATGCAGCAGCAGTTATTAATAAATATATCGAGTGGTTTCTTCTTGTAACAGCAGTACGTAACCAAGAAAGAAGGAAAATAAATTGATCAAGTAGCTAGTGGCAGTTGTTTTGGGTTATAGTTGAATCGTAACAAGTATATTTGAAAAGAAAGAAAAAAAAATGGTGTTTGGTTACACAATAACCCGAGCTAGTAGCAATAATAAACAAGGTGATGATTTATGGCTACACAAGGAAAGGTGATGATCATGTGGTGGGTTTGTAACGGTGATCGATGGTGGATTGTGTTGGTGCAAAGTGGAGGTGATAGAGGTGATCGAGGTGATTGTTCAAAAGGTGATATTCGTGGATTTGTAGTGATCAAGAGGGAGTTGTTGATGACGGGTGTTATGGTAGTTGTTGGTGATAGGATGGTGGTTTCTCGGCTTGGTTTAAACCGAAAACGAAACATTAGTAGTTGTAATAATTGAATGGTTCTTGAACGAAATAAGAAACAGAAAAAAAAATATAATAACGATGGTGATAATTACCCGTATGAGAAGAGAAGAGGGAGAGGTGATGCTTGCCGGTTGAGAAGAAGAAGTGTGAAGGTGTTAAGTAATTATCTCTGCATATGTGTATATATGCTTCATATATAGTAATATTTGGGATTGATATGATGGAAGGAGAAACAATAATAGAAATAGTACATGTATCACCCATGACATATTGTTAAAAGAATATCCTACCGACAGTTTTTCACGGACTTTGTATTATCCACTATTTGAAATCAGTGGCGGATAAAAGTTTTCAGAAAAATCCCATATTTTTAAATTAACTATATTTATTTATTTTGGTCATTATGGTATAAAATTCGATCATTAATTTATTAAATAAAAATTACATCAACTGTCCCTCTCAATTATGGGTAAAAATATAAAAAGTGTTAAAATTTAATAACTAGATCCTAAATACATTTTTAGTAAGTCTAAAATTTATAGAACTCATTTTTGAATCACCGTTTATTTTAAAATCATATAAGTTTGAATTTAACTTACTTAATATCAATCGGGACATCAAATGAGTATTACAATCATTTAATATTTATTTTTAATATACTTTATTTATATATAGATATATTTTAAATAATAATTATTATAATATCCTATTTTTTATTTTATTTTACATAATTAAATTTTATTAGCAATAACATATAATATTTCAAATTATATTTTCAATTACCATTATATATATATATATATATATATATATATATATATATATATATATATATATATACACACACACACACACATACCTATTTACAATTAATGGTTCGTGAATCGTCGAAACTGGTCGAAGGTAATTGAATACATGAACATAGTTCCAAAGTTTTCGAGACTCAACATTATAGACTTTGCTTATCGTGTCGGAAACATATAAAGATCAAGTTTAAATTTGGTAGAAAATTTTCTGGTCGTCACAGTACCTACCCGTTAAAGAAATTTTGTCCCGAAATTTGATTGGGATGGTCATGGCTGACAATAAGTATGTTTTCATGACGCATACGAGCTAGAAATTAGAGTTTTATCGTCATGGAGTAATATGGATAAAATAATTTGATTACGCGAAGAGTATAAGTGAAGCTATCGTAAAAGTTTGAAACAAATAAATAGAGATTTATCTTAACTTTTGACGTAGTCATTGTTGATTTCCGGAATTCAAGGGATTCAAAGAAAATCTTCGAAATCTAAAAGATTTGATTCTTCGGTGAATAAGGAAATTAAGTTCTCTATAATTAATTACGGTGATCTTTCTCGATTGCTTTTTCTGATATTCCAATATAAATCCATCCTCTTCATTTCCTTTATATTTTGGAGTCACATACTTTTGTTTTCTCTTCCCGACTTTAAGTCACGCGAATAATGGTCCCAAAATTCATAGATATGAAATTTCGAATGAACATGACTAACATTCTAAGAGAGAAATTGTATTAACACGATCTTTATTGGTTAAATTACCAGAATTCAAGAGAAAAGATAGAATTATCAGGAAGGTATGTTCTTGATATGTTCAGAAATTATATAGAATGTAAGAGTCGTGTAACATGGCACATGATGACGATATGGTCTGTGAATCATCACTTTCCATTAGAAACTCAGCATGGCTTACTGTAATATAATCACGTTGATCAAGTGTCATTATATTATACTAACTCATGCATCAATTTCCAACACTACTTCAAGATCATTCATAATTCAATCTCTAAGTTTTTAGAGATTTAGAAATTAAAAACAGTTTTTTTTATAATATAACACATATAGCACGGAGAGATAATTAATATTGGACGAGAATATTTATAAAGATATCTTCAGAAATATTGAGGATATTAATAAAGAAAGATACGATGATATCTTAGAATTTCTAATATCGATGGATGATGAAGAAAATCCTTACGCAAGGATTTAGAATAAATAAGGAGTAAGATAATCGCTGAAGAGTTCATCAGATACAGAATCATCAGGGTTCTTTAAATACAGGGTTTGGTCCTTGTATTTGTCCTTGGTCTCCTTTATGGTTTGCTCAATCCGTTTTCCAGTTTCAAACTTTTTCTGAGCTTTACCAACACACTATTCTTTATCATCAAACTTTTTACTGTTGAGGTTGTTTATAGTTTTTGCTGCTTCATCAGCATTTTTCAAAATTTCAAGAACTAGTTCACAGTTTAGGGTGTTTTTCAGAAACTTCACATTTGAAATAAGTAATTCTAGGAAATAGACGTTATATGTTCACATATAACTGTTGGCGTAGATGTGCCGCGAGATTTCAAAATACTGATTGCTAATCCCCGATGATTCGTATGGTAATTCTCATTACCAAATGCAGATGGGTACATGATAGGGTTTCCAATAAATAGGTACAGTGATTTTTCGGAGAGGCTTAAAGATCAATGAAGTTGTTGGTAAGTTTACTACTAATGTGGTGAGATATAAAAGGTTCTCTGGTAACGATGATGAAAAGGAAACGTATATATCAAGGTTATAATAATGTTGTTTCGACTGAAAAGTCGAAGTTGACTTGCTGGAGCTGTGACAAAATTGGCTATTCTGAAAAGGATTTGTATTGTTATTTTCGGAAATAACAATGTCAAAAGATCTAGCAGAGATATGTATTAAACGTTTACTCAGGTTCCGAGTATTTTCAGGTGCATAACTATATGCGTCAATCTTTTCTTCTGTAGATGAAGTGCAGTTGGTTCATCCTCTCGATGGAGGTGTTTTCAAGAATCATGAAGGGTTTGAACGTAGATTGTAATCGTCAAGATACAAATGAGGTTTAAGATGAGATCAAGTGGCAAACTTGAAGAAATGTTTAGTTTCATATGTTATAATCAATATTTTAATTCATTTTAATTGTCCAATGTTATTAGTCCATAGTCGATAGTCCACAGTTAGCAGTCAAATAATTCATATATAGTTTAATATATAATATTCGAATTAATTATTACGTATCGTGACCCGTGTACATGTCTCAGACTCGATCACAACTCAAAGTATATATTATTGTAGAATCAACCTCAACCCTGTATAGCTAAATCGAACATTACTACATATAGAGTGTCTATGGTTATTCCAAATAATATATATAGATGCGTCGATATGATATGTCAAAACCTTGTATACGTGTCCCGATATTTAAAGTGCGTAAAATAAATAACAGAAATTAAATGACGATAAATAAAATTGCGAGAATAAAAATTGCGATAATAAATTGCGATAAATAAATTGCGATAATTAAATTACGATAATTAAAATTGCGATAATGTAATAGGGAATTAACAGTTAGCTAGGAACAGTTAGCTAGGATTTTGTTAGCGAGAATTCTTAACAAAATTTCTCATAGTTAATTTGTTTGTTTCTAACAAATTTTATTTTTTGTCCAATGTTTTCTTCATTATGCCACTTGTTAGATTCTGATAGGTCAAAATCCGAATATGAAATTGAATGAAAATAGTTATTCTGCGGTGAACGGATTCGTATATCTGTGGATGTAAGTAGGATAGTAAATGACTGTTGAATCAGATTGAGAGAATGTACAGTGTAACTTATTAATGTGAAATCTAAATATTCCTCGGGTATTACCTACCCGTTAAAATATTTTCACCATTAACAGTTTGTACAAAAGAATTTTAATTACAATCTTTATGAAAACATATATACATATATATTTTCTTCAGACGTAATCATGGATTTAATGAGTCAATGTGATATTAAACTCATCAGATTTACGATTAGAACTATGATACATAATCTCTAAAACATTAGAGTTTACATAATCGTCATGTAGAACGAAGATAATCGATGTAGAACGATACATAGAACGATGATTATTCTTGAGGTACAGAATGAGATGTTGAGGCATGGATTATTGATGGTACTGGTGCTATTACTGATGGTACTATTGGTGTCGGTGATGTTGCTGAGGCTGGTAAATTTTGCACCATATTCTCCAAATTGATTACTCGAGCGCGAAGTTCGTTGACTTCTTCTATTATTCCGAAATGATCGTCGGTCGGAATGAGTGAATGAATAAGGTTTAGAATTTTAGATAGAATATAATCATGGCGAGGTATTCGGGAAATGAGTGTGAAAATGGTGTTTCGAACTGGTTCGCCAGTAAGTGCTTCGGGTTCTCCGACAAGAGGGGAATTCGGTTGGTGGAAAGGATCGCCTTCTTCGCGTCTCCATCGGTTAAGTCGTCTATGAACCCATCAGATGAATTGGGGATGGATGATTGGTTGATTCATTCTGGTGACGCTGCTTCTGGAGCTTAGGTGAACATCCATGTCAGAATAGTTGTCAGAATAACTATCGGAATAGCTATCGGAATCTGAGGGACTCGAACTGGTTGAGGGATTCATCTCGTACGATCAGATGAAGGATTTTTTGATAAGAAATAGATTATAGGATGTAGATTAGTACCCTGCAATACATAATTTACATATGCATATATAATACTAAAATTCCATAAGTTACGGAGGAATCTACGGAATATACCAGGCAAAGTTTACAGTAACAGATACGCTAGGATATGAATTTTGTCTATACACTATTCATGCAATCCAGGTAGTAAGATATGTCTAGATTAAGAATGATAAGCAAGTGATTCCCTAAGAATGATAAGCAAGTGATTTCCTAAGGATGATAAGTAGGTAATTTTCGACACTAAATGATAAGCAAAACTTTTGACATGCAGACACGGTCGAAGTCCAGACTCACTAATGCATCCTAACAACTATCAGTTAGACACAATAATCCAAGACCTGGTTCGCTAAGACCACCGCTCTGATACCAACTTTCATGACCCGTCCTAATCTATCTAGACGAATATATTACACTTGGTTACATCGCGAGGTACTTGACCTCTATATGATACATTTTACAAACATTGCATTCGTTTTTAAAAGACAAACTTTCATCACATCGAAAGTTGACGGCATGCATACCATTTCATAATATATCCCATTATAAATGACTTAGTAATAATCTTGATGAACTCAACGAATCGAATACAACGTCTTTCAAAATATGCCATGAATGACTCCAAGTAATATCCTTAAAATGAGCTAATGCACAGTGGAAGATTTCTTTTAAACCTGAGAATAAACATGCTTTAAAGTGTCAACCAAAAGGTTGGTGAGTTCATAGGTTTATCATAAGCAATAAAATTCATCATTTTGATAGACCACAAGATTTAAATACAGTGCGCCTATTTCGTGTACGAAACCATTTTTCAATAATTCTTTGTAACCGTACACATATCTCGTGTACAAAATATCATACACATAACCTGTGTATAAAATCATTCTCTCGATTTATAACATTCACATTTCTTTGCTTTCATAGCTTGGCTTGGTAACCGACCTTAACATATAATGCGCATCAATAATATCCCCAAAACAGAACATCTCGTCTGTATAATATATAAACTTCAAAGTACTAAACACCACGCCCACTATCTCTTCCGTCTAGTGAACATTCTGGGTGAGGGTGTTAATCCCGGTAGCTACCTTTAGAATTCGCGTGAATTAGGGCCATACCCAATTCTAATTCTTAGGTTACCAAGCAATAATAATCAGGAGAAAATATTCACAATAATTAGTGGCAATTATAACGTCCAACTAATTCAATAATAATCCACAGAACTTCTGTCTGCATAATAATTTATTCGAGGAATATTTTGCTTGTGTCTATCTCGTCAAACATTTATAAAAGCATCACAGTCCAAAAATATAGATTTCAAAGGCATTTAATAAAGCAGTTGTAAAAACAGCGCATGTATTCTCAGTCCCAAAAATGTAAAGAGTAAAAGGGAATCAAATGAACTCACAATACTGTATTTCATAGTAACAATACATATGACGTCATTGAACAAGTGTAGGGTTGGTCTCGGATTCATGAACCTATAACAATTATATATATTAACATATATATTTGTAATCGAACAAATAATTATTAGAGATATAAATTATATGTTTCATATTTCATATACATTATTACATTGTAACTTATCATAATGTATTCAAATTGATATTTATTTTTATATATGTGTTATTATTACTTATAATATTTTAAGATATATTTATACACTAGATGTAATTTAGATATTATTATAGTTAGCAAAAATATAGTATGTAATATACTTTTTATATATAAACTCTTTTGTTTGTAAAATCAATAATTATAATAGTACTAAATAGAGATAATAATAATAATTCTAATAATAATAAAAAATGATAATTTTTATGAAAAGATATGATAATAATTATAATAATGATAATAATAATAATAATAATAATGTTAAAAGTAATATTAAAAGTAATGTTAATTCTAATAATAATAATAATAATAATAATAATAATAATAATAATAATAATAATAATAATAATAATAATAATAATAATACTTTTAAATTTTAATCAAAAGATAAGTTTAATAATAATGATATTTCTAATATTATTCTTAATGATAATACTACTAATTTTAATGATAAGAGTAATAATAGTAACTACCTCACTAGAAACAGGCTCCAAAAAGAATAACTGGCCATGCCCGGGCTCGAACTCGGGTCCTCTCGTTCAAACCCACACTCTCTAACCATTCCTCTACTATTCCTTTTTCTGATTATAATCCCACTTAATTTGTATTTAATCCGTTATTTTCCTTTTCCATTTTCTTATTCATGGAACAACACCCATAACTATTTATGTTCATCATCTTCTTTCACAAAAAAAATATATATAGCAATGAGCAAAGACCTCATTCGTACAGCAACCTAGACGACCTTGGCCCAACAATATAACCCGATTATGGCCCATATAATATCTAAGCCCACCTTCACCTTTTAAAAACGTGCATGGCCCATATAATAAATTTGTAATTGACGGTTCAGCAAAAATTCCGATACATGATAATGATTTTCAAGTTGTACATAGGATTCTTATAGATTGTCACCATCATCATCCATATGGCTTTTTAAAAAAAATATATAAATGAAACGTTTTTTTATATAAAATAAATGGTCGGCCATAAAGGAAATCAAAACATACAAGTTGCTCCCTTTATTACTTTAATATTTATCAAGTGGGTTTCAATTGCACAAGATAACAAACGTATCATTATGTTAGTCTGGATTTTGGTTTGTATATCAAAACAGAAGTAGCATGTACTAGTGGTGTGTGGCTTTTTGTGTTCTCGATAAGTAACCAGAAATATAGAAGAGGTATAACAGTTATGGTTTGAAAGAAAAAGAAAGAAAAGAGAAGGAAATTGTTGCAGGTTTCTTGTTGTTCTTCGAGCAGTTTATCAACGTTCTCATCTTAACATCGTTTTCTACTGTTTCATTATCATTATCTAGCGTATGCAGCAGCAGTTATTAATAAATATATCGAGTGGTTTCTTCTTGTAACAGCAGTACGTAACCAAGAAAGAAGGAAAATAAATTGATCAAGTAGCTAGTGGAGGTTGTTTTGGGTTATAGTTGAATCGTAACAAGTATACTTGAAAAGAAAGAAAAAAAATGGTGTTTGGTTACACAATAACCCGAGCTAGTAGCAATAATAAACAAGGTGATGATTTACGGCTACACAAGGAAAGGTGATGAACATGTGAAGGGTTTGTAATGGTGATCGATGGTGGATTGTGGTGGTGTAAAGTGAAGGTGATAGAGGTGATCTGAAAGGACCCGTTCATATACATTATAAACGACTCACAATAGTTGATTACATTGCGAGGTATTTGACCTCTATATGATACATTTTACAAACATTGCATTCGTTTTTAAAAGACAAACTTTCTTTACATCGAAAATTGACAGGCATGCATACCATTTCATAATATCCACTATCCAACTATAAATTGATTTAATAATAATCTTTGATGAACTCAATGACTCGAATGCAACGTTCTTCGAAATATGCTATGAAAGACTCCAAGTAATATCTTTAAAATGAGCAAATGCACAGCGGAAGATTTCTTTAACACCTGAGAATAAACATGCTTTAAAGTGTCAACCAAAAGGTTGGTGAGTTCATTAGTTTATCATAATCATTTATTTTCATCATTTTAATAGACCACAAGAATTTCATTTCCAGTTCTCATAAATATACGTCCCATGCATAGAGACAAAAATAATCATTCATATGGTGAACACCTGGTAACCTACATTAACTAGATACATATAAGAATATCCCCTATCATTCCGGGATCCTCCTTCGGACATGATATAAATTTCGAAGTACTAAAGCATCCGGTACTTTGGATGGGGTTTGTCAGGCCCAATAGATCTATCTTTAGGATTCGCGTCAATTAGGGTGTCTGTTCCCTAATTCTTAGATTACCAGGCTTAATAAAAAGGGGCATATTCGATTTTGATAATTCAACCATAGAATGTAGTTTCAATTACTTGTGTCTATTTCGTTAAACATTTATAAAAGCGCATGTATTCTCAGTCCCAAAAATATAAAGGGTAAAAAGGCAAATGAAACTCACCATACTGTATTTCGTAGTAAAAATACATATAACGTCATTGAACAAGTGCAAGGTTGGTCTCGGATTCACGAACCTAAATTAATTATATATAATTATGTGTTGGTCAATATTTGTCTAACAAATTAGGTCAAGTCATAGTGTACCACAATCCTAATGCTCGAGAATAATATGCAAAAGTCAACAAAAGTAAATTTGACTCAAAATAATTTCCAAAAATCTATACATGATTAATATATAGTTTAAATATCGTCGTTTTATATTTTTAAATATTTTTAAAAGATTTATTAGAGTAAATAATATAATTTATTTATTAATAAATAAAATTTTATATTAAATTTATATAATATAATATACTTTTATATATATTAAGTAATAAAATTTATAGGGTTCATTTAATATCATAAAGATAATATGATAGGTATTATTAAAGTAAGTTATTACACGTAGTAAAATATGTTTGTATCACATATTTATTTGATAAAATAATATCTATAATGATAGTAAGTAAAAGCTGTATTATTTTGTAATAATAATTATTAATATAAAAATATCAATATTTATAATTACAAAGATGACATTATGATAAAACGATAATTCTAATTATGATAACTTTAATATTTACGATAATTTTTAATATTATCTTTAAAATAATAATTCTATTTAAAATAATAATAATAATAATGATATTTTATAGTAACAATGACATTTCTATTAAAATGATAATTTTTGTTAAAATGATAGTTTTAATACTAACGATACTTTTAATAATAATAGTAATGATAAAAATAATAAGAACGATAATTTTATCTAAATCAATATCTTATAATATTTTAATTTCATCATGATACTCTTACTCATTATTTCTTAATCGTTTCGTTTAATAGCTTTTAATCGTCTTTTATATCGTGTTCATAATAATGATAATAATAGTAATCAAAATAATTAGGTGTTACAAATATTTGTTTTAATTACACTAATATTAATAATGATAGTTACTATAACATTATTAACGATAATACTAATAATTATCTTAATGATAATATAGTAATAATAATAATAATAATAACAATAACCATTTTTAAATAATGATATATATATTAATAATGATAATAATAATAATAATAATAATAATTGGATAATAATAATAATACTAATTATAACTTTAACGATAATAACGATAGTAATAATAAAAAAAAAATAACAATTTTTAATGATAAATCCCTTTTATTGATAAAGATAATAATAATGATAATAATAAGATAAAACTAGAACGACGATAAAAACGACGATAATAATAATCATTTTTAATAAAAATATCAAAAATTCAATTGATTATAACTTCTAATCCGTTCATCGAAACCATTCGATATCTAAAGAAAAAGTCCTTAATTTTTCGCTAGCTTTCCAAGGACATGCATATCTTATACCTTATCTCAACCGCAAGTGTAACTAATTCAATATTCAACCTAACCTGTCTAAGGGCAATATCAAAAGTACAAGCATGCATAATCCTAAATACTCGAGCACTAGTCAGGGATACACTATTAGTATTTAAAAGTTAAATTATGAGTACTCACGTATCAATATTGAGATTCAATATTGCAGGAAAGGTACGTAGACGCAACGGAAATGATAAACACTATATTGACCTCACGAGCATACCCATGAACCATACTCAATCACCTCCATAGCTATAACCCATAATTTCCTTAATCCTATCCTACTCGAAAAACAATTTCGAAATCACTCGGACAGCACTCCGTCGTAATATTTTATGTATACTAATAATATCTTGAAATAATACGGAGTAAATATATATATGTAAATCGATTGAGAGAGTTTAGAGAAAAATATTTTCAAGTTTCTATGAAATAATGAAACCTATTGAATTCTATTTATAATAGATTTTTGAATTATTAAAGTGAATTATTAAAGTATGAATTATTAAAGTGAATTATTAAAGTATGAATTATTAAAGTGAATTATTAAAGTATGAATTATTAAAGTAAATTATTAAAGTATGAATTATTAAAGTGAATTATTAAAGTTAAAGTAAAGTAAAAATAAATTAAATGTAAAGTTTAAGTATAGTAAAAGTATAAAACTATGTACGTATAATACGCGTATAAATATATATAATATTAATTTAAGTCGTTATATATATTTAATAAAATAAAATATAAATATCGTTATCTTTATCATACTAGTTAAGTAATGAGTTGTCAAAAGTGGTTCTAGATATTTATAAAAGTTATATACGTTTTAATAATAAAGTTCTTTTTAAACTGAAAACGTTTTTGTACGTTTGAAACTAAATAGATCAATCGAGTCTTTATGAGATTCAATCTTCCACTATCCTTTGTCTAGTTCTCAATGATTGACAATTTGTTCTTATTTATAAATCACTTTACCATTTTCCGAATATTGTTAAAATGGAAAGATTTCTCAAATCAACGTGGGCCTTTCAACAGAGACTTGTAATCATAATTCAATATATCTGATAATTCAATCATTTGATCTTATCTTCTAATTCCATTGATAAACATTTTGAAACAGATATAATCATATAAAGTATTTAATCTAATATTTTGTTTACGTTTCAAGTTATAATATATATACACATATACATATATAATCATATTCGTTTAATGGTTCGTGAATCGTTGGAACTTGGTCGAGGTTGAATGAATGTATGAACATAGTTTAAAATTCTTGCAATTTAACTTAACAAATATTGCTTATCGTGTCGGAAACATATAAAGATTAAAGTTTAAATTTGGTTGGAAATTTCCGGGTTGTCACAGTACCTACCCGTTAAAGAAATTTCGTCCCGAAATTTGAGTGGAAAGGTCGTGAATGATAATAAGTATGTTTTCATGATGCATACGGGCTGAAAATTAGAGTTTTATCATCAGCGAATAATTTGGATAAACAATCCATTTATATGAAGAGTACGAATGAAGCTAACATAGAAGAGTGAAATGAGTAAGTGTAGATTCATCTTATCATTTGACGTAGATATGATTGATTCCCAGATTTCAAGGGATTTGAAGAAAATCTTCTTAATAAGATTTGACTCTCCGGTACTCAAGGGAATTAGGATCCGCTTTAAATGCGATCGTCCATTTTAATTGTTCTGTCGGAGATTTTCTTATAAATTCACCTCCTTCGTTTCCTTACAACTCACACCTTCTGTTGATGCATTTTATGCAAGTCCCTAGACATCTACCCACATCCATTGCAGGTACAACAGTTTACAGGCCACCATGATTGCTCGTTATTATCCTATCCGTGTTTGTATGTGGTTACAGGAACTGTAGGAACGAGGTTTAGATGTTTGACTATGTTAGACTTAGTCAGACGTATGAGTGAAGCCTCACTAGTACAGCTGACAGGCTCATACGCACGGTTGATGCTGAGCTAAGTCACAATTACAACCTAAATGAGAAGACACGAGTGAGTGATCACCCGTACGGCTGATGAAGCCAACTCGTACGTGTGATGAATGAATCGTATGGGTGAGTCAACAGCAGGGGTATATAAAGTCTTATGTTCTTCATTTTAGGTTAAGCCTCTCATTTGTTACACACACTCAGATCTAGTGAGCTCCTCCGATTCTCTCTCAGTCCAAATCACCCAGGTGGTGAATAATAGCTCTAGGTGTTGATCTAATCACACTTGATTTAGTTGTGGTTTGACTAAATTAATAAAAAAAAAAACTTAACCTATTCACTAGAGGGTTTGATTCACTTATTCCGCCATTGTGTGAGTTAAATCTGTTGATTTCTAAGTTCCTAGTCATGTTTCATCACCTTCTATTCTTTCCCCCTCAACTCATATTTTAAAGTATTCATCAATATGCTCCATCCAGTTCTGATTCTCGATATACTTCTAACTTTCATATCGGTCATTCTTCTTTTTCATCTATCGTCGGAAGAATCTATTTACTTCTACTATACTCTTGGGTTTATAGTGTTTCTAGTTCTCCCGTGTCTTTATATTGCTATATGCATCGATATATATGGTTTATAGTTTCTGGTTTGTCGTTGGGATTTATATGTTCCTTTATATTTCAAAGTCTCTGCTTCTGTCTTCTATAATCATTATCATTCACAGTTAATGCTCTCTTTTATTTGCTGCAATTTATATCCCAATTTCTATTTCGGAGTTTTGTCCTTTCGTTTCTTCTTCTTGCGATTAAGCACCGCTTGTAATGGTCCAGAATTCACAGATATGAATTTCGGAATGAACATTGTTAATGTTCTAGGAAGGAAATTGTGATGGCACGATCTTGACTTGTCAAATTACTAGAATACCTTGGAAAAGGCCGAATCATCAAGAAATATTTTCTTGATATTTTAGAGGTTAAATAAAATACAAGAGTCGTATAACATGGTACATGATGATGTTATGATCTGTGAATCATCACGTTCCATTTAGAAACTCAGCATGACTTACTGTAATATAATCACATTGATCAAGTGTCATTATATTATACTAATTCATGCTTCAGTTCCCAACATTACTTCAAAATATTCCTATTTTAAACTTGAATGTTTCAGAATTTAGAAACTAAAATAGTTTCTTTTATGATGTAATACAGATAGCGCGAAGAGGTAAATGATTTCAAATAAGAAAAATTAAGAAAATATCTTCAGAAATATGGGAGGATATTTATAATGAAAGATATGATGATATTTTAGAATTTCTAATATCAGAGGATGATGAAGAATATTGTCCGCAGGGGTTTAGAGTCAGGAGCAAGGTATTCGTTAATGACTTCATCAGGTAATGAATCATTTGGATCCTTTGAAGTCAGGTTCAGTCTTTGTAATTTGTCCACAGCCTCCTTCCTACTTTGCTCAATCCGTTTTTCAGTTCCAAAACTTCTCTTTTTCTGCGCTTTGCCGGCACACTTCATCATTATCATCCAGCTTTTACCGTTTAAAGTCGTTTATAGTTTTTGCTGCTTCATCAGCATTTTTTTTTTTATTTTCGGAGAACCAATTCGTAGTTCGAAGTGTTTTTCAGAAACTTCACATTCAAATTAAGTTCAGAAGATAGACGTTACATATACACATATAACTGTTGGCGTAGACATACTGCAAGATTTCAAAATACTGATTGCTAATTCCCAATGATTTGTATGGCAATTCTCATTACAAGATGCGAATGAGTAAATGATGGAGTTTCAATGAATAATTATAATGACTTTTTGGAGAGGCTAAAGTCAAAGGGTAATGAAGTTGTTGGTACATCTGCTAATAATGTGGTGGAATGTAAAAGGTTCCCTGGTAACGATGGTGTATATCTCAAGGTTATAATAAGGTTAGTCTGACTGAAAAGTTGAAGTTGACTTGCTGGAGCTGTGACAAAACTGGCTACTTTGAATAGGAGTCGCAAAGTTATTTTTGCTAATAAATGCCAAAGAATCTGACGCGGATACGTTGTTTAAACTTTTACTTTGGTTTCAAGAGTTTTTCGGGTACATAACTGTGGGTAACATGTGGTTGGATCATCATCTCGATTGCTCATCATTCGAAGTGTCTTCAGAAATTTTTGAAGGGTTTGAACACAGATTGTAATCGTTAACATACATTTGATGTTCTAACACAGTTTTGAAGTCAAAATATAGCTTGTGAAAGATGTAAGGATCTAAGAGTGATGATTTTGGTCATATCTCAAGTTGAATTTTGAGATTTCAAAATCAGAATATGTAATTAAATTTTGAATGAGTATGGTTGTTTTGATTTCTATAACAGAATGTATATTGTTGTGAAAGTAGGGAGTATAATGGATGATTTGCTGAATCAGATTCGAAGAATGTAACATATTAATTGTGAATTTATATATCTCTCGGGTATTACCTACCCGTTAAAAAAATTTCACAATTAATATTTTGAACAAAAGAATTTTATTACAGTCTTTATGAAAATATATATATGTATATTTTCTTCAGATGTAACATAGATTTAATGAGTTAATGTTAAATTAAACTCATTTGATTTACGGTTGAAACTAGAATTGAATAATCCCTAAAGGCTTTAAAAAGTACATAACTTTTACGCAGTATTTCTTTAATGACATTGAAATTATGAATCAATACTTCGTTATTTGTTGATGTATGATGTTCGGTTCGTAGAATTCTTGTGAATTTCGCAAAGTACGAATGATATTATCTGAAAAGTTTAGGGTACATCGATGATGAAAGTGTAAAATCAAATATATACTTGATTTATTATGAATTGGAATTTGTTGAATGGCGACAGAGATTGTAGTTAACGCTGGTTAAGTTGCGGCCGAAGGACGTACATTATTGCATATTTGTAATATGAATTAACCGAGTAGTTAAGATTCACACACAATAGCTTAGCACGGAAAGATTTATTTCAATATATATATATATATATATATATATATATATATATATATATATATATATATATATATATATAATATACATATAATTTCTTCAGAGGGAATGAGTTAATTCTTCATAACTCGTTGATACAATATACACGTTATTGATTCATAATGATGTCCACAGTGATTCTTGAACTGAAGGAGTTTGTGATGTTATCGGTGTTGTTGATTCGGATGTTGACTGTACTGACGATGCTGGTAACGCTGACGGTACTGTTGATGCTGTTGGTAAAGCAAGTTTAGCTTGTTAATCACACACCATTTTTGTCAGGGTTTCTACTCTTCCTTCTATCATTTTGGTTCGCTTAACTGATTTATGGTTAGGGCTAGATTAGATAATCTCTAAGACTTTAGAGATTACATAATCGTCGCGGAATGTTTCTCCAATGAAGTTATGAATTAATACTTCGTCAGTTATTGTTGTTGGTACTCCTTGGTATCTATGGTGCGTATGACGTTGATGCTCGTGGGACAGATTGTGAAGTTGAGGTTTACGACGCTGTTGTGGTTGGAGGTGGTAATAGTATTGTTGGCGTTGATGATGGTGGTACTGGTTATGCTGCTGATGCTGCTGCTGCTGGTGTTTGTAATCTCTGCACCATATTCTCCAAAGCCACTACCCGAGCGCGAAGCTCGTTGACTTCTTCTATTACACCGGGGTGATTGTCGGTTCGGACGAGCGGATAAATAAAATCTAAAATTTGATGTAATATATAATCGTGACGAGATACTCTGGAAATGAGCGAGAAAATGGTGTTTCGGACAGGTTCGTCGGTAAGTACTTCAGGTTCTTCATCAAGAGGGCAATGTGGTGGATGGAAGGGATCACCTTCTTCTTATCTCCAATGATTGAGGAGGCTACGAACCCATCCCCAATTCATCCAGAATAGGTGATGACTGATTGGTTGATCTATTCCGGTCACACTGCTTTCGGAGCTTGAATGGGATTCCATTTCAGAATCTGAGTGACTTGAACTGATGACGAATTCCATTTCGTACGATTGGATAAAGGATTTTTTTTCCGATATGAAATGATTTTGGCTAACGGATGGTATTCTAATTACATAGAATATATATATATATATATATATATATATATATATATATATATATATATATATATATATAGATCAAAAGATTTCGTAGATTACGGAGGACTTTGAGGGATATGTCAGGCAAAGTTTAAAGTAACAGATACGATAAAATATGATTTAGCAGATATGCTAAGATATGAATTTTTGTCTATACACTATTCATGCAATCAATGCAGCAAGACGTGTCTTAGACTAAAAATGATAAGCAGGTAATTTCCTGAGAATGATAAGTAGTTAATTTTTGACACAAAATGATAAGCAAAACTTTTGACATGCAGACACGGTCGAAGTCCAGACTCACTAATGCATCCTATCGACTTATCATTTAGACACACTAATGCAGATCTGGTTCGCTAAGACCACCGCTCTGATACCAACTGAAAGGACCCGTTCATATACATTATAAATGACTCACAATAGTTGATTACATTGCGAGGTATTTGACCTCTATATGATATATTTTACAAACATTGCATTCGTTTTTAAAAGAAAAACTTTTTTTACATCGAAAATTGACAGGCATGCATACCATTTCATAATATCCACTATCCAACTATAAATTGATTTAATAATAATCTTTAATGAACTCAATGACTCGAATGCAATATTCTTCGAAATATGCTATGAAAGACTCCAAGTAATATCTTTAAAATGAGCAAATTCACAGCGGAAGATTTCTTTAACACCTGAGAATAAACATGCTTTAAAGTGTCAACCAAAAGGTTGGTGAGTTCATTAGTTTATCATAATCATTTATTTCCATCATTTTAATAGACCACAAGAATTTCATTCCCAGTTCTCATAAATATACGTCCCATGCATAGAGACAAAAATAATCATTCATATGGTGAACACCTGGTAACCGACATTAACTAGATACATATAAGAATATCCCCTATCATTCCGGGATCCTCCTTCGGACATGATATAAATTTCGAAGTACTAAAGCATCCGGTACTTTGGATGGGGTTTGTTAGGCCCAATAGATCTATCTTTAGGATTCGCGTCAATTAGGGTGTCTGTTCCCTAATTCTTAGATTACCAGACTTAATAAAAAGGGGCATATTTGATTTCGATAATTCAACCATAGAATGTAGTTTCAATTACTTGTGTCTATTTCGTCAAACATTTATAAAAGCGCATGTATTCTCAGTCCCAAAAATATAAAGGGTAAAAAGGCAAATGAAACTCACCATACTGTATTTCGTAGTAAAAATACATATAACGTCATTGAACAAGTGCAAGGTTGGCCTCGGATTCACGAACCTAAATTAATTATATACAATTATGTGTTGGTCAATATTTGTCTAACAAATTAGGTCAAGTCATAGTGTACCACAATCCTAATGCTCGAGAATAATATGCAAAAGTCAACAAAAGTAAATTTGACTCAAAATAATTTCCAAAAATCTATACATGATTAATATATAGTTTAAATATCGTCGTTTTATATTTTTAAATATTTTTAAAAGATTTATTAGAGTAAATAATATAATTTATTTATTAATAAATAAAATTTTATATTAAATTTATATAATATAATATACTTTTATATATATTAAGTAATAAAATTTATAGGGTTCATTTAATATCATAAAGATAATATGATAGGTATTATTAAAGTAAGTTATTACACGTAGTAAAATATGTTTGTATCACATATTTATTTGATAAAATAATATCTATAATGATAGTAAGTAAAAGTTGTATTATTTTGTAATAATAATTATTATTATAAAAATATCAATATTTATAATTACAAAGATGACATTATGATAAAACGATAATTCTAATTATGATAACTTTAATATTTACGATAATTTTTAATATTATCTTTAAAATAATAATTCTATTTAAAATAATAATAATAATGATATTTTATAGTAACAATGACATTTCTATTAAAATGATAATTTTTATTAAAATAATAGTTTTAATACTACCGATACTTTTAATAATAATAGTAATGATAAAAATAATAAGAACGATAATTTTATCTAAATCAATATCTTATAATATTTTAATTTCATCATGATACTCTTACTCATTATTTCCTAATCGTTTCGTTTAATAGCTTTTAATCGTCTTTTATATCGTGTTCATAATAATGATAATAATAGTAATCAAAATAATTAGGTGTTACAAATATTTGTTTTAATTACACTAATATTAATAATGATAGTTACTATAACATTATTAATGATAATACTAATAATTATCTTAATGATAATATAGTAATAATAATAATAACAATAATAATAACAATAACCATTTTTAAATAATGATATATATATTAATAATGATAATAATAATAATAATACTAATAATAATAATAATACTAATTATAACTTTAACGATAATAACGATAGTAATAATAAAAAAAATAACAATTTTTAATGATAAATCCCTTTTATTGATAAAGATAATAATAATGATAATAATAAGATAAAACTAGAACGACGATAAAAACGACGATAATAATAATCATTTTTAATAAAAATATCGAAAATTCAATTGATTATAACTTCTAATCCGTTCATCGAAACCATTCGATATCTAAAGAAAAAGTCCTTAATTTTTCGCTAGCTTTCCAAGGACATGCATATCTTATACCTTATCTCAACCGCAAGTGTAACTAATTCAATATTCAACCTAACCTGTCTAAGGGCAATATCAAAAGTACAAGCATGCATAATCCTAAATACTCGAGCACTAGTCAGGGATACACTATTAGTATGTAAAAGTTAAATTATGAGTACTCACGTATCAATATTGAGATTCAATATTGTAGGAAAGGTATGTAGACGCAACGGAAATGATAAACACTATATTGACCTCACGAGCATACCCATGAACCATACTCAATCACCTCCATAGCTATAACCCATAATTTCCTTAATCCTATCCTACTCGAAAAACAATTTCGAAATCACTCGGACAGCACTCCGTCGTAATATTTTATGTATACTAATAATATCTTGAAATAATACGGAGTAATTATATATATGTAAATCGATTGAGAGAGTTTAGAGAAAAATATTTTCAAGTTTCTATGAAATAATGAAACCTATTGAATTCTATTTATAATAGATTTTTGAATTATTAAAGTGAATTATTAAAGTATGAATTATTAAAGTGAATTATTAAAGTATGAATTATTAAAGTGAATTACTAAAGTATGAATTATTAAAGTAAATTATTAAAGTATGAATTATTAAAGTAAATTATTAAAGTTAAAGTAAAGTAAAAATAAATTAAAGGTAAAGTTTAAGTATAGTAAAAGTATAAAACTATGTACGTATAATACGCGTATAAATATATATAATATTAATTTAAGTCGTTATATATATTTAATAAAATAAAATATAAATATCGTTATCTTTATCATACTAGTTAAGTAATGAGTTGTCAAAAGTGGTTCTAGATATTTATAAAAGTTATATACGTTTTAATAATAAAGTTCTTTTTAAACTGAAAACGTTTTTGTACGTTTGAAACTAAATAGATCAATCGAGCCTTTATGAGATTCAATCTTCCACTATCCTTTGTCTAGTTCTCAATGATTGACAATTTGTTCTTATTTATAAATCACTTTACCATTTTACGAATATTGTTAAAATGGAAAGATTTCTCAAATCAACGTGGGCCTTTCAACAGAGACTTGTAATCATAATTCAATATATCTGATAATTCAATCATTTGATCTTATCTTCTAATTCCATTGATAAATATTTTGAAACAGATATAATCATATAAAGTATTTAATCTAATATTTTGTTTAAGTTTCAAGTTATAATATATATACACATATACATATATAATCATATTCGTTTAATGGTTCGTGAATCGTTGGAACTTGGTCGAGGTTGAATGAATGTATGAACATAGTTTAAAATTCTTGCAATTTAACTTAACAAATATTGCTTATCGTGTCGGAAACATATAAAGATTAAAGTTTAAATTTGGTTGGAAATTTTTGGGTTGTCACATGATCGAGGTGATTGTTCAAAAGGTGATATTCGTGGGTTTGTAGTGATCAAGAGGGAGTTGTTGATGACGAGTGTTATGGTAGTTGTTGGTGATAGGATGGTGGTTTCTCGGCTTGGTTCAAACCGAAAACGAAACATTAGTAGTTGTAACAATTGAATGGTTCTTGAACGAAATAAGAAACAGAAAGAAAAAAAATATAATAACGATGGTGATAATTACCCGTATGAGAAGAGAAGAGGGAGAGGTGATGCTTTCCGGTTGAGAAGAAGAAGTGTGAAGGTGTTAAGTAATTGTCTCTGCATATGTGTATATATGCTTCATATATAGTAATATTTGGGATTGATATGATGGAAGGAGAAACAATAATAGAAACAGTACATGTATCACCCGTGACATATTGTTAAAAGAATATCTTACCGACAGTTTTTCACGGACTGTGTATTGTCCACTATTTGAAATCAGTGGCGGATAAAAGTATTCAGAAAAATCCCATATTTTTAAATTAACTATATTTATTTATTTTGGTCATTATGGTATAAAATTCGATCATTAATTTATTAAATAAAAATTACATCAACTGTCCCTCTCAATTATGGGTAAAAATATAAAAAGTGTTAAAATTTAATAACTATATCCTAAATACATTTTTAGTAAGCCTAAAATTTATAGAACTCATTTTTGAATCACCGTTTATTTTAAAATCATGTAAGTTTGAATTTAACTTACTTAATATCAATCGGGACATCAAATGAGTATTACAATCATTTAATATTTATTTTTAATATACTTTATTTATATATAGATATATTTTAAATAATTATTATTATAATATCCTATTTTTTATTTTATTTTACATAATTAAATTTTAATAGCAATAACATATAATATTTCAAATTATATTTTCAATTACCATTTATATATATATATATATATATATATATATATATATATATATATATATATATATATATATATATATATATATATATATACACACACATACCTATTTATAATTAATGGTTCGTGAATCGTCGAAACTGGTCGAAGGTAATTGAATACATGAACATAGTTCTAAAGTTTTCGAGACTCAACATTATAGACTTTGCTTATCACACATGAGGTCCATGAACACAGCTGATGCGTTAGTTAATCCAAACGGCATAACCATAAACTCATAATGACCGTAATGTGTTCTGAAAGCAGTCTTCAGAATATCATCCTCCTTCACCCGCATTTGATGATACCCAGAACGTAAATCAATCTTCGAATAAACTGACGAGCCTTGTAGTTGATCAAATAAGTCGTCGATTCTCGGTAGTGGGTAACAGTTCTTGATGGTAAGTTTGTTCAACTCTCGGTAGTCGATACACAACCTGAATATACCATCCTTCTTTTTGACAAACAAAACAGGAGCTCCCCGCGGTGATGTACTTGTCGTATGAAACCACGCTCTAAAAGTTCTTGTAATTGGCTTTGGAGTTACTTCATTTCGCTGGGTGCGAGTCTGTATGGAGCACGAGCTATTGGTACAGCTCCTGGTGCAAGATCTATTTGAAATTCAACTGATCGGTGTGGAGGTAGTCCCGGTAATTCTTTCGAAAATACATCAGGAAATTCTTTTGCGACAGGAACATCATTGATGTCCTTTTCTTCGGAATTGACTTTCACGACGTGTGCTAGAACGGCATAGCAACCTTTTCTTATTAGTTTTTGCGCCTTCAGGTTACTAATAAGATTTAACTTCGCGTTGCTCTTTTTTCCGTACACCATTAAAGGTTTTCTCTTTTCGCGCATAATGCGTATCGCATTTTTGTAATAAATAATTTCTGCTTTCATCTCTTTCAACCAGTCCATACCAATTATCACATCAAAACTCCCTAACTCTACTGGTATCAAATCAATCTTAAACGTTTCACTAACCAGTTTAATTTCTCGATTCCGACATATATTATCTGCTGTAATTAATTTACCGTTGGCTAATTCGAGTAAAAATTTATTATCCAAAGGTGTCAATGGACAACTTAATTTAGCACAAAAATCTCTACTCATATAGCTTCTATCCACACCCGAATCAAATAAAACATAAGCAGATTTATTGTCAATAAGAAACGTACCCGTAACAAGCTCCGGGTCTTCCTGCGCTTCTGCCATATTAATATTTAAAACTTTTCCGCGGCCCTGCCCATTAGTATTCCCCTGATTCGGGCATTTTCTATTAATGTGGCCCGGTTTTCCACATCCAAAACAAACTACGGCGGCATTATTTGTTCCGACATTATTTGTTCTTTTAACTCTGTCATTCGTTGGTCTGTAGACCTCACACTTTGCAGCACCATGACCTTTTCTATTACACTTGGTGCACAATGTTGTGCAAAACACATTCGGATGGTACTCTTTACACCTTATACATGGCTGTCTCTGCTGTTTGTTGTTATTGAAATGGTTGTTGTTGCGATTATTATTATTGTTGAGACGGTGGTTGTAGTGGTTATTGTTGTTGAAATGGTTGTTGTTGCGTCTGTTATTGCGAAAATTGGTGCGATTTTAGTTGTGATTGTTGTGTTGATTGTTGAAATTTTAACCCTTGTCACTGGTTTCTTCCCACTTTCTCTTTACTTGTTTTGTGTTGACCTCTTTGGCCGCCTGTTCCTTAATCCTCCCCTCAATCCGATGTATGAGTTTGTGAGCCATTCGACTTGCCTTTTGTATGGAGGTGGGCTCGTGTGAACTCACATCTTCTTGAATCTTTTCTGGTAACCCTTTTACAAATGCTTCGATCTTCTCTTCTTCATCTTCGAACGCTCTTGGACACAATAGGCACAACTCTGAGAATCATCGTTCGTACGTGGTGAATCGAAACCTTGCATTCGTAATTCTCTAAGCTCTACCTTGAGCTTATTGATCTCGTTTCTGGGACGGTACTGCTCGTTCATCAAGTGCTTGAATGCTGACCACGGTAGTGCGTAAGCAGCATCTTGTCCCACCTGCTCGAGATAGGTGTTCCACCATGTTAATGCAGTACCTGTGAAGGTATGCGTAGCGTACTTTACTTTGTCTTCTTTAGTACATTTACTTATGGCAAACACCGATTCAACCTTTTCGGTCCACCATTTTAATCTGATTGGACCCTCGGTTCCATTGAATTCTAAAGGTTTACAGGCAGTAAATTCTTTGTAGGAGCATCCTACACGATTTCTTGTGGAATTAGTTCCACTGCTAGAACCAGAGTTATTGTTGTTATTTTGCATTGCGGCCTGCACTGCGGCTATGTTCGCAGCAAGGAAAACACGGAATTCTTCCTCATTCATGTTCAAGTTCTGACGAGTCGTCGGTGCCATTTCCTTCAAAAATAGCCAAAAGAATTGAGTTAATCATATAGAATTCAAGAGTAGTCAATAGTATTTCGTAGCATAATATGAACTTATTTATAAAAGCTTTTTCTTCATATTAGCATTTTATAGTTTTAATTCGGGTAGTACCTACCCGTTAAGTTCATACTTAGTAGCTACTATACAATTCAACTACTACGATTCTATATGAAAAACTAAATACAATATATTTCACGTTCAAACTTTTATACAATATTTTTACAAATTAACAATACCGCTATTTTACATATAGCATGAAGTATAGCACATAATAACTTTGATACAAGACAGTTGCGGAGACAATTCTAGTTAATAAGCAAGTTGTTCAGCAAGGGCAATAAAGACACGTAATTCATAAGTCCAGAAACAAGTCATGCATTCGAGTTTTACTAGTATTATTTCCCATCCTTGGTCTTGTGGAAAATAACCGTTGTGACCGTTGACTAGGCAGCATGTTGTAACGTCGTCAAAAGGACAAGGGTTACGTAATGCCCAACAGCCCCGTAACAATCTAGAAACCTTGTTTCTCACCCCAGCTACCGAATCCGTCACTTATGGGAACGTTTTATTTAGCAGTTGTAATCCGATGTTCTTTTTCTCAAATTGGGAGAAGCGAACATCACTAACCCGTAAACATAACATGCTTCTCTAAGTTGCATGTTGGAAGCTCTTTCTAAAGAACGAAGTCCTATGTTGGGATATGTGGAGTCAAAATAGGCTCTCAACCCGTAGCGTAAAATTGCATTTGGGTTCCCCGCATTTAATGCTTTAAAGTAAACACGGCATAACTTAAAGTCTCCCCAATGTGATTGTAGTGACCCGAACTTTTCAATGTTTATATATATTAAATGAATTGGTTATTTACATGATTAAGTGTTTCCAACATGATAAGCAATCAAACTTGTTTAGACTTGATTAATTGAAATATGTTTCATATAGACAATTGACCACCCAAGTTGACCGGTGATTCACGAACGTTAAAACTTGTAAAAACTATATGATGTCATATATATATATATATATATATATATATATATATATATATATATATATATATATATATATATATATATATATATATATATATAGTTAACATGGTATTATGATAAGTAAACATATCATTAAGTATATTAACAATGAACTACATATGTAAAAACAAGACTACTAACTTAAGGATTTCGAAACGAGGCATATATGTAACGATTATCGTTGTAACGACATTTAAATGTATATATATCATATTAAGATATACTAATACATCATAATATCATGATAATGTAATAATTTAACATCTCTTTAGATATAATAAATAATGGGTTAACAACAGTTAACAAGATCGTTAACCTAAAGGTTTCAAAACAACACTTACATGTAATGACTAACGATGACTTAACGACTCAGTTAAAATGTATATACATGTAGTGTTTTAATATGTATACATACACTTTTGGAATACTTCAAGACACTTATCAAAATACTTATACTTAACAAAAATGCTTACAATTACATCCTCGTTCAGTTTCATCAACAATTCTACTCGTATGCACCCGTATTCGTACTCGTACAATACACAAATTTTAGATGCATGTACTATGGGTATATACACTTCAATGATCAGCTCTTAGTAGCCCATGTGAGTCACCTAACACATGTGAGAACCATCATTTGGCAACTAGCATGAAATATCTCATAAAATTACAAAAATATTAGTAATCATTCATGACTTATTTACAAGTAAACAAAATTACACATCCTTTATATCTAATCCATATACCAACGACCAAAAACACCTACAAACACTTTCATTCTTCAATTTTCTTCATCTAATTGATCTCTCTCAAGTTCTATCTTCAAGTTCTAAGTGTTCTTCATAAATTCTATAAGTTCTAGTTTCATAAAATCAAGAATACTTCCAAGTTTGCTAGCTTACTTCCAATCTTGTAAAGTGATCATCCAACCTCAAAAAATCTTTTTTATGTACAGTAAGATATCTTTCTAACACAAGGTAATACTCATATTCAAACTTTGATTCAATTTCTATAACTAAAATAATCTTATTTCGAGTGGAAATCTTACTTGAACTTGTTTTCGTGTCATGATTCTGCTTCAAGAACTTTCAAGCTATCCAAGGATACTTTGAAGCTAGATCTATTTTTTCTCATTTCCAGTAGGTTTACCTACTAAACTTAAGGTAGTAATGATGTTCATAATATCATTCGATTCATACATATAAAACTATCTTATTCGAAGATTTAAACTTGTAATCACTAGAACATAGTTTAGTTAATTCTATACTTGTTCGCAAATAAAGTTAATCCTTCGAACTTGACTTTTAAAATCAACTAAACACATGTTCTATATCTATATGATATGCTAACTTAATGATTTAAAACCTGAAAATACGAAAAACACCGTAAAACTGGACATACGCCGTCGTAGTAACACTGCGGGCTATTTTGGGTTTGATAATTAAAAACTATGATAAACTTTGATTTAAAAGTTGTTCTTCTAGGAAAATGATTTTTCTTGTGAACATGAAACTATATCCAAAAATTATGGTTAAACTCAAAGTGAAAGTATGTTTTTCAAAATGGTCATCAAGACGTCGTTCTTTCGACTGAAATGACTACCTCTTACAAAAACGACTTGTAACTTATATTTCTGACTATAAACCTATATATTTTCTGTTTAGATTCATAAAATAGAGTTCAATATGAAACCATAGCAATTTGATTCACTCAAAACGGATTTAAAACGAAGAAGTTATGGGTAAAACAAGATTAGATATTTTTTTGATTGTTGTAGCTAAAGGAAATATTGTAACAATTCTATACAAATCATATCCTAGATAACTTATATTGTATTATACATGTATTATAATATATTATGTAATATTGGGATACCATAGACACGTATGCAAATGTTTTGACATATCATATCGACCCATGTATATATATTATTTGGAATAACCATAGACACTCTATATGCAGTAATGTTGGAGTTAGCTATACAGGGTTGAAGTTGATTCCAAAAATATATATACTTTGAGTTGTGATCTAGCCTGAGACATATATACACTGGGTCTTGGATTGATCCAAGATAATATATATTGATTTATTTCTGTACATCTAACGATGGACAACTAGTTGTAGGTTACTAACGAGGACAGCTGACTTAATAAACTTAAAACATTAAAACGTATTAAAAATGTTGTAAATATATTTTGAACATACTTTGATATATATGTACATGTTTGTTATAGGTTCGTGAATCGACCAGTGGCCAAGTCTTACTTCCCGACGAAGTAAAAATCTGTGAAAGTGAGTTATAGTCCCACTTTTAAAATCTAATATTTTGGGATGAGAATACATGAAGTTTTATATATATTTTACAAAATAGACATAAGTAAATGAAATTACATTCTATGGCTGGATTATTAAACCGAATATGACCCTTTTTAGTCTGGTAATCTAAGAATTAGGGAACAGACACCCTAATTGACGTGAATCCTAAAGATAGATCTATTGGGCCCAACGAGCCCCATCCAAAGTACCGGATGCTTTAGTACTTCGAATTCATCATGTCTGAAGGGAGTCCCGGAATGATAGGGGATATTCTATATGCATCTTGTTAAGGTCGGTTACCAGGTGTTCACCATATGAATGATTTTTATCTCTATGTATGGGATGTATATTAAAATATGAAATCTTGTGGTCTATTATTACGATTTGATAAATATATAGATTAAACCTATAACTCACCAACATTTTTGTTGACATTTAAAGCATGTTTATTCTCAGGTGATTATTAAGAGCTTCCGCTATTGCATGCTATTATATGGACAAGATTTGGTGTCAGCATGCTTGTATAATATTGTTTAAAACTGCATTCGAGATTTATTTTGTTGTAACATATTAATATTTGTAAACCAATATGTATTGGTAGTGTGTAAGTGTGATATTTGTTAGATTATCATTTCTGGATAGTCTAAGTGGTGTCTTTTTAACCTTGTCGATAAAATAAAGGTTATGGTTTGTTTTAAAAACGAATGCAGTCTTTGAAAAACATCTCATATAGAGGTCAAAACCTCGCAACGAAATCAATTAATATGAAACGTTTATAATCAATATGAACGGGACATTTCAGTGATATACTCCATCTTTCAAAGGAAAGCCTTTTATAAACTAAGGCATGCCTGGAACGTCTTTCAAATGTTTGACAAACTAATTTCGCCATAAATAATTGTGCTGATAAATTCTGACCGACTCTAGACAAGATTTCATCAATCATGTCCCCGGGT
Source organism: Rutidosis leptorrhynchoides (assembly GCF_046630445.1). NCBI lineage: Eukaryota > Viridiplantae > Streptophyta > Magnoliopsida > Asterales > Asteraceae > Rutidosis > Rutidosis leptorrhynchoides. The sequence continues at coordinate 546,472,700 of NC_092334.1, forward strand.
AGGTCTTCTAAAATATTCGGTTGTCTATCCTTAACGTCCATTGTGTGGTTTTATACTGTAAAATAGACGAGGATTAGATTCGTAAAAGATAATTAACAAACAAAACAAGCAATTTTTACATATAACATAAAAGTACAAGCACACTTCAATACATATATTACACATCATGATTACTGCTCTTCATTCTGACTCACTTGTTTCTTCCTCTTCAGACTTGGTTCGTTTCGCTAATTTCCTAGGGACATATGGTGCTCCCCTAATATAAGCCGTTGTTTTCACAAATGGTTTAGAAAAACCTGGTGGCTTAGATGTCCCCGGGTTATAATTAAAACTTAAGAAATACGGGTGTTTACGGTATTTCCCATCGAGATATTTCATGTTAACATAAAGTTTATCGGTGTTGGAATTAGATTTCTCTATTTTGATGCCTTTTCCCTTATTGTTTTCTTTTGCTTTTTCAAATTGAGCCGGGGTAATTTCTATAACATTATCAGAATCCTCATCGGAATCCGATTCATCAGAAAATTGGTAATTTTCCCAATATTTTGCTTCCTCGGCGGAAACACCATTGACCATTTTTAACTTTGGTCCATTGGTTGAGGATTTTCTTTTATTTATGTGATTTTCTGTGGTCCCTAATATTTCCTCCTCCGGAACCTCTTCTTCTTTCGGTTCCTCTTCTTCCGGTTCCTCCTCTTCCGATTCCTCTTCTTTCGGTTCCTCTTCTTCCGGTTCCTCTTCGGGAATTTGTGAATCTTCCCAATATATATTCGACTCTTCATTATTATTAGGTGAGTCGATGGGATTTGTACTAGAGGTAGACATCTATCACACAATATCAAACACGTTAAAAGATTAATATATCACATAATATTTACATGTTAACAATATGTAGTTTCCAACAAAAAGTGTTAAGCAATCATTTTTAAAGAAAACACGGTTGAAGTTCAGACTCACTAATGCATCCTAACAACTCGTTAAGACACATTAATGCAATTTCTGGTTCTCTAAGACCAATGCTCGGATACCAACTGAAATGTACCGTTCATATCGATTATAAACGTTTCATATTAATTGATTTCGTTGCGAGGTTTTGACCTCTATATGAGACATTTTTCAAAGACTGCATTCGATTTTAAAACAACCATAACCTTTATTTTATCGATAAAGGTTTAAAAACATTACGTTATCAAATAATGATAATCTAAAATATAGCGTTTTCACACGACCATTACATAATGGTTTACAATAATATTACACATCAACTTAAGTCTTCGAATGCAGTTTTAAAACAATATTATACAAGCATGCAGACTCCAATCTTGTCTTTATTTAGGATGCAACAGCAGAAGCTCTTAGTAATCACCTGAGAATAAACATGCTTTAAACGTCAACAAAAATGCTGGTGAGTTATATGTTTAACCTATATATTTATTGATCATAATAATAGACCACAAGATTTCCTTTTCATTTCTCATAAATACACATCTCATATCAGGCATTTCGCAAACTGCATAGAGATAAAAATCATTCATATGGTGAACACCTGGTAACCGACCTTAACAAGATGCATATAGAATATCCTCATCATTCCGGGACAACTTCGGACATGATAAATTCGAAGTACTAAAGCATCCACGACATGGATGGGGCTTGTTGGGCCCGATAGATCTATCTTTAGGATTCGCGTCAATTAGGGTGTCTGTTCCCTAATTCTTAGATTACCAGACTAAAAGGGGTATATTCGGTTTAATAATTCAACCATAGAATGTACTTTCACGTGTTTGTGTCTATTTTGTAAAACATTTAAAAAAATTTGCATGTATTCTCATCCCAAAAATATTAGATTTTAAAAGTGGGACTATAACTCACTTTCACAGATTTTTACTTCGTCGGAAAATAAGACTTGGTCACGAGTCGATTCGCGAACCTATAACAAACATATACATATATATCAAAGTATGATCGAAATATATTCACAATATGTTTTATTATGTTTTAATGATTTAAGTTTATTAAGTTAACAGTCCAACGTTTGTAGTCCACAATTAGTTGTCCACAGTTAGTAGTACATAAATAAATCAATATATATTATCTCGAATCAATCCACGACCCAGTGTATACAAGTCTCAGACTCGATCACAACTCAAAGTATATATAGTATTTTGGAATCAACCTCAACCCTGTATAGCTAACTCGAACATTACCGCATATAGAGTGTCTATGGTTGTTCTAAATAATATATATAGATGACGTCGATATGATATGTCAAAACATAGTATACGTGTCTATGGTCTATCAAGATTACATAATATATGTTAGAATACATGTATAATATAATATAAGTTAGTTAGGATATGGTTAGTATAGATTTTTGTCAATTCATCCCGTAGTCAAATTAACCATTTTTAACCAATTTTGTTTTACCCATAATTTCTTCGTTTTAAATCCGTTTTGAGTGAATCAACTTGCTATGGTTTCATATTGAACTGTATTTTATGAAAATAAACAGAAAAAGTATAGGTTTATAGTCAGAAATACAGGTTTATAGTACAGAAAAGTCATAGTAGTACAGAATGTCTAACAATTTTGTATTTTTGTAGAGGTAGTCATTTCAGTCGAAAAAAACGACGTCTTGATGACCATTTTGAAAAACATATTTTCACTTTGGGTTTAACCATGATTTTTGGATATAGTTTCATGTTCATAAGAAAAATAATTTTTCGAGAAGAACAACTTTTAAATCAAAGTTTATCATAGTTTTTAATTATCTAACCCAAAACAGCCCGCGGGTTTACTACGACGGCGTATGTCCGGTTTTACAGTGTTCTTCGAGTTTCCAGGTTTTAAATCATTAAGTTAGCATATCATAAAGATATAGAACATGTGTTTAGTTGATTTTAAAAGTTAAGTTAGAAGGATTAACTTTGTTTGCGAACAAGTTTAGAATTAACTAAACTATGTTCTAGTGATTACAAGTTTAAATCTTCGAATAAGATAGTTATATATATATATATATGAATTGAATGATATTATGAACATCATTACTACCTCAAGTTTAGTAGGTAAATATACTGGAAGTGAAAAAAATTGATCTAGCTTCAAAGGATCTTGGATGACTTGAAAGTTCTTGAAGTAGAATCATGACACGAAAACAAGTTCAAGTAAGATTATCACTCGAATCAAGATTGTTATAGTTATAGAAATTGAATTAAAGTTTGAATATGAGTATTACCTTGATTTAGAAAGATAACCTACTGTAAATAACAAAGATTTCTTGAGATTGGATGATCACTTGAAATGGATTTGCAAGATTGGAAGTAAGCTAGTAAACTTGAAAGTGTTCTTGATGTGTTCTTGAGTTGTTGTTTTGTAAGTTGGTTTATGTATGGATTTAAGAGCTAGATTGATGTAGATTTTGATGAAGATGATGAAGAACACTTAGAACATCAAGAGAGAGTTTGAGGGAGATCAATTTGATGCATAAAAATTGGAAAATGAAAGTGATATGGTTGGTGAAGAATTTCGTGAATCATGGCTTGTCATATAGCCTCCATTACTTTGTATTTTTGTTAGATATTTCATGCTAGTTACCAAATGATGGTTACCACATGTATTGGTGACTCACAAGGACTGCTAAGAGCTGATCATTGGAGTGTATATACCAATAGTAAATACGTTTAGAAGTTGAGTATTGTACGAGTACGAATACGGGTGCATACGAGTAGAATTGTTGATGACAATGAATGGGAATGTAATTGTAAGCATTTTTGTTAAGTAGAAGTACTTTGATATGTGTCTTGAAGTCTTTCAAAAGTGTACTAATACATCTTAATATACTACATGTATATACATTTTAACTGAGTCGTTAAGTCATCGTTAGTCGTTACATGTAAGTGTTGTTTTGAAACATTTAAGTTAACGATCTCATTTAATGTTGTTAACCCATTATTTATTATATCTAATGAGATGTTAAATTATCATATTATCATGATAATATGATGTATGAATATATCTTAATATGATATATATATATATATATATATATATATATATATATATATATATATATATATATATATATATATATATATATATATATATTAAAACTTCGTTACAATGATAATCGTTACATATATGCCTCGTTTTGCAATTCTTAAGTTAGTAGTCTTGTTTTACATATGTAGTTCATTGTTAACATACTTAATGATATATATAATTATCATCTTATCATGTTAAATATAGTGTAACAATATCTTAATATGATACATATGTATTTAGTAGGACGTTGTTATAACGATAATCGTTATATATATCGTTTCGAGTTTCTTAACTTAGTAGTCTCATTTTATGCATATAACTCTTTGTTAATATACTTTTTGAGATATTTACTTATCATAATATCATGTTAACTATATATATATCCATATATATTTTATCATGTAGTTTTTATAAGTTTTTAACGTTCGTGAATCGCGGGTCAACTTGGGTGGTCATTTGTCTACATGAAACTCGTTTCAAATAATCAAGTCTTAACAAGTTTGATTGCTTAACATGTTGGAAATATTTAGTCATGCAAATATAGTTTTCATTTAATATATAATCATGGAAAAGTTCGGGTCACTACAAGATTGACTTTTGTTGACTTTTGCATGATAATCTCGAGCATTAGGATTGTGATACACTATGACTTGACCTAAATTGTTAGACAGATATTGACCATTATATAAATATATATATACTTAATATAGGTTCGTGAATCCGAGGCCAACCTTGCACTTGTTCAGTTCCGTCATATGCATTATTGCTACGAAATACAGTTTTGTGAGTTTCATTACTCCCTTTTTAAATGCTTTTGCAATATATATATATATTTTTGGGACTGAGAATACATGCGCTACTTTTATAAATGTTTGACGGAATAGACACAAGTACTTAAAAATATTCTACGAAATGAGTTACGAGTACACCGGATATCACCCCTTTTAGTCTGGTAATCTACGAATTAGGGAACTGGCCCCTAATTGACGCGAATCCTAAAGATAGATCTATGGGCACTAACAAGCCCCAGTCAGAGAATTTGAACTGCTTTAGTACTTCGATTTTGGTATAGAACCGCCAGCTTTAAAAGATATGATCTGTTTGTGAGGTGTACACAACCATCATATTTAAAAGAGTGGCCTATTTGTATGATTTTTGCATGACCGTGCGGAATGCCGGTATGCGGGGGATATTCTAGATGCATTTTGTTAAGGTAGATTACCAGGTGTTTATAATTCGTATGAATGACTTTTATCTCTATGCCGTGCGAAATGCCTGATACGAGATGATGTTTATGAGAAATGAAAATTTAAATCTTGTGGTCTATTAAAAATATGGAATTTATGGATTATGATAAACTAATGAACTCACCAACCTTTTGGTTGACACTTTTAAGCATGTTTATTCTCAGGTATTAAAGAAATCTTCCGCTGTGCATTTGCTCATTTTAAAGATATTACTTGGAGTCATTCATGCATATTTCAAAAGACGTTGCATTCATGTCGTTGAGTTCAATAAAGATCATTATTAAGTAAATGACAGATTAAGTCATCTATAGTTTGGATAGATTATGAAATGGTATGCATACCTATCAACTTTCAATGTAATGAAAGATTGTCTTTTAAAAACGAACGCAATGTTTGTAAAATGTATCATATAGAGGTCAAATACCTCGCGATGTAATCATATGTTATTGTATTCGTCCTTATGGATTAGGACGGGTCGTCTCACAGTGCGTGGCTTGACTTTTGAGTAACAGCAAAGTTCTACAACGGAATCAATACGTACCTGAGAATAAACATGTAAAAACGTCAACACAAAGGTTAAGTGAATCATAGATTTAAGTAATATAAAGCATAGATCACAAGTTTGTTTTCATGCTCGAAAGCATCGTTAATAAGTTTAAATAGATTTTACAAGTTTTGAGCACCCGGTAACTAAGCTTAATGCATATATAAAGTACACATGTTTTTAAATACACTTAACCAATGTGTACTAACTCAAATAGTATACGCCCGTTTTGTGCTAGCGCGACTAGCCCGGACGGGGATGTCAAACCCTATGGATCCATATACACATAGGCGGAACCAATATGGTGGCCGAAGGTGGCAATGCCACCCTCAAGAAATTTAATAAGCCCATTATTATATATAATAATTTTTGTATTTATACTAGGTCCATCAAAATTAACAAACTTTCCTCAATTTGGCCTATATATATATTTTATATATATTATTTTTTTCGGCTTTGTAAATAAATAAATAAATATAATTTATTTATTTTGTTAATTATTATTAATTACATTCCAGTCCCTTAACTGTGCGGGTTTAATTATTTAGTCGTTTAATGATGATCCAAGGTCGTTAAGTGAATAACTAAATTATCCCAAGTTTCGTTGGTCTCAACTGACCTAGTCTCGGTTTCCTAACTGGATAAGTTTATAGTTTGTGCTTCGAATAGCCTGGGACTTAATCATAAGTAACAAGTTTAGTTAAATACTTAACGAAAACATGACGAAAAAGTCGGGTTGTTACAATCATGTAGTTCTAGACCTCATGTTGTTATTGTAACCACAGTTGTGAGATGATGTAATTCATCATTTTTAAAAGATACATTTCTGTAAAGTGAAAGAGTAGAATGTTAGATACAAGTATGCTATTTTGCTACTTGTAGTTTTTTTTTCCCTCAACACTACATATTCAAGGATCCACCACTGACTCCATAAATATATATATTTATACAAATTTCAGCAGTAATAAAACATGTGAATCGGTTGTGAAAAGTTGTGGATGATACGGTAAAGTTTTGAGAAGTTTTTGGAAAGAGAGTCCTCGTACTAAAATTTGTGTGTAATGTGACTCTACAGGGAGTCCCAACAGTAGGACCTTGTGGGTCACCCATCACCCCGCCCACATGGACGATGTTACTGTATTAAGGATTTAAGGTGTAAAAACGACCTGTAACTAACAATATATATATAATAACCAACATGAATGAATAGTTTTTTGCTGACATCATCATGAAGTCAGCAACTTTCTCATTTAGCGACCTTTTTTTTTTACGAAATTTGTTTTGTCGGCCCAAATTTTTCGGTAGTGGGCCAACCGGCCACTTACTAGTTTTTAATAAAGATTGTGTAAAAGCTAACAATGACCGTTTTGTGCAAAATTACTCTAACAATCGGTTGTTGTTTAGAAAAATTATAATAAATAAATTATAAATTATAAATCTATAGTTTCTATTAAAATTCTATAATGATGATGTCATTATTAAGCTAATTTATTTGTTAAAAAAATAAAAAAAATGAAAAAACAAAAGAAAAAATCTAGACATGATGGGTGATGTCATTAATTTAAATAATTTTAAATTAAAATTAAATCTTATTAATTAATTATTATTAAATCTTATTAATAATTATTTTAATTATTAAAATTAAATAATTTTGAATTATTTTAATTAATTATTTTGAATTGAGTACGAGAAAATATAAAAGGCTAGGCAGAAGGAAACTAATTCTAAATTTATATTTTAATTTACACTTTTAAATAAAATGACGACCAATATTATCTCTTATGTTTTATATGCAAAATTTATATTATTTTGGATGTGGATTGTTTAATATGAATTTTAGGTATTTGATGCAATGTTCAGCTGACGAGTTTCTTAGTCGAACTCTGTGGTTTCACGGGTCATTAAACTAAATGACTTTAACATTTACGTTCGCTTAATACCTAAAATATATCGTTAAACTGTTTCGTTTAAACAAACTCGTGGTTTCACGGGTAATTTCACTCGTTATAATAGTATTTTTTTTTTACATCAATTTGTGTGCTACCGTATATTCCAATAATAAAACCCAATTCAAAAGCAATAACTTTCCCTTTTTTTAATTTAAAAATAATTTTAAAAAACTTATAATACGACCGATACAAACTGCATCCCGGTTGTAGATCATACCAGTAATATTTTTTATATTATCCTAATTTGTGCATAAGAATCTAATCGCAATCACCCAACCCCGCAAATCTCGGTGGTCATGAAATCAGAAATCAACAGAGATTCCACTCCAACCACCGCACTTTTACCAAAATCAAACCCACCGGAAAATGAGGTCGCTTCTTCAATCTCCGGTGCCGTGTTCAACATTTCTACCAGCATGGTCGGTGCCGGAATCATGTCGATTCCGGCGACACTCAAAGTCCTGGGTATAATTCCGGGGTTTGTTGTGATACTGACGATGGCTTTTTTGGTGGAGATCACGACGGAGTTCTTGTTAAGATACACTAATCATACCGGTGAGGTTGATACTTATGGCGGTGTTATGGCGGAATCATTTGGGAAGTTTGGATCGGTTGCACTTCAAATTTGTGTCATGATTTCGAATCTTGGAGCTCTCGTTATTTATTTGATTATTATTGGTAAGTTTTTTAGAAATTGTTTATTTATTTATCAATTATCAATTCAATAAATTTATTTAAAAAATAAATAAAAAGGGAAGTTATTAAATGGAAGAAAGAATAATTAGACATATTCTACCTTCTTTGCATCTTAATTTGATTGATTATGACACGTGACATCTCATACCTTATGTAATACAGGTTGGTAGACTTTTGATTAATATTTGGACTTAAACATGTTACATATTTTATTTAAATTCCTAATTAATATATTAATATTATATTATTCATTCCTAAATTTGATTATTTTATCCTTAATGGTGTGTTTGGCAATAATTAGAGGAAGATGTAGCGTGTTAGAGTTGGTGGCTGTGGCTGGAGCTGGAGTAAAAATCTTCTAATACAATGGATTTTATTAGGGGATTTTTTTTTCAATAATACCATCTTATTTTTGTTTGCCAAACAAGGATTATTTTTTTTTTCAACAAGTTTGAGTTTCTAAAATGTAGAATCTCAATTCCCTAGAATCTCCTTATATATGGTGTCAAACACCCATCATGTGTGAATAATGAGACTAAGTATCACAACTTTTAATTGATGTTACAAAAATACAATCCATTTTTTTCTCCTGAAACTGTAGAGATATACCGTATAAATTGTTTGATCTTTCTATGCAGGGGATGTTCTATCAGGAAACGAATCAGACGGAGTAGTACATTCTGGCATTTTACAAGAATGTTTCGGATTTCATTGGTGGAATTCACGTGCTTATTCCGTCTTATTTGTTGTTATCGTAGTTATGCTGCCACTTCTTTTACTCCCTCGAGTAGGTTAGTACTAATAGTAATCCAACATTTACCATTACTTAAACTTTGACTTTTGAAGTCAAATTGACCAACTTTTAATGTTAATTTTACTGCGTCACAGAGTCATTAGGTCATGCTTCAGCAGTATCAATTCTCTTGGCAGTTGTTTTTGTTGTTATAATTTCTGGAATGGCAATTTACGCAACGTTCCATGGAAAAACTCAACAACTTAGACTCTTTCCCGATTTTAGCGACGGATTTGGTTTCTTCAATCTCTTCACAACCATACCCGTTATGGCCACTGCCTTTGCCAGCTGTCTGATTACTAGTAAGTATTTACTTTCTAGCATCCTTTTCATTTATTGTGTGTTGCTTAGTATGAGTTCAGTTACATAAAATTTATTTATTAGAGCAACAATAATATTATTATTGTTGTTGTAATTTAAACGGGTCAGGTATACGATTCGGGTCAATATTTGGGTATATGCGTTGGGCAATACGGTTTTGTATATAAAACCGTCCCTAGACTTGAACCTAAATGCGGAAAGAAATTAAAATCATTCCTATACCCGTCCCTAGACCCTCAGACCCGAACCCGGCCCAAAAATGTCAGGTTTCAGATTTCCCCGATTTCCCCATCGGGGGTGGGTATTTGTTTCATCCGTAATTGTTCCAGAGATCAATGAGTATTTTGTTTATATATATATACAACTAATGAATGAATATTTAAGACAATGATTTCAATGCAAACATGTTCTTTTTTCAGCATAGAAAGTATGAAATCATTAATCTAAGCTTTTAGATATGTATAAAAAAAATGAAAAACGGAAATTTTGTTTTCTTACTAATCAAACTTTCAAGAAAACACGAACATGAGAGGGTTTTCCAGTTCTTAAAAGTCAGAACGCATCAGCCATCTAATGTCCTTTTGTATTGTAATGTATAGTTCATCCGGTGCGATCAGAACTCGAAAAGCAATCAGACATGACATCAGCAGTTAGAATTTCATTACTCTTAAGTGTTATAATCTACATTGCTGTTGGATTCGTGGGCTACCTTCTTTTTGGCGATTCAATCAACGCCGATATGTTAGTTAACTTTGACCAAGCTTCTAATTCACCCGGTGGCTTATTGGTCAATGCAATTGTTAGACTAAGTTACGCGTTACATCTTATGTTAGTCTTTCCCGTAATATTCTACATTCTACGGGCTAACATGGACGAAATGATTTTCCCGCAAAAAACCATTTTAGCCAATGATACAACAAGATTCATGTCACTCACAATCGTGTTACTTTCGTTCATATATTTTGTCGCGATTGCAATCCCGAATATTTGGTACTTATTTCAATTCATGGGCTCGACTACTGTTGCTTGCATTGCATTCGTGTTCCCCGGTGCTATTGTTTTGAGGTACTCATTCGATACATATATATACCGTTTATACGATGATATTGTTTGGTTTCGTATATAGTAACTATTTTTTTGTTTATAGGGATGTTCATGGGATTTCAACTAGAAAAGACCGAGTGATAGCGATAATCGTGACGATATTGGCCGTGGTAACTAGTGTTGTTGCCATTTCAACTAACTTGTACAGTTCATTTACTGGAAAAAATTGAGCAAAATGTCCCAAAGAATGCATCAACTTATACCATGTCACTTTCTTGCTTCTTAGTTTGAAGTTTTACTGTTTACATATAATATAAAAGTTTTAACCTTTGAAATTTGCTTTTGCCTAAATGCCATGTTGATTTTTTAGAATTACCAATTATACAAATCTTGTATATTATTATCTTAATCTTAATCTTAATACGTATGATAATGATAGTTGATCAAGGGTACAACATGAGTTTCATACTTTCATAGTTAGTGATATTAGCATTTACAATCCCCTAACAAATCCTATTTGCTTGAAGATGAGCACTTAAATACCCTAACCAATAAAATGAGACCTACCCCATATATATAAAGTATTTTCAAAGTAATTATGTGGAAGACTACATATAGACAAGCACACCCATAACCAAATGGCTTCTGACCTACTGGTAAGGAAATTTATCAATTTTGAAATTGTAACTTCAAGTCTCGGTTGTAAACAAAAAAGATGTGCGTGATCAAAATAAAAAAGCACAACCATAAATAAAATAATATGACATAGCAAACTTCAATGACTTAATGTTATGGAAGTGACTTTCGAACATATATGAGAGTATATATTTGAAAAGGAAAAAAAAAAAAAAAAAAACTGTAATATATGTTGCTCACTGGTGTAGATGTCGTTTCCTGGTTTGTACCCCACCCACCAATGGCCGTTTTATGACTTGAATGGTACGGAGTATTATTCATAAGTTGTAATTCCTTTAACATATTTTTTCTTTTTATACGGCGGCTTTTTTTCCTCCCCTTTGTACTTGTGTGTTTCGGTTTTCCGCAGCAGAGGAGCAGGACCACGATCATCCTTGTTCATAATAGTAAAATCGTGTGTAAATTCATTACGTAGTACTTTTCTAAAATATACAAGACTTAGCTAAAAAATTTCCCCCAAAACAATTACTCCGTATTAAGATTTAAATTTAATTAATAGCTGTCCACCTTCAAATAACCTGACTGCATTAGCGTCTAGATACATTTAATTCTTACACCACTGGTCACATCCAACTCTACCTACAAACACTAATCATACCAGCCACTTTCTCTTTTTCCCATCTTACCCTTCCCTCCTAACTAACTCACCATACCCTTTTCCGTAATTTCACCCCACCTAATTTCCACATATAAAACCAACCCACTAAACAACAATGCACGTTTAATCAGTTTCTAAATTTTTTAATCTACCTGATACGTACATTTTCAGAATGCCGGCTGCTAGCTCCGATACCGTAGTTCCTCTTTTATCGGAACACAACGTACCAACAACATCTCGAAAAGAGAAGCAGCCGTCAGTTTCTGGAGCCGTGTTTAATGTTTCAACGAGTATAATTGGTGCTGGAATTATGTCGATTCCTGCAACACTTAAAGTACTAGGTGTAGTTCCGGCTTTTGTGTTGATCGTGCTGGTTGCGGTGTTGGTGGATGTTTCGGTTGAGTTTTTGTTGAGGTTTACGTACGCCGGTGGATCCACGACGTACGCAGGGCTGATGAGAGAGTCGTTTGGAGCCGTAGGATCTGTTGCGGTTCAGATTTCTGTTATGATTACGAATCTCGGTTGTTTGATCATTTATCTTATTATTATTGGTAAGTATTGGGGAATTATAGTTGTATAAATATATTCGTTTAATAGTCAAATATATAATACAAAAAGGTAATATAAAAATCCACCTATTTCTGCCACTGTTCGTAGCTCAAAATTAGAAATTAACATCACCTTTTGTTTAACTGTAAAAGTGATATTAGGTTTATTGAGAACTTAGTTAACTTATGTTACAACCATCATTAGATAGCCTAGTGGTTGGGACCTGAGTTCCTAGCAAGAGGTGTCAGGTTCGAATACTATCTAGGACGAATATTTAGTGGTGGCGAGAGATGGGTTGGAAATAGTCAGAGAGTAATCCTACTGGACTGCGTACATCAGAGTATGTGGTCGGATTATTTGCCCTCCCGGTTAGCCCGAACAAGGAAAACCTTCCACCTTTTTTAGTTAACTTATGTTACCTTGGGAATTAGCGCTTAATTTATTTAGTATGATAAGAAATATGTTGAATTAATGTTAGGTGAAAACACTTATAGTTTTGAAGGGATGAATGAATGCAAGTATATACTTAGTTATAAGAATGTTGTATTACAGGGGATGTGTTATCAGGGGACCAATCAGGAGAAGGATCAGTTCATTTAGGGATCTTGCAAGAATGGTTTGGTATTCATTGGTGGAATACACGTGATGTCGCTGTTCTGTTTATCGTTGTATTCGTTATGCTTCCTTTAGTCTTATTTCGACGTGTTGGTCAGTACTCGGTGGTATCTATCTAGTTATTTTATATATCTCGTGATTCAATTACTAGACTTTGAAAAACTCATTGAAATTGATATAAATCAACAGAATTGTTATCGATGAGCTCGGCAGTTGCGGTTCTGCTAGCGGTTGTGTTTGTTGGAATATGTTCAGCCATGGCGATTTCAGCTGTGGTCAAAGGTCAATCATGGAGTATCAGAATGTTACCACAATTAGATGATCAAGCGGGCTTTTTTAACCTCTTTACTGCTATCCCTGTTATCGTCACAGCTTTTACTTTTCATTTCAACGGTAAGTGATGATACACATTGCTTGGGCTTACATTTGGACTTAGCCCATAAGGTACCCATAATCTCCCTTATAAACCCTAATCTCCTCTTATAAATAGAGGGGTGGAAACCAAGGGGCTTCTGTACCACCGATATCAATGAGTCTCATTAACCTTTTATGAGTTCGAGTACCATTGTAGTCTGTATAGATACTATACAGTTATGATCCCGGGGCTGTCACATGAGTCTGCGGCGGACACAAATTGTAACTACCCTCTCCAGATATTTATATTGACTAAGTTATTCACGTTAACTGAACCGGAATGTTAAATCTCGTTGTCCTCTGTATTACACTCACGTGTTTATTGTGTAAAAAGTGTAGATCGGCAGGGACACCTTAACCCTGTGTTGCCTTCGGCAACCCACCAAGCCAACCCCGTAATAGCCGGATGCCTGTAAAATACCTCCCCCCATAACCCAACAATTGCGTGCAAGCCGAGTGATTCGAACCTGCGCCCCATTTTTGTGTACAGGGTAAACAACTGCGGGCCCAGGGATCATAAGCAACGGGTACCACTGAAGCACTGCTTCGTTGGTCTCACGTGTTTATTTGTCTTGTGGTAAATATATGCTTTATCATTAAAGATTATTGAACAATTTCAGTTTGACCAAAATACGTGAACATGCCAATGAAATGTTAGTAGAGGAGGATTTGCGTATAGGATAAGTCCTAAAATAACGTTACTTGTCCTCTCATAGTCTAAAAATAAAAAATGTTCACCTATCATCTAAGCTTATAAATTTATTCTAAATGTAAATGACGTGTCTATACATCATTTGATCTTTGAGCTACTATCAAAATTAGGTGTTAAAATTGATGAGTCAATTAGGGTTAGCTAACTTAGCTTTTACTTCTAAAGTTAAAATACCATTAAAGAAAGCTGGTCAAATGGGTCGAATGAGCCACACAGTTATCAAACTTGATTCTTAAATCTTAACGTATAAAAAAAACCTTTTAAAATCAGGTTATTGAAAACTTTGTATAATATTAGAAATAATATATATTTTACTGTAGTAGCATCATTTATGCTACTAAATCTGGACATAAATATGTTGAGTCAACCAGCCCAAGGCGGAACTTGGAGATTGTAACATTGGGGGAGAAAATAATAACTTGGGGTGAATAGTATGAAAAAAGAATTTACTACAAAAAATTATAAAATATTACACTACTATACATTTTTTCGCAGGTGGCGCGGGTGCCCTCTCAGGGTATCACTAAGTTCCGCCCCTGAGCCCAAGCTCACCTGTTTAGACGCACACCACAACTTACTTGTTTAGACCTGTTAACCCAACCGAGCCTGCCAATTCGTTATATGTTCAGTCAACCAGCCCAAGCTCAACTGTTTAGACCCACACCATAACTTACTCCTTTTGACCTTTTACCAACTCAACTGACCCGGCCAAATTGCCAACTCTAGTCAATATGGTAGGGCATACATGTCTTGAAATAATGACAATTAATACAACATTTTGTTGGTTTTATTTTTTGATAGAAAAAATTGATATGGTTACTTTGTGAAGGATGTTATCCCACATAGGTGGGAGGAGAAAGTTGGAGGTAAGTGACTTGGTTATAAAAGGAGGGCTAAGTCTTCATTCCAATTTGCACCAATCAATACACTTTAAGTATTTGATTATTTCTTTCTTTCTTACCCTTGTTTGAGAGTTGTATTAGTTAAATATTTTTTTGATAGAAAAAATTGATATGGTTACTTTGTGAAGGATGTTATCCCACATAGGTGGGAGGAGAAAGTTGGAGGTAAGTGACTTGGTTATAAAAGGAGGGCTAAGTCTTCATTCCAATTTGCACTAATCAATACACTTTAAGTATTTGATTATTTCTTTCTTTCTTACCCTTGTTTGAGAGTTGTATTAGTTAAATATTTTGGAGAGTGTAGTTGGCTTAAGAGAGTCGTCTATATCATTGTAACAATTTGTGATATAGTGTATTTCTCTCTTTGGGGGCCGGTGGTTTTTCTCCTGTTTTGGAGTTTCCACGTTAAATCTTGTGTTGTGTATTGTTCTTATTTCTTTACTATTATTGTTGGGCTGGGTGGTGGGAATTAGTGAGACCGTAATTTTCCAACACATTTTAAAGAAATGTCATAATCTGTGTGTTTGGTTACAGTACATGCAATTGGTATGGAGCTAGGAAAACCAGCTGCAATGACAACTGCAGTTCGCATATCTCTTATACTTTGTGCGCTTATTTACTTCTCTATCGGACTATTCGGATACATCTTATTTGGGGATTCAACTGAAGCCGACATTTTAGTAAACTTTGATCAAGCAACTGGCTCAACGATCTGGTCACTGTTGAATGATATAGTTCGTTTGAGCTACGCATTACACTTGATGCTAGTGTTCCCTTTGTTGAACTTCTCTTTAAGAGCAAATATCGATGAACTCGTTTTCCCAAATAAGTCTGTTCTAGCGCACGATACCAAAAGGTTTCTGTTGCTTACGTTTATTCTGTTAACAGCGGCGTACCTCATTGCGATAGCCATTCCAAATATATGGTATTTCTTTCAATTTATGGGATCAACATCAGCTGTATGCATCGCCTTCATTTTCCCTGGTGCACTTGCTCTGAGGTATGTTCCTAGTGTGCGCGCGCGCACTTAAATTAAAATTACTTCCAAGATTGAAATTCATGCAGGATTTAAAACCCATGAAAATTTGATTCTACCATTTTCATGGCGTCTCAATTTTATTTTTAATTTATTTTACTATTTTTTTAAAAAAAATTTCCTACTTATTGGCCGAAGGTCCACTCGGAAGCAATCTCTTTATCCGTCGAATAGAGGGAGGGATGACTCTCTATACAAGTGTTTCACTCTGGGTGGAGAAATAACTTGTTTTTATTCTCGGATGGGGGACGGATTGTCTACATCTCACCTCCCCCACACCACTCATGTGGTATTGGGTTTTGTTGTTGTTGTATTTATAACTAATTTCAGTTTTTGGTAAATTCTTCCGGTTTTGTAGTTTTTGGTAGCAAAATCAAAAACCGAACCAAAACCAAACTAAAATAATAATTTTAACCTAAATAATCATATAAAATTGATATTAAATTCGGCTTTTGATTTTGAAATTGTGGTCTACGTATATTAATAATTTATTAGTTGAATTCGCTTTGGGTTTTTTTTTCCAGTTTTAGTTTGGTTCGGTTTTCAAATTAAACGCTTTAAAGCCGAAAATTGAAATCTCTTACCTAAATGAACTAATGTTTAAAAGAAGGCGGCTACATTCAGTCAGTAGAACTCAGAATTACTCAGCAAGTACTCGTTTTTTGCATCTCGGGGAGTACTCACAAAGTGCTCGGTCAAATTCGATTAAACTCGGTCAAACTCTGGATCACTCGGAATTTCGTTCAAAATTAGTCAAAACTCGGCCAAAATCAGTCAAAGTCAAACTTAGTCAATATCCGAGTACTCCCCGAGTTGCGGATTACTCTCTAAAAAGTCCCGACCGAGAACTCCCCGAATAACGATTTTTGCAACCTTGCATTTGTTTCACATAATTCCATGAAATTGGAATCTCAATTCATTCTACAAGGGTGTTTGGTTCAAGGGTGAACTGGTATGGAATATACATTCTTTTAAACTTAGAATCCCTTGATGATTCTAATTCCATAGAAAAACATTTTGTGAACCAAACACACCCTCCCTAAAAATGCATATAGATTAAATGTAGATAATTTGAAAGAAAAATTATCTTGAAATTAACTGTTTTGGTGTTCCAAATATAACAGGGATGTTCATGGTATATCTACAAGGAAGGACAAGATAACAGGAGCAACAATGGTAATACTGGCTGTAGTCACAAGCACAATTGCAATTTCCTCCAACATCTACAGCTTTGGAAACTAATCATGATTCTTTTGTAATGATTTTTTGTATAATAGTACTTGCTAGTTGACTTCATTTTTGGGGTTATAGAAACCCATATTATTATAACGTTATGTATCATAACATACATTATACATTATGTGCGAAATCATGACAATAATGCAACAGTCATTCCTCATGAATAGAGTGTAAAAAGCTAGCTGAAATTGGTTATTATTTCATGGAATCATGTAATTGTTCTTCATATTTTTGTTGAAGTTATCATAATATGTGTTCTTTTTCACAAAAAAAAAAAAAAAAAAAAAAAAAAAAAAAAAAAAATTTAAATAACAGACTCAAATCCTTTTAAAACTCGTACAAATAAACGACAAGTGCACACGCCATGTCAAGATCCAAAATAAAGTACTCTATAAAACACAGGCTAACTTACATATTCATCATCTTGATCCTCAATTGCATTGGTTATATACAACCTGAATCCTTCATGAACACAAAAAATGGTACCCGTACAGCAAACAGTTAACCCAGAATCTTAAGTTTCTTGGCGACAGTAGCAGCCTGATTATCAGGAGACAACTGTATGTAAGCCTTTTTTGTCCCATCATAGTTAATCAATGTATTGATTTTCTTCGTCTTAATCTTAAGCATATTCTCAAAGGCATTTCTTATATCTTTCTTATCGGCACGTACGTCCACCATAAACACTAACGTATTTTCTTGTGTGATCAACTTTATCGCAGCCTCAGTAACTATGGGATACTTGAGAACTTGTTGATAGTCCATTGATGTTTGTGTGACTGTCTTCTCCTTTAGGGATTTCTTTGCTTCAACAAAATTTAAAGATTGTTCTTCTGCTTCAGGTTCTTTGAAATTGGCGACTTCGGGCTTAGTGGGTACTGCTACGCTCCTTTTAGGTTGAAGATCTTTCTGAGAAACATACAAATAGGAACTCGAACTCAAGTAATAATACAAAGAGTAGCATAAGTACACAAATGATTATAACGTCTACACAATTCAAGGGACGCAAGCTTATACATTGTAAAAAAAAAAAATTCGGATATCTTATAATGTCTACAAAATTATAAAATGTGTAGCATTTCATTTAGAGGTAAATGATGAGCAGGTTAAGTTTGTAAAAGGGTAACCATAAGGGCGTGAAATCTTGTATATAACTGAAGGGGAGCTAGGCACAACTGCACAAGTGTGAACATATTAGGCAAAAAAGTGCTTATTTCAAATGTTTACAGGTTAAGGCCAACTTTTAGGTTAAATTGTTATGCTGTATATCATACTTCAGATATTTATAAAAAATAGAGTCCAAATATTGCTTGATTTTATAGCTTAACACGAAACAGTTTAGCTTAACACAAAACATTTATTCAATTTATTCAATTCAATATGATAATAAGTAAAGCATCTGTAAATCATTACTAGTTAGCTGCTAATAACTATTCAGCTAACTGGTAACAAAAAGTAAATTAAACAAATAGCTACCGGTTCATTCTGGTAAGAGGCTTTAACTGCAAAAGAAGAAGATGATGATGACGTCAGATTTGAAGCAATCTGCAAGTTTTTAGGTTTTAAAAAAACCACAACTTTTGGCGGTGATGGTGAGTAATGATTTCTGAAGTTAGTGATGATGTTTGAACATGAAAATATAACCGCCATTGATTTTGATTTTGATTTCCTGAAATTAATTTTACAAAAAGTTTTGGGGGAAATGATATAGGGGTTTGGGGCTCTGTAGTGATGGATAAAATGATTTTGAGATTTTTGCACGTTAATCCCCCGAGTTTTATTGTTTTCAATTCCGTCCCAAAACGTTTGTATTTTTTATTCTAGGATGATAGATGATAGATGATAGATAATGATATTTTACCATCAAATATAAATAAGACTACCGTAACTAGGCATTGTGTATTTGTACAATAAAAGCATGTGTGGTGTGTTTGGACGAAATTAATTGATGCTGTGTCTTCTATTTAAAACTAGATCTTATTTTTAAAGTTAAAAGTTGTAGTTTATAAATAAATTTAAATATAATTTATAAAATTCACGTTTTATTGGAGCTGATTATTTGATTATACTTATCAAAAATGCATAATTAATTTTTAAAAAGCAAATTTAAACACACCTTTATAGATGATTTCTACTACTCATTGAATTACTAACTTTTCAACCGCACTCATTCTATTATGACCGATTAGAAGTATTTTCTTGTATACAGTTGTTTCGTTTTATAAAAAAATACCAAAACCTTTTGATATTAATTACTGTTAAACCTTATAAATATAAAAATCTAAAGTCTAGTATAAGCGCGGACTCACAAGTCATCTTCTAATCTTCCTCCCTTAAGTCATTTCATGTTCCTAGAACATAATATATTAGTTGCAATCGACCTCGTCTCGTGCCATTGAGACGCTCTGGTGAGTACTCCGTCTCGACTGTCTCGGTCAAAAGCATAAAGGTACAAATTGGTGATTATAGGTCAAAAGTTGGGTCAGAGTCGGAAAAAGTTGGCCGAAAGTCATAAAGTCGGTCCAATCAATCAAAATTATCGTATTTTAGTTGATTATTTGCAGTAAATTAACTATGAAAGTTTTTGGTTTTAAAATATGTATGTATATACATATATTTATATATTTAAAAGTCAATATTTGTCAACGTCCGTCTTGACCCTTTAAGGTCCCGACTGTCTCGACTCCGTCTCGCGTCTTTTTCAACCTTGGCTAGGAGGACGAGTGTCGTGCATTTTATATAATGTGAGAGACTGTCGCTATAATTTAAAAAAGAAAATGACTATTAGTATAATCAGGGGCGGAGACAAGGGGACTGAGGGGTGCTCAGTCTTCCCTAAGGCCCAATCGAGACTCAAGATTCATTTGTATTATTATGGACAAATAACTGTGAGTGTGATGACCCGTCCAAATCCATTTGGACGAATACATCATTCATTGATTTCATAGTGAGGTTTTGACCTCTACATGATACGTTTTGTAAACATTGCATTCTTTTGAAAAGGCACACCATAAATGAATATCTAATTCCAAAGTTTTTGACATCTGATGATTTCTACATATAGACCATCACCGTAAATAATAGTTTATAATAATACATCCGTTGACAATGTAGTCAAAATAAGATACATGGTGATGATTTTGTGAATGCAAAATTTTCTCAAATAAAGCATGTATGACTTCATGCACATAGCTTGTATAACGTATAAGCAAACAGCGGAAGACTTCTAGGAACCTGAGAATAAACATGCTTAAAAGTGTCAACACAAAGGTTGGTGAGTTCATAGTTTTAACATTTCGCATAATCTGTATATAAAGGTGGATCACAAGATTTCAGTTATTTCATCCAAAATGTTTATTAAAATATTCTACGAAATTGAGTACCCTGGTAACTAAACTTAACGTATATATAATAAGTACCCCTGTTTTAACATACATGCAACCAACATGTACAATACATGTAAACCAACGTGTACTAAACTCAAATAGCATACGTCTATTTTATAGTTCAGGCTAGGGTTTCTATACCTGGAACAGACGGGGATGTCAAGCCCTATGGATCCATATATATAACTACTCGCGCCCACTAGTTCTTATAACCGGCAGTTACTAGTTACCAAAGCTAAGAGATTTTTGGTTCAAACTCAGTGTAGAATTAAGTATGTACTTGTGTCCATTGTTTTTAAAATAAAGTGCATGTATTCTCAGCCCAAAAATATAGATTGCAAAAGCAATTAAAAAGGGAGCTAATGAAACTCACGATACTGTATTTCGTAGTAATTATTCATATGACGGCACTGAACAAGTGCAGGGTTGGCCTCGGATTCACGAACATATCAATATTGTGATTCAATATTGCAGGAAAGTACGTAGACGCAACGGAAATGATAAACGCTAGGTTGACCTTTGACTCACGATCATAACCCCAAAGCAATATACATAACCTCCATAGCTATAACCCATAATTTTCTTAGCTCTATCCCGCTCGAAAAACCCATTTGAAATAACACGCTCATGACCTCGTCGTAATATTTTATGTATAATACTTAATAATAATAATAATAATAATAATAATAATAATAATAATAATAATAATAATAATAATAATAATAATAAACATAATAATAATAATAATAATTATTATTATTATTATAATAATAATAATAATAATAATAATAATAATAATAATAATAATAATAATAATAATAATAATAAGATTAATAATGATAATATTAATCTTAATAATAATAATAATAATAATAATAATAATAATAATAATAATAATAATAATAATAATAATAATAATAATAATAATAATAATAATAATAATAATATAAATAACAGAAGGAGTAAGATATATGAATATGTGTGTGTGACAGAAACTGAACTCGATTGAATTTATAGACATATCCTGAAATTGCACCCCATGCGATCGCATGGGATTATCGTGTAAAATTCATGAGATTGCATGGCCCTCCTTGAAATGTCCCGTTCTTATTGATTAAAAACGTTCCATATTAATTGATTTCGTTGCGAGGTTTTGACCTCTATATGAGACGTTTTTCAAAGACTGCATTCATTTTTAAAACAAACCATAACCTTTATTTCATAGATAAAGGTTTTAAAAAGCTTTACGTAGATTATCAAATAATGATAATCTAAAATATCCTGTTTACACACGACCATTACATAATGGTTTACAATACAAATATGTTACAACAAAATAAGTTTCTTGAATGCAGTTTTTACACAATATCATACAAGCATGGACTCCAAATCTCGTCCTTATTTAAGTATGCGACAGCGGAAGCTCTTAATAATCACCTGAGAATAAACATGCTTAAAACGTCAACAAAAATGTTGGTGAGTTATAGGTTTAACCTATATATATCAAATCATAATAATAGACCACAAGATTTCATATTTCAATACACATCCCATACATAGAGATAAAAATCATTCATATGGTGAACACCTGGTAACCGACATTATGATGTCGAACGAGGTGTATATAAAATAGTTTATATTTTACTAGGAAATACTATTAAATACGATACAATTTTACACAAGATATTTATTTATTTATAGAATGGATATACTTAAACCTTGCTACAACACTTATAGGCAGTGTACCTAATCGTACAGTAGTGTAGTTTTTAGTAAGTCCGGTTCGTTCCACAGGGAAATCTTTAAACAAAGCTCAACGCTATATTAGTTTACTTTTATAAAAATACAAATATATATATAAGTAATATTATTATTATAAAGGGGGGTTTTTACCGTTTAATGACCGGTTTGTCGATTTTAAGATTTTAGTCGCAGTTAAAACCTAATGTAAAATATAAAATAAATACAAAACTTAAATTAAAGCGTAAAGTAATTAACGATAATGAAATTGCGAATAATAAAAATGCGAGAAAATAAAATTGCGATAATTAAAAAGTACGATAATTAAAAGTGCGATAAAATAAAATAAATAAAAGTGCGATAATTAGAAGTGCAATTAAATATAAAATAAAGGAAATTAAATATGAAATAAAAGAATTATGCTTATTTAAACTTCCGTAATCATGATGTTTGACGTGTTGATTTTAGTTTTATGCCCATGGGTTAATTGTCCTTTGTCCTGGATTATTCAATATGTCCGTTTGGTTTTTGTCCATAACAGTCCATCAGTCATAAATATAAATTGCAAGTGTCCTTGTCAAATTATTATTATACCCGAAGTTAAATATTCCAACTAATTGGGGATTCGAATTGTAACAAGGTTTTAATACTTTGTTTAATGAATACACCAGGTTATCGACTGCGTGTAAACCAAGGTTTTACCACTTTGTTAACAATTACACCAATTACCCTTGAATGTAATTTCACCCCTGTTTTAATTATTCTAGTGGCTATTAATCCATTCCCGTGTCCGGTTAAATGAACGATTATTCGTACAAATAAATACCCCGCCCATCGTGTCCGATCGAGTGTATATGGTAATTTATAGGGACGCCCAATTGTAAATCTTTATATTAACATTAACAAACTTTCATTTAGTTAAACAAATATAAAGCCCATTAATAGCCCATAGTCTAGTTTCCACAAGTGTCGTTCTTTTGTCCAAACCCCAATTATGGTACAAAGCCCAATTACCCAATTTTAGTAATTAGCCCAACATCATGATTACTTCGTTTTAAATAAGCATAATAATAACTTAGCTACGAGACATTAATATAAAAAGGTTGAACATAACTTACAATGATTAAAAATAGCGTAGCGTTACACGGACAGAATTTCGACTTACACCCTTACAACATTCGCTAACATACCCTTATTATTAGAATTAAAATTAAAATTAAAATTAAAATATAAATTATATATATATATTACTCGTATGAATGAGAAGAAAAAAGATATGAAATTTGATCAGAATTCGGTTGGCTTTATAGCCAGAGTTGAAAATTGGGGCTCCGCGACTCGCGGCAAAATGCCCTTAAAACTCCGCGAGTCGCGGAGATATATTTACAGCTCACACCCTTGGAGTTTCTTGCTGCCGACGGTTTTTAATATATATATATATAATATATATATAATTAATATAATTAATTATATATTATATTATATTTATATACATAGTTAACTTGTAATTTTTAGTCCGTTGCGTCGAGCGTTAAGAGTTGACTCTAGTCCCGGTTCCGGATTTTCGAACGTCCTCGCGTACAATTTAATATCTTGTACTTTGCGTTTTGAATCTTGTACTCTTGTGATTTCGAGACGTTTCTTATCAATAATTGGAACCTTTTTGATTGTCTTTTGTTCTTTTGAGCTTTTTGGTCGTTTGCGTCTTCAAATCGTCGAATCTGTCTTCTGTCTTCACCTTTTATAATTTAAACGAATATCACTTGTAAATAGAACAATTGCAACTAAAAGCTTGTCTTTCTTGAGGAATAATGCTATGAAATATATGTTCGTTTTTAGCATTATCAAATATTCCCACACTTGAGCGTTGCTTGTCCTCAAGCAATATTGTCTTGAAATACTAGAATCACTTCTTTATTCTTCACACTTTGTACATCAGTGATTTCTATATGGCGGTATAAACAATGGTAGTAACGATATGGTTTACAGTCCCACATGACTATAAAAATTTAGATCCATTAAGGAAATTGGATCTTTATGAAAACATTTGATCTTTTGAAAATTAAATCTAGTTTTTACCCTAGATAAGTTTTCCGGAATAACCCTTTACCGGTGTTTGCAAAATATTTTTGTGGGTTTGGTGGGTTTCAGATTTGAAAATTTTAGCTCAAAACTTGCGGTTTTGTGTCACCCACTTGCTAACCTTGTATTTGGAAAGCAACACGTCCAGTTTACTTGTTCCGTATATTACCTTTCGGCAAACTACCGTCCGGTTGTAAAGGAAAGCGTTGAACAAGCAACTGTTAAGGCAATGTCCCGTGACATGCTTTTGATTATGGTCTATAACGTGTCGGACGCAATTACTATCCTTGGTAGGAGCAATAGTAAAGCTCACCCTTATAATTTTTTTTCGGTCTGGCACAAGGTCATGTCTTTGACCACTATGCAACCACCGTTCTTACGGTTGACACCCGATTTAGTTCAGGTGACCTAATGAATTTCAGGTGAATTCCTAGGATTTTACGTTCAGTGGTAATGAACGCATTGAAAATAGGGTTTTCAGAAAACAAATCGGTTTATAATTTTGATCAAAATATTTTCTCGTTTAAGCTCGAGTTTAGATATCATTGAATTCCATGAGTTTGAATTCTCAATCTTTAAGGTCAATCTCTAGGATTGAGTAATATCAGTCTTAAAAGCTGATTTTTAATCTTTAAGGAGATTATCCTTTCTGGGGATCTGATTCATTAGTCTTATCAAGCTAATTTGCACGGTGCCTCCCCATTGTACGAGATAAATCCTTCTCATGGTTAGGATAAATCTGACCACTTGGCGACCCTGTTTAATGCTGAGGTCCGTGGATTTCCTGCTGATTTTAGTGATGACTTTTCTAGATTTTTCGTCAACCTACAGCTGGTCTGGACGACAACTTCATGACCTAAATCAAGAAGCGCGTGTCTTTTTCGGAAGACTTTACTTCCTTTTAATGATGGAATTGATTCATCGTGTAGATCCATCTCTTCTTTTCTTTCATCGGGTAAAACAGTTTAGTTTAGTCCAAAGCAAAAGTATTTTCAGTTATTTGTTACAAATATATGTGACATATGTTTAAAATAACTTGGTAAATTTTCCCACACTTGGCTTTTTATTTTTCTTTTTATCGTCCTCTATTCCATTTTAAATGAATTTTAACATTTTAGTTTGTTTCTCAATTTATGTCCTTTCCGAGGTAACAATAATTTCGGTGTTAAAACCTAGTTTTATCGTTCATAAATATGTATAAACATGATTTTGAATTCATTTAATTGAAAATTTTGAAAAATTTTACTAGAATTGGGTAGTCAGTATATAAGACTAGGGCTGTTCTTTTTTTTATCAGAGAGCACTAGATTCTAATACAACTACTGCTTTACTAGTATTTTTAATGGTAACCAAGTGTATAAAGTAAAAAATTTTAAAATCCGAAAGAATTTAACCCCTTCCCACACTTAAGATCTTGCAATGCCCTCATTTGCAAGAAATCAGTAACAATTTAAATTATTGAGGGTGATTTGTGTGAAAATGATTAAATTTTTACCAAAGTTTCCAAATATATTGGCGTTTGTTTGCTGAATGATAAATGGTGCACATCATTTGTTCATTCCGTCTTGTTGTTATTTCACATATATTTTGCATCTTGTCGTCAAAATTAGTTGCTTTTGCTGAACTTAATGCCAGTTTTTGAAAATGCGTTGTTTTACCCTGTTGTGTACATAAGATAAACTGCAAACATATATACATATTTTTGAAGTTTGGTTTATTACCCCACATTCAAAAATTATTAAAATCTAAGAATAAAAGTTAGATAATTATAAAAATGATTACAATATTAACAAAAGTATTAAACATATCAATAATTACAAATTACAAAAAAAAAATAAATAAGTAAACTAAGGATGATATTGGTACCAATAGGGGTTCCACGCATAACCATAAGTGCTATAGAATGCTTCGGCAGGGTCATACGTAGGATATGGTGGCTGCATCTCTATCGACCAAGGAGGGAAGACGGGTTTCGGTGTAGGAATATAGTTTCTACCTATATGTTGGCAATGCGCTATGATCTGGTTCTGATGAACTTGCCAATCTTCAAATGCCCTCTGTCTAGCATTTTCGTATTCCTGAGAAGCTATAAACCTATGCATTTCTTGCATCTCATTCCCCCCTCCTACATTACCTTGCTGCTGGTTTCTCTCTACCTGTGGATGTCTACCATTGTATCGTACTGCGGCGTTATTTCGCCGCTTCAAAACTTTCGCACCATGGTATACATTTAAACCTATAGTGTCGCGGGGTTCCGGCTCTTCTACTAATAATCCCCCCCGACTTATATCCACACCTAGATATTCACCAATCAAAGTAATAAAAATACCACCTCCTATTATGCTATGTGGACGCATCCCCCGAACCATAGCTGATAAATAATAACCCACACAATATGGTATACTTACAGCGCTGTGTGGGTCTCGAATACACATATGGTAAAACAAATCTTGTTCATTTACCTTTTCTTTGTTTTTACCCCTTTGTGTAATCGAATTAGCTAAAAACCTATGTATTACTCTTAATTCGGCTCTATCTATATCCAAATAAGAGTAGTTTCCCCCTTTGAAACGGTGATGGCTTGTCATTTGACTCCACACACCGTGTGTATCAAAATTCTCATCTATCTTTCTACCGTTTAGTATCAATCCTCTACAATCGGCAGACGCTAACTCCTCAGGCGTATATATACGTAAAGCCTGAGCCATGTCCAGTAAAGACATGTGGCGCATCGAACCGCCTAACAAAAATCTAATAAAAGAACGATCGGTTAAACTAGCTACCCGATCATTCAACTCTATACTACATAACAACTCTTCACACCATACTTTATATACAGGTCTGCGTATGGTGAATAAACATATCCAGTCATTAAAAGAAGAATTACCATACCTCTGTACCAGTAATTCCCTAATTGGCCCGGCCAATTCTACAGCTTCTAAGGGTCCCCATTCTATGACCCTCGGTACCTCAACAACCTTGGAATGAAGAGTATGCAAACCCCGTTGATATTTTGGATAATCTATCCAAAGTCTGTCAAATCGCAGGTTCGGGTGCAACTGTTCCAAGTGCATATCTGAAAAGGTCATGACTGGATGAGGTACATCCTGCTTGTAGTAGTTATCTACCTCCTGTTGTTCCAAGTTCTCAGCAGGAGCATGGCGGGCTTGGGATGAAGATTCACCCCTTTCATTCTGCAAAACACATCAAACACAAATTTTGTGCATCCAAATATGCATTAGTGTCAGCAAAATCATCAATCAAAATAATTACAATGACATTATTAATTTATATCAAACTTAAGCTTATTTTCACATTTTTATCAAATCTACACTTTTTCAAATAAGCATATACGAAAATTTTCGCCAAGTTCATAAGCATTCAACTCAAATAACATGTCAAAATAATCATTACTAGCAATTAAACAAGTCTCAAATGGCATTATCTTTCAAAAATCAAGTTCATGAATTTTGGACTTGAAAAAGTCCACTTTAATTCTCAAAATCATGTTTAGGCTCAAAGTTTAGATCATTTAACTACCTAGACATGTTACACTACTCAATTTAGCAACAATTCATGACAAAAATCGGCCATAACCTGTTTATATCAAAAAGCCCCAAATTGCTCAAGAACACAAACCCTAGATTATTCAAAATTTGAAGTTTAAGGCTTCTAATCATGTTAAACAGCATCAATCTAGGTTATACAAGCATAATACATAAACAATTTAAGTCTAATTACACTAAAAAGCATCAAAATCAAATTGGGGAAAAATTAGCTCAAGAACACCTAATTTCGAATTAAATGGTGTTTAGGTGTAGAAATTTACCGTTTTTCTTGAGTAGTTCTTAGATATCATCCTTCTCAACATGATTTTAGCAAAAAATTTGGTGATTAACGGTTAAAAATTGAGATTTTTGGGGGTGATTTTCGGTGGTTTTCGGGTTCTTTTTCGCTGTTATTTTGGGGTGTTTTTGTGTTTTTGAGTATACTGATCGTTCAGCTATTTTTATTTTTTTTTCTGTGTTTTGGTCCCTCCGCGAGTCGCGGAGGTTTTGCACTGCAAACTCCGCGAGTCGCGGAGTTTACCCTTTTTTTTTTTTTTTTTTTTTTTTTTTTTTCTTTAACTTATAAAACAATTAAGAAATTAATTTTAAAATTTTGTTTCCCTTGTTATTTAGGACGAGGTCGTTTCGGATCGATGTCCTAATCCGTCCCTCGACAAAATTTTAAAATTTGTCTTTTTGTAGCGATTGTTTTAAAAGCTAATTTTTTTGGGTTTTTTAATGTTTTTGGCATACTTTAAATCAATAAGATTAAAAATAATGATAATAAAAGTTCTCGTCCCTCCCTCGGGTAAAGCAATTTCGGTTCAAAGACCTAGTCTTCAACTTACGACGAATTTTAAAAATCATATTCTTAACTTAATGAGATAAAGTAAATTTTTGTTTTTAAATTCACACAACTTAAATATAAAATTCAAAATTAAAAATTAAAAATTAAAAATTCACACCAAACTTAAAATTTGAAATGCATAAAATGTAAATTTCATATTTTAAAAATTAAAAATTCACACCAAACTTAATTTAAAAATTCATATCAAACTTATATTAATTTTTTAAATATTTACAATTTTAAATATATTGTTTTTACAAAGTTTACAATATTAATTTAAGATTTAAATATTAATTTTAAAAACATGGTAAAAAAAATAAATTAAAAATCTTTTTGTCTTTTTATCCCACTTTAATCAATCAAATATTATCAAAAATATGCGCCCCTCTTTTCGGTAAAGTAATTTCGGTTCCAAGACCTAATTTAACTCATGACGAATTTTTGAAATATTTTGGGTTGATTGATTAAAGATATTTATACCTTAAGAATAAACGTTAAATTTCGCAGTGATGTAATAAATTTTTGAATGATATCAATAATTTCGGTCGCCAAACCTAATTTTATTTAATACCAATTTAATACTTTTTAGCGAACAAATTAGCGTTTATTATCAAAAGGTTAAAAATAAAAATAAAAATAAAAACTGTACAGACATACCTGTGAAATAGATTTCTTAGTTATATGATCTATTATATTCATAAGATAGTCGGTTTAATTGGTTTTCCATGGCTGCATAGGCGTAACCTCGAGCATTCATTGTCTTTTCTTCTAAACATATGAACGGTCCGTCTCTGCATAAAGTAACAAATTCGGTATTTGAATAGGTTTGATTATTTGAACATTTACCTCCATGTGACCATTTTCCGCATTTGTGACATCGTTCTAGGTGTCGTGCTCTTCTTTTCGCTGCGGATTTTGATTTTCCTTTACCAAATTGTAACTTATTATCTTCGCATCTGGATCCTTTTCTAACTCCGTCCATTCTTTCTCTGATTACTGATACTAATTCACTCGGTAGTATGTCATTATTTCTTTTAGTGATCAAAGCGTGTAGCATTAGACCATGGTTTAGTTCACAGGCAGTCTTCATTTCGTAAAAACCTAAAAAAATAAAAATTCAGAATGGGGGGAGAAGACTAGTTCTTTAGGGTCTGCTAGGGAAAGACCATACGTGTTCCATTTTCGAGAACTACACGAAAACAGACAATCTAACTCTAACAGAAATACATATTATCCTTTAAAGACTTTATTCTCCCCACACTTAGTTAGCTGTGGTATCGAAATTGTGATTAACTTCGTTGTCGACTTCCATCGGACCATGTATGTAATGTTTAACTCTGTGACCATTAACTTTAAATTCAATCCCATTTGAATTTATTAATTCTATCGTTCCGTATGGGAAAACTCTTTTGACTATGAATGGTCCAGACCATCTTGATTTCAATTTTCCAGGAAATAGCTTGAATCGTGAATTGAAAAGAAGAACTCTGTCTCCTTCTTTGAATTCTTTTGAACTTCTGATTCTTTTATCATGCCATTTCTTCGTTCTTTCTTTATAGATTAACGAATTCTCGTATGCTTCATGTCTTAATTCTTCTAATTTGTTTAGTTGACTTAATCGTAGACGTCCGGCTTCATGTAAATCAAGATTACATCTTTTCAAAGCCCAAAATGCTTTGTGTTCAATTTCTACTGGAAGATGACATGCTTTTCCATACACAAGTCTAAAAGGTGTGGTTCCAATTGGAGTTTTGTAGGCTGTTCTAAAAGCCCAGAGTGCATCCTCCAATTTAATGGACCATTCCTTCGGATTTGATCCTACGGTTTTCTCTAGAATACGTTTTAAAGCTCGGTTTGTATTTTCAACTTGTCCACTTGTTTGTGGATGATATGCGGTGGAGATTTTATGAGTTACTCCATATCTTTTAAGAACTTTCTCAAGTTGATTATTACAGAAATGAGTACCCCGATCACTTATTAAAGCTTTCGGTGTTCCAAACCTTGCAAAAAGACGTTTTAAAAAGTTGACTACAACTCGTGCATCGTTAGTTGGGAGAGCTTGTGCTTCCGCCCATTTAGATACATAATCAATGGCTACGAGTATATATAGATTATTATGAGATTTTGGAAATGGACCCATAAAGTCAATACCCCAAATGTCAAATACTTCACATACTTGGATGACATTTTGTGGCATTTCATCACGTTGACTTATTTTTCCGGCCCTTTGACATGCATCACAGGATTTGCAAAGAAGGTGTGCGTCTTTGTAAATTGTAGGCCAATAGAATCCAGCTTCATAAACTTTTCTTGCTGTTAGTTGAGGCCCATAATGCCCTCCTGTTGGTCCTGTGTGACAATGGTTTAAAATTTTACTAGCTTCATCTCCAAATACACATCGGCGTATTATTCCATCGGGACAACTTTTAAACAGATGTGGATCTTCCCAGAAATAGTGTTTTATATCACTGAAGAATTTCTTTCGTCTTTGGTACGATAATCCTTTTTCAAGGAATCCACAAACTAAGTAGTTTGCATAGTCTGCAAACCATGGGATTTCTTTATAATCTATCTTCAATAGATATTCATCAGGAAAGTTGTCTTGTATGGCTGATTCATTTAGAACTTCTAATTCGGGATTTTCAAGACGAGAAAGATGATCAGCGGCGAGATTTTCTGCTCCTCTTTTATCTCGGATTTCAATATCAAACTCTTGTAAGAGTAAGATCCAACGGATTAATCTTGGTTTAGCATCTTGTTTTGAAAATAGGTATCTAAGAGCAGAATGGTCGGTATAGACCACCGTTTTTGCTAGAACGAGATATGATCGAAATTTGTCAAAAGCAAAGACAATAGCAAGGAGTTCTTTTTCAGTAGTTGTATAGTTTGTTTGTGCTCCTTGTAACGTCTTACTAGCATAATATATAGGTTGAAATCGTTTTTCAATCCTTTGTCCTAAAACGGCTCCCATTGCAAAATCACTTGCATCGCACATTAGTTCAAATGGTAGATTCCAATTTGGTGTTATCATGATTGGTGCATTAGTGAGTTTTTCTTTAAGAATATTAAAAGATTTGATACACTCATCTGAAAAGATGAATTGCGCATCCTTTTCTAGGAGTTTATTCATAGGAGTGGCAATTTTAGAAAAATCTTTTATGAAACGTCGGTAAAAACCGGCATGCCCTAGAAAACTCCTAACTCCTCTAACATTGGTGGGATGTGGAAGTTTAGCAATTACATCTACTTTAGCTCTATCCACTTCAATTCCTTCTTTTGAAATTTTATGTCCAAGAACGATGCCTTCTTTAACCATGAAATGGCATTTCTCCCAATTAAGTACTAGATTTGATTTTTCGCATTTAATTAGCATTCGTTCCAGATTAACTAGACATGATTTAAATGTATCACCGAAGACTGAAAAGTCATCCATGAATACTTCCATGCATTCTTCTATCATGTCGTGAAAAATCGCCATCATACACCTTTGAAAGGTTGCAGGGGCGTTACAAAGTCCAAATGGCATGCGTTTGTAAGCAAAAGTACCATAAGGGCACGTGAATGTGGTTTTCTCTTGATCTTCGGGTGCTATTGGAATTTGAAAATATTCGGAAAATCCATCTAGAAAACAATAGTAACTATTTCCGGCTAATCTTTCCAACATTTGATCTATGAAAGGTAAGGGAAAGTGGTCTTTTCTGGTGGCGTCATTTAATTTTCTATAATCAATACATACACGCCATCCTGTTACAGTCCTAGTAGGAATAAGCTCATTTTTCTCATTTGTGATGACAGTCATGCCACCCTTCTTAGGCACGCATTGAACTGGGCTTACCCATGGACTATCAGAGATTGGATATATTAAACCTGCATCTAGCAGTTTAATAATCTCTTTCTTAACTACATCTTGCATATTAGGATTTAGTCTTCGTTGACGTTGCACATACGTTTTATGACCTTCTTCCATAAGGATTTTATGTGTGCAATACGAAGGACTTATTCCTTTAATATCATGAATCTTCCATGCAATGGCTGGTTTATGAGCTTTCAACACAGAAATGAGTTGTGATTTCTCATTTTCAGTAAGAGAAGACGATATTATTACAGGTAATTCAGATTCACCATGTAAATAAGCGTATTCCAAATGGTTTGGAAGTGGCTTTAACTCTAATTTCGGAGGTTCTTCTATCGATGATTTATATCGATATCTGTCTTCTTCTTTTAGCATTTGAATTTCTTCTGTTGTTGGTTCATATCCATTAGCTATAAGTGTAGCTAACATTTCAGCTTCATCAATTGGTTCATTACCTTCTCCTAAAGAACATTCTCCTGTTCCTTGTAATTCTGGAAATTCTTCTAATAATTCTGCATGTGCATCTATAGTTTGAATATAATAACATGTATCATCTGCAGATTGTGGTTGTTGCATTGCTCTATCAACTGAAAAGGTAACACTCTCATCCTCTATGCTTAGGGTCAGTTTCTTACCGAACACGTCTATCATTGCTTTAGCCGTGTTTAAGAATGGTCTTCCTAATATGAGAGGAACTTGAGAATCTTCTTCCATGTCCAAAACAACAAAATCTACTGGAAATACTAAATTACCAACTTTAACTAGCATGTTTTCCATTATCCCTCTAGGATATTTTATTGATATATCGGCTAGTTGTATGCTTATTCTGGTTGGTTTTAATTCTCCAAGGTCTAGTTTAGCGTATAGTGAATACGGCATTAGATTTATACTAGCACCTAAGTCTGCCAATGCTTCTATTGAACTAAGACTACCCAGAAAACATGGAATTGTGAAACTTCCTGGATCAGATAGTTTTTCTGGTATCTTATTCAACAGCACTGCTGAACAATTAGCATTCATAGTAACAGCCGAGAGTTCTTCCATTTTCTTTCTATTCGTGATTAGATCTTTCAAGAATTTAGCATATCTTGGCATTCCTGAAATCACATCAATGAAAGGAAGATTTACATTTATCTGTTTAAACATATCCAAGAATTTGGATTGCTCGGCTTCAAGTTTTTCTTTCTTCATTTTACTCGGATAAGGAAGTGGTGGTTGGTATGGTTTAACATAAGGTTTATCCTTAACTGTGTTATCTTCATTAACCTTTTCAACTACCGGTTCTTTTTCCTTATCTTGATCAGGTTGTGGTTCTTGTGGAGTAGGAATAGTTTCATCAGAATTTACAGGTATTTCAGGTGGTTTAAGTGTTGTACCACTTCTTGTGGTAATAGCTTTAGCTGTTTCATTCCGGGGGTTAGCATTTGTATCGCTTGGTAAACTTCCCGGTTTTCTTTCACCTATTAACCTTGCTAGGTTACTCACTTCTTGTTCCAGATTTTGAATAGAAGCTTGTTGATTTCTAAATGCTTGAGCATTTTGTTCATTAGTTTGTTTTTGAGATGTGAAAAACTGCGTTTGAGTTTCAACTAGCTTCGTCATCATATCTTCTAAATTCGGCTTTTTATCATCGGTTTGTTGTGGTGGTTTGTTTTGAAAATTCGGTCTTTGCTGATTGTAAGTATTATTGGATACTTGTTGATTGCTAGGACCTTGTTGGTTATTGTATGGAATATTTCGGTTATAGTTCTGATTTTGATTGTAAATAGGTCTTGGCGGTTGATAATTATTCTGATAATTATTTCCAGGCCTTTGGTTTATGTATGAAATATTCTCTCTTTGTTCCATTGTTAATTCAATACCGAGACAATCTTTTGTCAAATGTGGTCCTCCACACTGCTCACAACTAATTCGTATTGAGTGAATATCCTTAGTCATCTTTTCCATTCGTCTCTCGAAAGCATCTATCTTTGCTGAAATGGAATCTAAGTCATGGCTAGAATCGGCTCTAGCTGCTTTAGATGATCTAATGATATCTTTTTCTTGGTGCCACTCATGTGAGTGGGAAGCAGTGTTATCAATAATTTTGTAAGCATCAGTTTCGGTTTTCTTCATAATAGAACCACCAGCTGCTATATCTATGTCTTTCCTTGTAGTGATGTCGCATCCTTGGTAGAATATTTGTACTATTTGACAGGTGTCTAAACCATGTTGCGGACATCCTCTTAACAACTTTCCATATCTTGTCCACGCCTCATATAGAGTTTCATTTGGTTTCTGTGTGAACGTAACAATTTCTGCTTGAAGTCTTACGGCTTTAGATGCAGGAAAGAATTGTTTAAGAAATTTGTCAATTAAAACATCCCATGTATCAATCGCTCCTTCAGGTAACGATTCCAACCAATCTTTGGCTTCTCCCTTTAAAGTCCAGGGAAATAACATGAGATATATCTGTTCATCCTCCACTTCTCGGATTTTAAATAGTGTGCAGATCCTATTAAAGGTACGTAGATGTTCATTTGGATCTTCCTTCGGCGCACCACTAAATTGGCATTGATTAGTCACCATGTGTAGAATTTGTCCTTTGATTTCATAATCTGGCGCATTAATGTCTGGATGAGTAATTGCGTGACCTTGGCCAGTGCGTTTAGCTCTCATTCAGTCTTCCATACTTAAAGGTTCCAGATTCTCCATAATTGAATTTGTTGAATCGGTATCACTAGATGCTTCAGATTTAATGGTTCGTTCCTCAACAATCTCTGTTTGAATGATTGGTGGTTCCGGAGGAAAGTTTAATGGTTCAGGATCTATGAACCGTTCCTGAATATTTTCTGGATTCTCAATTGTGAGGTCGGGTTCAAAAAATGGATTATCGGTATTTTGAACTGAAGTACTTGGTCGACTGGATGACGATTCTAAAGAAAAATCAACGGCGGTTATATTTGTTAAACGATGTCTTGATCGAGTTACAGGTGGTGAACGTACAAAAGGTGGTGAACGTCTTGCTCGGTGCATTCACAGAATATCCTATTAGTTTTTAAAAGGAAAGAAAAATTATAATAAGTTATCCAATCAATAGACTTTTCTGATTTTGCCCACGTTTCGAATAGCCAAAAGATGCAGCAGAGGGGCAGGATTCGTTTGGTCTCAATATAATTGAGGACTGTTTGGCTCCAATAACCCGGTCCACGTACAAATCCAACTATTACTACGAACCAGAAAATTTTGATGTCTATCAATTTAACTACTCAAAATAAATTTTCGTAATTTTAAGAAATTTAGATAAGAAGTAGAATAAAATTCTAAGTCCTAAAAACTAGAATGGCGAGAAATAAGAGAGAAAAAAAGAGTTCGTCGCAAAAGGTCGAAAAAGAAAAAATGGTTGAAAAATAAAAGGTGACGGAAAAATAAAAGAAACTTATAAAACTTAAAAATACTTGACTAACCTAACCTTATTACTACAACTAACTTAAAATTATAATCGCAAATTGAAATTACTAATTGGAATGATAATTGGTACATAGTAAAAGGTGTCTAAAAATATTAAAGCTTACAAGAAAAACTAAATCCCAAATGGAAATAACTTAAAAAGAAACTAAAACTTAAAAAGGCGTCGCAAAATTCTAAAGCACCTAATTCTTAGTCTAAAGAAAAAGCACTTAAGGAATTCTACGGCAAAGCCTAAAAATCTAGGAGTAAAAATAACTATAGCTAAAACTAAGTTTAAAATTAAATATGAGCTAAAAAATACAAATATTACGCTACAACGATTAAAAAGGGACAAAATATAAAAATATACAAAAAGTTGTAAAAAGTACAATTTTTATAAAAAAATATTATTTTTATATTATTTATTAAATAAAACTACTAATTTTACAATTTAATAAAACTAATTAAACTAAAATATATAAATAAAATAAAAAGTAAAAAAAAATAAAACTAAAACTAATAATAATAATAATAATAATTAAACAAATAATAATAATAATAAATAATATCCCGTAATTAATGCAGTTTTAGGGCTTCCTGTG
The DNA here is from genome assembly GCF_046630445.1 of Rutidosis leptorrhynchoides. Lineage (NCBI taxonomy): Eukaryota > Viridiplantae > Streptophyta > Magnoliopsida > Asterales > Asteraceae > Rutidosis > Rutidosis leptorrhynchoides. The sequence goes on from NC_092334.1 coordinate 546,509,583, forward strand.
CGCGTGTCAGAGTGGCTCCGCGAGTCGCGGCAATTAAAGAAGAAAACCCCTCGAGTCGCGGGGTTCAGAAATTCTGTTGACAGGTTTGAAATTTTTACGCGTTTTCTTTATTTTTTTTTTATTTTATGTTTTCTGTTTTTAATTTAAATAAACGATTTTAAAATAAAACTTATATTTTTATAAACTAAAATAGAAATAAAGAAACTTATAAAACTTAAATATTTAACAAAATCTTAAAAATACTTATATTTTTGTTTTTTCTTTTTATATTTTTCGAATAATTAAAACGTATTTTTCCAAAAACGACTTTTAATAAGAGTAACTAAAAATCTTTTTTTTTTTTTTTTATATTAGCGTTGCGCTTCCGGTTTTTAAGAGTGTTCCCCGGCAGCGGCGCCAAAAATAACTTGATGTCGAACGAGGTGTATATAAAATAGTTTATATTTTACTAGGAAATACTATTAAATACGATACAATTTTACACAAGATATTTATTTATTTATAGAATGGATATACTTAAACCTTGCTACAACACTTATAGGCAGTGTACCTAATCGTACAGTAGTGTAGTTTTTAGTAAGTCCGGTTCGTTCCACAGGGAAATCTTTAAACAAAGCTCAACGCTATATTAGTTTACTTTTATAAAAATACAAATATATATATAAGTAATATTATTATTATAAAGGGGGGTTTTTACCGTTTAATGACCGGTTTGTCGATTTTAAGATTTTAGTCGCAGTTAAAACCTAATGTAAAATATAAAATAAATACAAAACTTAAATTAAAGCGTAAAGTAATTAACGATAATGAAATTGCGAATAATAAAAATGCGAGAAAATAAAATTGCGATAATTAAAAAGTACGATAATTAAAAGTGCGATAAAATAAAATAAATAAAAGTGCGATAATTAGAAGTGCAATTAAATATAAAATAAAGGAAATTAAATATGAAATAAAAGAATTATGCTTATTTAAACTTCCGTAATCATGATGTTTGACGTGTTGATTTTAGTTTTATGCCCATGGGTTAATTGTCCTTTGTCCTGGATTATTCAATATGTCCGTCTGGTTTTTGTCCATAACAGTCCATCAGTCATAAATATAAATTGCAAGTGTCCTTGTCAAATTATTATTATACCCGAAGTTAAATATTCCAACTAATTGGGGATTCGAATTGTAACAAGGTTTTAATACTTTGTTTAATGAATACACCAGGTTATCGACTGCGTGTAAACCAAGGTTTTACCACTTTGTTAACAATTACACCAATTACCCTTGAATGTAATTTCACCCCTGTTTTAATTATTCTAGTGGCTATTAATCCATTCCCGTGTCCGGTTAAATGAACGATTATTCGTACATATAAATACCCCGCCCATCGTGTCCGATCGAGTGTATATGGTAATTTATAGGGACGCCCAATTGTAAATCTTTATATTAACATTAACAAACTTTCATTTAGTTAAACAAATATAAAGCCCATTAATAGCCCATAGTCTAGTTTCCACAAGTGTCGTTCTTTTGTCCAAACCCCAATTATGGTACAAAGCCCAATTACCCAATTTTAGTAATTAGCCCAACATCATGATTACTTCGTTTTAAATAAGCATAATAATAACTTAGCTACGAGACATTAATATAAAAAGGTTGAACATAACTTACAATGATTAAAAATAGCGTAGCGTTACACGGACAGAATTTCGACTTACACCCTTACAACATTCGCTAACATACCCTTATTATTAGAATTAAAATTAAAATTAAAATTAAAATATAAATTATATATATATATTACTCGTATGAATGAGAAGAAAAAAGATATGAAATTTGATCAGAATTCGGTTGGCTTTATAGCCAGAGTTGAAAATTGGGGCTCCGCGACTCGCGGCAAAATGCCCTTAAAACTCTGCGAGTCGCGGAGATATATTTACAGCTCACACCCTTGGAGTTTCTTGCTGCCGACGGTTTTTAATATATATATATATATAATATATATATAATTAATATAATTAATTATATATTATATTATATTTATATACATAGTTAACTTGTAATTTTTAGTCCGTTGCGTCGAGCGTTAAGAGTTGACTCTAGTCCCGGTTCCGGATTTTCGAACGTCCTCGCGTACAATTTAATATCTTGTACTTTGCGTTTTGAATCTTGTACTCTTGTGATTTCGAGACGTTTCTTATCAATAATTGGAACCTTTTTGATTGTCTTTTGTTCTTTTGAGCTTTTTGGTCGTTTGCGTCTTCAAATCGTCGAATCTGTCTTCTGTCTTCACCTTTTATTATTTAAACGAATATCACTTGTAAATAGAACAATTGCAACTAAAAGCTTGTCTTTCTTGAGGAATAATGCTATGAAATATATGTTCGTTTTTAGCATTATCACATTAACAAGATGCATATATAAGAATATCCCCATCATTCCGGGACACCCTTCGGATATGATATAAATTTCGAAGTACTAAAGCATCCGGTACTTTGGATGGGGCTTGTTGGGCCCGATAGATCTATCTTTAGGATTCGCGTCAATTAGGGTGTCTGTTCCCTAATTCTTAGATTACCAGACTTAATAAAAAGGGGCATATTCGATTTTGATAATTCAACCATAGAATGTAGTTTCATGTACTTGTGTCTATTTTGTAAATCATTTATAAAACCTGCATGTATTCTCATCCCAAAAATATTAGATTTTAAAAGTGGGACTATAACTCACTTTCACAGATTTTTACTTCGTCGGGAAGTAAGACTTGGCCACTGGTTGATTCACGAACCTATAACAATATATACATATATATCAAAGTATGTTCAAAATATATTTACAACACTTTTAATATATTTTGATGTTTTAAGTTTATTAAGTCAGCTGTCCTCGTTAGTAACCTACAACTAGTTGTCCACAGTTAGATGTATAGAAATAAATCGATAAATATTATCTTGAATCAATCCACGACCCAGTGTATACGTATCTCAGTATTGATCACAACTCAAACTATATATATTTTGGAATCAACCTCAACCCTGTATAGCTAACTCCAACATTCACATATAGAGTGTCTATGGTTGTTCCGAAATATATATAGATGTGTCGACATGATAGGTCGAAACATTGTATACGTGTCTATGGTATCTCAAGATTACATAATATACAATACAAGTTGATTAAGTTATGATTGGAATAGATTTGTTACCAATTTTCACGTAGCTAAAATGAGAAAAATTATCCAATCTTGTTTTACCCATAACTTCTTCATTTTAAATCCGTTTTGAGTGAATCAAATTGCTATGGTTTCATATTGAACTCTATTTTATGAATCTAAACAGAAAATGTATAGGTTTATAGTCGGAAAAATAAGTTACAAGTCATTTTTGTAAAGGTAGTCATTTCAGTCGAAAGAACGACGTCTAGATGACCATTTTAGAAAACATACTTCCACTTTGAGTTTAACCATAATTTTTGGATATAGTTTCATGTTCATAATAAAAATCATTTTCTCAGAATAACAACTTTTAAATCAAAGTTTATCATAGTTTTTAATTAACTAACCCAAAACAGCCCGCGGTGTTACTACGACGGCGTAAATCCTGTTTTACGGTGTTTTTCGTGTTTCCAGATTTTAAATAATTAAGTTAGCATATCATATAGATATAGAACATGTGTTTAGTTGATTTTAAAAGTCAAGTTAGAAGGATTAACTTTTGTTTGCGAACAAGTTTAGAATTAACTAAACTATGTTCTAGTGATTACAAGTTTAAACCTTCGAATAAGATAGCTTTATATGTATGAATCGAATGATGTTATGAACATCATTACTACCTTAAGTTCCTTGGATAAACCTACTGGAAAAGAGAAAAATGGATCTAGCTTCAATGGATCCTTGGATGGCTCGAAGTTCTTGAAGCAGAATCATGACACGAAAACAAGTTCAAGTAAGATCATCACTTGAAATAAGATTGTTATAGTTATAGAAATTGAACCAAAGTTTGAATATGATTATTACCTTGTATTAGAATGATAACCTACTGTAAGAAACAAAGATTTCTTGAGGTTGGATGATCACCTTACAAGATTGGAAGTGAGCTAGCAAACTTGAAAGTATTCTTGATTTTATGAAACTAGAACTTTTGGAATTTATGAAGAACACTTAGAACTTGAAGATAGAACTTGAGAGAGATCAATTAGATGAAGAAAATTGAAGAATGAAAGTGTTTGTAGGTGTTTTTGGTCGTTGGTGTATGGATTAGATATAAAGGATATGTAATTTTGTTTTCATGTAAATAAGTCATGAATGATTACTCATATTTTTGTAATTTTATGAGATATTTCATGCTAGTTGCCAAATGATGGTTCCCACATGTGTTAGGTGACTCACATGGGCTGCTAAGATCTGATAATTGGAGTGTATATACCAATAGTACATACATCTAAAAGCTGTGTATTGTACGAGTACGAATACGGGTGCATACGAGTAGAATTGTTGATGAAACTGAACGAGGATGTAATTGTAAGCATTTTTGTTAAGTAGAAGTATTTTGATAAGTGTATTGAAGTCTTTCAAAAGTGTATAAATACATATTAAAACACTACATGTATATACATTTTAACTGAGTCGTTAAGTCATCGTTAGTCGTTACATGTAAATGTTGTTTTGAAACCTTTAGGTTAACGATCTTGTTAAATGTTGTTAACCCAATGTTTATAATATCAAAATAGATTTTAAATTATTATATTATCATGATATTATGATGTACGAATATCTCTTAATATGATATATATACATTAAATGTCGTTACAACGATAATCGTTACATATATGTCTCGTTTCAAAATCATTAAGTTAGTAGTCTTGTTTTTACATATGTAGTTCATTGTTAATATACTTAATGATATGTTTACTTATCATAATATCATGTTAACTATATATATAACCATATATATGGCATCATATAGTTTTTACAAGTTTTAACGTTCGTGAATCACCGGTCAACTTGGGTGGTCAATTGTCTATATGAAACCTATTTCAATTAATCAAGTCTTAACAAGTTTGATTTCTTAACATGTTGGAAACATTTAATCATGTAAATATCAATCTCAATTAATATATATAAACATGGAAAAGTTCGGGTCACTACAGTACCTACCCGTTAAATAAATTTCGTCCCGAAATTTTAAGCTGTTGAAGGTGTTGACGAATCTTCTGGAAATAGATGAGGGTATTTCTTTTTCATCTAATCTTCACGCTCCCAGGTGAACTCGGGTCCTCTACGAGCATTCCATCGAACCTTAACAATTGGTATCTTGTTTTTCTTAAGTCTTTTAACCTCACGATCCATTATTTCGACGGGTTCTTCGATGAATTGAAGTTTTTCGTTGATTTGGATTTCATCTAATGGAATAGTGAGATCTTCTTTAGAAAAACATTTCTTCAAATTCGAGACGTGGAAAGTGTTATGTACAGCCGCGAGTTGTTGAGGTAACTCAAGTCGGTAAGCTACTGGTCCGACACGATCAATAATCTTGAATGGTCCAATATACCTTGGATTTAATTTCCCTCGTTTTCCAAATCGAACAACGCCTTTCCAAGGTGCAACTTTAAGCATGACCATCTCTCCAATTTCAAATTCTATATCTTTTCTTTTAATGTCAGCGTAGCTCTTTTGTCGACTTTGGGCGGTTTTCAACCGTTGTTGAATTTGGATAATCTTCTCGGTAGTTTCTTGTATAATCTCCGGACCCGTAATCTGTCTATCCCCCACTTCACTCCAACAAATCGGAGACCTGCACTTTCTACCATAAAGTGCTTCAAACGGCGCCATCTCAATGCTTGAATGGTAGCTGTTGTTGTAGGAAAATTCTGCTAATGGTAGATGTCGATCCCAACTGTTTCCGAAATCAATAACACATGCTCGTAGCATGTCTTCAAGCGTTTGTATCGTCCTTTCGCTCTGCCCATCAGTTTGTGGATGATAGGCAGTACTCATGTCTAGACGAGTTCCTAATGCTTGCTGTAATGTCTGCCAGAATCTTGAAATAAATCTGCCATCCCTATCAGAGATAATAGAGATTGGTATTCCATGTCTGGAGACGACTTCCTTCAAATACAGTCGTGCTAACTTCTCCATCTTGTCATCTTCTCTTATTGGCAGGAAGTGTGCTGATTTGGTGAGACGATCAACTATTACCCAAATAGTATCAAAACAACTTGCAGTCCTTGCAATTTAGTGATGAAATCCATGGTAATGTTTTCCCATTTCCATTCCGGGATTTCGGGTTGTTGAAGTAGACCTGATGGTTTCTGATGCTCAGCTTTGACCCTAGAACACGTCAAACATTCTCCTACGTATTTAGCAACATCGGCTTTCATACCCGGCCACCAAAAATGTTTCTTGAGATCCTTGTACATCTTCCCCGTTCCAGGATGTATTGAGTATCTGGTTTTATGAGCTTCTCTAAGTACCATTTCTCTCATATCTCCAAATTTTGGTACCCAAATCCTTTCAGCCCTATACCGGGTTCCGTCTTCCCGAATATTAAGATGCTTCTCCGATCCTTTGGGTATTTCATCCTTTAAATTTCCCTCTTTTAAAACTCCTTGTTGCGCCTCCTTTATTTGAGTAGTAAGGTTATTATGAATCATTATATTCATAGATTTTACTCGAATGGGTTCTCTGTCCTTCCTGCTCAAGGCATCGGCTACCACATTTGCCTTCCCCGGGTGGTAACGAATCTCAAAGTCGTAATCATTCAACAATTCAATCCACCTACGCTGCCTCATATTCAGTTGTTTCTGATTAAATATGTGTTGAAGACTTTTGTGGTCGGTATATATAATACTTTTGACCCCATATAAGTAGTGCCTCCAAGTCTTTAATGCAAAAACAACCGCGCCTAATTCCAAATCATGCGTCGTATAATTTTGTTCGTGAATCTTCAATTGTCTAGACGCATAAGCAATCACCTTCGTTCGTTGCATTAATACACAACCGAGACCTTGCTTTGATGCATCACAATAAATCACAAAATCATCATTCCCTTCAGGCAATGACAATATAGGTGCCGTAGTTAGCTTTTTCTTTAATAACTGAAACGCTTTCTCTTGTTCATCATTCCATTCAAATTTCTTCCCTTTATGCGTTAATGCAGTCAAGGGTTTTGCTATTCTGGAAAAGTCTAGGATGAACCTTCTGTAGTAACCAGCTAGTCCTAAAAACTGGCGTATGTGTTTCGGAGTTTTCGGGGTTTCCCACTTTTCAACAGTTTCTATCTTTGCCGGATCTACCTTAATACCTTCTTTGTTCACTATGTGACCGAGGAATTGAACTTCTTCCAACCAAAATGCACACTTTGAAAACTTAGCGTACAATTCTTCCTTCCTCAATACTTCTAACACCTTTCTCAAATGTTCACCGTGTTCTTGGTCATTTTTTGAGTAAATAAGTATGTCATCAATGAAGACAATGACAAACTTGTCAAGGTATGGTCCACACACTCGGTTCATAAGGTCCATGAACACAGCTGGTGCATTAGTTAAACCAAACGGCATGACCATAAACTCGTAATGACCGTAACGTGTTCTAAAAGCAGTCTTTGGAATATCATCTTCTTTCACCCGCATTTGATGATACCCAGAACGTAAGTCAATCTTTGAATAAACAGACGAGCCTTGTAGTTGATCAAATAAGTCGTCGATTCTCGGTAGTGGGTAGCGGTTCTTGATGGTAAGTTTGTTCAACTCTCGGTAGTCGATACACAACCTGAATGTACCATCTTTCTTCTTGACAAACAAAACAGGAGCTCCCCACGGTGATGTGCTTGGTCGAATGAAACCACGCTCTAAAAGTTCTTGTAATTGGCTTTGCAGTTCTTTCATCTCGCTGGGTGCGAGTCTGTAAGGAGCACGAGCTATTGGTGCAGCTCCTGGTACAATATCTATTTGAAATTCAACGGATCGATGTGGGGGTAATCCCGGTAATTCTTTCGGAAATACATCGGGAAATTCTTTTGCGACGGGAACATCATTGATGCTCTTTTCTTCAGTTTGTACTTTCTCGACGTGTGCTAGAACAGCATAGCAACCTTTTCTTATTAGTTTTTGTGCCTTCAAATTACTAATAAGATGTAGCTTCGTGTTGCCCTTTTCTCCGTACACCATTAAGGGTTTTCCTTTTTCTCGTATAATGCGAATTGCATTTTTGTAACAAACGATCTCTGCTTTCACTTCTTTCAACCAGTCCATCCCGATTATCACATCAAAACTCCCTAACTCTACTGGTATCAAATCAATCTTAAATGTTTCGCTAACCAGTTTAATTTCTCGATTCCGACATATATTATCTGCTGAAATTAATTTACCATTTGCTAATTCGAGTAAAAATTTACTATCCAAAGGCGTCAATGGACAACTTAATTTAGCACAAAAATCTCTACTCATATAGCTTCTATCCGCACCCGAATCAAATAAAACGTAAGCAGATTTATTGTCAATAAGAAACGCACCCGTAACAAGCTTCGGGTCTTCCTGTGCCTCTGCCACATTAATATTGAAAACTCTTCCGCGGCCTTGTCCATTCGTGTTCTCCTGGTTTGGGCAATTTCTAATAATGTGGCCCGGTTTTCCACATTTATAACAAACTACATTGGCATAACTTGCTCTGACACTACTTGCTCCGCCATTACTCGTTCCGACACCATTTGTTCCTTTCGTTCTATTAACCCCTGGTCCGTAGACCTCACACTTCGCCGCGCTATGACCATTTCTTTTACACTTGTTACAAAATTTGGTACAGAACCCCGAGTGATACTTTTCACACCTTTGGCATAGCTGCTTCTGATTGTTGTTGTTGTTGCGGTTATTATTGTTGTTGGGATGATTGTTGTAGTTGCTGTTGTTGTTGTTGTTGTTGTTGTTGGGCCGTTTGTTGTAGTTGCGATTGATGTTGCGATTGTTGGGATAATTGTTGCGATTATTGTTGTAATTGCTGTTGTTGTTGTATTGGTGATTCTTATCACCGTTTTCCTCCCACTTTCTTTTGACTTGCTTCACATTCGCCTCTTCAGCAGTCTGTTCTTTAATTCTTTCTTCAATATGGTTCACTAGTTTGTGAGCCATTCTACATGCCTGTTGTATGGAGGCGGGCTCGTGTGAACTTATATCTTCTTGGATTCTTTCCGGTAATCCTTTCACAAAAGCGTCGATCTTCTCTTCCTCATCTTCGAATGCTCCCGGACACAATAGGCACAATTCTGTGAATCGTCTTTCGTACGTGGTAATATCAAATCCTTGGGTTCGTAACCCTCTAAGTTCTGTCTTGAGCTTATTGACCTCGGTTCTGGGACGGTACTTCTCGTTCATCAAGTGATTGAATGCTGACCACGGTAGTGCGTACGCATCGTCTTGTCCCACTTGCTCTAGATAGGTATTCCACCATGTTAATGCAGAACCTGTGAAGGTATGCGTAGCGTACTTCACTTTGTCCTCTTCAGTACACTTACTTATGGCAAACACCGATTCGACCTTCTCGGTCCACCGTTTCAATCCGATCGGTCCTTCGGTTCCATCAAATTCCAAAGGTTTGCAGGCAGTGAATTCTTTGTAGGTGCATCCTACACGATTTCCTGTACTGCTAGATCCAAGGTTATTGTTGGTATGTAGCGCAGCCTGTACTGCGGCTATGTTTGAAGCTAGAAAAGTACGAAATTCCTCTTCATTCATATTCACGGTGTGTCGAGTAGTCGGTGCCATTTCCTTCAAAATAGTCAAATGGAACAAGTTAATCATACAGAATATTAAGAGTAGTTAATAGTATTTCGTAGCATAATATGAACTCATTTATAAAAGCTTTTTCTTCATATTAGCATTTTATAAGTTTAAATTCGGGTAGTACCTACCCGTTAAGTTCATACTTAGTAGCTAATATACAATTCAACTACTACAATTCTATATGAAAAACTGATTATAATAATATTTCGCGTTCAAACTTTTACACAATATTTTACAAACTTACAATACCGCTTATTTTACATATAGCATGAAATATAGCACACAATAAATTTGATACAAGATGGTTGTGAAGATAATTCTAGCTAGTACACAAGTCGTTCAGTAAAGGCAATAAAGACATGTAATTCATACGTCCAGAAACAAGTCATGCATTCTGGTTTTACTAGGGTTACTTCCCATCCTTGGTCTTGTGGAACTTAACCGTTATGGCCGTTAATAAGACAGCGTATTGTAACGTCGTCAAAGGGACGAGGGTTACGTAATGTCCAACAGTCCCGTAACAATCTAAAAACCTCATTTCTTACCCCAATTACCGACTCCGTCACTTGTGGGAACGTTTTGCTTAATAGTTGTAGCCCGATGTTCTTGTTCTCACTTTTGTGAGAAGCGAACATTACTAATCCGTAAGCATAACATGCTTCTTTATGTTGCATGTTAGCCGCTTTTTCTAAATCACGAAGTCCAATATTCGGATATATTGAGTCAAAATAATTTCTTAACCCATTGCGTAAAATAGCATTTGGATTCCCCGCAATATATGCATCAAAGTAAACACATCGTAACTTATGGATTTCCCAATGTGATATCCCCCATCTTTCGAACGAAAGCCTTTTATAAACCAAGGCATTCTTGGAACGTTCTTCGAATGTCTTACAAACTGATCTCGCCTTAAATAGTTGTGCCGAAGAATTCTGACCGACTCTAGACAAGATTTCATCAATCATGTCTCCGGGTAGGTCTCTTAAAATATTGGGTTGTCTATCCATTTTGTGTTTTTATACTGTAAAATAGACAAGAGTTAGATTCATAAAAAAAATTACTTATTAATACAAGCAATTTTTACATATTTCATAAAGCATAAGCACACTATATTACATATATTACACCACACGAATACAACTATCTTATTCCGACTCGCTTGTTTCTTCTTCTTCGGTTTTGGTCCGTTTTGCCAAGTTTCTAGGGATATATGATGTTCCCCTAATACGAGCTGTCGTTTTCCACATTGGTTTAGAAAAACCTGGTGGTTTAGAGGTTCCCGGGTCATTGTTACAACTTAAGGACTTCGGGGGTTGACGATACATATAAAGTTCATCGGGGTTGGAATTAGATTTCTCTATTTTTATGCCCTTTCCCTTATTATTTTCTTTTGCCTTTTTAAATTCAGTTGGGGTAATTTCTATAACATCATCGAAATTCTCGTCGGAATCCGATTCATCGGAGAATTGGTAATCCTCCCAATATTTTGCTTCCTTGGCGGAAACACCATTGACCATAATTAACCTTGGTCGGTTGGTTGAGGATTTTCTTTTACTTAACCGTTTTATTATTTCCCCCACCGGTTCTATTTCTTCATCCGGTTCCGATTCTTCTTCCGGTTCCGATTCTTCTTCTGGTTCCGACTCTTCTTCCGGTTCCTCTTCGGGAACTTGTGAATCAGTCCACGAATCATTCCAATTTACATTTGACTCTTCATTATTATTAGGTGAGTCAATGGGACTTGTTCTAGAGGTAGACATATATCACATAATATCAAACGCGTTAAGAGATTAATATATCACATAATATTCACATGTAAAAAAATATATAGTTTCCAACAAAATTTGTTAAGCAATCATTTTTCAAGTAAACACGGTCGAAGTCCAGACTCACTAATGCATCCTAACAAACTCGATAAGACACACTAATGCAAAATTCTGGTTCTCTAAGACCAACGCTCGGATACCAACTGAAATGTCCCGTTCTTATTGATTAAAAACGTTCCATATTAATTGATTTCGTTGCGAGGTTTTGACCTCTATATGAGACGTTTTTCAAAGACTGCATTCATTTTTAAAACAAATCATAACCTTTATTTCATAAATAAAGGTTTTAAAAAGCTTTACGTAGATTATCAAATAATGATAATCTAAAATATCCTGTTTACACACGACCATTACATAATGGTTTACAATACAAATATGTTACAACAAAATAAGTTTCTTGAATGCAGTTTTTACACAATATCATACAAGCATGGACTCCAAATCTCGTCCTTATTTAAGTATGCGACAGCGGAAGCTCTTAATAATCACCTGAGAATAAACATGCTTAAAACGTCAACAAAAATGTTGGTGAGTTATAGGTTTAACCTATATATATCAAATCATAATAATATACCACAAGATTTCATATTTCAATACACATCCCATACATAGAGATAAAAATCATTCATATGGTGAACACCTGGTAACCGACATTAACAAGATGCATATATAAGAATATCCCCATCATTCCGGGACACCCTTCGGATATGATATAAATTTCGAAGTACTAAAGCATCCGGTACTTTGGATGGGGCTTGTTGGGCCCGATAGATCTATCTTTAGGATTCGCGTCAATTAGGGTGTCTGTTCCCTAATTCTTAGATTACCAGACTTAATAAAAAGGGGCATATTCGATTTTGATAATTCAACCATAGAATGTAGTTTCATGTACTTGTGTCTATTTTGTAAATCATTTATAAAACCTGCATGTATTCTCATCCCAAAAATATTAGATTTTAAAAGTGGGACTATAACTCACTTTCACAGATTTTTACTTCGTCGGGAAGTAAGACTTGGCCACTGGTTGATTCACGAACCTATAACAATATATACATATATATCAAAGTATGTTCAAAATATATTTACAACACTTTTAATATATTTTGATGTTTTAAGTTTATTAAGTCAGCTGTCCTCGTTAGTAACCTACAACTAGTTGTCCACAGTTAGATGTATAGAAATAAATCGATAAATATTATCTTGAATCAATCCACGACCCAGTGTATACGTATCTCAGTATTGATCACAACTCAAACTATATATATTTTGGAATCAACCTCAACCCTGTATAGCTAACTCCAACATTCACATATAGAGTGTCTATGGTTGTTCCGAAATATATATAGATGTGTCGACATGATAGGTCGAAACATTGTATACGTGTCTATGGTATCTCAAGATTACATAATATACAATACAAGTTGATTAAGTTATGATTGGAATAGATTTGTTACCAATTTTCACGTAGCTAAAATGAGAAAAATTATCCAATCTTGTTTTACCCATAACTTCTTCATTTTAAATCCGTTTTGAGTGAATCAAATTGCTATGGTTTCATATTGAACTCTATTTTATGAATCTAAACAGAAAATGTATAGGTTTATAGTCGGAAAAATAAGTTACAAGTCATTTTTGTAAAGGTAGTCATTTCAGTCGAAAGAACGACGTCTAGATGACCATTTTAGAAAACATACTTCCACTTTGAGTTTAACCATAATTTTTGGATATAGTTTCATGTTCATAATAAAAATCATTTTCTCAGAATAACAACTTTTAAATCAAAGTTTATCATAGTTTTTAATTAACTAACCCAAAACAGCCCGCGGTGTTACTACGACGGCGTAAATCCGGTTTTACGGTGTTTTTCGTGTTTCCAGATTTTAAATCATTAAGTTAGCATATCATATAGATATAGAACATGTGTTTAGTTGATTTTAAAAAGTCAAGTTAGAAGGATTAACTTTTGTTTGCGAACAAGTTTAGAATTAACTAAACTATGTTCTAGTGATTACAAGTTTAAACCTTCGAATAAGATAGCTTTATATGTATGAATCGAATGATGTTATGAACATCATTAATACCTTAAGTTCCTTGGATAAACCTACTGGAAAAGAGAAAAATGGATCTAGCTTCAATGGATCCTTGGATGGCTCGAAGTTCTTGAAGCAGAATCATGACACGAAAACAAGTTCAAGTAAGATCATCACTTGAAATAAGATTGTTATAGTTATAGAAATTGAACCAAAGTTTGAATATGATTATTATCTTGTATTAGAATGATAACCTACTGTAAGAAACAAAGATTTCTTGAGGTTGGATGATCACCTTACAAGATTGGAAGTGAGCTAGCAAACTTGAAAGTATTCTTGATTTTATGAAACTAGAACTTTTGGAATTTATGAAGAACACTTAGAACTTGAAGATAGAACTTGAGAGAGATCAATTAGATGAATAAAATTGAAGAATGAAAGTGTTTGTAGGTGTTTTTGGTCGTTGGTGTATGAATTAGATATAAAGGATATGTAATTTTGTTTTCATGTAAATAAGTCATGAATGATTACTCATATTTTTGTAATTTTATGAGATATTTCATGCTAGTTGCCAAATGATGGTTCCCACATGTGTTAGGTGACTCACATGGGCTGCTAAGATCTGATAATTGGAGTGTATATACCAATAGTACATACATCTAAAAGCTGTGTATTGTACGAGTACGAATACGGGTGCATACGAGTAGAATTGTTGATGAAACTGAACGAGGATGTAATTGTAAGCATTTTTGTTAAGTAGAAGTATTTTGATAAGTGTATTGAAGTCTTTCAAAAGTGTATAAATACATATTAAAACACTACATGTATTGATAATGCTAAAAACGAACATATATTTCATAGCATTATTCCTCAAGAAAGACAAGCTTTTAGTTGCAATTGTTCTATTTACAAGTGATATTCGTTTAAATAATAAAAGGTGAAGACAAAAGACAGATTCGACGATTTGAAGACGCAAACGACCAAAAAGCTCAAAAGAACAAAAGACAATCAAAAAGGTTCCAATTATTGATAAGAAACGTCTCAAAATCACAAGAGTACAAGATTCAAAACGCAAAGTACAAGATATTAAATTGTACGCAAGGACGTTCGAAAATCCGGAACCGGGACCAGAGTCAATTCTTAACGCTCGACGCAACGGACTAAAAATTACAAGTTAACTATATATATAAATATAATATAATATATAATTAATTATATTAATTATATATATATTATATATATATATTTAAAACCGTCGGCAGCAGGAAACTCCAAGGGTGTAAACTGTAAATACCTCTCCGCGACTCGCGGAGTTTTAAGGGTATTTGGCCGCGAGTCGCGGAGCCCCAAAAATCAAGTCTGGCTATAAATCAACCCGAATTCTGATCAAAATCATCATCATTTTTTCTTCTCATTCATACGAAGTAATATATATTTATATTTATAATTTATATTTTAATTTTAATTATAATTCTAATAATAAGGGTATGTTAGCGAATGTTGTAAGGGTGTAAGTCGAAATTCTGTCCGTGTAACGCTACGCTATTTTTAATCATTGTAAGTTATGTTCAACCTTTTTATATTAATGTCTCGTAGCTAAGTTATTATTATGCTTATTTAAAACGAAGTAATCATGATGTTGGGCTAATTACTAAAATTGGGTAATTGGGCTTTGTACCATAATTGGGGTTTGGACAAAAGAACGACACTTGTGGAAACTAGACTATGGGCTATTAATGGGCTTTATATTTGTTTAACTAAATGAAAGTTTGTTAATGTTAATATAAAGATTTACAATTGGGCGTCCCTATAAATTACCATATACACTCGATCGGACACGATGGGCGGGGTATTTATATGTACGAATAATCGTTCATTTAACCGGACACGGGAATGGATTAATAGCCACTAGAATAATTGAAACAGGGGTGAAATTACATTCAAGGGTAATTGGTGTAATTGTTAACAAAGTAGTAAAACCTTGGTTTACACGCAGTCGATAACCTGGTGTATTCATTAAACAAAGTATTAAAACCTTGTTACAATTCGAATCCCCAATTAGTTGGAATATTTATCTTCGGGTATAATAATAATTTGACAAGGACACTTGCAATTTATATTTATGACTGATGGACTGTTATGGACAAAAACCAGACGGACATATTGAATAATCCAGGACAAAGGACAATTAACCCATGGGCATAAAACTAAAATCAACATGTCAAACATCATGATTACGGAAGTTTAAATAAGCATAATTCTTTTATTTCATATTTAATTTCCTTTATTTTATATTTAATTGCACTTCTAATTATCGCATTTTTATTTATTGTTATTTTATCGCACTTTTAATTATCGTACTTTTAATTATCGCAATTTAATTTTATCGCATTTTTATTATTCGCAATTTCATTATCGTTATTTACTTTACGCTTTAATTTAAAGTCTTGTATTTATTTTATATTTTACATTAGGTTTTAACTGCGACTAAAGTTTTAAAATCGACAAACCGGTCATTAAACGGTAAAAACCCCCCCTTTATAATAATAATATTACCTATATATATATATTTGTATTTTTATAAAAGTAAACTAATATAGCGTTGAGCTTTGTTTAAAGATTTCCCTGTGGAACGAACCGGACTTACTAAAAACTACACTACTGTACGATTAGGTACACTGCCTATAAGTGTTGTAGCAAGGTTTAAGTATATCCATTCTATAAATAAATAAATATCTTGTGTAAAATTGTATCGTATTTAATAGTTTTTCCTAGTAAAATATAAGCTATTTTGTATACACCTCGTTCGACATCAAGTATTTTTGGCGCCGTTGCCGGGGATCGAACCCGGGTCACCCGCGTGACAGGCGGGAATACTTACCACTATACTACAAAGCATTTTGGGCTTTGAAGACACCAAGTATTTTTGGCGCCGCTGCCGGGGAATATCTTAAAAGCCGGAAGCGCAACGCTAATATAAAAAAAAAAAGATTTTTATCTACTTTTATTAAAAGTCATTTTTTTTGTAAAATTACGTTTTAAAAATTCGAAAAATATAAAAAGAAAAACAAAAATATTAGTATTTTTAGGATTTTGTTAAATATTTAAGTTTTATAAGTTTCTTTATTTTTATTTTAGTTTATAAAAATATAAGTTTTAATTTTAATATCTTTTATTTAATAAAAAAAACAGAAAACAAAATAAAAAAAAAAAAAAAAAAATATAAAGAAAAACGCGTAAAAAGTGAAACCTGTCAGCTCAAATTCTGATCCCCGCGACTCGCGGGGTTTTCCTCTTTATTTGCCGCGACTCGCGGAGACCCTCTGACACACGGACAAAAACCCTAATCACGGGTTATTTTTAATTATTATTATTATTAAAACCTAAATATTATTATTATTATTAATTTTAGTTTTATTTTTACTTTTTACTTTATATTTATGTATTTAGTATTAATTAAGTTTTTATTAAATTGTAAAATTAATAGTTTAGTAAAATAAATAATATAAAATAATATTTTTATAAAAATTGTACTTTTTACAATTTTTTGTATATTTTTATATTTTGTACCTTTTTAATCGTCGTAGCGTAACTTTTGTATTTTTAGCTCATATTTAATTTTAAACTTAGTTTTAGCTATAGTTATTTTTACTCCTAGATTTTTAGGCTTTGCCGTAGAATTCCTTAAGTGCTTTTTCTTTAGACTAAGATTTAGGTGCTTTAGAATTTTGCGACGCCTTTTGTTTTAGTTTTTTTTTTTTTAAGTTATTTCCATTTGGGATTTAGTTTTTCCTTGTAAGCTTTAATATTTTTAGACCTTTTACTATGTATCAATTATCATTCCAATTAGTAATTTCAATTTGCGATTATAATTTTAAGTTAGTTGTAGTAATAAGGTTAAATTAGTTAAGTATTTTTAAGTTTTTATAAGTTTCTTTTATTTTTCCGTCACCTTTTATTTTTCAACCATTTTTCTTTTTCGACCTTTTGCGACAAACTCTTTTTCTTTCTTATTTCTCGCCATTCTAGTTTTTAGGACATAGATTTTTATTCTACTTCTTATCTAAATTTCTTAAAATTACGAAAATTTATTTTGAGTGGTTAAATTAATAGACATCAAAATTTTCTGGTTCGTAGTAATAGTTGGATTTGTACGTGGACCGGGTTATTGGAGCCAAACAGTCCTCAATTATATTGAGACCAAACGAATCCTGCCCCTCTGCTGCATCTTTTGGCTATTCGAAACGTGGGCAAAATCAGAAAAGTCTATTGATTGGATAACTTATTATAATTTTTCTTTCCTTTTAAAAACTAATAGGATATTCTGTGAATGCACCGAGCAAGACGTTCACCACCTTTTGTACGTTCACCACCTGTAACTCGATCAAGACATCGTTTAACAAATATAACCGCCGTTGATTTTTCTTTAGAATCGTCATCCAGTCGACCAAGTACTTCAGTTCAAAATACCGATAATCCATTTTTTGAACCCGACCTCACAATTGAGAATCCAGAAAATATTCAGGAACGGTTCATAGATCCTGAACCATTAAACTTTCCTCCGGAACCA
This sequence comes from Rutidosis leptorrhynchoides, assembly GCF_046630445.1. Lineage (NCBI taxonomy): Eukaryota > Viridiplantae > Streptophyta > Magnoliopsida > Asterales > Asteraceae > Rutidosis > Rutidosis leptorrhynchoides. Next base: position 546,527,774 of record NC_092334.1, read on the forward strand.
CCAATCATTCAAACAGAGATTGTTGAGGAACGAACCATTAAATCTGAAGCATCTAGTGATACCGATTCAACAAATTCAATTATGGAGAATCTGGAACCTTTAAGTATGGAAGACCGAATGAGAGCTAAACGCACTGGCCAAGGTCACGCGATTACTCATCCAGACATTAATGCGCCAGATTATGAAATCAAAGGACAAATTCTACACATGGTGACTAATCAATGCCAATTTAGTGGTGCGCCGAAGGAAGATCCAAATGAACATCTACGTACCTTTAATAGGATCTGCACACTATTTAAAATCCGAGAAGTGGAGGATGAACAAATATATCTCATGTTATTTCCCTGGACTTTAAAGGGAGAAGCCAAAGATTGGTTGGAATCGTTACCTGAAGGGGCGATCGATACATGGGACGTTTTAATTGACAAATTTCTTAAACAATTTTTTCCTGCATCTAAAGCCGTAAGACTTCAAGCAGAAATTGTTACGTTCACACAGAAACCAAATGAAACTCTATATGAGGCATGGACAAGATATGGAAAGTTGTTAAGAGGATGTCCGCAACATGGTTTAGACACCTGTCAAATAGTACAAATATTCTACCAAGGATGCGACATCACTACAAGAAAAGACATAGATATAGCAGCTGGTGGTTCTATTATGAAGAAAACCGAAACTGATGCTTACAAAATTATTGATAATACTGCTTCCCACTCACATGAGTGGCATCAAGAAAAAGATATCATTAGATCATCTAAAGCAGCTAGAGCCGATTCTAGCCATGACTTAGATTCCATTTCCGCAAAGATAGATGCTTTCGAGAGACGAATGGAAAAGATGACTAAAGATATTCATGCTATACGAATTAGTTGTGAGCAGTGTGGAGGACCACATTTGACAAAAGATTGTCTCAATATTGAATTAACAATGGAACAAAGAGAGAATATTTCATACATAAACCAAAGGCCTGGAAATAATTATCAGAATAATTATCAACCGCCAAGACCGATTTACAATCAAAACCAGAATTATAACCGAAATATTCCATACAACAACCAACAAGGTCCTAGCAATCAACAAGTATCCAATAATACTTATAATCAGCAAAGACCTAATTTTCAAAACAAACCACCACAACAAACCGATGATAAAAAGCCGAATTTAGAAGATATGATGACGAAGCTAGTTGAAACTCAAACGCAGTTTTTCACATCTCAAAAACAAACAAATGAACAAAATGCTCAAGCATTTAGAAATCAACAAGCTTCTATTCAAAATCTAGAACAAGAAGTGAGCAACCTAGCAAGGTTAATAGGTGAAAGAAAACCGGGAAGTCTACCAAGCGATACAAATGCTAACCCCCGGAATGAAACAGCTAAAGCTATTACCACAAGAAGTGGTACAACACTTAAACCACCTGAAATACCTGTAACTTCTGATGAAACTATTCCTACTCCACAAGAACCACAACCAGATCAAGATAAGGAAAAAGAACCGGTAGTTGAAAAGGTTAATGAAGATAACACAGTTAAGGATAAACCTTATGTTAAACCATACCAACCACCACTTCCTTACCCAAGTAAAATGAAGAAAGAAAAACTTGAAGCCGAGCAATCCAAATTCTTGGATATGTTTAAACAGATAAATGTAAATCTTCCTTTCATTGATGTGATTTCAGGAATGCCAAGATATGCTAAATTCTTGAAAGATCTAATCACGAATAGAAAGAAAATGGAAGAACTCTCGGCTGTTACTATGAATGCTAATTGTTCAGCAGTGCTGTTGAATAAGATACCAGAAAAACTATCTGATCCAGGAAGTTTCACAATTCCATGTTTTCTGGGTAGCCTTAGTTCAATAGAAGCATTAGCAGATTTAGGTGCTAGTATAAATCTAATGCCGTATTCACTATACGCTAAACTAGACCTTGGAGAATTGAAACCAACAAGAATAAGCATACAACTAGCCGATCGATCAATAAAATATCCTAGAGGGATAATGGAGAACATGCTAGTTAAAGTTGGTACTTTAGTATTTCCAGTAGATTTTGTTGTTTTGGACATGGAAGAAGATTCTCAAGTTCCTCTCATATTAGGAAGACCATTCTTAAACACGGCTAAAGCAATGATAGACGTGTTCGGTAAGAAACTGACCCTAAGTATAGAGGATGAGAGTGTTACCTTTTCAGTTGATAGAGCAATGCAACAACCACAATCTGCAGATGATACATGTTATTATATTCAAACTATAGATGCACATGCAGAATTATTAGAAGAATTTCCAGAATTACAAGGAACAGGAGAATATTCTTTAGGAGAAAGTAATGAACCAATTGATGAAGCTGAAATGTTAGCTACACTTATAGCTAATGGATATGAACCAACAACAGAAGAAATTCAAATGCTAAAAGAAGAAGACAGATATCGATATAAATCATCGATAGAAGAACCTCCGAAATTAGAATTAAAGCCACTTCCAAACCATTTGGAATACGCTTATTTACATGGTGAATCTGAATTACCTGTAATAATATCGTCTTCTCTTACTGAAAATGAGAAATCACAACTCATTTCTGTGTTGAAAGCTCATAAACCAGCCATTGCATGGAAGATTCATGATATTAAAGGAATAAGTCCTTCGTATTGCACACATAAAATCCTTATGGAAGAAGGTCATAAAACGTATGTGCAACGTCAACGAAGACTAAATCCTAATATGCAAGATGTAGTTAAGAAAGAGATTATTAAGCTGCTAGATGCAGGTTTAATTTATCCAATTTCTGATAGTCCATGGGTAAGCCCAGTTCAATGCGTACCTAAGAAGGGTGGCATGACTGTCATTACAAATGAGAAAAATGAGCTTATTCCTACTAGGACTGTAACAGGATGGCGTGTATGTATTGATTATAGAAAATTAAATGACGCCACCAGAAAAGATCACTTTCCCTTACCTTTCATAGATCAAATGTTGGAAAGATTAGCCGGAAATAGTTACTATTGTTTTCTAGATGGATTTTCCGGATATTTTCAAATTCCAATAGCACCCGAGGACCAAGAGAAAACCACATTCACGTGCCCTTATGGTACTTTTGCTTACAAACGCATGCCATTTGGACTTTGTAACGCCCCTGCAACCTTTCAAAGGTGTATGATGGCAATTTTTCATGACATGATAGAAGAATGCATGGAAGTATTCATGGATGACTTTTCAGTCTTCGGTGATACATTTAAATCATGTCTAGTTAATCTGGAACGAATGCTAATTAGATGCGAAAAATCAAATCTAGTACTTAATTGGGAGAAATGCCATTTCATGGTTAAAGAAGGCATCGTTCTTGGACATAAAATTTCAAAAGAAGGAATTGAAGTGGATAGAGCTAAAGTAGATGTAATTGCTAAACTTCCACATCCCTCCAATGTTAGAGGAGTTAGGAGTTTTCTAGGGCATGCCGGTTTTTACCGACGTTTTATAAAAGATTTTTCTAAAATTGCCACTCCTATGAATAAACTCCTAGAAAAGGATGCGCCATTCATCTTTTCAGATGAATGTATCAAATCTTTTAATATTCTTAAAGAAAAACTCACTAATGCACCGATCATGATAACACCAAATTGGAATCTACCATTTGAACTAATGTGCGATGCAAGTGATTTTGCAATGGGAGCCGTTTTAGGACAAAGGATTGAAAAACGATTTCAACCTATATATTATGCTAGTAAGACATTACAAGGAGCACAAACGAACTATACAACTACTGAAAAAGAACTCCTTGCTATTGTCTTTGCTTTTGACAAATTTCGATCATATCTCGTTCTAGCAAAAACAGTGGTCTATACCGACCATTCTGCTCTTAAATACCTATTTTCAAAACAAGATGCTAAACCAAGATTAATCCGTTGGATCTTACTCTTACAAGAGTTTGATATTGAAATCCGAGATAAAAGAGGAGCAGAAAATCTCGCCGCTGATCATCTTTCTCGTCTTGAAAATCCCGAATTAGAAGTTCTGAATGAATCGGCCATACAAGACAACTTTCCTGATGAATATCTATTGAAGATAGATTATAAAGAAATCCCATGGTTTGCAGACTATGCAAACTACTTAGTTTGTGGATTCCTTGAAAAAGGATTATCGTACCAAAGACGAAAGAAATTCTTCAGTGATATAAAACACTATTTCTGGGAAGATCCACATCTGTTTAAAAGTTGTCCCGATGGAATAATACGCCGATGTGTATTTGGAGATGAAGCTAGTAAAATATTAAACCATTGTCACACAGGACCAACAGGAGGGCATTATGGGCCTCAACTAACAGCAAGAAAAGTTTATGAAGCTGGATTCTATTGGCCTACAATTTACAAAGACGCACACCTTCTTTGCAAATCCTGTGATGCATGTCAAAGGGCCGGAAGAATAAGTCAACGTGATGAAATGCCACAAAATGTCATCCAAGTATGTGAAGTATTTGACATTTGGGGTATTGACTTTATGGGTCCATTTCCAAAATCTCATAATAATCTATATATACTCGTAGCCATTGATTATGTATCTAAATGGGCGGAAGCACAAGCTCTACCAACTAACGATGCACGAGTTGTAGTCAACTTTTTAAAACGTCTTTTTGCAAGGTTTGGAACACCGAAAGCTTTAATAAGTGATCGGGGTACTCATTTCTGTAATAATCAACTTGAGAAAGTTCTTAAAAGATATGGAGTAACTCATAAAATCTCCACCGCATATCATCCACAAACAAGTGGACAAGTTGAAAATACAAACCGAGCTTTAAAACGTATTCTAGAGAAAACCGTAGGATCAAATCCGAAGGAATGGTCCATTAAATTGGAGGATGCACTCTGGGCTTTTAGAACAGCCTACAAAACTCCAATTGGAACCACACCTTTTAGACTTGTTTATGGAAAAGCATGTCATCTTCCAGTAGAAATTGAACACAAAGCATTTTGGGCTTTGAAGACATGTAATCTTGATTTACAAGAAGCCGGACGTCTACGATTAAGTCAACTAAACGAATTAGAAGAATTAAGACATGAAGCATACGATAATTCGTTAATCTATAAAGAAAGAACGAAGAAATGGCATGATAAAAGAATCAGAAATTCAAAAGAATTTAAAGAAGGAGACAGAGTTCTTCTTTTCAATTCACGATTCAAGCTATTTCCTGGAAAATTGAAATCAAGATGGTCTGGACCATTCATAGTCAAAAGAGTTTTCCCATACGGAACGATAGAATTAATAAATTCAAATGGGATTGAATTTAAAGTTAATGGTCACAGAGTTAAACATTACATACAGGGTCCGATGGAAGTCGACAACGAAGTTAATCACAATTTCGACACCACAGCTAACTAAGTGTGGGGAGAATCAAGTCTTTAAAGGATAATATATATTTCTGTTAGAGTTAGATTGTCTGTTTTCGTATAGTTCTCGAAAATGGAACACGTATGGTCTTTCCCTAGCAGACCCTAAAGAACTAGTCTTCTCCCCCCATTCTGAATTTTTATTTTTTTTAGGTTTTTACAAAATGAAGACTGCCTGTGAACTAAACCATGGTCTAATGCTACACGCTTTGATCACTAAAAGAAATAATGACATACTACCGAGTGAAATAGTATCAGTAATCAGAGAAAGAATGGACGGAGTTAGAAAAGGATCCAGATGCGAAGATAATAAGTTACAATTTGGTAAAGGAAAATCAAAATCCGCAGCGAAAAGAAGAGCACGACACCTAGAAAAATGTCACAAATGCGGAAAATGGTCACATGGAGGTAAATGTTCAAATAATCAAACCTATTCAAATACCGAATTTGTTACTTTATGCAGAGACGGACCGTTCATATGTTTAGAAGAAAAGACAATGAATGCTCGAGGTTACGCCTATGCAGCCATGGAAAACCAATTAAACCGACTATCTTATGAATATAATAGATCATATAACTAAGAAATCTATTTCACAGGTATGTCTGTACAGTTTTTATTTTTATTTTCATTTTTAACCTTTTGATAATAAACGCTAATTTGTTCGCTAAAAAGTATTAAATTGGTATTAAATAAAATTAGGTTTGGCGACCGAAATTATTGATATCATTCAAAAATTTATTACATCACTGCGAAATTTAACGTTTATTCTTAAGGTATAAATATCTTTAATCAATCAACCCAAAATATTTCAAAAATTCGTCATGAGTTAAATTAGGTCTTGGAACCGAAATTACTTTACCGAAAAGAGGGGCGCATATTTTTGATAATATTTGATTGATAAAAGTGAGATAAAAAGACAAAAAGATTTTTAATTTTATTTTTACCATGTATTTAAAATTAATATTTAAATCTTAAATTAATATTGTAAACTTTGTAAAAACAATATATTTAAAATTGTAAATATTTGATAAATTAATATAAGTGTGGTATGAATTTATGAATTTTTAAATTAAGTTTGGTGTGAATTTTTAAATTTTAAAATATGAATTTTAATTTTATGCATTTTAAATTTTGAGTTTGGTGTGAATTTTTAATTTTAATTTTGAATTTTATATTTATGTTGTGTGAATTTAAAAACAAAAATTTACTTTATCTCATTAAGTTAAGAATATGATTTTTAAAATTCGTCGTAAGTTGAAGACTAGGTCTTTGAACCGAAATTGCTTTACCCGAAGGAGGGACGAGAACTTTTATTATCATTATTTTTAATCTTATTGATTTAAAGTATGCCAAAAACATTAAAAAACCCAAAAATCTTAGCTTTTAAAACAATCGCTACAAAAAGACAAATTTTAAAATTTTGTCGAGGGACGGACTAGGACATCGATCTGAAACGACCTCGTCCTAAATAACAAGAGAAACAAAATTTTAAAATTAATTTCTTAATTGTGTTATAAGTTAAAGATTATAAAAAAAAAAAAAAAAAAAAAAAAAAAAAAAAGGGTAAATTTTTAACCGTTAATCACCAAATTTTTTGCTAAAATCATGTTGAGAAGGATGATATCTAAGAACTACTCAAGAAAAACGGTAAATTTCTACACCTAAACACCATTTAATTCGAATTTTAGTGTTCTTGAGCTATTTTTCCCCAATTTGATTTTGATGCTTTTTAGTGTAATTAGACTTAAATTGTTTATGTATTATGCTTGTATAACCTAGATTGATGTTGTTTAACATGATTAGAAGCCTTAAACTTCAAATTTTGAATAATCTAGGGTTTGTGTTCTTGAGCAATTTGGGGCTTTTTGATATAAACAGGTTATGGCCGATTTTTGTCATGAATTATTGCTAAAATTGAGTAGTGTAACATGTCTAGGTAGTTAAATGATCCAAACTTTGAGCCTAAACATGATTTTGAGAATTAAAGTGGACTTTTTCAAGTCCAAAATTCATGAACTTGATTTTTGAAAGATAATGCCATTTGAGACTTGTTTATTTGCTAGTAATGATTATTTTGACATGTTATTTGAGTTGAATGCTTATGAACTTGGCGAAAATTTTCGTATATGCTTATTTGAAAAAGTGTAGATTTGATAAAAATGTGAAAATAAGCTTAAGTTTGATATAAATTGATAATGTCATTGTAATTATTTTGATTGATGATTTTGCTGACACTAATGCATATTTGGATGCACAAAATTTGTGTTTGATGTGTTTTGCAGAATGAAAGGGGTGAATCTTCATCCCAAGCCCGCCATGCTCCTGCTGAGAACTTGGAACAACAGGAGGTAGATAACTACTACAAGCAGGATGTACCTCATCCAGTCATGACCTTTTCAGATATGCACTTAGAACAGTTGCACCCGAACCTGCGATTTGACAGACTTTGGATAGATTATCCAAAATATCAACGGGGTTTGCATACTCTTCATTCCAAGGTTGTTGAGGTACCGAGGGTCATAGAATGGGGACCCTTGGAAGCTGTAGAATTGGCCGGGCTAATTAGGGAATTACTGGTACAGAGGTATGGTAATTCTTCTTTTAATGACTGGATATGTTTATTCACCATACGCAGACCTGTATATAAAGTATGGTGTGAAGAGTTGTTATGTAGTATAGAGTTGAATGATCGGGTAGCTAGTTTAACCGATCGTTCTTTTATTAGATTTTTGTTAGGCGGTTCGATGCGCCACATGTCTTTACTGGACATGGCTCAGGCTTTACGTATATATACGCCTGAGGAGTTAGCGTCTGCCGATTGTAGAGGATTGATACTAAACGGTAGGAAAATAGATGAGAATTTTGATACACACGGTGTGTGGAGTCAAATGACAAGCCACCACCGTTTCAAAGGGGGAAACTACTCTTATTTGGATATAGATAGAGCCGAATTAAGAGTAATACATAGGTTTTTAGCTAATTCGATTACACAAAGGGGTAAAAACAAAGAAAAGGTAAATGAACAAGATTTGTTTTACCATATGTGTATTCGAGACCCACACAGCGCTGTAAGTATACCATATTGTGTGGGTTATTATTTATCAGCTATGGTTCGAGGGATGCGTCCACATAGCATAATAGGAGGTGGTATTTTTATTACTTTGATTGGTGAATATCTCGGTGTGGATATAAGTCGGGGGGATTATTAGTAGAAGAGCCGGAACCCCGCGACACTATAGGTTTAAATGTATACCATGGTGCAAAAGTTTTGAAGCGGCGAAATAACGCCGCAGTACGGTACAATGGTAGACATCCACAGGTAGAGAGAAACCAGGAACAAGGTAATGTAGGAGGGGGGAATGAGATGCAAGAAATGCATAGGTTTATAGCTTCTCAGGAATACGAAAATGCTAGACAGAGAGCATTTGAAGATTGGCAAGTTCATCAGAACCAGATCATAGCGCATTGCCAACATATAGGTAGAAACTATATTCCTACACCGAAACCCGTCTTCCCTCCTTGGTCGATAGAGATGCAGCCACCATATCCTACGTATGACCCTGCCGAAGCATTCTATAGCACTTATGGTTATGCGTGGAACCCCTATTGGTACCAATATCATCCTTAGTTTACTTATTTTTTTTATTTTTATTTTGTAATTTGTAATTATTGATATGTTTAATACTTTTATTAATATTGTAATCATTTTTATAATTATCTAACTTTTATTCTTAGATTTTAATAATTTTTGAATGTGGGGTAATATACCAAACTTCAAAAATATGTATATATGTTTGCAGTTTATCTTATGTATACAACAGGATAAAACAACGCATTTTCAAAGACTGGCATTAAGTTCAGCAAAAGCAACAAATTTTGACGACAAGATGAAAAATATATGTGAAATAACAACAAGACGGAATGAACAAATGACGTGCACCATTTATCATTCAGCAAACAAACGCCAATATATTTGGAAACTTTGGTAAAAATTTAATCATTTTCACACAAATCACCCTCAATAATTTAAATTGTTACTGATTTCTTGCAAATGAGGGCATTGCAAGATCTTAAGTGTGGGAAGGGATTAAATTCTTTCGGATTTTAAAATTTTTATATTAAACACTTGGTTACCATTAAAAATACTAGTAAAGCAGTAGTTGTATTAGAATCTAGTGCTCTCTGATAATAAAGAACAGCCCTGGTCTTATATACTGACTACCCAATTCTAGTAAAATTTTTCAAAATTTTCAATTAAATGAATTCAAAATCATGTTTATACATATTTATGAACGATAAAACTAGGTTTTAACACCGAAATTATTGTTACCTCAAAAAGGACATAAATTGAGAAACAAACTAAAACGTCAAAATTCATTTAAAATGGAATAGAGGACGATAAAAAGAAAAATAAAAAGCCAAGTGTGGGAAAATTTACCAAGTTATTTTAAACATATGTCACATATATTTGTAACAAATAACTGAAAATACTTTTGCTTTGGACTAAACTAAACTGTTTTACCCGATGAAAGAAAAGAGAGATGGATCTACACGATGAATCAATTCCATCACTAAAAGGAAGTAAAGTCTTCCGAAAAAGACACGCGCTTCTTGATTTAGGTCATGAAGTTGTCGTCCAGACCAGCTGTAGGTTGACGAAAAATCTAGAAAAGTCATCACTAAAATCAGCAGGAAATCCACGGACCTCAGCATCAAACAGGGTCGCCAAGTGGTCAGATTTATCCTAACCATGAGAAGGATTTATCTCGTACAATGGGGAGGCACCGTGCAAATTAGCTGGATAAGACTAATGAATCAGATCCCCAGAAAGGATAATCTCCTTAAAGATTAAAAATCAGCTTTTAAGACTGATATTACTCAATCCTAGAGATTGACCTTAAAGATTGAGAATTACAAACTCATGGAATTCAATGATATCTAAACTCGAGCTTGAACGAGAAAATATTTTGATCAAAATTATAAACCGATTTGTTTTCTGAAAACCCTATTTTCAATGCGTTCATTACCATTGAACGTAAAATCCTAGGAATTCACCTGGAATTCATTAGGTCACCTGAACTAAATCGGGTGTCAACCGTAAGAACGGTGGTTGCATAACATGGTCAAAGACAGGACCTTGTGCCAGACCGACAAATTATAAGGGTGAGCTTTACTATTGCTCCTACCAAGGATAGTAATTGCGTCCGACACGTTATAGACCATAATCAAAAGCATGTCACGGGACATTGCCTTAAACAGTTGCTTGTTCAACGCTTTCCTTTACAACCGGACGGTAGTTTGCCGAAAGGTAATATACGGAACAAGTAAACTGGACGTGTTGCTTTCCAAATACAAGGTTAGCAAGTGGGTGACACAAAACCGCAAGTTTTGAGCTAAAATTTTCAAATCTGAAACCCACCAAACCCACAAAAATATTTTGCAAACACCGGTAAAGGGTTATTCCGGAAAACTTATCTAGGGTAAAAAAAAAAAAAAAACTAGATTTAATTTTCAAAAGATCAAATGTTTTCATAAAGATCCAATTTCCTTAATGGATCTAAATTTTTATAGTCATGTGGGACTGTAAACCATATCGTTACTACCATTGTTTATACCGCCGTATAGAAATCACTGATGTACAAAGTGTGAAGAATAAAGAAGTGATTCTAGTATTTCAAGACAATATTGCTTGAGGACAAGCAACGCTCAAGTGTGGGAATATTTGATAATGCTAAAAACGAACATATATTTCATAGCATTATTCCTCAAGAAAGACAAGCTTTTAGTTGCAATTGTTCTATTTACAAGTGATATTCGTTTAAATAATAAAAGGTGAAGACAAAAGACAGATTCGACGATTTGAAGACGCAAACGACCAAAAAGCTCAAAAGAACAAAAGACAATCAAAAAGGTTCCAATTATTGATAAGAAACGTCTCAAAATCACAAGAGTACAAGATTCAAAACGCAAAGTACAAGATATTAAATTGTACGCAAGGACGTTCGAAAATCCGGAACCGGGACCAGAGTCAATTCTTAAATTGAATGCAGTTTTTACACAATATCATACAAGCATGGACTCCAAATCTCGTCCTTATTTAAGTATGCGACAGCGGAAGCTCTTAATAATCACCTGAGAATAAACATGCTTAAAACGTCAACAAAAATGTTGGTGAGTTATAGGTTTAACCTATATATATCAAATCATAATAATATACCACAAGATTTCATATTTCAATACACATCCCATACATAGAGATAAAAATCATTCATATGGTGAACACCTGGTAACCGACATTAACAAGATGCATATATAAGAATATCCCCATCATTCCGGGACACCCTTCGGATATGATATAAATTTCGAAGTACTAAAGCATCCGGTACTTTGGATGGGGCTTGTTGGGCCCGATAGATCTATCTTTAGGATTCGCGTCAATTAGGGTGTCTGTTCCCTAATTCTTAGATTACCAGACTTAATAAAAAGGGGCATATTCGATTTTGATAATTCAACCATAGAATGTAGTTTCATGTACTTGTGTCTATTTTGTAAATCATTTATAAAACCTGCATGTATTCTCATCCCAAAAATATTAGATTTTAAAAGTGGGACTATAACTCACTTTCACAGATTTTTACTTCGTCGGGAAGTAAGACTTGGCCACTGGTTGATTCACGAACCTATAACAATATATACATATATATCAAAGTATGTTCAAAATATATTTACAACACTTTTAATATATTTTGATGTTTTAAGTTTATTAAGTCAGCTGTCCTCGTTAGTAACCTACAACTAGTTGTCCACAGTTAGATGTATAGAAATAAATCGATAAATATTATCTTGAATCAATCCACGACCCAGTGTATACGTATCTCAGTATTGATCACAACTCAAACTATATATATTTTGGAATCAACCTCAACCCTGTATAGCTAACTCCAACATTCACATATAGAGTGTCTATGGTTGTTCCGAAATATATATAGATGTGTCGACATGATAGGTCGAAACATTGTATACGTGTCTATGGTATCTCAAGATTACATAATATACAATACAAGTTGATTAAGTTATGATTGGAATAGATTTGTTACCAATTTTCACGTAGCTAAAATGAGAAAAATTATCCAATCTTGTTTTACCCATAACTTCTTCATTTTAAATCCGTTTTGAGTGAATCAAATTGCCATGGTTTCATATTGAACTCTATTTTATGAATCTAAACAGAAAATGTATAGGTTTATAGTCGGAAAAATAAGTTACAAGTCATTTTTGTAAAGGTAGTCATTTCAGTCGAAAGAACGACGTCTAGATGACCATTTTAGAAAACATACTTCCACTTTGAGTTTAACCATAATTTTTGGATATAGTTTCATGTTCATAATAAAAATCATTTTCTCAGAATAACAACTTTTAAATCAAAGTTTATCATAGTTTTTAATTAACTAACCCAAAACAGCCCGCGGTGTTACTACGACGGCGTAAATCCGGTTTTACGGTGTTTTTCGTGTTTCCAGATTTTAAATCATTAAGTTAGCATATCATATAGATATAGAACATGTGTTTAGTTGATTTTAAAAAGTCAAGTTAGAAGGATTAACTTTTGTTTGCGAACAAGTTTAGAATTAACTAAACTATGTTCTAGTGATTACAAGTTTAAACCTTCGAATAAGATAGCTTTATATGTATGAATCGAATGATGTTATGAACATCATTAATACCTTAAGTTCCTTGGATAAACCTACTGGAAAAGAGAAAAATGGATCTAGCTTCAATGGATCCTTGGATGGCTCGAAGTTCTTGAAGCAGAATCATGACACGAAAACAAGTTCAAGTAAGATCATCACTTGAAATAAGATTGTTATAGTTATAGAAATTGAACCAAAGTTTGAATATGATTATTATCTTGTATTAGAATGATAACCTACTGTAAGAAACAAAGATTTCTTGAGGTTGGATGATCACCTTACAAGATTGGAAGTGAGCTAGCAAACTTGAAAGTATTCTTGATTTTATGAAACTAGAACTTTTGGAATTTATGAAGAACACTTAGAACTTGAAGATAGAACTTGAGAGAGATCAATTAGATGAAGAAAATTGAAGAATGAAAGTGTTTGTAGGTGTTTTTGGTCGTTGGTGTATGGATTAGATATAAAGGATATGTAATTTTGTTTTCATGTAAATAAGTCATGAATGATTACTCATATTTTTGTAATTTTATGAGATATTTCATGCTAGTTGCCAAATGATGGTTCCCACATGTGTTAGGTGACTCACATGGGCTGCTAAGATCTGATAATTGGAGTGTATATACCAATAGTACATACATCTAAAAGCTGTGTATTGTACGAGTACGAATACGGGTGCATACGAGTAGAATTGTTGATGAAACTGAACGAGGATGTAATTGTAAGCATTTTTGTTAAGTAGAAGTATTTTGATAAGTGTATTGAAGTCTTTCAAAAGTGTATAAATACATATTAAAACACTACATGTATTGATAATGCTAAAAACGAACATATATTTCATAGCATTATTCCTCAAGAAAGACAAGCTTTTAGTTGCAATTGTTCTATTTACAAGTGATATTCGTTTAAATAATAAAAGGTGAAGACAAAAGACAGATTCGACGATTTGAAGACGCAAACGACCAAAAAGCTCAAAAGAACAAAAAACAATCAAAAAGGTTCCAATTATTGATAAGAAACGTCTCAAAATCACAAGAGTACAAGATTCAAAACGCAAAGTACAAGATATTAAATTGTACGCAAGGACGTTCGAAAATCCGGAACCGGGACCAGAGTCAATTCTTAACGCTCGACGCAACGGACTAAAAATTACAAGTTAACTATATATATAAATATAATATAATATATAATTAATTATATTAATTATATATATATTATATATATATATTTAAAACCGTCGGCAGCAGGAAACTCCAAGGGTGTAAACTGTAAATACCTCTCCGCGACTCGCGGAGTTTTAAGGGTATTTGGCCGCGAGTCGCGGAGCCCCAAAAATCAAGTCTGGCTATAAATCAACCCGAATTCTGATCAAAATCATCATCATTTTTTCTTCTCATTCATACGAAGTAATATATATTTATATTTATAATTTATATTTTAATTTTAATTATAATTCTAATAATAAGGGTATGTTAGCGAATGTTGTAAGGGTGTAAGTCGAAATTCTGTCCGTGTAACGCTACGCTATTTTTAATCATTGTAAGTTATGTTCAACCTTTTTATATTAATGTCTCGTAGCTAAGTTATTATTATGCTTATTTAAAACGAAGTAATCATGATGTTGGGCTAATTACTAAAATTGGGTAATTGGGCTTTGTACCATAATTGGGGTTTGGACAAAAGAACGACACTTGTGGAAACTAGACTATGGGCTATTAATGGGCTTTATATTTGTTTAACTAAATGAAAGTTTGTTAATGTTAATATAAAGATTTACAATTGGGCGTCCCTATAAATTACCATATACACTCGATCGGACACGATGGGCGGGGTATTTATATGTACGAATAATCGTTCATTTAACCGGACACGGGAATGGATTAATAGCCACTAGAATAATTGAAACAGGGGTGAAATTACATTCAAGGGTAATTGGTGTAATTGTTAACAAAGTAGTAAAACCTTGGTTTACACGCAGTCGATAACCTGGTGTATTCATTAAACAAAGTATTAAAACCTTGTTACAATTCGAATCCCCAATTAGTTGGAATATTTATCTTCGGGTATAATAATAATTTGACAAGGACACTTGCAATTTATATTTATGACTGATGGACTGTTATGGACAAAAACCAGACGGACATATTGAATAATCCAGGACAAAGGACAATTAACCCATGGGCATAAAACTAAAATCAACACGTCAAACATCATGATTACGGAAGTTTAAATAAGCATAATTCTTTTATTTCATATTTAATTTCCTTTATTTTATATTTAATTGCACTTCTAATTATCGCATTTTTATTTATTGTTATTTTATCGCACTTTTAATTATCGTACTTTTAATTATCGCAATTTAATTTTATCGCATTTTTATTATTCGCAATTTCATTATCGTTATTTACTTTACGCTTTAATTTAAAGTCTTGTATTTATTTTATATTTTACATTAGGTTTTAACTGCGACTAAAGTTTTAAAATTGACAAACCGGTCATTAAACGGTAAAAACCCCCCCTTTATAATAATAATATTACCTATATATATATTTGTATTTTTATAAAAGTAAACTAATATAGCGTTGAGCTTTGTTTAAAGATTTCCCTGTGGAACGAACCGGACTTACTAAAAACTACACTACTGTACGATTAGGTACACTGCCTATAAGTGTTGTAGCAAGGTTTAAGTATATCCATTCTATAAATAAATAAATATCTTGTGTAAAATTGTATCGTATTTAATAGTTTTTCCTAGTAAAATATAAGCTATTTTGTATACACCTCGTTCGACATCATGTATATACATTTTAACTGAGTCGTTAAGTCATCGTTAGTCGTTACATGTAAATGTTGTTTTGAAACCTTTAGGTTAACGATCTTGTTAAATGTTGTTAACCCAATGTTTATAATATCAAAAGAGATTTTAAATTATTATATTATCATGATATTATGATGTACGAATATCTCTTAATATGATATATATACATTAAATGTCGTTACAACGATAATCGTTACATATATGTCTCGTTTCAAAATCATTAAGTTAGTAGTCTTGTTTTTACATATGTAGTTCATTGTTAATATACTTAATGATATGTTTACTTATCATAATATCATGTTAACTATATATATAACCATATATATGTCATCATATAGTTTTTACAAGTTTTAACGTTCGTGAATCACCGGTCAACTTGGGTGGTCAATTGTCTATATGAAACCTATTTCAATTAATCAAGTCTTAACAAGTTTGATTTCTTAACATGTTGGAAACATTTAATCATGTAAATATCAATCTCAATTAATATATATAAACATGGAAAAGTTCGGGTCACTACACTCCTGGCCAGCTCACATTATTTTGCTCCGCGATCGTGATATGTATGTGTGTTATGGGCTCTGCGATCGCGGGCCTGTGATTTCCAGCTCATCAATTTTTGGCCACTTCCTTGTCGACATATTATTATATAATATATATAATATATTTAATTTATATTAATTAATTATATATTATATTATATTCACGTGCATAGTTGACGTGTAATTTTCGTTCCGAGGACTTGTACGTTGACGCTCGACTTATGTCTCAGTTTCGGTTTTTCGAACGTCCTTTCGTGTGCTGAGAAAACTTGTACTTTACGTTTCGAGACGTGTATCTTTATCAGTAATTAGACCCATTCGCCAATAACTTATTTAAATATCAATCGAATTAATAAACGAATGTTACGATCGTTTACTAAATAATTTGAAACTATAATATACATAAACACGTTTCATTACTTAGATATTTATTTGAAACAAATAAGTATAACGTTATACGTTTAATATTTCATTAATGTTTCTAAATCATAATGTATTTCATTATTTTCATATCAATCGAATCGTTTAATGTTTTATTAACATTTCTTAATTTATTTACACACACACACACACACACACACACACACACACACATATATATATATATATATATATATATATATATACAATTAATGTTTGTGAATCGTCGAGAGTAGTCATAGTTAAATGAATGTATGAAAACATTTCAAAATTTTTGAGACTCAACATTACAGAATTTGCTTATCGTGTCGAAATCATATAAAGATTAAGTTTAAATTTGGTCGGAAATTTCCGGGTCGTCACAGTACCCACCCGTTAAAGAAATTTCATTCCGAAATTTGACAGAGATCGTCATAGTTGACAATAAGAATGTTTTCATGACGAATACGCGTTGAAAAGTAGAGTTTTATCACCATTGAGTAATATAGATAAAACAATTCAATCATGCGAAGAGTACGAATGAAGCTATCACAAAAGAGTGAAATGAGAAATAAAGATTCGTCTTAACTCTTGACGTGGTCATGGTTGATTTCTGAAATTCATGGAAATTAAAGAAAATCTTCGAAATCTAAATAAGATTAGATTTTTTGGTAATTAAGGAAATTAGGATTTTCTCTGATTCAATGCGTAAGCCGTCTTGCTTGCTATGATTCTTGATATTTTCCTGGCTATCGTATCCTTCATTCTTCTTTTTCATCTGCCACCAGAGGAAGTTATTTTCTTTTACTATTACCTTGGGGTTATAATGGTTTTAATTCTCCCGTGTCTTTACGTTGCAATACGTATTGATATACATGGTTTGTAATTTATGTGTTGTTGTCGACTTTATATTTTCCCTTATATTTAGGAGCTCCATGCTTTTGTTTTTCCTTCCCGACTTCAAGTCAAGCGAATGATGGTCCATAATTCGTAGGTATGAAGTTTCGAATGATCATAATATACAAAGCAGAAAGGAGAGGTAATAGCACGATTTGATTTGTCAAATTACCAGAATATCCGGAAAAGACCGAATCATCAAGAAAAGTATTTTCTTGATATGTTTAGAGGTTAAATAGAATGAAAGAGTTATGTAACATGGTTCATGATGAGGGTATGATCTGTGAACCTTTATCACGTTTCATTAGAAACTCAGCATGACTTACTGTAATATAACCACGTTGGTCAGGTCATTATATTATACTAACTCATGCTTCAATTCCCAACACTTCTCCAAAAATATTCATAATTTAAATTCGAAGGTTTCAAAAGTTTAGAAACTAAAACAGTTTCCTTTTTGATGTAACACAGATTGCGCAAAGAGATAAATAATCCCGGGCAATGATAGCTATGAAGATATCTTTATAAAATCTTGAGGATATTTATACCGAGAGATACGATGATATTTTATAATTTTAAAATATCTAGAATCAAAAGATGATGCAGAAAATTTGTTTGCAAAGGTTTAGAATAAGGAGTAAGGTGTTCGCTAAAGACTTCAGCAGACACTGAATCATTTGGATTCTTTGAAGGTAGATTTAGTATTTGTGATTTGTCCACAGCCTCCTTCATGGTTTGATCTATCCGTTTTTCAGTATCAAAACTGGGCTTTTTCAACACACCATTCTTTATTATCAAACTTTTGGCCATTAAGACCATTTACAGTTTTGCTGCTTCATCAGCATTCAAAGTTATCATAACTGAATCGTCGGTTATCAATCCGAGGTGTTTTCAAGAGTTTGAATGGTTTGAATGAAGATTGTAGTTGTCAAGATATATATGATGTTCTAGAATTTTGAATGATACAAATATTTTTCTAGGTTTTATGAATAGAAGTGGTGTTCTAGCACAGTTTTGAAGTCAAAGTATAGCTTTGAAAGATATAGGGATCTAAGAGTGATGATATTGGTTATATCTCGACTTGGATTCTGATCTTTTAGAATCATAATATGTAATTGAATTTGAGTGAGAATGGTTGCTCAGATTTCTATAAATAAATGTATATCGTTGTGAGAGTAGTGGGTATAGTTAATGATTTTTGAATCAAAATTGAAGAATGTACAGTGTAACATATTAATTATGAACTTAAATATTTCCCGGGTATTACCTACCCGTTAAAGATTTCACAAGTAATACTTTTTATAAAAGAATTTTCTTTACAGTCTTTATGAAAATATATGTATGTATATTTTCTTCAGATGTAATACATATTTAATGAGTTAATATCATATTAAGCTCATTTGATTTTCGGCTGGAATTAGAAATGAATAATCTCTGAAACATTTAGAGATTACAAAATCCTTGCGGATTATTTTATAATGTAATCAATACTTCATTATTTGTTCTTATTGATATTCCTTGGTGAAGGATGTTGATTTTCGTGGAATTCTTGCGAACTTCGCAAGGTACGAATGATGTTTTCTAGAAAGTTTCGAGTACATCGAAGATGAAAATGTACAATCGAGCATATAATTGAATAATACACTTGGTTTATTATGAAATGGAATTCATTGAGTTGAAGCAGAGATTATAGTTAACGGTTGTTAAGTCATCAACGAAGAATGTACATCATAGCACATTTGTAATATGAATTAATCGAGTAATAT
This sequence comes from Rutidosis leptorrhynchoides, assembly GCF_046630445.1. Lineage (NCBI taxonomy): Eukaryota > Viridiplantae > Streptophyta > Magnoliopsida > Asterales > Asteraceae > Rutidosis > Rutidosis leptorrhynchoides. The sequence goes on from NC_092334.1 coordinate 546,547,263, forward strand.
CTACTCTTTTTCAATTCATATATAATAGCTTAATACGAAAAGATATATTATGGTTTCCAGAATTTATATATATAATATATAAATTCTTTGGAAATAATGAGCTAATACTTCATAATTCATTATTTCAATATACCCATTGGTGATTGTGTTGTCGATATCGTTGGTAGTTATGGAGCTGGTGTAGCTTGTGGTGCTACAGGTGTTGCTAGTGTTGGTGATACTGATGGTGATGCTAGTGGTACTACTGGTGGCTGATAACTCCTAAATTATACAGTTTTTTGATAACATTTTGAAGAGTTATCTTAGTATTTTTGAGTCATTTTGATGCTAAAACACACTAAAATGGGTAAAAATGGGAAAAAGATATTTCTAATGATTATGTCCAAGTTATGTATTAAACAGGATCAAAAATAAAGAAAATTACAAAGTGGCTAGATGAAGCCGCCGACGTGGTGATGATGAAGCCGCCAGCTTGGAGCTGAATACACCAGAATGTTCCAGAATCGATGTAAAATTGAAAGAACTTGTTGATCAAGAAAAAGGTAAGGAAGCCGCCGGCTTCCCAATGAAGCCGCCGGCCTGGTTGACAAGGTTTCTCAACTTATCGACCAAATTCAAGTAAAAATGGAAACAAAATCAAGATAAAATCAGAAAGATTTGGCGAATCAAGTGAAGCCGCCGGCTTCAGTATGACGGTTACAAAGATTTAGCTTGCGGATAAAGTATAACTTGCACGAGGAGTCACCGACTCAAGGCAAGCCTCCGGGTTCCCACTGAAGCCGTCGGCTTGGCCACCCCCCCAGAATTCTATAAATTAAGGCCTCTGGTCTCAGTTTTCATATGTTCAGAAGTAGATAGTTTTTCCAGATTTTGTAAGGTCGTTTTCTAGGGGTTTTCTCTAAACCCTTAGGTTAGATTTACTTTTTGTAATCAAGATTCAAGATTTAATTCAAGTCTTTTTACATCTACCTTCTTTTTGAGGTATGATTCTATCCCTATTTTATTGTTTTATCTATTTTATTTACTGTATTCGTTTCTGTTCGTCTTTTATTATGAACTAAACGTTCATAGTGATTACGTGGATGAAAACTAAACTTCATCTGGGAGTCAGATGAAGCCACCGGCTTCACCCTCAAGCCGCCGGCTTGGAGTGAAGGAAGCCGGCCGGCTTCGTGCTTTATTCTGTGCAATTTCTGGTTCTTTTCCAGATCTGTATGGTTGAGTTTCTGTAATGATAATTGAATTGTTTTGAGTCTGTTTTGTTTGACTATACTTGTTTGCCATACTTAATGATTAAATAACATGATTTTAGGGTTGATTAGTCCTTGATCCGATAAATCTATTATTCTATTCATGCTACTTGTTTAGATCTAGTCCATCAAACTTGTTAAATTGAATTGCATGCAACTAGGTTAAAGAACTTAATAGTGATAAACTTATTTGATTTAAGTTACGCTTATATAATAGAAGTTAATATTGTTAGGCTTAATCGAAGAACCTTCGTTTGGATTTGTTTAATTAATGATTGCATGAAAACTTAGTAGTAATTGACTTTCAGCTAGTAACTTGAGTTGATCTACTTAATGTTTAATAGCTTATATAATTTGTCAGTCTATTTGCATATTGATCCTCATCACAAGATTGGTATGTATCATGTAAGTGAATTGAACATGAAGAATTAAGATGTTAGTTATGCACATCACATATCTAGCATATGTTTTAAGTCCTGCTTATTAATTAATATGCAACACTTGTCTTAACCTGCTTAGGGATAATAATTGGTCTATGATTATTATCTTGAATTGTGTTAATATAAGTTATGAAACTTATCTAATATGATTCCCGTATGAATTGGTTGTCCATGTAATCACTTGTATCTTTATTTGTATTGTATTTTATTTTGAATCTTTAATTCCTTATTTTGTTTTGTTTATCTTTAAAAGTAACTCTTTCCTAAGAGATAAATCTATCCCATAAAAGACATAAAAACATATCTTTAATTCTTTAATAAGAATTAAATAATAAAACAACTCTTATCCATACCTAGCACTTCTTGGGGACGATAACCTAAAATACTACCTCTGATCGGGTTTTATTGCTCGTTAGGGTGTTAAAAGTGTAATAATAAAGGTTATATAAATTTAAAAGTTTGAAAGGCAAATTAAGCACTGCACACTTTTGCACATCAGTGGCGTTTGTATAATAAGTTTAGCTTGTAAATCGCACACCATTCCTGTCAGGGTTTCATTTCATCATTTCTATTCGCCCACTCATCTAGTTTTCAATTAGAACTAGAATAAATAATCTCTAAAACTTTTAGAAACTACATATTCTCTACAGAATATTTCTTCAATGAAGTGATGAATGAATACTTCGTTGTTTATTGTTGTTGGTACACCTTGGTATCTACGGTGCATATGACGTTGATGCTCGAGGTATAAATTGTGATGTTGAGGTGTGTGATGTAGATGTTATTGTTGTTGGTGGTAATGGTACTATTGATGTTGATGATGGTGATACTGTTGATGTCGGTGATGCTGCTGGTGCTTGTGGTATTGAAGCTTGCGATGTGAATGTTGTTGGTGGTACTGCTGCTGCTGGTGGTGCTTGTAATCTTTGCACCATATTCTCCAACGCCACTACTCGAGCGCGAAGATCGTTGACTTCTTCTATTACACTGGGATGATTGGCGGTTCGGATGAGCGGATGAATAAGATTTAGAATTTGAGATAGTATATAATCGTGATGAGATACTCTGGAAATGAGAGAGAAAATGGTGTTTCGGACTGGTTCGCCGGTAAGTGCTTCAGGTTCTTCGTCAAGAGGTAAATGTGGTGGATGGAAGGGATCACCTTCTTCTTGTCTCCAATGATTAAGTAGATTACGAACCCATCCCCAATTCATCCAGAATAGATGATGGCTTATTGGTTGATCCATTCTGGTCACACTGCTTTCGGAGCTCGAGTGGAAATCCATATCGGAATAGCTGTCGGAATCTAAGGAATTTGAACTAGATACGGGATCCATCTTGTATAATCAGGGAAATGATTTTTGATATGAAATAGATTATAGGATTTAGATTGGTATTCTTCAATACATAATTTACATATGTATATATAATCCCAAAATTCCATAAATCACGGAGGAATCTTCGGAAGATGTCAGGCAAAGTTTACAGTAACAGATATGCTAAGATATGAATTCGTCTGTACACTATTTATGCAATAAATGCAGGAAAATGTGTCTAGACTTAAGAATGATAAGCAAGTAATTTCTGACAAGAAATGATAAGCAAAACTGTAGTGACCCGAACTTTTCCATGTTTATATATATATTAAATGAAATAGTTATTTACATGATTAAGTATTTCCAACATGTTAAGCAATCAAACTTGTTAAGACTTGATTAATTGAAATAGGTTTCATATAGACAATTGACCACCCAAGTTGACCGGTGATTCACGAACGTTAAAACTTGTAAAAACTATATAATGATATATATATATATATATATATATATATATATATATATATATATATATATATATATATATATATATATATATATATATAGTTAACATGATATTATGATAAGTAAACATATCATTAAGTATATTAACAATGAACTACATATGTAAAAACAAGACTACTAACTTAATGATTTTGAAACGAGACATATATGTAACGATTATCGTTGTAACGACATTTAATGTATATATATCATATTAAGAGATATTTATACATCATAATATCATGATAATATAATAATTTAAAATCTCATTTCATATTATAAACATTGGGTTAACAACACTTAACAAGATCGTTAACCTAAAGGTTTCAAAACAACACTTACATGTAACGACTAACGATGACTTAACGACTCAGTTAAAATGTATATACATGTAGTGTTTTAATATGTATTCATACACTTTTGAAAGACTTCAAGACACTTATCAAAATACTTCTACTTAACAAAAATGCTTACAATTACATCCTCGTTCAGTTTCATCAACAATTCTACTCGTATGCACCCGTATTCGTACTCGTACAATACACAGCTTTTAGATGTATGTACTATTGGTATATACACTCCAATGATCAGCTCTTAGCAGCCCATGTGAGTCACCTAACACATGTGGGAACCATCATTTGGCAACTAGCATGAAATATCTCATAAAATTACAAAAATATGAGTAATCATTCATGACTTATTTACATGAAAACAAAATTACATATCCTTTATATCTAATCCATACACCAACGACCAAAAACACCTACAAACACTTTCATTCTTCAATTTTCTTCATCTAATTGATCTCTCTCAAGTTCTATCTTCAAGTTCTAAGTGTTCTTCATAAATTTCAAAAGTTCTAGTTTCATAAAATCAAGAATACTTCCAAGATTGCAAGTTTACTTCCAAGTTTTCTAAATCCATTCCAAGTAATCATCCAAGATCAAGAAACCTTTGTTACTTACAGTAGGTTATCTTTCTAATACAAGGTAATAATCATATTCAAACTTTAATTCAATTTCTATAACTATAACAATCTTATTTCGAGTGGAAATCTTACTTGAAATTGTTATCGTGTCATGATTCTGCTTCAAGAACTTTCAAGCCATCCAAGGATCCTTTGAAGCTAGATCCATTTTTCTAATTTCTAGTAGGTTTATCCAAGGAACTTGAGGTAGTAATGATGTTCATAACATCATTCTATTCATACATAAAAAGCTGTCTTATTCAACGTTATAAACTTGTAATCACTAGAACATAGTTTAGTTAATTCTAAACTTGCTCGCAAATAAAGTTAATCCTTCTAACTAGACTTTTAAAATCAACTAAACACATGTTCTATATCTATATTATATGCTAACTTAATGATTTAAAACCCGAAAACACGATAAACACCATAAAACTGGATATACGCCGTCGTAGTAAAATCGGGGGCTGTTTTGGTTGGGATAATTAAAAGCTAAGAAGAACTTTGATTTAAAAGCTATAATTCTGGAAAAATGATTTTTCTTATGAACATGAAACTATATCCAAAAATCATGGTTAAACTCAAAGTGAAAGTATGTTTTTCAAAATGGTCATCAAGATGTCGTTCTTTCGACGGAAATGACTACCTCTTTCAAAAACGACTTGTAACTTGTATTTTCAACTATAAACTTATACTTTTTCTATTTAGATTCATAAAGTTAAGTTAAATACGAAACCGTGGCCACTGGAATCACTCAAAACGGATTAGAAACGAAGAAATGGCGAGTAAAACAAGATTGATAAAAACTACTCATTTTACCTACGTGAAAGCTAGTAATAAATCTATCCCAACCATAACCTAGTCAACTTATATTGTATATTATGTAATCTTGAGATACCATAGACACGTATACAATGTTTCGACCTATCATGTTGACCCATCTATATATATATTGCGGAACAACCATAGACACTCTATATGTGAATGTTGGAGTTAGCTATACAGGGTTGAGGTTGATTCCAAAATATATATATAGTTTAAGTTGTGATCAATACTGAGATACGTATAAACTGGGTCGTGGATTGATTCAAGATAATATTTATCGATTTATTTCTGTACATCTAACTGTGGACAACTAGTTGTAGGTTACTAACGAGGACAGCTGACTTAATAAACTTAAAACATCAAAATGTATTAAAAGTATTGTAAATATATTTTGAACATACTTTGATATATATGTATATATTGTTATAGGTTCGTGAATTAACCAGTGGCCAAGTCTTACTTCCCGACGAAGTAAAAATCTGTGAATGTGAGTTATAGTCCCACTTTTAAAATCTAATATTTTTGGGATGAGAATACATGCAGGTTTTATAAATGATTTACAAAATAGACACAAGTACGTGAAACTACATTCTATGGTTGAATTATCGAAATCGAATATGCCCCTTTTTATTAAGTCTGGTAATCTAAGAATTAGGGAACAGACACCCTAATTGACGCGAATCCTAAAGATAGATCTATTGGGCCTAACAAACCCCATCCAAAGTTCCGGATGCTTTAGTACTTCGAAATTTATATCATATCCGAAGGGTGTCCCGGAATGATGGGGATATTCTTATATATGCATCTTGTTAACGTCGGTTACCAGGTGTTCACCATATGAATGATTTTTATCTCTACGTATGGGATGTGTATTGAAATATGAAATCTTGTGGTCTATTGTTACGATTTGATATATATAGGTTAAACCTATAACTCACCAACATTTTTGTTGACGTTTAAAGCATGTTTATTCTCAGGTGAATACTAAGAGCTTCTGCTGTTGCATACTAAAATAAGGACAAGATTTAGAGTCCATGTTTGTATGATATTGTGTAAAAACTGCATTCAAGAAACTGATTTCGATGTAACATATTTGTATTGTAAACCATTATGTAATGGTCGTGTGTAAACAGGATATTTTATATTATCATTATTTGATAATCTACGTAAAGCTTTTTAAACCTTATTTATGAAATAAAGGTTATGGTTTGTTTTAAAATGAATGCAGTCTTTGAAAAACGTCTCATATAGAGGTCAAAACCTCGCAACGAAATCAATTAATATGAAACATTTTTATTCAATAAGAACGGGACATTTCAGTTGGTATCCGAGCGTTGGTCTTAGAGAACCAGAAAATTTGCATTAGTGTGTCTTATCGAGTTTGTTAGGATGTATTAGTGAGTTTGGACTTCGATTGTGTTTTCTTTAAAAATGATTGCTTAACATTTTTGTTGGAAACTATATATTATTAACATGTATATATTATGTGATATATTAATCTCTTAACATGTTTGATATTGTGTGATAGATGTCTACCTCTAGCACAAATCTCATTGACTTACCTAATAATAACGAAGAGTCGAATATATATTGGACTGATTCACTAGTTCCCGAAGAGGAACCGGAAGAAGAATTAGAACCGGAAGAAGAATCAGAATCGGAAGAGCAGGAACCGGAGGAGGAAATAGAACCGGTGGGGGAAATAATAAAACGGTTAAGTAAAAGAAAATCCTCAACCAATCGACCAAGGTTAATTATGGTCAATGGTGTTTTCGCCAAGGAAGCAAAATATTGGGAGGATTACCAATTCTCCGATGAATCGGATTCCGACGAGAATTCCGATGATGTTATAGAAATTACCCCAACTGGATTTAAAAAGGCAAAAGAAAATAATAAGGGAAAGGGCATAAAAATAGAGAAATCTAATTCCAACCCCGATGAACTTTATATGTATCGTCAACCCCCGAAGTCCTTAAGTTGTAACAATGACCCGAGAACCTCTAAACCACCAGGTTTTTTTAAACCGTTGTGGAAAACGACAGCTAGTATTAGGGGAACATCATATATCCCTAGAAACTTGGCAAAACGAACCAAAACCGAAGAAGAAGATACGAGCGAGTCGGAATAAGATAGTTGTATTCGTATGGTGTAATATATGTAATATATTGTGCTTATGCTTTATGATATATGTAAAAATTGTTTGTATTAATAAGTATTTTTTTTATAAATCTAACTCTTGTCTATTTTACAGTATAAAAGCACAAAATGGGTAGACAACCCAATATTTTAAGAGACCTACCCGGAGACATGATTGATGAAATCTTGTCTAGAGTCGGTCAGAATTCTTCGGCACAACTATTTACAGCGAAATCAGTTTGTAAGACATTCGAAGAATGTTCCAAGAATGCCTTGGTTTATAAGAGACTTTCGTTTGAAAGATGGGGGATATCACATTGGGAAACCCATAAGTTACGATGTGTTTACTTTGACGCATATATTGCGGGGAACCCAAGTGCTATTTTATGCAACGGGTTAAGAAATTATTTTGACTCAATGTATCCGAACATAGGACTTCATGATTTAGAAAAAGCTGCTAACATGCAACATAAAGAAGCATGTTATGCTTACGGGTTAGTAATGTTAGCTTCTCACCAAAGTGAGAACAAGAACATTGGGCTACAACTATTAAACAAAACATTTCCACAAGTAACGGACTCAGTAGTTGGGGTGAGAAACAAGGTTTTTAGATTGTTACAGGACTGTTGGACATTACGTAACCCTCATCCCTTTGACGACGTTACAACACGCTATCTTATCAACGGCCATAACGGTTATGTTCCACAAGACCAAGGATGGGAAGTAGTCCTAGTAAAACCAGAATGCATGACTTGTTTCTGGACGTATGAATTACGTGTCTTTATTGACTTTGCTGAACGACTTGTGTACTAGCTAGAATTATCTTCACAACTATCTTGTATCAAAGTTATTGTGTGCTATATTTCATGCTTTATGTAAAACAATCGGTATTGTAAGTTTGTAAAATATTGTATAAAAGTGTGAACGCGAAATATTATTATAATCAGTTTTTCATATAGAATTGTAGTAGTTGAATTGTATATTAGCTACTAAGTATGAACTTAACGGGTAGGTACTACCCGAATTTAAACTTATAAAACGCTAATATGAAGAAAAAGCTTTTATAAATGAGTTCATATTATGCTACGAAATACTATTAACTACTCTTAGTATTCTGTATGATTAACTTGTTCCATTTGACTATTTTGAAGGAAATGGCACCGACTACTCAACACACCGTCAATATGAATGAAGAGGAATTCCGTACTTTTCTAGCTTCAAACATAGCCGCAGTACAGGCTGCGCTACATACCAACAATAACCTTGGATCTAGCAGTACAGGAAATCGTGTCGGTTGCACCTACAAAGAATTCACTGCCTGCAAACCTTTGGAATTTGATGGAACCGAAGGACCGATCGGATTGAAACGGTGGACCGAGAAGGTCGAATCGGTGTTTGCCATAAGTAAGTGTACTGAAGAGGACAAAGTGAAGTACGCTACGCATACCTTCACAGGTTCTGTGTTAACATGGTGGAATACCTATCTAGAGCAAGTGGGACAAGATGATGCTTACGCACTACCGTGGTCAGCATTCAAGCACTTGATGAACGAGAAGTACCGTCCCAGAACCGAGGTCAATAAGCTGAAGACAGAACCTAGAGGGTTACGAACCCAAGGATTTGATATTACCATGTACGAAAGACGATTCACAGAATTATGCCTATTGTGTCCGGGAGCGTTCGAAGATGAGGAAGAGAAGATCGACGCGTTTGTGAAAGGATTACCGGAAAGAATCCAAGAAGATATAAGTTCACACGAGCCCGCCTCCATACAACATGCATGTAGAATGGATCACAAACTAGTGAACCAGATTGAAGAAAGAATTAAAGAACAGACTGCTGAAGAGACCAATGTGAAGCAAGTCAAAAGAAAGTGGGAGGAAAACGGTGATAAGAATCACCAATACAACAACAACAGCAATTACAACAATAATCGCAACAATTATTCCAACAATCGCAACATCAATCGCAACTACAACAAACGGCCCAACAACAACAACAACAACAACAACAACAACAGCAACTACAACAATCATCCCAACAACAATAACAACCGCAACAACAACAACAATCAGAAGCATCTATGCCAAAGGTGTGAAAAGTATCACTCGGGGTTCTGCACCAAATTTTGCAACAAGTGTAAAAGAAATGGTCATAGCGCGGCGAAGTGTGAGGTCTACGGACCAGGGGTTAACAGAACGAAAGGAACAAATGGTGTCGAAACGAGTAATGGCGGAGCAAGTAGTGTCGGAGCAAGTTATGCCAATGTAGTTTGTTATAAATGTGGAAAACCGGGCCACATTATTAGAAATTGCCCGAACCAGGAGAACACGAATGGACAAGGCTCGCGGAAGAGTTTTCAATATTAATGCGGCAGAGGCACAGGAAGACCCGGAGCTTGTTACGGGTACGTTTCTTATTGACAATAAATCTGCTTACGTTTTATTTGATTCGGGTGCGGATAGAAGCTATATGAGTAGAGATTTTTGTGCTAAATTAAGTTGTCCATTGACGCCGTTGGATAGTAGATTTTTACTCGAATTAGCAAACGGTAAATTAATTTCAGCAGATAATATATGCCAGAATCGAGAAATTAAACTGGGTAGCGAAATAGTTAAGATTGACTTGATACCAGTAGAGTTAGGGAGTTTTGATGTGATAATCGGTATGGACTGGTTGAAAGAAGTGAAAGCAGAGATCGTTTGTTACAAAAATGTAATTCGCATTATACGAGAAAAAGGAAAACCCTTAATGGTGTACGGAGAAAAGGGCAACACGAAGCTACATCTTATTAGTAATTTGAAGGCACAAAAACTAATAAGAAAAGGTTGCTATGCTGTTCTAGCACACGTCGAGAAAGTACAAACTGAAGAAAAGAGCATCAATGATGTTCCCGTCGCAAAAGAATTTCTCGATGTATTTCCGAAAGAATTACCGGGATTACCCCCACATCGATCCGTTGAATTTCAAATAGATCTTGTACCAAGAGCTGCACCAATAGCTCGTGCTCCTTACAGACTCGCACCCAGCGAGATGAAAGAACTGCAAAGCCAATTACAAGAACTTTTAGAGCGTGGTTTCATTTGACCAAGCACATCACCGTGGAGAGCTCCTGTTTTGTTTGTCAAGAAGAAAGATGGTACATTCAGTTTGTGTATCGACTACCGAGAGTTGAACAAACTTACCATCAAGAACCGCTACCCACTACCGAGAATCAACAACTTATTTGATCAACTACAAGGCTCGTCTGTTTATTCAAAGATTGACTTACGTTCCGGGTATCATCAAATGTGGGTGAAAGAAGATGATATTCCAAAGACTGCTTTCAGAACACGTTACGGTCATTACGAGTTTATGGTCATGCCGTTTGGTTTAACTAATGCACCAGCTGTGTTCATGGACCTTATGAACCGAGTGTGTGGACCATACCTTGACAAGTTTGTCATTGTTTTCTTTGATGACATACTTATTTACTCAAAGAATGACCAAGAACACGGTGAACATTTGAGAAAGGTGTTAGAAGTATTGAGGAAGGAAGAATTGTACGCTAAATTTTCAAAGCGTGCATTTTGGTTGGAAGAAGTTCAATTCCTCGGTCACATAGTGAACAAAGAAGGTATTAAGGTGGATCCGGCAAAGATAGAAAATGTTGAAAAGTGGGAAACCCCAAAAACTCCGAAACACATACGCCAGTTTTTAGGACTAGCTGGTTACTACAGAAGGTTCATCCAAGACTTTTCCAGAATAGCAAAACCCTTGACTGCATTAACGCATAAAGGGAAGAAATTTGAATGGAAGGATGAACAAGAGAAAGCGTTTCAGTTATTGAAGAAAAAGCTAACTACGACACCTATATTGTCATTGCCTGAAGGGAATGATGATTTTGTGATTTATTGTGACGCATCAAAGCAAGGTCTCGGTTGTGTATTAATGCAACGAACGAAGGTGATTGCTTATGCGTCTAGACAATTGAATATTCACGAACAAAATTATACGACGCATGATTTGGAATTAGGCGCGGTTGTTTTTGCATTAAAGACTTGGAGGCACTACTTATATGGGGTCAAAAGTATTATATACACCGACCACAAAAGTCTTCAGCACATATTTAATCAGAAACAACTGAATATGAGGTAGCGTAGGTGGATTGAATTGTTGAATGATTACGACTTTGAGATTCGTTACCACCCGGGGAAGGCAAATGTGGTAGCCAACGCCTTGAGCAGGAAGGACAGAGAACCCATTCGAGTAAAATCTTTGAATATAATGATTCATAATAACCTTACTACTCAAATAAAGGAGGCGCAACAAGGAGTTTTAAAAGAGGGAAATTTAAAGGATGGAATACCCAAAGGATCGGAGAAGCATCTTAATATTCGGGAAGACGGAACCCGGTATAGGGCTGAAAGGATTTGGGTACCAAAATTTGGAGATATGAGAGAAATGATACTTAGAGAAGCTCAGAAAACCAGATACTCAATACATTCTGGAACGGGGAAGATGTGAAAGGATCTCAAGAAATATTTTTGGTGGCCAGGTATGAAAGCCGATGTTGCTAAATACGTAGGAGAATGTTTGACGTGTTCTAAGGTCAAAGCTGAGCATCAGAAACCATCAGGTCTACTTTAACAACCCGAAATCCCGGAATGGAAATGGGAAAACATTAGCATGGATTTCATCACTAAATTGCCAAGGACTGCAAGTGGTTTTGATACTATTTGGGTAATAGTTGATAGTCTCACCAAATCAGCACACTTCCTGCCAATAAGAGAAGATGACAAGATGGAGAAGTTAGCACGAATGTATTTGAAGGAAGTCTTCTCCAGACATGGAATACCAATCTCTATTATCTCTGATAGGGATGGTAGATTTATTTCAAGATTCTGGCAGACATTACAGCAAGCATTAGGAACTCATCTAGACATGAGTACTGCCTATCATCCACAAACTGATGGGCAGAGCGAAAAGACGATACAAACGCTTGAAGACATGCTACGAGCATGTGTTATTGATTTTGGAAACAGTTGGGATCGACATCTACCGTTAGCAGAATTTTCCTACAACAACAGCTACCATTCAAGCATTGAGATGGCGCCGTTTGAAGCACTTTATGGTAGAAAGTGCAGGTCTCCGATTTGTTGGAGTGAAGTGGGGGATAGACAGATTACGGGTCCGGAGATAATACAAGAAACTACCGAGAAGATCATCCAAATTCAACAACGGTTGAAAACCGCCCAAAGTCGACAAAAGAGCTACGCTGACATTAAAAGAAAAGATATAGAATTTGAAATTGGAGAGATGGTCATGCTTAAAGTTGCACCTTGGAAAGGCGTTGTTCGATTTGGTAAACGAGGGAAATTAAATCCAAGGTATATTGGACCATTCAAGATTATTGATCGTGTCGGACCAGTAGCTTACCGACTTGAATTACCTCAACAACTCGCGGCTGTACATAACACTTCCCACATCTCGATTTTGAAGAAATGTTTTGCTAAAGAAGATCTCACTATTCCATTAGATGAAATCCAAATCAACGAAAAACTTCAATTCATCGAAGAACCCGTCGAAATAATGGATCGTGAGGTTAAAAGACTTAAGCAAAACAAGATACCAATTGTTAAAGTTTGATGGAATGCTCGTAAAGGACCCGAGTTCACCTGGAAATGAGAAGATCAGATGAAGAAGAAATACCCGCATTTATTTCCAGAAGATACGTCAACACCTCTAACTGCTTAAAATTTCGGGACGAAATTTATTTAACGGGCAGGTACTGTAGTGACCCGAACTTTTCCATGTTTATATATATATATTAAATGAAATTGTTATTTACATGATTAAGTGTTTCCAACATGTTAAGCAATCAAACTTGTTAAGACTTGATTAATTGAAATAGGTTTCATATAGACAATTGACCACCCAAGTTGACCGGTGATTCACGAACGTTAAAACTTGTAAAAAATATATGATGACATATATATGGATATATATATATATAGTTAACATGATATTATGATAAGTAAACATATCATTAAGTATATTAACAATGAACTACATATGTAAAAACAAGACTACTAACTTAATGATTTTGAAACGAGACATATATGTAACGATTATCGTTGTAACGACATTTAATGTATATATATCATATTAAGAGATATTTATACATCATAATATCATGATAATATAATAATTTAAAATCTCATTTCATATTATAAACATTGGGTTAACAACACTTAACAAGATCGTTAACCTAAAGGTTTCAAAACAACACTTACATGTAACGACTAACGATGACTTAACGACTCAGTTAAAATGTATATACATGTAGTGTTTTAATATGTATTCATACACTTTTGAAAGACTTCAAGACATTTATCAAAATACTTCTACTTAACAAAAATGCTTACAATTACATCCTCGTTCAGTTTCATCAACAATTCTACTCGTATGCACCCGTATTCGTACTCGTACAATACACAGCTTTTAGATGTATGTACTATTGGTATATACACTCCAATGATCAGCTCTTAGCAGCCCATGTGAGTCACCTAACACATGTGGGAACCATCATTTGGCAACTAGCATGAAATATCTCATAAAATTACAAAAATATGAGTAATCATTCATGACTTATTTACATGAAAACAAAATTACATATCCTTTATATCTAATCCATACACCAACGACCAAAAACACCTACAAACACTTTCATTCTTCAATTTTCTTCATCTAATTGATCTCTCTTAAGTTCTATCTTCAAGTTCTAAGTGTTCTTCATAAATTTCAAAAGTTCTAGTTTCATAAAATCAAGAATACTTCCAAGATTGCAAGTTTACTTCCAAGTTTTCTAAATCCATTCCAAGTAATCATCCAAGATCAAGAAACCTTTGTTACTTACAGTAGGTTATATTTCTAATACAAGGTAATAATCATATTCAAACTTTAATTCAATTTCTATAACTATAACAATCTTATTTCGAGTGGAAATCTTACTTGAAATTGTTTTCGTGTCATGATTCTGCTTCAAGAACTTTCAAGCCATCCAAGAATCCTTTGAAGCTAGATCCATTTTTCTCATTTCCAGTAGGTTTATCCAAGGAACTTGAAGTAGTAATGATGTTCATAACATCATTCTATTCATACATAAAAAGCTGTCTTATTCAACGTTATAAACTTGTAATCACTAGAACATAGTTTAGTTAATTCTAAACTTGTTCGCAAATAAAGTTAATTCTTCTAACTAGACTTTTAAAATCAACTAAACACATGTTCTATATCTATATGATATGTTAACTTAATGATTTAAAACCCGGAAACACGATAAACACCATAAAACTGGATATACGCCGTCGTAGTAAAACCGGGGGCTGTTTTGGTTGGGATAATTAAAAGCTAAGAAGAACTTTGATTTAAAAGCTATACTTCTGGAAAAATGATTTTTATTATGAACATGAAACTATATCCAAAAATCATGGTTAAACTCAAAGTGAAGGTATGTTTTTCAAAATGGTCATCAAGATGTCGTTCTTTCGACGAAAATGACTACCTCTTTCAAAAACGACTTGTAACTTGTATTTTAGACTATAAACTTATACTTTTTCTATTTAGATTAATAAATTTAAGTTAAATACGAAACCGTGGCCACTGGAATCACTCAATACGGATTAGAAACGAAGAAATGGCGAGTAAAACAAGATTGATAAAAACTACTCATTTTACCTACGTGAAAGTTAGTAATAAATCTATTCCAACCATAACCTAATCAACTTATATTGTATATTATGTAATCTTGAGATACCATAGACACGTATACAATGTTTCACCTATCATGTTGACCCATCTATATATATATTGCGGAACAACCATAGACACTCTATATGTGAATGTTGGAGTTAGCTATACAGGGTTGAGGTTGATTCCAAAATATATATATATATAGTTTGTGTTATGATCAATACTGAGATACGTATAAACTGGGTCGTGGATTAATTCAAGATAATATTTATCGATTTATTTCTGTACATTTAACTGTGGACAACTAGTTGTAGGTTACTAACGAGGACAGCTGACTTAATAAACTTAAAACATCAAAATGTATTAAAAGTATTGTAAATATATTTTGAACATACTTTGATATATATGTATATATTGTTATAGGTTCGTGAATCAACCAGTGGCTAAGTCTTACTTCCCGACGAAGTAAAAATCTGTGAATGTGAGTTATAGTCCCACTTTTAAAATCTAATATTTTTAGGATGAGAATACATGCAGGTTTTATAAATGATTTACAAAATAGACACAAGTACGTGAAACTACATTCTATGGTTGAATTATCGAAATCGAATATGCTCCTTTTTATTAAGTCTGGTAATGTAAGAATTAGGGAACAGATACCCTAATTGACGCGAATCCTAAAGATAGATCTATTGGGCCTAACAAACCCCATCCAAAGTACCGGATGCTTTAGTACTTCGAAATTTATATCATATCCGAAGGGTGTCCCGAAATGATGGGGATATTCTTATATATGCATCTTGTTAATGTCGGTTACCAGGTGTTCACCATATGAATGATTTTTATCTCTATGTATGGGATGTGTATTGAAATATGAAATCTTGTGGTCTATTGTTACGATTTGATATATATAGGTTAAACCTATAACTCACCAACATTTTTGTTGACGTTTAAAGCATGTTTATTCTCAGGTGAATACTAAGAGCTTCCGCTGTTGCATACTAAAATAAGGACAAGATTTGGAGTCCATGTTTGTATGATATTGTGTAAAAACTGCATTCAAGAAACTGATTTCGATGTAACATATTTGTATTGTAAACCATTATGTAATGGTAGTGTGTAAACAGGATATTTTAGATTATCATTATTTGATAATCTACGTAAAGCTTTTTAAACCTTTATTTATGAAATAAAGGTTATGGTTTGTTTTAAAATGAATGCAGTCTTTGAAAAATGTCTCATATAGAGGTCAAAACCTCGCAACGAAATCAATTAATATGGAACGTTTTTAATCAATAAGAACGGGACATTTCAAAAACTCAGTAAAAACAGATATGGTCATAGTCCAGACTCACTAATGCATCCTAACAATTACTAGTTAAACACACTAATGCAAATTTTGGTTCCCTATGACCTCAAGCTCTAATGCCAACTGTGATGACCCGTCCAAATCCATTTGGATGAATACATCATTCATTGATTTCATAGTGAGGTTTTGACCTCTACATGATACGTTTTTTAAACATTGCATTCATTTGAAAAGACACACCATAAATGAATATCTAATTCCAAGATTTTTAACATCTGATGATTTCTACATATAGACCATCACCGTAAATAATAGTTTATAATAACACATCCATTGACAATGCAGTCAAAATAAGATACATGGTAATGATTTTGTGAATGCAAAGTTTTCTCGAATAAAGCATGTATGACTCCATGCACATAGCTTGTATAACATATAAGCAAACAGCAGAAGACTTCTAGGAACCTAAAAATAAACATGCTTAAAAGTGTCAACACAAAGGTTGGTGAGTTCATAGTTTTAACATTTCGCATAATCTGTATATAAAGGTGGATCACAAGATTTCAGTTATTTCATCCAAAACGTTTATTAAAATATTCTACGAAATTGAGCACCCTGGTAACTAAACTTAACGTATATATAATAAGTACCCCTGTTTTAACATACATGCAACTAACATGTACAATACACGTAAACCAACGTGTACTAAGCTCAAATAGCATACGTCTGTTTTATAGTTCAGGCTAGGGTTTCTATACCTGGAACAGACGGGGATGTCAAGCCCTATGGATCCATATATATAACTACTCGCGCCCACCAGTTCTTATAACCGGCAGTTACTAGTTACCAAAGCTAAGGGATTTTTGGTTCAAACTCAGTGTAGAATTAAGTATGTACTTGTGTCCATTGTTTTTAAAATAAAGTGCATGTATTCTCAGCCCAAAAATATATATTGCAAAAGCAATTAAAAAGGAAGCTAATGAAACTCATGATACTATAATTTGGGTACGTAGAAGGGAGCTACGACACTGAACAAGTGCAGGGTTGGCCTCGGATTCACGAACATATCAATATTGTGATTCAATATTGCAGGAAAGTACGTAGACGCAACGGAAATGATAAATGCTACGTTGACCTTTGACTCACGATCATAACCCCCAAGCAATACCCATAACCTCCATAGCTATAATGTAGTGACCCGAACTTTTCCATGTTTATATATATTAATTGAGATTGATATTTACATGATTAAATATTTCCAACATGTTAAGCAATCAAACTTGTTAAGACTTGATTAATTGAAATATGTTTCATATAGACAATTGACCACCCAAGTTGACCGGTGATTCACGAACGTTAAAACTTGTAAAAACTATATGATGACATATATATGGATATATATATAGTTAACATGATACTATGATAAGTAAACATATCATTAAGTATATTAACAATGAACTACATATGTAAAAACAAGACTACTAACTTAATGATTTTTAAACGAGACATATATGTAACGATTATCATTGTAAAGACATTTAATGTATATATATCATATTAAGAGATATTCATACATGATAATATCATGATAATATAATAATTTAAAATCTCATTTGATATTATAAACATTGGGTTAACAACATTTAACAAGATCATTAATCTAAAGGTTTCAAAACAACACTTACATGTAACGACTAACGATGACTTAACGACTCAGTTAAAATGTATATACATGTAGTGTTTTAATATGTATTTATACACTTTTGAAAGACTTCAATACACTTATCAAAATACTTCTACTTAACAAAAATGCTTACAATTACATCCTCGTTCAGTTTCATCAACAATTCTACTCGTATGCACCCGTATTCGTACTCGTACAATACACAGCTTTTAGATGTATGTACTATTGGTATATACACTCCAATGATCAGATCTTAGCAGTCCATGTGAGTCACCTAACACATGTGGGAACCATCATTTGGCAACTAGCATGAAATATCTCATAAGATTACAAAAATATGAGTAATCATTCATGACTTATTTACATGAAAACAAAATTACATATCCTTTATATCTAATCCATACACCAACGACCAAAAACACCTACAAACACTTTCATTCTTCAATTTTCTTCATCTAATTGAACTCTCTCAAGTTCTATCTTCAAGTTCTAAGTGTTCTTCATAAATTCCAAAAGTTCTAGTTTCATAAAATCAAGAATACTTTCAAGTTTGCTAGCTCACTTCCAATCTTGTAAGGTGATCATCCAACCTCAAGAAATCTTTGTTTCTTACAGTAGGTTATCATTCTAATACAAGGTAATAATCATATTCAAACTTTGGTTCAATTTCTATAACTATAACAATCTTATTTCAAGTGATGATCTTACTTGAACTTGTTTTCGTGTCATGATTTTGCTTCAAGAACTTTGAGCCATCCAAGGATCCATTGAAGCTAGATCCATTTTTCTCTTTTCCAGTAGGTTCATCCAAGGAACTTAAGGTAGTAATGATGTTCATAACATCATTCGATTCATACATATAAAGCTATCTTATTCGAAGGTTTAAACTTGTAATCACTAGAACATAGTTTAGTTAATTCTAAACTTGTTCGCAAACAAAAGTTAATCCTTCTAACTTGACTTTTAAAATCAACTAAACACATGTTCTATATCTATATGATATGCTAACTTAATGATTTAAAACCTGGAAACACGAAAAACACCGTAAAACCGGATTTACGCCGTCGTAGTAACACCGCGGGCTGTTTTGGGTTAGTTAATTAAAAACTATGATAAACTTTGATTTAAAAGTTGTTATTCTGAGAAAATGATTTTTATTATGAACATGAAACTATATCCAAAAATTATGGTTAAACTCAAAGTGGAAGTATGTTTTCTAAAATGGTCATCTAGACGTCGTTCTTTCGACTGAAATGACTACCTTTACAAAAACGACTTGTAACTTATTTTTCCGACTAGAAACCTATACTTTTTTTGTTTAGATTCATAAAATAGAGTTCAATATGAAACCATAGCAATTTGATTCACTCAAAACAGATTTAAAATGAAGAAGTTATGGGTAAAACAAGATTGGATAATTTTTCTCATTTTAGCTACGTGAAAATTGGTAACAAATCTATTCCAACCATAACTTAATCAACTTGTATTATATATTATGTAATCTTGAGATACCATAGACACGTATACAATGTTTCGACCTATCATGTCGACACATCTATATATATTTCGGAACAACCATAGACACTCTATATGTGAATGTTGGAGTTAGCTATACAGGGTTGAGGTTGATTCCAAAATATATATAGTTTGAGTTGTGATCAATACTGAGATACGTATACACTGGGTCGTGGATTGATTCAAGATAATATTTATCGATTTATTTCTGTACATCTAACTGTGGACAACTAGTTGTAGGTTACTAACGAGGACAGCTGACTTAATAAACTTAAAACATCAAAATATATTAAAAGTGTTGTAAATATATTTTGAACATACTTTGATATATATGTATATATTGTTATAGGTTCGTGAATCAACCAGTGGCCAAGTCTTACTTCCCGACGAAGTAAAAATCTGTGAAAGTGAGTTATAGTCCCACTTTTAAAATCTAATATTTTTGGGATGAGAATACATGCAGGTTTTATAAATGATTTACAAAATAGACACAAGTACGTGAAACTACATTCTATGGTTGAATTATCGAAATCGAATATGCCCCTTTTTATTAAGTCTGGTAATCTAAGAATTAGGGAACAGACACCCTAATTGACGCGAATCCTAAAGATAGATCTATTGGGCCTAACAAACCCCATCCAAAGTACCGGATGCTTTAGTACTTCGAAATTTATATCATATCCGAAGGGTGTCCCGGAATGATGGGGATATTCTTATATATGCATCTTGTTATTGTCGGTTACCAGGTGTTCACCATATGAATGATTTTTATCTCTATGTATGGGATGTGTATTGAAATATGAAATCTTGTGGTCTATTGTTACGATTTGATATATATAGGTTAAACCTATAACTCACCAACATTTTTGTTGACGTTTTAAGCATGTTTATTCTCAGGTGATTATTAAGAGCTTCCGCTGTCGCATACTTAAATAAGGACAAGATTTGGAGTCCATGCTTGTATGATATTGTGTAAAAACTGCATTCAAGAAACTTATTTTGTTGTAACATATTTGTATTGTAAACCATTATGTAATGGTCGTGTGTAAACAGGATATTTTAGATTATCATTATTTGATAATCTACGTAAAGCTTTTTAAACCTTTATTGATGAAATAAAGGTTATGGTTTGTTTAAAAATGAATGCAGTCTTTGAAAAACGTCTCATATAGAGGTCAAAACCTCGCAACGAAATCAATTAATATGGAACGTTTTTAATCAATAAGAACGGGACATTTCAGTTGGTATCCGAGCGTTGGTCTTAGAGAACCAGAATTTTTCGTTAGTGTGTCTTATCGAGTTTGTTAGGATGCATTAGTGAGTCTGGACTTCGACCGTGTTTACTTGAAAAATGATTGCTTAACAAATTTTGTTGGAAACTATATATTTTTAACATGTGAATATTATGTGATATATTAATCTCTTAACGCGTTTGATATTATGTGATAGATGTCTACCTCTAGAACAAGTCCCATTGACTCACCTAATAATAATGAAGAGTCAAATGTAAATTGGAATGATTCGTGGACTGATTCACAAGTTCCCGAAGAGGAACCGGAAGAAGAGTCGGAACCGGAAGAAGAATCGGAACCGGAAGAAGAATCGGAACCAGATGAAGAAATAGAACCGGTGGGGGAAATAATAAAACGGTTAAGTAAAAGAAAATCCTCAACCAACCGACCAAGGTTAATTATGGTCAATGGTGTTTCCGCCAAGGAAGCAAAATATTGGGAGGATTACCAATTCTCCGATGAATCGGATTCCGACGAGAATTCCGATGATGTTATAGAAATTACCCCAACTGAATTTAAAAAGGCAAAAGAAAATAATAAGGGAAAGGGCATAAAAATAGAGAAATCTAATTCCAACCCCGATGAACTTTATATGTATCGTCAACGCCTGAAGTCCTTAAGTTGTAACAATGACCCGGGAACCTCTAAACCACCAGGTTTTTCTAAACCAATGTGGACAACGACGGCTCGTATTAGGGGAACATCATATATCCCTAGAAACTTGGCAAAACGAACCAAAACCGAAGAAGAAGAAACGAGCGAGTCGGAATAAGATAGTTGTATTCGTGTGGTGTAATATATGTAATATAGTGTTCTTATGCTTTATGATATATGTAAAAATTGCTTGTATTAATAAGTATTTTTTTATGAATCTAACTCTTGTCTATTTTACAGTTTAAAAACACAAAATGGATAGACAACCCAATATTTTAAGAGACCTACCCGGAGACATGATTGATGAAATCTTGTCTAGAGTCGGCCAGAATTCCTCGGCACAACTATTTAAGGCGAGATCAGTTTGTAAGACATTCGAAGAACGTTCCAAGAATGTCTTGGTTTATAAGAGACTTTCGTTTGAAAGATGGGGGATATCACATTGGGAAACCCATAAGTTACGATGTGTTTACTTTGACTCATATATTGCGGGGAACCCAAATGCTATTTTACGCAACGGGTTAAGAAATTATTTTGACTCAATATATCCGAATATTGGACTTCGTGATTTAGAAAAAGCGGCTAACATGCAACATAAAGAAGCATGTTATGCTTACGGATTAGTAATGTTCGCTTCTCACCAAAGTGAGAACAAGAACATCGGGCTACAACTATTAAACAAAACGTTTCCACAAGTGACGGAGTCGGTAATTGGGGTAAGAAATGAGGTTTTTAGATTATTACGGGACTGTTGGACATTACGTAACCCTCGTCCCTTTGATGATGTTACAACACGCTGTCTTATCAACGGCCATAACGGTTATGTTGCACAAGACCAAGGATGGGAAGTAGTCCTAGTAAAACCAGAATGCATGACTTGTTTCTGGACGTATGAATTACGTGTCTTTATTGCCTTTGCCGAACGACTTGTGTACTAGCTAGAATTGTCTTCACAACTATCTTGTATCAAAGTTATTGTGTGCTATATTTCATGCTTTATGTAAAATAAGCGGTATTGTAAGTTTGTAAAATATTGTATAAAAGTTTGAACGCGAAATATTATTACAATCAGTTTTTCATATAGAATTGTAGTAGTTGAATTGTATATTAGCTACTAAGTATGAACTTAACGGGTAGGTACTACCCGAATTTAAACTTATAAAACGCTAATATGAAGAAAAAGCTTTTATAAATGAGTTCATATTATGCTACGAAATACTATTAACTACTCTTAATATTCTGTATGATTAACTTGTTCCATTTAACTATTTTGAAGGAAATGGCACCGACTACTCGACACACCGTGAATATGAATGAAGAGGAATTCCGTACTTTTCTAGCTTCAAACATAGCCGCAGTACAGGCTGCGCTACATACCAACAATAACCTTGGATCTAGCAGTACAGGAAATCGTGTAGGATGCACCTACAAAGAATTCACTGCCTGCAAACCTTTGGAATTTAATGGAACCGAAGGACCGATCGGATTGAAACGGTGGACCGAGAAGGTTGAATCGGTGTTTGCCATAAGTAAGTGTACTGAAGAGGACAAAGTGAAGTACGCTACGCATACCTTCACAGGTTCGGCGTTAACATGGTGGAATACCTATCTAGAGCAAGTGGGACAAGATGATGCGTACGCACTACCGTGGTCAGCATTCAAGCACTTGATGAACGAGAAGTACCGTCCCAGAACCGAGATCAATAAGCTCAAGACAGAACTTAGAGGGTTACGAACCCAAGGATTTGATATTACCACGTACGAAAGACGATTCACAGAATTGTGCCTATTGTGTCCGGGAGCATTCGAAGATGAGGAAGAGAAGATCGACGCGTTTGTGAAAGGATTACCGGAAAGAATCCAAGAAGATATAAGTTCACACGAGCCCGCCTCCATACAACAGGCATGTAGAATGGCTCACAAACTAGTGAACCAGATTGAAGAAAGAATTAAAGAACAGACTGCTGAAGAGGCCAATGTGAAGCAAGTCAAAAGAAAGTGGGAGGAAAACGGTGATAAGAATCACCAATACAACAACAACAGCAATTACAACAATAATCGCAACAATTATCCCAACAATCGCAACATCAATCGCAACTACAACAAACGGCCCAACAACAACAACAACAACAACAACAACAGCAACTACAACAATCATCCCAACAACAATAATAACCGCAACAACAACAACAATCAGAAGCAACTATGCCAAAGGTGTGAAAAGAATCACTCGGGGTTCTGCACCAAATTTTGCAACAAGTGTAAAAGAAATGGTCATAGCGCGGTGAAGTGTGAGGTCTACGGACCAGGGGTTAATAGAACGAAAGGAACAAATGGTGTCGGAACGAGTAATGGCGGTGCAAGTAGTGTCGGAGCAAGTTATGCCAATGTAGTTTGTTATAAATGTGGAAAACCAGGCCACATTATTAGAAATTGCCCGAACCAGGAGAACACGAATGGACAAGGCCGTGGAAGAGTTTTCAATATTAATGCGGCAGAGGCACAGGAAGACCCAGAGCTTGTTACGGGTACGTTTCTTATTGACAATAAATCTGCTTACGTTTTATTTGATTCGGGTGCGGATAGAAGCTATATGAGTAGAGATTTTTGTGCTAAATTAAGTTGTCCATTGACGCCTTTGGATAGTAAATTTTTACTCGAATTAGCAAATGGTAAATTAATTTCAGCAGATAATATATGTCGGAATCGAGAAATTAAACTGGTTAGCGAAACATTTAAGATTGATTTGATACCAGTAGAGTTAGGGAGTTTTGATGTGATAATCGGTATGGACTGGTTGAAAGAAGTGAAAGCGGAGATCGTTTGTTACAAAAATGCAATTCGCATTATACGAGAAAAAGGAAAACCCTTAATGGTGTACGGAGAAAAGGGCAACACGAAGCTACATCTTATTAGTAATTTGAAGGCACAAAAACTAATAAGAAAAGGTTGCTATGCTGTTCTAGCACACGTCGAAAAAGTACAAACTGAAGAAAAGAGCATCAATGATGTTCCCGTCGCAAAAGAATTTCCTGATGTATTTCCGAAAGAATTACCGGGATTACCCCCACATCGATCCGTTGAATTTCAAATAGATCTTGTACCAGGAGCTGCACCAATAGCTCGTGCTCCTTACAGACTCGCACCCAGCGAGATGAAAGAACTACAAAGCCAATTACAAGAACTTTTAGAGCGTGGTTTCATTCGACCAAGCACATCACCGTGGGGAGCTCCTGTTTTGTTTGTCAAGAAGAAAGATGGTACATTCAGGTTGTGTATCGACTACCGAGAGTTGAACAAACTTACCATCAAGAACCGCTACCCACTACCGAGAATCGATGACTTATTTGATCAACTACAAGGCTCGTCTGTTTATTCAAAGATTGACTTACGTTCCGGGTATCATCAAATGCGGGTGAAAGAAGATGATATTCCAAAGACTGCTTTCAGAACACGTTACGGTCATTACGAGTTTATGGTCATGCCGTTTGGTTTAACTAATGCACCAGCTGTGTTCATGGACCTTATGAACCGAGTGTGTGGACCATACCTTGACAAGTTTGTCATTGTTTTCATTGATGACATACTTATTTACTCAAAGAATGACCAAGAACACGGTGAACATTTGAGAAAGGTGTTAGAAGTATTGAGGAAGGAAGAATTGTACGCTAAGTTTTCAAAGTGTGCATTTTGGTTGGAAGAAGTTCAATTCCTTGGTCACATAGTGAACAAAGAAGGTATTAAGGTGGATCCAGCAAAGATAGAAACTGTTGAAAAGTGGGAAACCCCGAAAACTCCGAAACACATACGCCAGTTTTTAGGACTAGCTGGTTACTACAGAAGGTTCATCCAAGACTTTTCCAGAATAGCAAAACCCTTGACTGCATTAACGCATAAAGGGAAGAAATTTGAATGGAATGATGAACAAGAGAAAGCGTTTCAGTTATTGAAGAAAAAGCTAACTACGGCACCTATATTGTCATTGCCTGAAGGGAATGATGATTTTGTGATTTATTGTGATGCATCAAAGCAAGGTCTCGGTTGTGTATTAATGCAACGAACGAAGGTGATTGCTTATGCGTCTAGACAATTGAAGATTCACGAACAAAATTATACGACGCATGATTTGGAATTAGGCGCGGTTGTTTTTGCATTAAAGACTTGGAGGCACTACTTATATGGGGTCAAAAGTATTATATATACCGACCACAAAAGTCTTCAACACATATTTAATCAGAAACAACTGAATATGAGGCAGCGTAGGTGGATTGAATTATTGAATGATTACGACTTTGAGATTCGTTACCACCCGGGGAAGGCAAATGTGGTAGCCGATGCCTTGAGCAGGAAGGACAGAGAACCCATTCGAGTAAAATCTATGAATATAATGATTCATAATAACATTACTACTCAAATAAAGGAGGCGCAACAAGGAGTTTTAAAAGAGGGAAATTTAAAGGATGAAATACCCAAAGGATCGGAGAAGCATCTTAATATTCGGGAAGACGGAACCCGGTATAGGGCTGAAAGGATTTGGGTACCAAAATTTGGAGATATGAGAGAAATGGTACTTAGAGAAGCTCATAAAACCAGATACTCAATACATCCTGGAACGGGGAAGATGTACAAGGATCTCAAGAAACATTTTTGGTGGCCGGGTATGAAAGCCGATGTTGCTAAATACGTGGGAGAATGTTTGACGTGTTCTAAGGTCAAAGCTGAGCATCAGAAACCATCAGGTCTACTTCAACAACCCGAAATCCCGGAATGGAAATGGGAAAACATTACCATGGATTTCATCACTAAATTGCCAAGGACTGCAAGTGGTTTTGATACTATTTGGGTAATAGTTGATCGTCTCACCAAATCAGCACACTTCCTACCAATAAGAGAAGATGACAAGATGGAGAAGTTAGCACGACTGTATTTGAAGGAAGTCGTCTCTAGACATGGAATACCAATCTCTATTATCTCTGATAGGGATGGCAGATTTATTTCAAGATTCTGGCAGACATTACAGCAAGCATTAGGAACTCGTCTAGACATGAGTACTGCCTATCATCCACAAACTGATGGGCAGAGCGAAAGGACGATACAAACGCTTGAAGACATGCTACGAGCATGTGTTATTGATTTCGGAAACAGTTGGGATCGACATCTACCGTTAGCAGAATTTTCCTACAACAACAGCTACCATTCAAGCATTGAGATGGCGCCGTTTGAAGCACTTTATGGTAGAAAGTGCAGGTCTCCGATTTGTTGGAGTGAAGTCGGGGATAGACAGATTACGGGTCCGGAGATTATACAAGAAACTACCGAGAAGATCATCCAAATTCAACAACGGTTGAAAACTGCCCAAAGTCGACAAAAGAGCTACGCTGACATTAAAAGAAAAGATATAGAATTTGAAATTGGAGAGATGGTCATGCTTAAAGTTGCACCTTGGAAAGGCGTTGTTCGATTTGGTAAACGAGGGAAATTAAATCCAAGGTATATTGGACCATTCAAGATTATTGATCGTGTCGGACCAGTAGCTTACCGACTTGAGTTACCTCAACAACTCGCAGCTGTACATAACACTTTCCACGTCTCGAATTTAAAGAAATATTTTGCTAAAGAAGATCTCACTATTCCGTTAGATGAAATCCAAATCAACGAAAAACTTCAATTCATCGAAGAACCCGTCGAAATAATGGATCGTGAGGTTAAAAGACTTAAGCAAAACAAGATACCAATTGTTAAGGTTCGATGGAATGCTCGTAGAGGACCCGAGTTCACCTGGGAGCGTGAAGATCAGATAAAGAAGAAATACCCGCATCTATTTCCAGAAGATTCGTCAACACCTTCAACAGCTTAAAATTTCGGGATGAAATTTATTTAACGGGTAGGTACTGTAGTGACCCGAACTTTTCCATGTTTATATATATTAATTGAGATTGATATTTACATGATTAAATGTTTCCAACGTGTTAAGCAATCAAACTTGTTAAGACTTGATTAATTGAAATATGTTTCATATAGACAATTGACCACCCAAGTTGACCGGTGATTCACGAACGTTAAAACTTGTAAAAACTATATGATGACATATATATGGATATATATATAGTTAACATGATACTATGATAAGTAAACATATCATTAAGTATATTAACAATGAACTACATATGTAAAAACAAGACTACTAACTTAATGATTTTTAAACGAGACATATATGTAACGATTATCATTGTAAAGACATTTAATGTATATATATCATATTAAGAGATATTCATACATGATAATATCATGATAATATAATAATTTAAAATCTCATTTGATATTATAAACATTGGGTTAACAACATTTAACAAGATCATTAATCTAAAGGTTTCAAAACAACACTTACATGTAACGACTAACGATGACTTAACGACTCAGTTAAAATGTATATACATGTAGTGTTTTAATATGTATTTATACACTTTTGAAAGACTTCAATACACTTATCAAAATACTTCTACTTAACAAAAATGCTTACAATTACATCCTCGTTCAGTTTCATCAACAATTCTACTCGTATGCACCCGTATTCGTACTCGTACAATACACAGCTTTTAGATGTATGTACTATTGGTATATACACTCCAATGATCAGCTCTTAGCAGTCCATGTGAGTCACCTAACACATGTGGGAACCATCATTTGGCAACTAGCATGAAATATCTCATAAGATTACAAAAATATGAGTAATCATTCATGACTTATTTACATGAAAACAAAATTACATATCCTTTATATCTAATCCATACACCAACGACCAAAAACACCTACAAACACTTTCATTCTTCAATTTTCTTCATCTAATTGAACTCTCTCAAGTTCTATCTTCAAGTTCTAAGTGTTCTTCATAAATTCCAAAAGTTCTAGTTTCATAAAATCAAGAATACTTTCAAGTTTGCTAGCTCACTTCCAATCTTGTAAGGTGATCATCCAACCTCAAGAAATCTTTGTTTCTTACAGTAGGTTATCATTCTAATACAAGGTAATAATCATATTCAAACTTTGGTTCAATTTCTATAACTATAACAATCTTATTTCAAGTGATGATCTTACTTGAACTTGTTTTCGTGTCATGATTTTGCTTCAAGAACTTTGAGCCATCCAAGGATCCATTGAAGCTAGATCCATTTTTCTCTTTTCCAGTAGGTTCATTCAAGGAACTTAAGGTAGTAATGATGTTCATAACATCATTCGATTCATACATATAAAGCTATCTTATTCGAAGGTTTAAACTTGTAATCACTAGAACATAGTTTAGTTAATTCTAAACTTGTTCGCAAACAAAAGTTAATCCTTCTAACTTGACTTTTAAAATCAACTAAACACATGTTCTATATCTATATGATATGCTAACTTAATGATTTAAAACCTGGAAACACGAAAAACACCGTAAAACCGGATTTACGCCGTCGTAGTAACACCGCGGGCTGTTTTGGGTTAGTTAATTAAAAACTATGATAAACTTTGATTTAAAAGTTGTTATTCTGAGAAAATGATTTTTATTATGAACATGAAACTATATCCAAAAATTATGGTTAAACTCAAAGTGGAAGTATGTTTTCTAAAATGGTCATCTAGACGTCGTTCTTTCGACTGAAATGACTACCTTTACAAAAACGACTTGTAACTTATTTTTCCTACTAGAAACCTATACTTTTTTTGTTTAGATTCATAAAATAGAGTTCAATATGAAACCATAGCAATTTGATTCACTCAAAACGGATTTAAAATGAAGAAGTTATGGGTAAAACAAGATTGGATAATTTTTCTCATTTTAGCTACGTGAAAATTGGTAACAAATCTATTCCAACCATAACTTAATCAACTTGTATTATATATTATGTAATCTTGAGATACCATAGACACGTATACAATGTTTCGACCTATCATGTCGACACATCTATATATATTTCGGAACAACCATAGACACTCTATATGTGAATGTTGGAGTTAGCTATACAGGGTTGAGGTTGATTCCAAAATATATATAGTTTGAGTTGTGATCAATACTGAGATACGTATACACTGGGTCGTGGATTGATTCAAGATAATATTTATCGATTTATTTCTGTACATCTAACTGTGGACAACTAGTTGTAGGTTACTAACGAGGACAGCTGACTTAATAAACTTAAAACATCAAAATATATTAAAAGTGTTGTAAATATATTTTGAACATACTTTGATATATATGTATATATTGTTATAGGTTCGTGAATCAACCAGTGGCCAAGTCTTACTTCCCGACGAAGTAAAAATCTGTGAAAGTGAGTTATAGTCCCACTTTTAAAATCTAATATTTTTGGGATGAGAATACATGCAGGTTTTATAAATGATTTACAAAATAGACACAAGTACGTGAAACTACATTCTATGGTTGAATTATCGAAATCGAATATGCCCCTTTTTATTAAGTCTGGTAATCTAAGAATTAGGGAACAGACACCCTAATTGACGCGAATCCTAAAGATAGATCTATTGGGCCTAACAAACCCCATCCAAAGTACCGGATGCTTTAGTACTTCGAAATTTATATCATATCCGAAGGGTGTCCCGGAATGATGGGGATATTCTTATATATGCATCTTGTTATTGTCGGTTACCAGGTGTTCACCATATGAATGATTTTTATCTCTATGTATGGGATGTGTATTGAAATATGAAATCTTGTGGTCTATTGTTACGATTTGATATATATAGGTTAAACCTATAACTCACCAACATTTTTGTTGACGTTTTAAGCATGTTTATTCTCAGGTGATTATTAAGAGCTTCCGCTGTCGCATACTTAAATAAGGACAAGATTTGGAGTCCATGCTTGTATGATATTGTGTAAAAACTGCATTCAAGAAACTTATTTTGTTGTAACATATTTGTATTGTAAACCATTATGTAATGGTCGTGTGTAAACAGGATATTTTAGATTATCATTATTTGATAATCTACGTAAAGCTTTTTAAACCTTTATTGATGAAATAAAGGTTATGGTTTGTTTAAAAATGAATGCAGTCTTTGAAAAACGTCTCATATAGAGGTCAAAACCTCGCAACGAAATCAATTAATATGGAACGTTTTTAATCAATAAGAATGGGACATTTCATATAACCCATAATTTTCTTAACTCTATCCCGCTCAAAAAACCACTCGGCTTTTTCGACTTGCTTTTGTGCTTTGTGCTTTCTCGAAACTGCGTATATGTGCGTACGGAGCTAGTTTATGCTCTGGGATCTTATTTAATGATTAATTACTTTCATTAATATCTTACAACGTGCTATTAAGTGTGTAATCACTTAACTTGATCCCCGAATGTTTTTACGACCGTTAGTGTCACTTGACGTTTCGAACAAACTGCGTACTGCATACACGTTTAACTTTTGTCATAATCGGAATATTATGACTACAAAATATTAATTATTATTTTATAATAATAATTACTTGGGTTTTTGGATGCTTAATTACGCTTAGTAATTTACTTATGCTTACTAGTTAGTCTTGTTGGACTTTCTACCTTGTTGGACCTTAGCCCACCCTACACTAGTTAGTGGACTATTTAATTAGCCTAATTATTAATAGCTAGTGACCCATTAATAAGTAAGACAAATGCCCATTAATTAGAGGGAACATGCTAGCATTTTTGTCAAGTATTATCCTTAATGTTGCATGGGATCCTAGCATAAGCACCAACTTTAGACAACCATTAACCAAAAAGTGAAAAAGGTGTCCCCCTTATCCCTCCATACCCCTACAGTTTTGACACCACCACCACCTCCTCCCCATCTATAAATACAAGCCTTATTCCATCCATTTTACACTTGCTCTCATTTGCATTTCATACACACTTACTCTCTTATTTTCTCTCTATTCTTTCTCACTCTAAAACTTGTAAGTTTTTGATTTTCTTCTTCTTCTTCCCTTCTTAATAACGTGTTCATCATCATCATTTAAAGGATCAAGCTTTTTAGCTTTGATCTTGATTACTTCTTGTAGATTCAAGCATGAATCCTTCAAGAACATGGAAGATTCAAGCTTTCTAGCTTTGAATCTTCACCTACTTTGTAGATCTAAATCTTTTTAGCTTTAATCTTATTATTTGTTTATAAAGATTAAAACTTTTGTTTGTAATCTCCATGTAACTTAAAGATCCAAGCTTTATGCTTCAAGATCTTCAAGAACAACTAAGATGCAAGCTTTCTAGCTTGAATCTCCATATCTTTTGATGGATCTAAGTTTTCTAACTTATGATCTCATTATTTTATTCTAAAGATCAAAACTTGTGTTTATGGTCTTCATGTAACTTAAAGATCCAAGCTTTATGCTTCAAGATCTTCAAGAACACCAAAGGTTCAAGCTTTCTAGCTTTGTAACCTTGTAACTTGTGTGAAAAGGATCCAAGCTCTCTAGCTTAGGGTTCCATCACCTCATTTGACTTAGATTATGTTCATACTTGTTTGATTGATGTAAAGTTTGTAGCTTTAGTTGTAAATGTAACTTGTAATTGTGTTAAGACTAAGGATATGATGTAACTTTGGTTCATCATCCATCTAAGACTCTTAATTGAGTTGTGTTCTTACTTGGTCTTAACTTATTGTGTGTTGATGGTGGAATCTTGGTCAAGGTGATGCTAACCCATCAACGAGTTGTACACTTGAAGCTACAAGCATCAAGGATGAGAACCGTGATGAGCATCAAGCACCAAGAAACCCACCGGAGCACTTGTTTACTATTTTTAGGGTTCTGATCAGTAACCTGGGCTACTGTAAAGTTTATTTTCAGTTATTTCGGTTCGATTAGATGATTTTCCGTTTAGGCCTCGTCTTAATCCGAGTTACGGTTTAGGATTTATGGCCCTCCGAAAGTCACTACGCCCTTGTAACGTTGTGCTGAAATTTCTGACCTACTCGCACTTAAACCGTCTCCACGGTCAAACAAAGACGAGTTAGGTTCTGAAAATTGGTCAGCGGTTAGAGGACTCACATACGGAGCCATAGCCACTGACTACGTGTCTTTTAGATTTACGTAGAGGTCGTAGCAGCTGATCCAAATCATCCTATTGTTTTGACCTCTATACTTGATTAACTTACTTAGCTTTTATGATGATGAATGATGATGATGATGACACTTAAACTTATTTTATGCACTAATAGAACTTATAAAGACAACCTACTGACCTAGTAACCTTTGATTTAGGTTGACGACCTTTCGGACCGACTTACTACTTGAACACTTTCGTATCGACTTGTATTGCTTATTCACTGTGAGTTATAGCTTCCCTTTTTTTACTTATACTATTTTTGGGACTGAGAATACATGCGCTTTTTATGTTTTACTTACTTGACACGAGTACTTAAACTTTACATATGTGTGGGTTATATAATGGCATAAAGATTCCCCTTAGCACGGTAACGTTTAATCATTGGTTTTTGAACCGGTGAACGCGAATATTAGATATGGATCCATAGGGTTTGACATCCCCACTCGGGCTAGTCACGCTAGCGTTTAATGGGTGTTTAATACTTCGAGGACATACGCACCCACCAGGTGTACTTTTAGGGGGTGATATTTATATTTACGTTAAGTCTAGTTATCATGTGTCCACGGTTATACATATACTTTTCATACTATTTTGAAACATTGAAATCTCGTAGTCAACCTTATATTACTGTTACAACTTAAACTATAGCTCACCAACATTATTGTTGACGTTTTAAGCATGTTTTCTCAGGTGCTTAGAGGTATCTTGCTTCCGCTGTTAGACTTGCTGTCATGCTGTTTAGACTTACTGTTAAGGACCTACTGTGTTAGATATCCGCTGCATAACTTAGAGATGCCTCAATTATGGAACTTTTCTTTTGCTTTCGTAATTTATGTTATTTTCAAACAATGGCTTTGTAACGACCTTAGGGTCAAATACTTATTGATAATGCTAAAAACGAACACATGTTTCATAGCATTATCCCTCAAGAAAGACAAGATTTTAGTTGCAATTGTTCTATTTACAAGTGATATTCGTTTAAATAATAAAAGGTGAAGACAAAAGGCAGATTCGACGATTTGAAGACGCAAACGACCAAAAAGCTCAAATGTACAAAGTACAATCCAAGTGGTTCAATATATTGATGAGAAACGTCTAAAAATTACAAACGTATAAGCCGCAAAACGCAAAGTACAAGATATTAAATTATACGAAAAGGCGTTCGAAAATCCGGAACCGACACATGAACCAACTTTCAACGCTCGACGCAACGGAGCTGAAAGTACAAGTCAACTATGCACAAGAATATAATATAATATTTAAATAATTCATAATAAGAATAATAATAAATAATAAAAAGTTGTTAATTGAGCATAGTTAAGGGGTCGTAAGTGAAAATTTCAAATCAACATTTGCCTATAAAACGAGACTACGGAGAATGAAGAAAGACACACCTTTTTCCAATCTTCTTTCTCTATATATGTAATTTATATATATTTATAATTATAATTTTAATTTAAGTTTAATAATAAATGAATTATTGTAAGAAATGTTTTACGGGTTTTAAAGTCGGAACTCTGTCCGTGTAACGCTACGCGATTATTCACCACTGTAAGCTATGTTCTTCCTTTTTAAATTAATGTCTCGTAACTAAGTTATTATTATGCTTATTTGAGCCGAAGTAATCATGATGTTGGACTAAATATTAAAGATTGAGTTATTAGATTTTGTACCATAATTTGGGTATGGACAAAAGACTGACACTTGTGGACATTGGACCATGGACCATTAATAGATGGGGGGTATTGTCTAATCGAATGACAACTCTTTGGAGTCTGTCGAACCTATCTTCAAATTAGTTAATCTAATAATTATTAAATGATTATGCATGTCCTATTTAGTGACGTTTATACGACATCTTTTGCAATCATTTAATTAATCAATTGGGTTGGGTAATTTATTATTCATTCTGGCCAAGTGGGTAAATTAATAATCATGGAATAATTAAAACAGGGGTGGATTACATACAAGGGTAATTGGTGTAATTGTTAACAAAGTATTAAAACCTTGGATTACACACAGTCGATAACCTGGTGTATTCATTAAACAAAGTATTAAGACCTTGTTACAGTTCGAATCCCCAATTAGTTGGAATATTTGACTTCGGGTATAAGGATAATTTGACAAAGACCCTCGCACTTTATAATTATGACCGATGGACTATTATGGACAAAACCGTATGGACATATCGAATAATCCAGGACAAAGGACAATTAACCTATGGTAATAAATTAAAATCAAAACGTCGAACATCATGATTACGAAAGTTTAAATAAGCATAATTCCTTTATTTTATATCTCATCGTACTTTTATTTACTGTCATTTTATTTATCGCACTTTTAATTTATTGTACTTTTAATTATCGTCATTTACTTTACACTTTAAATTAAGTTATATTTTGCATTAGGTTTTAATTGTGACTTAAGTTTTAAAATCGACAAACCGGTCATTAAACGGTAAAACCCCCCAAAGTTACCTATAATTACTATATATCACTAAATCTAGTTTAACTACTTAATTAACTAATTTGACCTAGTAAGACACCCAATAATAGTGTCCACGGATCGACCTCCCGGACTTTACCTTAGCTATATTATTACACGATAGGTATACTTGCCTTTTGTGTTTTAGTTTAATTTAGGTGATTTCCTGTAGTAAATAAATATAAAACTGATAGCCGTTTCATACACACCCTCTAGAACACATCAAGTTTTTTGCGCCGCTGCCGGGGACACTTTTTGTGTCTTCACGGGGTATTTAAGTTTTTTTTTTATAGTTTTTGATTGATTAAAGATATATTAATTTAAATATAATAATTTAATAAATATAATAATATAATAATATTGAAATAAAATATAATAATATAATAATATTGAAATAAAATATAATAATACAATAATAATAATATTGAATCAAATTTGAATCGTAAAGTTTTAAAAAGTCGTATTTATTAAATACTCCAGGGGTATATTATGTAACTTATAATTAATAATTTCTATCATGTCGCTTTCATGTGAATAGTAAATTAATTAATTTCGTTTCATTTACTATTCATGAATAGTAAATGAGTTAAAAAAAAGTTTTTTAAAAACAAATAATAAAAAAATTATTAATTTCGTGAAAAAAAAGAAAAAAAGTTTTTAAAAAAAAAATTTTTAAAATCCTTAAAAAAGAAATATTAAAATCGTTAAAAAAATAAAAATAAATTTTTTTTTAAAAAAAGAATTTAAAAAAAATAAAAATATATATATATATTTTTAAGATTTTGTCTATAAAATTAAAAAAAATATATTTATTTTAAGTTTTATTACCTTTAGATTTTTAGACTCTAGTTATAACTTTTAGTATTAAGTTTAGTTTTGCCATAGTTATTTTTATACTTTTATATTTTTAGGCTTTGCCGTAAAATCCCTTAAGTGCTTTTTCTTTAGACTAAGATTTAGGTGCCTTAAAATTTTGCGACGCCGTGTTAAAATTTTAGTATCATTTTAAGTAATTGCCGTTTTTCGTTTAGAATCCCTTTTAAGTTTCGACGCGCTACTTTCTTATTTTTATTTTTCGACCTTTTATTTTTTCGACGTTTTTCGACGCAATCTTTTTCTTTCTTATTTCTCGACGCTCTAGTTTTTAGGACATAGAATTTTCTATTTCTTCTCTAAAATTTCAAACGAAAAATTATTTTAAGCGATTAAATTGATAGACATCCAAATTTTCTGGTTCGTAGTAATAATTGGATTTGTTAGTGGCGAGTTGTGGGCTTCCGATTTAAAGGGTCCTGGCTACCTGCTGCATCTATTGACTATTCGAAATGTGGGCAAAATCAGAAAAGTCTATTAATTTGATAACTTATATAATTTTTATTTTTATTACTAATAGGATATTCAGTGAATGCACTGAGGAAAACGTTCACCACCTTTCATACGTTCACCACCTGTAACTCGATCAAGGCATCTAGCCAATATTGTTGCCGTTGATTTTTCTTTAGAATCATCATCTAGTCGAACAAGTTCTCCAACTCAAATTTCCGATAATTCATTTTTTGAACCCGACTTCACAACTGAGAATCCGGAGGATATTCAAGGACAATTCCAAGATCCTGAACCACTAATCATTCCTCCTGAACCACAAATAGTTAAATCAGAATCTTCTAGTGATTCGGATTCAACAAATTCAATTATGGAAGTAACGGAACCTCAAAGTATGGAAGACCGAATGAGAGCCACACGCACGGGCCAAGGTCACGCCATTAATCAGCCAGATGTTAGAGCATCAGATTTTGAAATCAAAGGACAAATCCTACACATGATCACCAATCAGTGCCAATTTGGTGGTACAACAAAAGAAGATCCAAACGAACATCTTCGAACTTTTAATAGGATCTGTACTCTATTCAAAATCAGAGAAGTTGAGGATGAACAGATCTATCTCATGTTATTTCCCTGGACTTTAAAGGGAGAAGCCAAAGATTGGTTAGAATCGTTACCTGAAGGAACGATTGACTCATGGGATATTTTAGTTGAGAAATTTCTTCAAAGATTCTTTCCGACATCTAAAGCCGTGAGACTTCAAGGAGAAATTGCCACGTTCGTGCAAAAGCCAAATGAAACGTTATATGAGGCATGGACAAGATTCGGAAGGATGTTGAGAGGGTGTCCTCAACACGGTTTAGATACTTTTCAAATAGTGCAAATTTTCTATAAAGACGTCGACATCGCCACACGAAAAGACATCGACACAGCAGCTGGTGGTTCCATTATGAAGAAAACCCCAACCGAAGCTCACAAGATCATTGATAACACAGCATCCCACTCTCATGAGTGGCATCAGGAAAAAGATATTTTTCATTCATCTAAAGCGGCTAGAGCCGATTCTAGCCATAACTTTGATTATGTTTCCGCAAAAATAGATGCTTTCGAGAGACGAATGGAAAAGATGACTAAAGATATTCACGCAATACGAATCAGTTGTGAGCAATGCGGTGGACCAAACTTAACGAAAGATTGTAATGTTGAGCAAACGATGGAACAATGAGAGAATGTTTCCTACATAAACCAAAGGCCGGGAAATAATTATCAAAATAATTATCAACCGCCAAGGCCAAACTTTAATCGAAATCAAAACATTCTTTACAATCCAAATGGACCCAATAATAACTCATACAACCAACAAGGTCCGAATAACCAACTAACTCAAAACAACACTTTCAATCAACAAAGACCTGGCTTGTATAAACCACCACAACAAACCGAAGAGAAAAAGTCAAATCTGGAAGAAGTGGTATTTAAGCTAGTTGAATCTCAAACACAATTTATTGATACTCAAACCCAAACAAATGAAAGGTTTGATCAGTCATTAAGAACTCAACAAGCTTCCATTTTGAATCTAGAAAAACACGTAGGAACTCTTGCTAGCATGATGAGTGAGAGGGAACAAGGAAAGCTACTGAGTAATACTGAAGTAAATCCTCAGAATGAGAATGTTAATATGGTGTCAACAAATTCTAAAAAACCAACACCAGAAGATGGGAAGGTTTTAGATGTGAGTAACAATGAAGAAGTTACAACACCACCACCACCCGAGTATGTAAAGCCAGTGGTGGCACCATACAAAACACCCATCCCGTTTCTAAGAAAAGGAGTTGAGTATGAGCAAGTGATAGGTAATAAAGTTTGTGATACCTTTGGAAAAAAGAAGAAGAAGAAGAATAAGAAAGTGCAAGAAACAAAAACCGTAGAAGTAAACCCGGTGAAGACAGTTCCACCAAAATCTCCACCTAGGGTAGGTGATCCGGGTAAATTTATTGTTCCTTGTCTACTAAGTGACTGTGTCATGTATGATGCACTAGCAGATTTAGGTGCAAGTGTGAGTGTTATGCCTCTTTCATTATATAAGAGATTAGGAGTAGGTGAGTTAAGTCCAACGGATATGAGTGTTCGACTCCTTGATCAAACCATTAAGCACCCAGTTGGAATTGTTGACAACCTACCCGTTCAAGTAGGTAATTTAACCTTTCTAGTCGAATTCATTGTCATTGACATAGAAGAGGACCCAAACATTCCTCTAATTTTGGATCGACCATTCTTAGCGTCCACCGGGGCGTTATTTGATGTAAGAAAGGGTAGAATGACACTTAGTAATGATGTGAAATCGATCACCTTTATGATTTGAAAGTCTAAATCTCCACCAACCAAAACCTTTGAACCAATAAAAACGATTGGTAAGAAACATATTGTTTTACCAACTCCAACGGTAGTGCTTAGCAATAATAAAACGCCTAAGTGTGGGGAAAATGAAGTAACACCTAATGATGACCTGATAACAAAGAACCCCATAGTTGATACGAAATTAAATGATCCCGTTATTAATAGTTCAATGAAGAAACTTATTAAACAGATTCGCGATGCTAGAACCAAGGGGAACTTTAAGTTATGTAACCGGTTAGTATCCAATCTGTCGCCTAAAGAAAAGGCGAAATTAGTTGAATTTGTGGATATTACACAAGAATCCGACCAATGGCTTAAAGCAAAAGTCACAGATATGCAAGTTGATTATGGTCCAAGAAAAATTGACGATGAAGTTAATCACAATTTTGACACCACAACTACCTAAGTGTGGGGAGATTCAAAATGTTCTAAAAAGAAAATGCTGTCTAGAGTTAGTTGTTCTGTTCTCGTGTAGTTCCGAGAATGGAATCCGATTGGTCTTTTCCACTAGCAGACACTAAAGAACTAGTTTTCTCCCCCCATTCTGAATTTTTTTTTTGTTTTGTAGGTTTTATATGAAATTAATATGTTTTTTAAATTTAAGTTTTGTGTGATTTTAAAAACAAAAATTTACTTTATTTAATTAAGTTTAAAAAAATGATTTCTAAAATTCATCGTGATTTAAACACTAGGTCATTGAACCGAAATTGCTTTACCCGAGGGCGGGACGACAAATTTTGTTATCAATATTTTTAATTTTATTGATTTAAAGTATGCCAAAAAAATATTAGATTTTATAAATTTTTGAAAGTGGGGTAATATACCAAACTTCAAAAATATGTATATATGTTTGTAGTTTATCTTATGTACAAAACAGGGTAAAACAACGCACTTTCAAAGACTGTCATTAAGTTCAGCAAAAGCTACTAATTTTGACGACAAGACGCAAAATATCAAATGTGAAATAACAACAATATGTTTGCAAACTCGGTAATTTTAATCATTTTTCTACACTAATCACCCTCATGAATTTAAATTTTTACTGATTTCTTGCAAATGAGGGCATTGCAAGATCTCAAGTGTGGGGAAGGGTTATAAATTCTCTCGGGTTTACACTTGGTTTAATTGCCCAATTTTGTGAAAATTTGAAAAATTTTCAACTAAATGAATTCAAAATCATGTTTATACATATTTATGAACGATAAAACTAGGTGATACTACCGAAATTATTGTTACCTTGGAAAGGACATAAATTGAGAAACAGCCCAAAATGCTTGAATTCATTTAAAATGGAATAGAGGGGAATAAAAAGGCAAAGAAAGAAATAAATAAAAGCTGAGTGTGGGAAGAATTCACCAAGTTCTTTAAAACATATATCACATATCTGTACAAGCTTATTGCAGGTACTTTTGTTTTGGACTAAACTAATCAGTTTTACCCGAGTTACTGTAATATATTCGAAAGAAAGATGGATCTACACGATGAATCAATTCCATCATTAAAAGGAAGTAAAGTCTTCCGAAAAAGACACGCGCTTCTTGATTTAGGTCAAAAAGTTGTCATCCAGACCAGCTGTAGGTTGACGAAAAATCTAGAAAAGTCATCTCTAAAATCAGCAGGAAATCCACGGACCTCAGCATCAAACAGGGTCACTATGTGGTCAGACTTATCCTAACCATGAGAGGATCTGTCTCGTAAAATGGGGAGGGCGCCGTGCAAATTAGCTTGATAAGACTAATGAATCAGACCCCCCAGTAAGGATAATCTCCTTAAAGATTAAAAATCAGCTTTTAAGTCTGATATTACTCAATCCTTGAGATTGACTTTAAAGATTGAGAATTACAAACTCATGGAATTCGATGATATCTAAACTCGAACTTGAACGAGAAAATATTTTGATCAAATTACAAACCGATTTGTTTTCTGAAAACCTATTTTCAATGCGTTCATTACCATTGAACGTAAAATCCTGAGAATTCATCAGAATTCATTAGGTCACCTGAACCAAATCGGGTGTCAACCGTAAGAACGGTGGTTGCATAGCATGGTCGAAGACAGGACCTTGTGCCAGACCAGAAAAATTATAGGATGATCTTTACTATTGCTCCTACAAAGGATAGCAATAGCATCCGACACGTTTTAGACCATGAACAAATGCATGTCATTAGACATTGCCTTAACAGTTTCTTGTTCATCGCTTTCCTTTACAACCGGACGGTAGTTTACCGAAAGGTAATATACGGGACAAGTAAACTGGACGTGTTGCTTTTCTAATACAAGGTTAGCAAGTGGATGACACAAAACCGTAAAGTTTTGAGCTAAAATTTTATAATCCGAAACCCACAAAACCCACAATAACATTTTGCAACACCGGTGAAGGGTTATTCCGGAAAACTTATCTAGGATAAAAACTAGATTGAATTTTCAAAAGATCAAATGTTTTCATAAAGATCCAATTTCCTAACGGATCTAAATTTTTATAGTCATGTGAGACTGTAAACCACATCGTTACTATCATTGTTCATAACCGCCGTATTGAAATCATTGATGTACAAAGTGTGAAGAATAAAGAAGTGATTCAAGTATGTTTTTATTTCAAGACTATATTGCTTGAGGACAAGCAACGCTCAAGTGTGAGAATATTGATAATGCTAAAAACGAACACATATTTCATAGCATTATCCCTCAAGAAAGACAAGATTTTAGTTGCAATTGTTCTATTTACAAGTGATATTCGTTTAAATAATAAAAGGTGAAGACAAAAGGCAGATTCGACGATTTGAAGACGCTGATGTTTCGCGAGGTGTATATAAAATAGCTTATATTTTTACAGGAAATACTATTAAATACGATACAATTTTACACAAGATATTTATTTATTTAGAGAATGGATATACTTAAACCTTGCTACAACACTTATAGGCAGTGTACCTAATCGTACAGTAGTGTAGTTTTTAGTAAGTCCGGTTCGTTTCACAGGGAAATCTTTAAACAAAGCTTAACGCTATATTAGTTTACTTTTATAAAAATACAAATATATATATAAGTAATATTATTATAAAGGGGGTTTTTACCGTTTAATGACTGGTTTGTCGATTTTAAAACTTTAGTCGCAGTTAAAACCAAATGTAAAATAAAAAATAAATACAAGATTTAAATTAAAGCGTAAAGTAAATAACGATAATGAAATTGCGATTAATAAAAATGCGATAAAATAAACTTGCGATAATTAAAAAGTACGATAATTAAAAGTGCAATTAAATACAATAACAATAAAAATTCGATAATTAGAAGTGCAATTAAATATAAAATAAAGGAAATTAAATATGAAATAAAAGAATTATGCTTATTTAAACTTCCGTAATCATGATGTTTGACGTGTTGATTTTAGTTTTATGCCCATGGGTTAATTGTCCTTTGTCCTGGATTATTTAATATGTCCGTCTGGTTTTTGTCCATAACAGTCCATCAGTCATAAATATAAAGTGCGAGTGTTCTCGTCAAATTATCCTTATACCCGAAGTTAAATATTCCAACTAATTGGGGACTTAAACTGTAACAAGATTTTAATACTTTGTTTAATAATTACACCAGGATGTCGACTGAGTGTAACCCAAGGTTTTAATATTTTTTTATCAATTATACCAAGTGTCCTTGTACATAATTTCACCCCTGTTTTAATTATTCTAGTGGCTATTAATCCATTCCCATGTCCGGTTAAATGAACGATTATTCGTACATATAAATACCCCGCCCATCGTGTCCGATCGAGTGTATATGGTAACTTATAGGGACGCCCAATTGTAAATCTTTATATTAACATTAACAAACTATCATTTAGTTAAACAAATATAAAGCCCATTAATAGCCCATAGTCTAAATTCCACAAGTGTCGTTCTTTTGTCCAAACCCCAATTATGGTACAAAGCCCAATTAACCAATTTTAGTAATTAGCCCAACATCATGATTACTTCGTTTTAAATAAGCATAATAATAACTTAGCTACGAGACATTAATGTAAAAAGGTTGAACATAACTTACAATGATTAAAAATAGCATAGCGTTACACGAACAGAATTTTGACTTACACCCTTACAACATTCGCTAACATACCCTTATTATTAGAATTATAATTAAAATTAAAATTAAAATATAAATTATAAATATAAATATATCGTATAAATGGAGAGAAGAGAAAGATAGATGGATATTTTTGGTGCACCAAAGCTCGATTTTTATAGGCATGTGGGCTGGAACTGGGGCTCATGCGATCGCATGGATTTATGCCTTCCAGGCCATGCGATCGCATGGCCAGCTGGGGAGGCTCATATTTGGTTGTTTTCTTCTGCCGACGGTTTTATAAATAATATAATATATTAAATAATTATAAGAATTATTTAAATATTATATTATATTTATGTGCATAGTTGACTTGTAATTTTTAGTCCGTTGCGTCGAGCGTTGAGAGTTGACTCTGGTCCCGGTTCCGAATTTTCGAACGTCCTTGCGTACAGTTTAATATCTTGTACTTTGCGTTTTGAATCTTGTACTCTTGTAATTTCGAGACGTTTCTTATCAATAATTGGAACCTCTTGGATTGTATTTTGTACTTTTGAGCTTTTTGGTCGTTTGCGTCTTCAATTCGTCGAATCTGTCTTTTGTCTTCACCTTTTATTATTTAAACGAATATCACTTGTAAATAGAACAATTGCAACTAAAAGCTTGTCTTTCTTGAGGAATAATGCTATGAAATATATGTTCATTTTTAGTATTATCAAATATTCCCACACTTGAGCGTTGCTTGTCCTCAAGCAATACCGTCTTGAAATACTAGAATCACTTCTTTATTCTTCACACTTTGTACATTAGTGATTTCTATAAGGCGGTATAAACAATGATAGTAACGATAGAACCATGGTTAAAGGTGGGTGTGTCATCCACAGTTGCCTCGGGTTTAGGTCAACGACACTTGCAATCAAATAGCCGATTTACTTTCGGTTTCCAAAGCAAAGTGCACATTTGAAAGGCGGTTTACAGTCCCACATGACTATGAAAATGTAGATCCTTAAGGAAATTGGATCTTTATGAAAACATTTGATCTTTTGAAAATTAAATCTAGTTTTTACCCTAGATAAGTTTTCCGGATTAACCCTTCACCGGTGTTTGCAAAATATTTTTGTGGGTT
Source organism: Rutidosis leptorrhynchoides (assembly GCF_046630445.1). Lineage (NCBI taxonomy): Eukaryota > Viridiplantae > Streptophyta > Magnoliopsida > Asterales > Asteraceae > Rutidosis > Rutidosis leptorrhynchoides. The sequence continues at coordinate 546,591,352 of NC_092334.1, forward strand.
TGGTGGGTTTCAGATTTGAAAATTTTAGCTCAAAACTTGCGGTTTTGTGTCACCCACTTGCTAACCTTGTATTTGGAAAGCAACACGTCCAGTTTACTTGTCCCGTATATTACCTTTCGATAAACTACCGTCCGGTTGTAAAGGAAAGCGTTGAACAAGCAACTGTTAAGGCAATGTCCCCTGACATGCTTTTAATTATGGTCTATAACGTGTCGGACGCAATTACTATCCTTGGTAGGAGCAATAGTAAAGCTCACCCTTATGATTTTTCGGTCTGGTACAAGGTCCTGTCTTTGACCATGCTATGCAACCACCGTTCTTACGGTTGACACTCGATTTGGTTCAGGTGACCTAATGAATTCTAGGTGAATTCCTAGGATTTTACGTTCAATGATAATGAACGCATTGAAAATAGGGTTTTCAGAAAACAAATCGGTTTGTAATTTTGATCAAAATATTTTCTCGTTCAAGCTCGAGTTTAGATATCATTGAATTCCATGAGTTTGAATTCTCAATCTTTAAGGTCAATCTCTAGGATTGAGTAATATCAGGCTTAAAAGCTGATTTTTAATCTTTAAGGAGATTATCCTTTCTGGGATTCTGATTCATTAGTCTTATCCAGCTAGTTTGCACGGTGCCCCCCCATTTTACGAGATAAATCCTTCTCATGGTTAGGATAAATCTGACCACTTGGCGACCCTGTTTAATGCTGAGGTCCGTGGATTTCCTGCTGATTTTAGTGATGACTTTTCTAGATTTTTCGTCAACCTACAGCTGGTCTGGACGACAACTTCTTGACCTAAATCAAGAAGCGCGTGTCTTTTTCGGAAGCCTTTACTTCCTTTTAATGATGGAATTGAGTCATCGTGTAGATCCATCTTTTCTTTTCTTTCATCGGGTAAAACAGTTTTAGTTTAGTTCAAAGCAAAAGTATTTTCAGTTATTTGTCACAGATATATGTGACATATGTTTAAGATAACTTGGTAAATTTTCCCGCACTTGGCTTTTATTTTCCTTTTTATCGTCCTCTATTCCATTTTGAATGAATTTTAACATTTTGGTTTGTTTCTCAATTTATGTCCTTTCCGAGGTTACAATAATTTCGGTGTTAACACCTAGTTTTATCGTTCATAAATATGTATAAACATGATTTTGAGTTCATTTAATTGAAAATTATGAAAAATTTTACTAGAATTGGGTAGTCAGTATATAAGACTAGGGCTGTTCTTTATTAGAGAGCACTAGATTCTAATACAACTACTACGTTACTAGTATTTTTAATGGTAACCAAGTGTATAAAGATAAAAATTTTAAAAATCCGAAAAAATTTAACCCCTTCCCACACTTAAGATCTTGCAATGCCCTCATTTGCAAGAAATCAGTACAATTTAAATTATTGAGGGTGATTAGCGTAGAAATGATTAAATTTTACCAAAGTTTCCAAACATATTGGCATTTGTTTGCTGAATGATAAATGGTGCATATCATTTGTTCATTTCGTCTTTTGTTACATCACATTTATTTGTCATCTTGTCGTCAAAATTAGTAGCTTTTGCTGAACTTAATGCCAGTCTTTGAAAATGCGCTGTTTTATCCTGTTTTGTACAATCGACAATATACATACATACAAATATAATCATGCATGGCAATTTGAAATGGGACTTAATATCCCACTTTCAAATTTTAAATATGAAATATTAGTACACAATAATAATAAAATAATAAAAATTACACAAATATATCCAATAACATAAGTTTAAACATGAAAAAGTCAAAAGATAAAAACAAAAAAAATCATAAAAATCATAAAAATAACCAAATGGAACTAAATCAGTCTGGATAGGGGTTCCAGTTCATCTCATCGGGTGGGTTCCATTGTTGGTTATAGGTGTTCTGATAGGCTTGGTCATAGTCATACCGGTTAAAGGGTGGTCGGATATCGGGGCTATGTGGCAGAAAATGAGCAGGTCGAGTAGGTACATAGTTATTTGGTACCTGATATGATAGCTGGCTCATGATTTGGTGCTGATGAACTAACCAGCTATCGTGTTGGCGTCGCCTATAATCCTCGTATACTCGCTCGAAGTTCCACTGCTCATACATACTATGTCTGGCCGCGTTCGTCATTGCTTCCTCATCTATACGAACGTGGACGTCAAGAATAGCATCTCGAAAGACATCCCTAATGTCTTCCGCCTCCTCCATTTCCTCGTCTGAGCCTCTCTCTACCTGAGGATGAGATCCCTCATAGGGTACTGCCTGGTTACGTCTACTTTTCAATACCTTAGCACCCACATAAACTTTCAATCCTAAGGGCTCAACCTGTTCTCTACAAATCTGTAATGGACCCCCTTGGTTCCTATCAACACCTAAATACTCTCCAATGAGAGTAACAAAAATACCTCCTCCTATTATACTCCCGTCCTGCATTCCCTCTACCATTTTAGATAAATAAAAAGCAACACAGTAAGGGATATTGACAAAGCTTCTAGGATCCCGAATACACTTTAGGTAGAATAAATCATATAAGGTAATTTTTTCTTTATTATGACCTCTTTGTGTAATCGAGTTAGCCAAAAATCTATGAATAATACGAAGCTCGGCTCTGTCAATATGTGTATAGGAGTGTCCTCCTTCTCGTGTAAAAACATCAAAATGTGACATACGCCTCCAAATGGCGTCAGCGTCAAAGTTACTATCTACCCGTTCACCATAATGAATCAAGTTTGTACAATCGGGTAATAGCAACTCACCAGGAGTATATATCTGTAAGGCCCTGGCCATGTCCAGCATGGACATTCTGTACATCCTACCGCCAAGGATAAACCTAAGAAATCTTCTATCATCTATTCTAACTATATTTGTATCAAGTGATACAGTACTAATCAACTCAACACACCATTCCTTATATACAGGTCTACGAATGGTGAAAAGACGTTCCCAATCTGTAAAAGAAGAACTGCCATACCTTTGAACTAAAAGCTGTCTAACACGGTCAGCTAGATGGACCGTTTCCAAAGGGGCCCAATCAATTACCCTTGGCACCTCTACATTTTTTGTTACCAATTTGAATTTGTTCCTTTGATATGTCTCGTAATCTCTCCATCTTCTATCAAATCTCAGATTAGGATGTAGAGTGTGCTCAGGATGTAGCGGTTTTTAAAAGTAAAGATTTTTGGGTTTTTTTTTTTTTAATGTTTTTGGCATACTTTAATTCAATAAGATTAAAAATAATGATAATAAAAGTTCTCGTCCCTCCCTCGGATAAAGCAATTTCGGTTCAAAGACCTAGTCTTCAACTTACGACGAATTTTAAAAATCATATTTTTAACTTAATGAGATAAAGTAAATTTTTGTTTTTAAATTCACACAATTTAAATATAAAATTCAAGATTAATATTAAAAATTCACACCAAACTTAAAATTTGAAATGCATAAAATTAAAAATTCCTATTTTAAAAATTAAAAATTCACACCAAACTTAATTTAAAAATTCATATTATAAATTCACACCAAACTTATATTAATTTTTCAAATATTTATAATTTTAAATATATTGTTTTTATAAAGTTTACAATATTAATTTAAGATTTAAATATTAATTTTAAAAACATGGTAAAAATAAAATTAAAAATCTTTTTGGCTTTTTATCTCACTTTAATCAATCAAATATTATCAAAAATATGCGCCCCTCTTTTCGGTAAAGTAATTTCGGTTCCAAGACCTAATTTAACTCATGACGAATTTTTGAAATATTTTGGGTTGATTGATTAAAGATATTTATACCTTAAGAATAAACGTTAAATTTCGCAGTGATGTAATAAATTTTTGAATGATATCAATAATTTCGGTTGCCAAACCTAATTTTATTCAATACCAATTTAATACTTTATAGCGAACAAATTAGCGTTTATTATCAAAAGGTTAAAAATAAAAAAAAAATAAAAACTGTACAAACATACCTGTGAAATAGATTTCTTATTTATATGATCTATCCCATTCATAAGATAGTCGGTTTAATTGGTTTTCCATAGCTACATAGGCGTAACCTCAAGCATTCAGTGTCTTTTCTTCTAAACATATGAACGGTCCGTCTCTGCATAAAGTAACAAATTCGGTATTTGAATAGGTTTGATTATTTGAACATTTACCTCCATGTGACCATTTTCCGCATTTGTGACATCTTTCTAGGTGTCGTGCTCTTCTTTTTGATGCGGATTTTGATTTTTCTTTACCAAATTGTAACTTATTATCTTCGCATCTGGATTCTTTTCTAACTCCGTCCATTCTTTCTCTGATTACTGATACTATTTCACTCGGTAGTGTGTCATTATTACGTTTAGTGATCAAAGCGTGTAGCATTAGACCATGGTTTAGTTCACAGGCAGTCTTCATTTTGTAAAAACCTAAAAAAATAAAAATTCAGAATGGGGGGAGAAGCCTAGTTCTTTAGGGTCTGCTAGGGAAAGACCATTCAGGTTCTATTTTCGAGAACTACACGAAAACAGACAATCTAACTCTAACAGAAATACATATTATCTTTTAAAGACTTGATTCTCCCCACACTTAGTTAGCTGTGGTGTCGAAATTATGATTAACTTCGTTGTCGACTTCCATCGGACTATTTATATAATGTTTAACTCTGTGACCATTAACTTTAAATTCAATCCCATTTGAATTTATTAATTCTATCGTTCCGTATGGGAAAATTCTTTTGACTATGAATGGTCCAGACCATCTTGATTTCAATTTTCCAGGAAATAGCTTGAATCGCGAATTGAAAAGAAGAACTCTGTCTCCTTCTTTAAATTCTTTTGAACTTCTGATTCTTTTATCATGCCATTTCTTCGTTCTTTCTTTATAGATTAACGAATTTTCGTATGCTTCATGTCTTAATTCTTCTAATTCGTTTAGTTGACTTAATCGTAGACGTCCGGCTTCATGTAAATCAAGATTACATGTCTTCAAAGCCCAAAACGCTTTGTGTTCAATTTCTACTGGAAGATGACATGCTTTTCCATAAACAAGTCTAAAAGGTGTGGTTCCAATTGGAGTTTTGTAGGCTGTTCTAAAAGCCCAGAGTGCATCCTCCAATTTAATGGACCATTCCTTCGGATTTGATCCTACGGTTTTCTCTAGAATACGTTTTAAATCTCGGTTGGTATTTTCAACTTGTCCACTTGTTTGTGGATGATATGCGGTGGAGATTTTATGAGTTACTCCATATCTTTTAAGAACTTTCTCAAGTTGATTATTACAGAAATGAGTACCCCGATCACTTATTAAAGCTTTCGGTGTTCCAAACCTTGCAAAAAGACGTTTTAAAAAGTTGACTACAACTCGTGCATCGTTAGTTGGGAGAGCTTGTGCTTCTGCCCATTTAGATACATAATCAATGGCTACGAGTATATATAGATTATTATGAGATTTTGGAAATGGACCCATAAAGTCAATACCCCAAATGTCAAATACTTCACATACTTGGATGACATTTTGTGGCATTTCATCACGTTGACTTATTTTTCCGACCCTTTGACATGCATCACAGGATTTGCAAAGAAGGTGTGCGTCTTTGTAAATTGTAGGCCAATAGAATCCAGCATCATAAACTTTTCTTGCTGTTAGTTGAGGCCCATAATGCCCTCCTGTTGGTCCTGTGTGACAATTGTTTAAAATTTTACTAGCTTCATCTCCAAATATACATCGGCGTATTATTCCATCTGGACAACTTTTAAACAAATGTGGATCTTCCCAGAAATAGTGTTTTATATCACTGAAGAATTTCTTTCGTTTTTGGTACGATAATCCTTTTTCAAGGAATCCACAAACTAAGTAGTTTGCATAGTCTGCAAACCATGGAATTTCTTTATAATCTATCTTCAATAGATATTCATCAGGAAAGTTGTCTTGTATGGCCGATTCATTCAGAACTTCTAATTCGGGATTTTCAAGACGAGAAAGATGATCAGCGGCGAGATTTTCTGCTCCTCTTTTATCTCGGATTTCAATATCAAACTCTTGTAAGAGTAAGATCCAACGGATTAATCTTGGTTTACCATCTTGTTTTGAAAATAGGTATCTAAGAGCAGAATGGTCGGTATAGACCACCGTTTTTGCTAGAACGAGATATGATCGAAATTTGTCAAAAGCAAAGACAATAGCAAGGAGTTCTTTCTCAGTAGTTGTATAGTTCGTTTGTGCTCCTTGTAACGTCTTACTAGCATAATATATAGGTTGAAATCGTTTTTCAATCCTTTGTCCTAAAACGGCTCCCATTGCAAAATCACTTGCATCGCACATTAGTTCAAATGGTAGATTCCAATTTGGTGTTATCATGATCGGCGCATTAGTTAGTTTTTATTTAAGAATATTAAAAGATTTGATACACTCATCTGAAAAGATGAATGGAGCATCCTTTTCTAGGAGTTTATTCATAGGAGTGGCAATTTTAGAAAAATCTTTTATGAAACGTCGGTAAAAACCGGCATGCCCTAGAAAACTCCTAACTCCTCTAACATTGATGAGATGTGGAAGTTTAGCAATTACATCTACTTTAGCTCTATCCACTTCAATTCCTTCTTTTGAAATTTTATGACCAAGAACAATGCCTTCTTTAACCATGAAATGGCATTTTTCCCAATTAAGTACTAGATTTGATCGTTCGCATCTAATAAGCATTCGTTCCAGATTAACTAGACATGATTCAAATGTATCACCGAAGACTGAAAAGTCATCCATGAAAACTTCCATGCATTCTTCTGTCATGTCATGAAAAATCGCCATCATACACCTTTGAAAGGTTGCAGGGGCGTTACAAAGTCCAAATGGCATGCGTTTGTAAGCAAAAGTACCATAAGGGCACGTGAATGTGGTTTTCTCTTGATCTTCGGGTGCTATTGGAATTTGAAAATATTCGGAAAATCCATCTAGAAAACAATAGTAACTATTTCCGGCTAATCTTTCCAACATTTGATCTATGAAGGGTAAGGAAAAGTGATCTTTTCTGGTGGCGTCATTTAATTTTCTATAATCAATACATACATGCCATCCTGTTACAGTCCTAGTAGGAATAAGCTCATTTTTCTCATTTGTAATGACAATCATGCCACCCTTCTTAGGCACGCATTGAACTGGGCTTACCCATGGACTATCAGAGATTGGATAAATTAGACCTGCGTCTAGCAGTTTAATAATCTCTTTCTTAACTACATCTTGCATATTAGGATTTAGTCTTCGTTGGCGTTGCACATACGTTTTATGACCTTCTTCCATAAGGATTTTATGTGTGCAATACGAAGGACTTATTCCTTTAATATCATGAATCTTCCATGCAATGGCTGGTTTATGAGCTTTCAACACAGAAATGAGTTGTGATTTCTCATTTTCAGTAAGAGAATACGATATTATTACAGGTAATTCAGATTCACCATGTAAATAAGCGTATTCCAAATGGTTTGGAAGTGGCTTTAACTCTAATTTCGGAGGTTCTTCTATCGATGATTTATATCGATATCTGTCTTCTTCTTTTAGCATTTGAATTTCTTCTGTTGTTGGTTCATATCCATTAGCTATAAGTGTAGCTAACATTTCAGCTTCATCAATTGGTTCATTACCTTCTCCTAAAGAACATTCTCCTGTTCCTTGTAATTCTGGAAATTCTTCTAATAATTCTGCATGTGCATCTATAGTTTGAATATAATAACATGTATCATCTGCAGATTGCGGTTGTTGCATTGCTCTATCAACTGAAAAGGTAACACTCTCATCCTCTATACTTAGGGTCAATTTCTTACCGAACACGTCTATTATTGCTTTAGCCGTGTTTAAGAATGGTCTTCCTAATATGAGAGGAACTTGAGAATCTTCTTCCATGTCTAAAACAACAAAATCTACTGGAAATACTAAAGTACCAACTTTAATTAGCATGTTCTCCATTATCCCTCTAGGATATTTTATTGATCTATCGGCTAGTTGTATGCTTATTCTGGTTGGTTTCAATTCTCCAAGGTCTAGTTTAGCGTATAGTGAATACGGCATTAGATTTATACTAGCACCTAAGTCTGCCAATGCTTCTATTGAACTAAGACTACCCAGAAAACATGGAATTGTGAAACTTCCTGGATCAGATAATTTTTCTGGTATCTTATTCAACAGCACTGCTGAACAATTAGCATTCATAGTAACAGCCGAGAGTTCTTCCATTTTTTTCTATTTGAGATTAGATCTTTCAAGAATTTAGCATATCTAGGCATTCCTGAAATCACATCAATGAAAGGAAGAGTTACATTTATCTGTTTAAACATATCCAAGAATTTGGATTGCTCGGCTTCAAGTTTCTCTTTCTTCATTTTACTCGAGTAAGGAAGTGGTGGTTGGTATGGTTTAACATAAGGTTTAGCCTTAACTGTGTTATCTTCATTAACCTTTTCAAATACCGATTCTTTTTCCTTATCTTGATCAGGTTGTGGTTCTTGTGGAGTAGGAATAGCTTCATCAGAAGTTACAGGTATTTCAGGTGGTTTAAGTGTTGTACCACTTCTTGTGGTAATGGCTTTAGCTGTTTCATTCTGGGGGTTAGCATTTGTATCACTAGGTAGACTTCCCGGTTTTCTTTCACCTATTAACCTTGCTAGGTTACTTACTTCTTGTTCCAGATTTTGAATAGAAGCTTGTTGATTTCTAAATGCTTGAGCATTTTGTTCATTAGTTTGTTTCTGAGATGTGAAAAACTGCGTTTGAGTTTCAACTAGCTTCGTCATCATATCTTCTAAATTCGGCTTTTTATCATCGGTTTGTTGTGGTGGTTTGTTTTGAAAATTAGGTCTTTGCTGATTATAAGTATTATTGGATACTTGTTGATTGCTAGGACCTTGTTGGTTGTTGTATGGAATATTTCGGTTATAATTTTGGTTTTGATTGTAAATCGGTCTTGGCGGTTGATAATTATTCTGATAATTATTTCCAGGCCTTTGGTTTATGTATGAAATATTCTCTCTTTGTTCCATTGTTAATTCAATACTGAGACAATCTTTTGTCAAATGTGGTCCTCCACACTGCTCACAACTAATTCGTATTGAGTGAATATCCTTAGTCATCTTTTCCATTCGTCTCTCCACAGCATCTATCTTTGCGGAAATGGAATCTAAGTCATGGCTAGAATCGGCTCTAGCTGCTTTAGATGATCTAACGATATCTTTTTCTTGGTGCCACTCATGTGAGTGGGAAGCAGTGTTATCAATAATTTTGTAAGCATCAGTTTCGGTTTTCTTCATAATAGAACCACCAGCTGCTATATCTATGTCTTTCCTTGTAGTGATGTCGCATCCTTGGTAGAATATTTATACTATTTGACAGGTGTCTAAACCATGTTGCGGACATCCTCTTAATAACTTTCCATATCTAGTCCACGCCTCATATAGAGTTTCATTTGGCTTCTGTGTAAACGTAACAATTTCTGCTTGAAGTTTTACGGCTTTAGATGTAGGAAAGAATTGTTTAAGAAATTTTTCAACTAAAACGTCCCATGTATCAATCGCCCCTTCAGGTAATGATTCCAACCAATCTTTGGCTTCTCCCTTTAAAGTCCAGGGAAATAACATGAGATATATCTGTTCATCCTCTACTTCTCGGATTTTAAATAGTGTGCAGATCCTATTAAAGGTACGTAGATGTTCATTTGGATCTTCCTTCGGCGCACCACTAAATTGGCATTGATTAGTCACCATGTGTAGAATTTGTCCTTTGATTTCATAATCTGGCGCATTAATGTCTGGATGAGTTATTGCGTGACCTTGGCCAGTGCGTTTAGCTCTTATTCGGTCTTCCATACTTAAAGGTTCCAGATTCTCCATAATTGAATTTGTTGAATCGGAATCACTAGAGGATTCTGATTTAATGGTTCGTTCCTCAACAATCTCTGTTTGAATGATTGGTGGTTCCGGGGGAAAGTTTAGTGGTTCAGGATCTACGAACCGTTCCTGAATATTCTCCGGATTCTCAATTGTGAGGTCGGGTTCAAAAAATGGATTATTGGAAATTTGAACTGAAGTACTTGGTCGACTGGATGACGTTTCTAAAGAAAAATCAACGGTGGTAATATTTGCTAAATGTCTTGATCTAGTTACAGGTGGTGAACGTACAAAAGGTGGTGAACGTCTTGCTCGGTGCATTCACTGAATATCCTATTAGTTTTTTAAAAGGAAAGAAAAATTATAATAAGTTATCCAATCAATAGACTTTTCTGATTTTGCCCACGTTTCGAATAGCCAAAAGATGCAGCAGAGGGGCAGGATTCGTTTGGTCTCAATATAATTGAGGACTGTTTAGCTCCAATAACCCGGTCCACGTACAAATCCAACTATTACTACGAATCAGAAAATTTTGATGTCTATCAATTTAACCACTTAAAATAAATTTTCGTAATTTTAAGAAATTTAGATAAGAAGTAGAATAAAAATCTATGTCCTAAAACTAGAATAGCGAGAAATAAGAAAGAAAAAGAGCTCGTCGAAAAAGGTCGAAAAAGAAAAATGGTTGAAAAATAAAAGGTGACGGAAAAATAAAAGAAACTTATAAAACTTAAAACACTTGACTAACCTAACCTTATTACTACAACTAACTTAAAATTATAATCGCAAATTGAGATTACTAATTGGAATGATAATTGATACATAGGTAAAAGTCGTCTAAAAATATTAAAGCTTACAGGTAAAACTAAATCCCAAATGGAAATAACTTAAAAAGAAACTAAAACTTAAAAAGGCGTCGCAAAATTCTAAAGCACTTAAATCTTAGTCTAAAGAAAAAGCACTTAAGGAATTCTACGGCAGAGCCTAAAAATCTAGAAGTAAAAATAATTATGGCAAAAACTATGAATTAAAACTAAATATGAGCGAAAAATATAAATATTACGCTAAAACGATTAAAAAGGGACAAAATATAAAAATATATAAAAAGTTGTAAAAAGTACAATTTTTATAAAAATATTATTTTTATATTATTTATTTTATAAAACTATTAATTTTACAATTTAAATAAACTAATTAAACTAAAAATACAAATTAATAATAAAAACTAAATTAATATATATTATATATAACCCTAATTAGGGTTTAAATATAATAATTATTATTATTATCCGTAATTAATGCAGTTGTAGTCTGGCGTGTCAGATGGGCTCATGCGATCGCATGAGTCCTCAGTTGCCCAGCCATGCGATCGCATGGGCTAGGGTTTCGGGCCAAGAGCTGGGCTGCTACAGTGTTCGGGCCGAATTAATTTTTTTTTATTTTTTTTGCTGTAAAATATAAAATATATTTATTAATTAAATAAAACTTATATTTTTACAAACTAAAAAAAATGGAAATAAAGAAACTTTATAAAACTTAAATATTTATCAAACTCCTAAAAATATTTATATTTTTGTTTTTCTTTTTATATTTTCGAATATTTAAAACATATTTTTATAAAAACGAATTTTAATAAAAGTAAACTAAAAATTCTTTTTTTTATTAGCGTTGCGCTTCCGGCTTTTAAGCTAGATTGTTCCCCGGCAGTGGCGCCAAAAATAACTTGATGTTTCGCGAGGTGTATATAAAATAGCTTATATTTTTACAGGAAATACTATTAAATACGATACAATTTTACACAAGATATTTATTTATTTAGAGAATGGATATACTTAAACCTTGCTACAACACTTATAGGCAGTGTACCTAATCGTACAGTAATGTAGTTTTTAGTAAGTCCGGTTCGTTCCACAGGGAAATCTTTAAACAAAGCTTAACGCTATATTAGTTTACTTTTATAAAAATACAAATATATATATAAGTAATATTATTATTATAAAGGGGAAGTTTTTACCGTTTAATGACTGGTTTGTCGATTTTAAAACTTTAGTCGCAGTTAAAACCAAATGTAAAATAAAAAATAAATACAAGATTTAAATTAAAGCGTAAAGTAAATAACGATAATGAAATTGCGATTAATAAAAATGCAATAAAATAAACTTGCGATAATTAAAAAGTACGATAATTAAAAGTGCAATTAAATACAATAACAATAAAAATTCGATAACTAGAAGTGCAATTAAATATAAAATAAAGGAAATTAAATATGAAATAAAAGAATTATGCTTATTTAAACTTCCGTAATCATGATGTTTGACGTGTTGATTTTAGTTTTATGCCCATGGGTTAATTGTCCTTTGTCCTGGATTATTTAATATGTCCGTCTGGTTTTTGTCCATAACAGTCCATCAGTCATAAATATAAAGTGCGAGTGTCCTCGTCAAATTATCCTTATACCCGAAGTTAAATATTCCAACTAATTGGGGACTTAAACTGTAACAAGATTTTAATACTTTGTTTAATAATTACACCAGGATGTCGACTGAGTGTAACCCAAGGTTTTAATATTTTGTTATCAATTATACCAAGTGTCCTTGTACATAATTTCACCCCTGTTTTAATTATTCTAGTGGCTATTAATCCATTCCCGTGTCCGGTTAAATGAACGATTATTCGTACATATAAATACCCCGCCCATCGTGTCCGATCGAGTGTATATGGTAACTTATAGGGACGCCCAATTGTAAATCTTTATATTAACATTAACAAACTATCATTTAGTTAAACAAATATAAAGCCCATTAATAGCCCATAGTCTAAATTCCACAAGTGTCGTTCTTTTGTCCAAACCCCAATTATGGTACAAAGCCCAATTACCCAATTTTAGTAATTAGCCCAACATCATGATTACTTCGTTTTAAATAAGCATAATAATAACTTAGCTACGAGACATTAATGTAAAAAGGTTGAACATAACTTACAATGATTAAAAATAGCGTAGCGTTACACGGACAGAATTTCGACTTACACCCTTACAACATTCGCTAACATACCCTTATTATTAGAATTATAATTAAAATTAAAATTAAAATATAAATTATAAATATAAATATATCGTATAAATGGAGAGAAGAGAAAGATAGATGGATATTTTTGGTGCACCAAAGCTCGATTTTTATAGGCATGTGGGCTGGAACTGGGGCTCATGCGATCGCATGGATTTATGCCTTCCAGGCCATGCGATCGCATGGCCAGCTGGGGAGGCTCATATTTGGTTGTTTTCTTCTGCCGACGGTTTTATAAATAATATAATATATTAAATAATTATAAGAATTATTTAAATATTATATTATATTTATGTGCATAGTTGACTTGTAATTTTTAGTCCGTTGCGTCGAGCGTTGAGAGTTGACTCTGGTCCCGGTTCCGGATTTTCGAACGTCCTTGCGTACAGTTTAATATCTTGTACTTTGCGTTTTGAATCTTGTACTCTTGTAATTTCGAGACGTTTCTTATCAATAATTGGAACTTCTTGGATTGTATTTTGTACTTTTGAGCTTTTTGGTCGTTTGCGTCTTCAATTCGTCGAATCTGTCTTTTGTCTTCACCTTTTATTATTTAAACGAATATCACTTGTAAATAGAACAATTGCAACTAAAAGCTTGTCTTTCTTGAGGAATAATGCTATGAAATATATGTTCGTTTTTAGCATTATCAGACGCAAACGACCAAAAAGCTCAAATGTACAAAGTACAATCCAAGTGGTTCAATATATTGATGAGAAACGTCTAAAAATTACAAACGTACAAGCCGCAAAACGCAAAGTACAAGATATTAAATTATACGAAAAGGCGTTCGAAAATTCGGAACCGAGACATGAACCAACTTTCAACGCTCGACGCAACGGAGCTGAAAGTACAAGTCAACTATGCACAAGAATATAATATAATATTTAAATAATTCATAATAAGAATAATAATAAATAATAAAAAGTTGTTAATTGAGCATAGTTAAGGGGTCGTAAGTGAAAATTTCAAATCAACATTTGCCTATAAAACGAGACTACGGAGAATGAAGAAAGACACACCTTTTTCCAATCTTCTTTCTCTATATATGTAATTTATATATATTTATAATTATAATTTTAATTTAAGTTTAATAATAATTGAGTTATTGTAAGAAATGTTTTACGGGTTTTAAAGTCAGAACTCTGTCCGTGTAACGCTAAGCGATTATTCACCACTGTAAGCTATGTTCTTCCTTTTTAAATTAATGTCTCGTAACTAAGTTATTATTATGCTTATTTGAGCCGAAGTAATCATGATGTTGGACTAAATATTAAAGATTGGGTTATTGGATTTTGTACCATAATTAGGGTATGGACAAAAGACCGACACTTGTGGACATTGGACCATGGACCATTAATAGATGGGGGGTATTGTCTAATCGAATGACAACTCTTTGGAGTCTGTCGAACCTATATTCAAATTAGTTAATCTAATAATTATTAAATGATTATGCATGTCCTATTTAGTGACGTTTATATGACATCTTTTACAATCATTTAATTAATCAATTGGGTTGGGTAATTTATTATTCATTCTGGCCAAGTGGGTAAATTAATAATCATGGACTAATTAAAACAGGGGTGGATTACATACAAGGGTAATTGGTGTAATTGTTAACAAAGTATTAAAACCTTGGATTACACACAGTCGATAACCTGGTGTATTCATTAAACAAAGTATTAAGACCTTGTTACAGTTCGAATCCCCAATTAGTTAGAATATTTGACTTCGGGTATAAAGATAATTTGACGAAGACCCTCGCACTTTATAATTGTGACCGATGGACTATTATGGACAAAACCGTATGGACATATCGAATAATCCAGGACAAAGGACAATTAACCCATGGTAATAAATTAAAATCAAAACGTCAAACATCATGATTACGAAAGTTTAAATAAGCATAATTCCTTTATTTTATATCTCATCATACTTTTATTTACTGTCATTTTATTTATCGCACTTTTAATTTATTGTACTTTTAATTATCGTCATTTACTTTACACTTTAAATTAAGTTATATTTTGCATTAGGTTTTAATTGTGACTTAAGTTTTAAAATCGACAAACCGGTCATTAAACGGTAAAAACCCCCAAAGTTACCTATAATTACTATATATCACTAAATCTAGTTTAACTACTTAATTAACTAATTTGACCTAGTAAGACACCCAATAATAGTGTCCACGGATCGACCTCCCGGTCTTTACCTTAGCTATATTATTACACGATAGGTATACTTGCCTTTTGTGTTTTAGTTTAATTTAGGTGATTTTCTGTAGTAAATAAATATAAAACTGATAGCCGTTTCATACACACCCTCTAGAACACATCACTTATGTTTATGCTTCTATTCATAGGAAGCATATTATCTTTTGTAAAACGTTATCTTTTCATGAATGCAAATTGGTTTTCAAACAGCATATAGTGTTTGACCATGTAATGATCCTGTTGTTGATGATTCGTACACGATGGTTTTGTACGGGGCGTCACACTCATGACCTCGTCGTAATATTTTATGTATAATACTTAATAATAATAATAATAATAATAATAATAATAATAATAATAATAATAATAATAATAATAATAATAATAATAATAATAAGATTAATAATGATAATATTAATCTTAATAATAATAATATAAATAACAGAGGGAGTAAGATATATGAATATGTGTGTGTGACAGAAACTGAACTCGATTGAATTTATAGACATATCCTGAAATTGCACCCCATGCGATCGCATGGGATTATAGTGTAAAATCCATGCGATCGCATGGCCCTCCAGGCCAGCTCACATTATTTTGCTCCGCGATCGCGATATGTATGTGTGTTATGGGCTTCATGATCGCGGGCCTGTGATTTCCAGCTCATCAATTTTTGGCCACTTCCTTGTCGACATATTATTATATAATATATATATAATATATTTGATTTATATTAATTAATTATATATTATATTATATTCACGTGCATAGTTGACTTGTAATTTTCGTTCTGAGGACTTGTACGTTGACGCTCGACTTATGTCTCAATTTCGGTTTTTCGAACGTCCTTTCGTATGCTGAGTAAACTTGTACTTTACGTTTCCCGACGTGTACCTTTTTCAGTAATTAGACCCATTCGCCAATAACTTATTTAAATATCAATCGAATTAATAAACGAATGTTACGATTATTTACTAAATAATTTGAAACTATAATATACATAAACACGTTTCATTACTTAGATATTTATTTGAAACAAATAAGTATAACGTTATACGTTTAATTTTTTGTTAATGTTTCTAAATCATAATGTATTTCATTATTTATCATATCAATCGAATCGTTTAATGTTTTATTAACATTTCTTAATTTATTATACATATATATATATATATATATATATATATATATATATATATATATATATATATATATGTATATGTATATATATGTATATATATATATATGTATATGTATATATATATATATATATATATATATATATATATATATATATATATATATATATATACAATTAATATTTGTGAATCGTCGAGAGTAGTCGAAGTTAAATGAATGAATGAAAACATTTCAAAATTTTTGAGACTAAACATTACAGACTTTGCTTATCGTGTCGAAATCATATAAAGATTAAGTTTAAATTTGGTCGGAAATTTTCGGGTCGTCACAGTAAGCCTCTCTTAAGTCCCAAATATCAAATATAATGTTATGGCTTGTTAATGTAGCTTTTTTGTGATCATCCAAACAACGGCTAAATCACCCATATCTGTAAATTTTTACTTTTGGGTATAATTTGATGCAAACTACACGACTAACTGTATAATTTACTCACTTCAACTATTCTATTAAATACTTGCAAAAAATAAACCCTTCTAACTTGAAAAATAAACTATAGTTTCCAGTTTCAAGCTAGTTTATCCAAACGAATTGATAGTGTTCCAAATGAACATATATTTAGTAGCAATATCGTTCCAATATGTAAAGTTTTTAAATGTAATTTCCTTATTTTTAGTTGTAATAGTTAAATAAATAAGTGCGAAGACGAAAGACGCAAATCGCTCGAAAATGAAGATTTAAAGACAAAAACGAAGATTTGAAAGACCAAAACGTCCAAAAAGCTCAAATGTACAAGATACAATTCAAAAGGTTCAATTTATTGATGAAGAACGTCTAAAAATGACAAGAGTACAAGTTACAAAACGCAAAGTACACGATATAAAATTGTACGAAAGGACGTTCGAAAATCCGGAACCAGGACATGAACCAACTCTCAACGCTCGACGCAACGGTGTAAAAATTACGAGTCAACTATGCACAAGAATAAAATATAATATTTAAATAAATCATAATAAGAATAATATTAAATAATAAAAAGTTGTTAATTGAGCATAGTTCAGGGGTCGTAAATGAAAATTCAATTTATAATTTGGCCTATAAAAGGAACGATCTATGTAACGATGAGGGGGAGGAAGAATTTTTTCCGATCTTTTTTTTTATCAATCAAATATCTATATCAATTATCAATATCTATATTCTATATCTCTATCATAATGTTAACTTAATAAGATATAACAATAATCTTAATTTTAATTTTAAATTATGATAATAATAAGATTTATGATAGAGATCGTTTGAGTGTGTAAGTCGAAATTCTGTCCGTGTAACGCTACGCTATTTTTAATCATTGTAAGTTATGTTCAACCTTTTTACATTAATGTCTCGTAGCTAAGTCGTTATTATGCTTATTTAAAATGAAGTACTCATGATGTTGGGCTAATTACTAAAATTGGGTTATTGGACTTTGGACCATAATTAAGGTTTGGGCAAAAGACCGACACTTGTGGAAATTGAATTATTGACTATTAATAGATGGGGGGTATTGTCTAATTGAGTGACAACTCATTGGAGTCTGTCGAACCTATCTTCAAATTAATTAACCTAATAATTAATAATGATTATGGTTGTCCTATTTAGTGACGTTCATATGGAATCTGTTATAATCATTTAATTAATCAATTGGGTTGGGTAATTGATTATTCATTCTGATCAAGTGGATGAATTAATATTCATAAACTAATTAAAACAGGGGTGGATTACATACAGTGATAACTGGTGTAATTGTTGACAGAAGTGATAACTGCGTCACAGTTTAAATCCTTAATCAGTTGGAATATTTGACTTCGGGTATAAGGGTAATTTGACGAGGATACTCGCACTTTATATTTATGACCGATGGACTATTATGGACAAAAACCAGATAGACGTATCAAATAAACCAGGACAAATGACAATTAACCCATGGTAATAAATTAAAATCAACACGTCAAACATCATGATTACGGAAGTTTAAATAAGCATAATTCTTTTATTGTATTTCTCATCGTATCTTTATTTACTGTCATTTTATTACTCGAAATTTTATTTACTGTCATTTTATTTATTGTCATTATTTTACGCACTTTAATTATCGTCATTTATCTTTGCGCTTAAAATATAGAATCGACAAACCGGTCACTAAACGGTAAAAACCCCCTTTTATAATAATAATAATACTACTTATATTTATATATTTTTGTAAAAATATAGTTTTATAAAAATATAGCGTTAAACTTCACGAGCTCCCTGTGGAACGAACCGGACTTACTAAAAACTACACTACTCTACGATTAGGTACACTGCCTATAAGTGTTGTAGCAAGGTTTAGGTATATCCATCCGTAAAATAATTAAAACTTGTGTAATATTTTGTAGTATTTCGTAGTAAAATTAATACTATTTCGTACCCTCACGCTACATCATCAAGTTTTTGGCGCCGCTGCCGGGGAGCGCTAAAACGCTATATTTTTAATTATAATAATATTGAAATAAAATATAATAATATAATAATATTGAAATAGAATATAATAATATAATAATATTGAAATAGAATATAATAATATAATAATATTTAAGAATCAAAAATTTATACGTAAATTTTAAAAAAGTCGTATTTATTAAATACTTCAGGAGTATATTATGTAACTTATAATTAATAATTGCTATCATGTCGCTTTCATGTGAATAGTAAATTAATTAATTTATTTTCATTTACTATTCATGAATAGTAAATGAATTAAAAAAAAAAAGTTTTGAAAAAAAAATTATAATTATAAAAAAAATTATTAATTTGTAAAAAAAAAATCGTTTTTTAAAAAAAAAAAAAAAAAAAAATCGTTTTTTTAAAAAAAAAAAAAAAATCGTTTTTTTTAAAAAAAAATCGTTTTTTTTAAAAGAAAAAAAAAATTCGTTTTAAAAAAAAAAAATTTGTAAAAAAAAAATCGTTTTTTTTTAAAAAATTTTAAAAAAACGAAAAAAAAAAAAAAAAAAATTATTAAAAAAAAAAATATATATATTTTTAAAATTTTGTCTATAAAAAAAAATGTTTTTTTAGTTTTATTACCTTTAGATTTTTAGACTATAGTCGCAACTTTTAGTATTAAGTTTAGTTTTGCCATAGTTATTTTTATACTTTTAGATTTTTAGGCTTTGCCGTAAAATCCCTTAAGTGCTTTTTCTTTAGACTAAGATTTAGGTGCCTTAAAATTTTGCGACGCCGTGTTAAAATTTTAGTATCCTTTTAAGTAATTCCCGTTTTTCGTTTAGAATCCCTTTTTAATTTTAGACGCGCTACAATTTTCTTATTTTTCGACCTTTTATTTTTTTCAACCATTTTTATTTTTCAATTTTTTTTTTTTTTCGACGCACTCTTTTTCTCTCTTATTTCTCGCTATTCTAGTTTTAGGACATAGATTTTTATTCTACTTCTTATCTAAATTTCTTAAAATTACGAAAATTTATTTTAAGTGGTTAAATTAATAGACATCAAAATTTTCTGGTTCGTAGTAATAGTTGGATTTGTACGTGGACCGGGTTATTGGAGCCAAACAGTCCTCAATTATATTGAGACCAAACGAATCCTGCCCCTCTGCTGCATCTTTTGGCTATTCGAAACGTGGGCAAAATCAGAAAAGTCTATTGATTGGATAACTTATTATAATTTTTCTTTCCTTTTAAAAACTAATAGGATATTCAGTGAATGCACCGAGCAAGACGTTCACCACCTTTTGTACGTTCACCACCTGTAACTAGATCAAGACATTTAACAAATATAACCGCCGTTGATTTCTCTTTAGAATCGTCATCCAGTAGACCAAGTACTTTAGTTCAAATTTCCGATAATCCATTTTTTTGAACCCGACTTCACAATTAAGAACCCGGAGCATATTCAAGGACAATTCCAAGATCCTGAACCACTAATTATTCCTCCTGAGCCACAAACCATTAAATCAGAATCCTCTAGTGATTCGGATACAACAAATTCAATTATGGAAAATCTGGAACCTCTAAGTATGGAAGATCGAATGAGAGCCACACGCACGGGCCAAGGTCACGCCATTATTAAACCAGAAGTTAATGCTCCAGATTATGAAATTAAAGGACAAATTCTACACATGGTAACTAATCAGTGCCAATATAGTGGTACGCCGAATGAAGACCCAAACGAACATCTTCGTACGTTTAATAGGATCTGTACACTATTCAAAATCCGAGAAGTGGAAGACGAACAAATCTATCTCATGTTATTTCCCTGGACTTTAAAGGGAGAAGCCAAAGATTGGTTAGAATCGTTACCTGAAGGGGCGATTGACACATGGGATGTTTTAGTTGAAAAATTTCTTAAACGATTCTTTCCGGCATCCAAAGCCGTGAGACTTCAAGGAGAAATTGTTACGTTCGCGCAAAAGCCAAATGAAACATTATATGAGGCGTGGACAAGATTCGGAAGGATGTTGAGAGGATGTCCTCAACACGGATTAGATACTTTTCAAATAGTACAAATCTTCTATAAAGGCGTAGACATCGTCACACGAAAAGACATCGACATAACAGCTGGTGGTTCCATTATGAAGAAAACCGCAACTGAAGCTTACAAAATTATTGATAACACAGCCTCCCACTCGCATGAGTGGCACCAAGAAAAAGATATTTTTCGTTCATCTAAAGTGGCTAGAGCCGATTCTAGCCATGACTTTGATTCCGTTTCCGCAAAAATAGATGCTTTCGAAAGACGAATGGAAAAGATGAATAAAGATATTCACGCAATACGAATCAGTTGTGAGCAATGCGGTGGACCACACTTATTGAAAGATTGTCACATTGAACCAACATTGGAACAACGAGAGAATGTTTCCTATATGAACCAAAGACCTGAAAATAATTATCAAAATAATTATCAACCGCCAAAGTTAAACTTCAATCGAAATCAAAACATTCTTTACAATCCAAACGGACCCAACAACAACTCGTACAACCAACAAGGTCCGAATAACCAACCAACTCAAAACAACACTTTCAATCAACAAAGACCTAGCTTGTATAAACCACCACAACAAACCGAAAAGAAAAAGCCAAATCTAGAAGAAATGATGGCAAAGCTGATTGAATCTCAAACACAATTCATTACATCTCAAACCCAAACGAACGAGAGGTTTGATCAGTCATTAAGAACTCAACAAGCTTCCATTTTGAATCTAGAAAAATACGTAGGTACTCTTGCTAGCATGATGAATGAGAGGGAACAAGGAAAGCTACCGAGTAATACTGAAGTAAATCCTCGGAAAGAGAATGTTAATATGGTGTCAACAAATTCTGAAAAACCAGCTCCAGAAGATGGGAAGGTTTTAGATGTGAGTAACAATGAAGAAGTTACACCAACACCACCACCCGAGTATGTAAAGCCAGTGGTGGCACCATACAAACCACCCATCTCGTTTCCAAGAAAAGGAGTTGAGTATGAGCAAGTAACAAGTAATAAAGATTGTGATACCTCTGGAAAGAAGAAGAAGAAAAAGAATAAGAAAGTACAAGAAACAAAAACCGTAAATATAAACCTGGTGAAGACAGTTCCACCAAAACCTCCACCTAGGGTAGGTGATCCGGGTGAATTTATTGTTCCTTGTCTACTTAGTGATTGTGTCATGTATGATGCACTAGCAGATTTAGGTGCAAGTGTAAGTGTTATGCCTCTTTCCTTATATAAGAGATTAGGTGTAGGTAAGTTAAGTCCAACGGATATGAGTGTTCGACTCTTTGATCAAACCATTAAGCACCCAGTTGGAATTGCTGACAACTTACCCGTTCAAGTAGGCAATTTAACCTTTCTAGTCGAATTTATTGTCATTGACATAGAAGAGGACCCAAACGTTCCTCTAATTTTAGGTCGACCATTCTTTGCATCCACCGGGGCGTTATTTGATGTAGGAAATGGAAGAATGACACTTAAAAGTGGTAACAAATCAATCACCTTTATGATTCGAAAGTCTAAATCTCCACCAACCAAAACCGTTGAACCAGTAAAAACAATTGGTAATAACCATGTTGTTTTACCAACTCCAACGGTAGTGCTTAACAATAATAAAACGCCTAAGTGTGGGGAAGATGAAGTAACACCTAATGATGACTTGATAACAAAGAACCCCGTTGTTGATACGAAATTAAATGACCCATTATTAACAGTTCAATGAAGAAACTTTTTAAACGGGCTATCGATGCTAGAAGTAAGGGGAACTTTAAGTTATGTAACCGGTTAGTATCCAATCTGTCGCCTAAAGAAAAGGCGAAACTAGTTGAATTATGGGATTTCACAGAAGAAGCTAGGCACTGGCTTAAAGAAAAAGTCACAGATAGGCAAGTTGATTATGGACCAAAAGAAATTGACGATGAAGTTAATCACAATTTCGACACCACAGCTACCTAAGTGTGGGGAGATTCAAATGTTCTAAGAAAATGTTATCTAGAGTTAGTTGTTCTGTTCTCGTGTAGTTCCGAGAATGGAACCCGATTGGTCTTTTCCGGTAGCAGACACTAAAGAACTAGTTTTCTCCCTCCATTCTGAATCTTTTTATTTAGTAGGTTTTATATAAAATTAATATGCTTTTTAAATTTATGTTTTGAATGATTTTAAAAACAAAAATTTACTTTATTTCATTAAGTTTAAAAAAATGATTTCTAAAATTCGTCGTGAGTTAAAGACTAGGTCGTTGAGCCGAAATTGCTTTACCAGAGGGCGGGGCGACAAATTTTGTTATCATTATTTTTAATTTTATTGATTTAAAGTATGCCAAAAATATTATACTTTATAAATTTTTGAAAAGTGGGGTTATAAACCAAACTTCAAAAAAATATATATATATATATATGTTTGTATTTTATCTTATGTACAAAACAGGGTAAAACAACGCACTTTCAAAGACTGTCATTAAAGTTAAGCAAAAGGTACTAATTTTGACGACAAGACGCAAAACAACAAATATGATATAACAAATGAAGGAATGAACGATGAGGCGCCATCTATCATTCGACGAGCTTTGTAATTACAAACTCGGTATTTTTAATCACTTTTCTACGCTAATCACCCTCATGAATTTATAATTATAGTCTGATTTCATGCAAATGAGGGCATTGCATGATCTTAAGTGTGGGGAAGGGTTATAAATTCTCTCAGGTTTATACTTGGTTTATTTGCCAAATTTTGTGAAAATTTGAAAAATTTTCAATTAAATGAAGTCAAAATTATGTTTATACATATTTATGAACGGTGAAAACTAGGTGTTAATACCGAAATTATCGTTACCTCGGAAAGGGCATAAATTGAGAAACAACCTAAAACGCTTGAATTCATTTAAAATGAAATAAAGGAGAATAAAAAGGCAAAGAAAGAAACTAAGTGTGGGGAGAATGTACCAAGTTATTCAATTAAAAACTATCTATCACATGTTTCTGTAAAGTTATTGCAGGTGTTTTTGTTTTGGACTAAATTAACTGTTTTACCCGATTTATTAAAGAAAGATGGATCTACACGATGAATCAATTCCATCATTAAAAGGAAGTAAAGTCTTCCGAAAAAGACACGCGCTTCTTGATTTAGGTCATGAAGTTGTCGTCCAGACCAGCTGTAGGTTGACGAAAAATCTAGAAAAGTCATCTCTAAAATTAGCAGGAAATCCACGGACCTCAGCATCAAACAGGGTCGCCAAGTGGTCAGATTTATCCTAACCATGAGAAGGATTTATCTCGTACAATGGGGAGGCACCGTGCAAATTAGCTTGATAAGACTAATGAATCAGATCCCCAGAAAGGATAATCTCCTTAAAGATTAAAAATCAGCTTTTAAGACTGATATTACTCAATCCTTGAGATTGACCTTAAAGATTGAGAATTCAAACTCATGGAATTCAATGATATCTAAACTCGAGCTTGAACGAGAAAATATTTTGATCAAAAATACAAACCGATTTGTTTTCTGAAAACCGATTTTCAATGCGTTCATTACCATTGAACGTAAAATCCTAGGAATTCACCTGGAATTCATTAGGTCACCTGAACCAAATCGGGTGTCAACCGTAAGAACGGTGGTTGCATAGCATGGTCGGAGACAGGACCTTGTGCCAGACCGAAAAATCATAGGATGATCTTTACTATCGCTCCTACCAAGGATAGTTCTAGCATCCGACACGTTAAAAGACCATAATCATCTGCATGTCACGGGACATTGCCTTAACAGTTTCTTGTTCATCGCTTTCCTTTACAACCGGACGGTAGTTTGCCGAAAGGTAATATACGGAACAAGTAAACTGGATGTGTGCTTTCTGATACCGGGATAGCAGTGGATTACACGAACCTAAATGTTTTTAGCCAAAATATTGATCCACAAATATATTTTGCAACACCAATGGTGGATCAAATCAGAAAACTTATCTAGGGTAAAAGCTAGATTGAATTTTCAAAAGATCAAATGTTTTCATAAAGATCCTATTTCCTAAAGGATCTAAATTTTTATAGTCATGTGGGACTGTAAACCGCCTTTCAAATGTGCACTTTGCTTTGGAAACCGAAAGTAAATCGGCTATTTGATTGCAAGTGTCGTTGACCTAAACCCAAGGCAACTGTGGATGACACACCCACCTTTAACCATCATTACTATCATTGTTTATACCGCTATATCAAAATCACTGATGTACAAAATGTGATGAATAAAAAAAGTGATTCATGTATGTTTTTATTTCAAGTTCTGTATTGCTTGAGGACAAGCAACGCTCAAGTGTGGGGATATTTGATAGTGTTCCAAATGAACATATATTTAGTAGCAATATCGTTCCAATATGTAAAGTTTTTAAATGTAATTTCCTTATTTTTAGTTGTAATAGTTAAATAAATAAGTACGAAGACGAAAGACGCAAATCGCTCGAAAATGAAGATTTAAAGACAAAAACGAAGATTTGAAAGACCAAAACGTCCAAAAAGCTCAAATGTACAAGATACAATTCAAAAGGTTCAATTTATTGATGAAGAACGTCTAAAAATGACAAGAGTACAAGTTACAAAACGCAAAGTACACGATATAAAATTGTACGAAAGGACGTTCGAAAATCCGGAACCAGGACATGAACCAACTCTCAACGCTCGACGCAACGGTGTAAAAATTACGAGTCAACTATGCACAAGAATAAAATATAATATTTAAATAAATCATAATAAGAATAATATTAAATAATAAAAAGTTGTTAATTGAGCATAGTTCAGGGGTCGTAAATGAAAATTCAATTTATAATTTGGCCTATAAAAGGAACGATCTATGTAACGATGAGGGGGAGGAAGAATTTTTTCCGATCTTTTTTTTTTATCAATCAAATATCTATATCAATTATCAATATCTATATTCTATATCTCTATCATAATGTTAACTTAATAAGATATAACAATAATCTTAATTTTAATTTTAAATTATGATAATAATAAGATTTATGATAGAGATCGTTTGAGTGTGTAAGTCGAAATTCTGTCCGTGTAACGCTACGCTATTTTTAATCATTGTAAGTTATGTTCAACCTTTTTACATTAATGTCTCGTAGCTAAGTCGTTATTATGCTTATTTAAAATGAAGTACTCATGATGTTGGGCTAATTACTAAAATTGGGTTATTGGACTTTGGACCATAATTAAGGTTTGGGCAAAAGACCGACACTTGTGGAAATTGAATTATTGACTATTAATAGATGGGGGGTATTGTCTAATTGAGTGACAACTCATTGGAGTCTGTCGAACCTATCTTCAAATTAATTAACCTAATAATTAATAATGATTATGGTTGTCCTATTTAGTGACGTTCATATGGAATCTGTTATAATCATTTAATTAATCAATTGGGTTGGGTAATTGATTATTCATTCTGATCAAGTGGATGAATTAATATTCATAAACTAATTAAAACAGGGGTGGATTACATACAGTGATAACTGGTGTAATTGTTGACAGAAGTGATAACTGCGTCACAGTTTAAATCCTTAATCAGTTGGAATATTTGACTTCGGGTATAAGGGTAATTTGACGAGGATACTCGCACTTTATATTTATGACCGATGGACTATTATGGACAAAAACCAGATAGACGTATCAAATAAACCAGGACAAATGACAATTAACCCATGGTAATAAATTAAAATCAACACGTCAAACATCATGATTACGGAAGTTTAAATAAGCATAATTCTTTTATTGTATTTCTCATCGTATCTTTATTTACTGTCATTTTATTACTCGAAATTTTATTTACTGTCATTTTATTTATTGTCATTATTTTACGCACTTTAATTATCGTCATTTATCTTTGCGCTTAAAATATAGAATCGACAAACCGGTCACTAAACGGTAAAAACCCCCTTTTATAATAATAATAATACTACTTATATTTATATATTTTTGTAAAAATATAGTTTTATAAAAATATAGCGTTAAACTTCACGAGCTCCCTGTGGAACGAACCGGACTTACTAAAAACTACACTACTCTACGATTAGGTACACTGCCTATAAGTGTTGTAGCAAGGTTTAGGTATATCCATCCGTAAAATAATTAAAACTTGTGTAATATTTTGTAGTATTTCGTAGTAAAATTAATACTATTTCGTACCCTCACGCTACATCATCACGAATCATTAAAAATAATCTTATTATTAGGGATGAGATCTAACCGTACCAGAACCGGTTAGTACCGGTACCGAAATTGGATAAAATGGAGAACCGAAACCGTACCAAAATTTCAATATGGTACCAGTTTCGGTACCGGTACGGGACCGGTACTTTTCGGTTTTTACCCACTTGGTACCGCAATTTGTTGACAACGGTGTAGATAATACGAGTGACGTGGTATGATTTATTTGCAAATTTGATATTTACCTGTTTGGTAAAAATGATGAAAATGTAACACCCAATGTACTTATATCAATTGCATTAGTGTGATTCTTTTGAAAGTTTCATGACGATCATGAGTCTGAAAATTTTGTATTTATGCATATTATATTACATGGAGTATATATATATATATATATATATATATATATATAGTATAAACTCTATAAAATAATACACATGGGACCACCAAAATTTATTAATTAAAAGATGTATTAATTAATCGATAAATTAATAATTAATAATTTATATATTAATTAATATTTTATTAATTTATAGTAGAATACTTAGTTTACAAACACCTTTCAACCTTCATGTATATCAAATGAACAGCCCAATTTGAAAGAAACCTTCAATCTCTCACCTTATTATGCTTCTTGTGTTCAATGTATCGCTTTATGGACATTAAAAATATTTTCTATATAAATACAAGATCAAAATAGGTTAACACAAACAAATCATACACACAACATGGCTTCCCATCTTAAAGGTGTGAAAAAAACAACAATGACAGACGAGATTTGAAGAGCATTATGCAAGCACAACAAAGATAATTCAAGTCTCACTCAAAAGACAATTGAGTCATTTTTCAAGAAACCTTCACAAATCATTCATGTAATATGCTATATATTGTATAAGGAATTATTAATTTATATTTTATATGAGGTCTAAAGAAATTGTCAAAATTGTATTATCTTATAATTTTAGCAAATTATTAATTTAGCACCCTATCCCCGAGTCGGAACCGGAAAAAATATTATCTTAGAGAGTTTATTAAATAATCGAGTATTAATTTATCGAGTTTCTACTGTATTAGTTGTTGTAAAGTTTGAAAACAGTTAATATTTGGTTTGTTTCTGTAAAAGACTTCGGAATATGGAGGCTGACATAGTGTGTCTAGCAAATACAAATCAAGATTAAAAAAAAAAAAACTCGAAAAGAATGGCAATACTTACAAACATCACTATATGTAGCCACATTTCCATACTTCTTATCAGAATAAATGCAAAATACATTGTTTGTTTATAAAAAAAAATTCAGCAAAAATTCATGTAAATGTATACAGGAGTTTCTTGCGTGGGATAAAGACACCCGTATTGTTTATAATTCTAGTTGGATTAAAGGTCAAAGCTTAATTGGTAACTAGATCTTTACGGAGCATATAAGTAATATGATATGGGCCTATTATAAAGAATAAAATCTAGAATGTTAAATTTCGGTACCAAATACTGATTTCTCGCAAAAATACCGGAACCGTACCGTAGCGTACCGAACACATCCGATTCCTGGAACCGAAACCGATACGGAATTTCTTTCAGTTCAGTTTTTGGTACCGGTATCGATTCGGTACCGGTTCGATTTCGGTATTTCGATTTATTTGCTCATGCCTACCTATTATCCAACACTCTCGAAGATTTATAAATGGTAGTCTTAAATAAATCATTAATTATAAATTACAAGAATACATAATAAGTTGAGACTGATCATTTGATATTGCACTTCTCCAACATCGTCAATCACTTGCCATTCCTTAATTAGCATCGCTCTCAATATAAGGAACGAAATCCCATTTACTTTTACCATTAAATAATAACATAATGATGATTATGGAGTACTAATTATTAAAATACTAAATTTGTTAAATTACTTTTTGTATGTGTTGTTATTGACGTGTTTTATGAACATAGTACTAAAATTTGACAGTATTCGAAAAACCATGAGCAATTTTGGTATGAAACACCTTTAACGAACTTCATATTCATACATACTTTCATATAAATTAATGCAACTTTAAGGAAATACTATTTAATTTAATCATATTTTTCTTTTAGGTTACTTGATGAAAGATTTTAATTAACAAGAATATCACGTGACTCATAATGTAAAACTTTCATATTCTCTTTTTTCTATTGCATATTCGCGTGAGACTCCTGTAGTCCTGTCCTACCAAACACACCAAACTAAATTAATATGATGATACTATATGATATACGATAATTAATATGATATGTTTATAAGAATATAAAGTATTTACTAAACCTCAAAACCATTAATGCTTAATCATTACCGGTTTGAAGACTTAAAAACCAAAAATATGACTGACTATTAACTTTTTCAGATCATCTAATCTTTAACATAATTATCAAATATTCTAAAAAGTCTAGCTAAACAATTGAAATTTACCAAGAAAAAAAGTTGATCAAGAAAATTAAGTGAACTCATACTTCATATAATCATATCATATATATAGACATGCATCATATATGCATTATGCATTAAGATCTATGAGTTCAACTTTCTGGATCCCTTGTGCATTCTAATTGAACCCGGAAATCGTTCATGAGAGCTCACCGGACCACCTCTTGCCTGCAACGGCCGCTTCGTCAAGTTCCCCTCTTCGACATCAAAGGAACATCTACACCACAAAAACGACTTACTCCCCCATATTCCATATCTCTTCTTATCGCTTTTAACCTTATAATCTTTCGAACATTCTTTCAAAGCGGCTAGAAAAGGGTCTTCTTCTCTCCAAAGCACACTTGACACACTTCTCCTCATGTTTGGCTCCCGAGCCCACCCTGGTGGGGGAAGTGGTGGCGCTGTTGGTGGTGAAGGTGGTTTGTTAGTCGTTTGTATGTATGTCACCCCGGCTGCTAGTGAAGTATTAGCCGGAGAGGCCATACACTTAGGTACTCCAGGGATCATTTCCCATGAAAATGGTATGGTGCTTATTGAGTTAGTTTGGTTGATGCTCATGGTTTAATGATATGAAGATTTGTTTGCAACCATGTTTTTGAAGATTGGTTTAAGGTGGTGGTTGTTAAATGTATAATATATGTATGTATACACATGTATAGTGTGTAATTTATACATTGGAAAAGGAAAGGTGAAGGTTTTAAGCAAATGAAACGTGAAGGGGAAGGTAGCAAGGCTCATTGCTTTTAGTGTAACTCATGAGGATTTTATGAGACATGAAGAGAATTTATAAAAAGTTAATTAAGAGGGTCTTTTGGTGTTTCTAAATCCAAAAATTACTCTTCTAAAAGCCAATTATTCAGTCTAGTTGGTTCAAAGTTTTTAAGTAGGATGTGTCGTCAAAATTTAATCATACATCATTTAATATTATTGGACGTGTTATACATATGGGGGATGATTCTCACACACACTTTTTTGATCCTCACACACCTATTTTAACCTTTTACTCTTTAATAATACTCAATTGGTGTGTGAGGATCAAAAAAGTGTGTGTGAGAATCATCCCCCTATACATATCAATAGTATATAATATATAATTAGTAAAATTATACTCATCTTAAATTACGGTATGTGTATAGACTAGAGGGTGAGCATAATGCGCAATTCACCCGGTATTAGGTCTCGCGTTCTGGAAAATTTGATTACCCGAGGTTTTATTTTATATGGGGGAGTCAATGTACTCGTTCATAGAAGGGTTTCCTCGCTTACAAAAGAAAAAAAAATGAAAAAAAAAGATTGAGCATGAAATATATTTTTAAAAAGCACGCGAACAATTTAACACACATCCAAACTTATCATGGGCCTCTCGTCCACATGTGTGAAGTGTGTAGTCGAACATGATCCGATTTTGTAGGTGCCCAAAATTTGAAAAATCGTACATAATAATACATTCATTTTTTTTATATATATCAAATCATGAAAGTCCATTTATCATACATGTTAATCGTTCACTTAATTCAATAAGTAACTTTTTAGTACTATATATCTTTTTATATATTTATTATAAATATAACGTTTATAACAGTCTATTTTTTATGTCTCGAACATGATTCATTAAAGGCCCTGAAACTTATATAATATTGACCTGACGAATCATTATTTTTATTTTGTTTTTAGTTTTTGGTCAGAAGGATAATTGAAAAGGTTTATTTTATTTTTACAAGATTTTAACAACGTTCTAGTACACGACGATACACTCACTGACTCACACTATATTAAGATTCGGGCTGTTGGACTTTACTTTCAGAGGGCAGAGCCAATCTTAGCCCAGCTTAGCCCAGCCCAGCCCAGTCCCACTCTGGATAACATTGCGTTTTATGTATTCAAACGATGGTAGTATTATAAATTGGCATAGAATAGTAAGACATGGTTTGTTAAACGGAAATGATTAAAGAGTGTGTAAGTAATGATTCAAAATATAGAAATAAATAAAAAATTACTATTGTTATTTGTGACAAAAGATTCTTATTTTAATTTTTTGTCGTAAAACAATTGTTAATGTCAAAACTAAATTAAAAGCAATCTCACCCGATCATCAATTGTGTTTCCTTTAAATTAAAACCGGTTAAAATAACATGCATCAATTAAAAACACTTTATACCACAGATTGAGGTTTAAAATACTTGGGGATCATAATAAGCATAATCACTTAGGTCTCCATAAAATGAAATGGTAAATCTGTAATAAAATGAAATGGTAAATCTGTAGTTGAAGAGTCCTGTAAAATATTACCGGATTTCTTTATTGAAAGATATGACCTCCCGATCGAGATATCTAAGAGAAAATAAATAATAAATTAAATTGTAAAAATATGAACCTCTTACACACATAAGAACCCAGTGATACATTTGAAAAATCAATTTAAAAATCAAAAATCGATCAGCTAATATGCTAAACTTTCAACAGAATATCTTCTTCCAACAAATTCAAAAATAAGGGTCATAGACTCTAGTGATGGACAAGGTGATATTTTCGCTCTATTTATAATTTTGAACTTTATATTACATTTTTGGAGTATTTG
The DNA here is from genome assembly GCF_046630445.1 of Rutidosis leptorrhynchoides. NCBI lineage: Eukaryota > Viridiplantae > Streptophyta > Magnoliopsida > Asterales > Asteraceae > Rutidosis > Rutidosis leptorrhynchoides. The sequence goes on from NC_092334.1 coordinate 546,623,340, forward strand.
ACAGTTATGTTAAATTGAGTTCAATACCTATTATTTTAATAGACTAAATCAAATCAATTGAATCGGTTAATCACGCGTTTATTGATTGCAAATTTGCTATTGATATATGGACTAGTGTGTATAATTGGTAGAATTTCGGTAATTTTGGTAATCGTGATCTAAGCAACATTCTTCGTGGTTCATCTTTATCGTCTCTTTCTCCGGTTGGCTCACTTGTATGACAAGCCGTGGAATGAACGAGTAATTATTTCATTTGGAAACGTCGTAATGATATTGCATTCAAAAATAAAGACGTGAGTGCTTCGGTTTTATTTAATGAGATTCAAGTGAAGTCGTATGATTGGATTTCGAGGAGAATAAAGAAGAACAAGATTGATTGGTGTTCGTGGTTATCAAATCCATCTTCTTATTGTAATTTGTAGTCTCTTTGTTTGTTTCGTTCTTTTTTGTATCTTGTTTTAGTTTCGGGTTTGGGTTGCATTCTCAGCTCCCCACGATATGTATCGTTAGTTTCGTGTACTTTGGATAGCTTCTTTGTTAGCTTCCATGACCTGTATTTTCGTTGATTTTTAATGAAAGTTTCTTTGCATTTCCAAAAAAAAAAAAAAAAAAAAAAAAAAAAAAAAAAAAAAAAAATTTATCAATTTTGTTGATACAAAAATAGGTTTTAGTTCTGTGTTTTTCAGCTGCAATATTAGGTATTACCTCTATAAGCAATGGCAGATTCGGGGGCATCAGTTTTATGTTTAGCAACAAAACTATTCGTCCCAAAGGATTTATCTATTTTCGTTTCTTTGTGTAAAGATAACATTGTATTGATTGGTATATCATCTTTTTTTAAGTATAAAGAAACCATAACAAATAGAATTCTTAAGGTAACTTTTCTAGTTAAAACATTTGTTATGGCAAAGAGGGTTGTATGGTGTTTTATGACAGTGTAGGTGTTGATGTGACAATAATTGTAGGTCTAGCATTATGTGGCACCACTTATTATGTAGCATTTTTAGGAATTTCGGGATTAAGAAATAGGACATAACTAAATATAATCTCAATTCGGTGAACTAGTGATTAGAAGATGTTTGAGAATCTATACGGGATATCAATGTTCAATTCCTACTAACTATACTTTGAGACCTTGTCTTTAAAAAATGCACGACTTAAGTTATAGTTTCTATTAAAATCATGTAATGATGATGTCATTATTAAGCTAATTCTTTTGTTAGAAAAAAATCAAAAAACAAAAGAAAAAAAATCTAAGCATGGTGGGTGATGTCATTAGTCTAAATAATTTTGAATTAAAATTAAATCTTATTACTTAATTATTATTATTAAATCTTATTAATACTACGTAATTATTTTAATTATTAAAATTAAATAATTTTAAATTATTTTAATTAATAATTTTGAATTAAGTACGAAAAGGTATAAAAGCTAGGCAAAAAGAAACCAATTCTAAATTTATATTTTAATTTACACTTTTTAAAATAAAACGACAATCAATATTATCTCTTATGATTGGATGTGGATTGTTTAATATCCATTTTAGGTGTTTGATGAAATGTTCAGCTGACGAGTTTCTTAGTTGGACTCTGTAATTTCACGGGTTATTAAACTAAATTATCATTTACGTTCACTTAATACCTAAAACATATCATTAAACTATTTCGTTTAAACAAACCCGTGATTCCACAGGTCATTTCACTAGTATAATATTAAGACCCTATATGTTTTTAAGATTTATAACATTGGCCACTAAGATATTTAAAATTAGTAAATTGAAGGACCTTCTTGAGTTTCGATTTGATGCTTGTTAATTTATTTTTACCTTCCTCTCTTCTCTTCGCTGTATTATCAATTATATATTTACCACATCACTCATAGTACTTTCTCACAATCTTACCATAACAACTCTCTTTTCTATAATATTGCCACAATATAATATTGGCCACTAAGATATTTAAAATTAGTAAATTGAAGGACCTTCTTGAGTTTCGATTTATGGCGTCATTGTGGCAATATTATAGAAAAGGGAGTTGTTATGGTAAGATTGTGAGAAAGTATCATGAGTGATGTGGCAAATATATACACTACAGGAAACAGGCTCATTTGAGGCGACGAAGGTCGCCGCAAAAGGTCGTACGGCCCGCCGCAATATGTCTTTAGCGGCGATGTCTCGTCGCAAAAGGAACGACTCCTATGGTTCGCCGTAAAAAATATTTGCGACGGTTTGTTGCGACGCATTATTGTGGGACCCACCTTGATTTAAAGAAAAGTAAAAAAGAAAACGGAAATGAAATTGCGGCGAGTAGTTGCGACGATCTTACGTCGCAAATAATCGATTTTGTTATGGTGGATTTACCAGCAATTGCGGCGATGGGTCGCCGCAAATACTCCAGTAGCTGAACTGGATTTTTCTGTTTTGCAGTTTCCCACCCGGTAAATCGGGCGTTTCTTCGCAACCTGATTTTAACCAATTTTCCAGCATACATAACAACAATAGCATCACGTTAACAACTAAAAATACAATTAAATGACAAATAAGGAAACGTTAACAATTCAAGTTATTAAATAACATCCTACGAATTTAAGTTTTAGTTATTACACAAACGTTAACAAATTGTTTTTTTTACATCTCCATGTCGTCATCCGAATCCCTAGTTTGATCCTCCTCCTCCTCACTACTTTGCAATTCCACCGGAACCTTTTCTTTTCCCTTTCCTCCCTTTCCGCGGCCAAAAACGTTGTTCCTGAAGAAATCGCGCATAGTTCGTTTAATAGTTTTTGACATCGTTTTCTAGACTTCCTTCGTCACCTCGACTTTTAACTTATTCCGGTCCGCGGCCCACCTTCGATTATACTCATCCTCCGTGAACATTCGTTGACTTGTTTGGGTGGAACTACACGAATCAACCGACCTTCGTCCATAACTTGGACCAACACCACGTTTCCATCCATAACGATGACCTAAGACATCTCGCATGATTTCCCGTTCACTCATTGGACTTTGTGCCCCAACTTGCTCATCACGCATCCGCACCATCTCATTCTTCATAGTTAAAACACAAGAATAACCACCATTAGAAACTTGAAAATGATATGTTTTTATTATACAAATTAACGAGCTAGTGATTATAATTACTTACATATTTGCGAACGGGTTCCTCGGAAGGTTCATACCAATTTCCCTTGTCATCCGTGTTGTTCCTCTTATAGCCTTCGATTAAGCTCTCGTTCTCGTTAGTTTCTCGGTTACGCTGTAAATATATGAAATTGATAGATATGTACATATATTTTATTTTACTAATTTATTAATATATATATAAGTATGTATATATATTTATATGTAAGTATGGATATATGTATATATTATCCAAAATAAAATTAAACTAATTTACATGCTCATATCGATTTTGAGCGAATGACTTTCGGCCTTGGTGAGTTTTGACGGTTTGCTTTGAATGACACTCAATATTTGCTTCGGACCTTCGTTTGTGTTGTTCACTTTCAATCATCTCTTTATAACAATTCCAATTCGCTGGGGTTAATTTGCATCCGGGTGGCGGGTTATCGTTTCCTCCTTTTTTGTTCCAAAAAGTATTCTTGAACTTATACTTTTTGTCCCGGTATAATATACCGGCAGCTTTATCAATACCTGTACGAACCATATCACCGTGGGGACTGATGTGTGAAATCTAGTATATAATTTATCTCTGGAAAATGCCGGTTTAAGATTACTACACATTAACGGGCAGTGTACCCGATCGTGCAATAGTATAGAGTTGGTAATTCCGAAATCGTTCCAAGGACAGTTTAAACGTGAGAATTAAAGTTGCAACTAATGAAAATAAACTAAGTTAATCTATGAAAATTGAAAGTACGAGATAATTTGTTTTGTGGCTATTTAACGATTAGCCAAATCAAGGATAGATCAAAAGTAAAAGACAATATTTTTAGTTTTTAAGTTTAAATAAATTAAATTGCAGACTCAACGAAAAATAAAGATAATTGAATTCAATAGATAAAAGAATGTTCGCCTAGATCTCCTATTCGCAGTGTCGGATGATTTGTTATTAAGCACTAGTTCTATTTATCAATACATGCAACTACAGAGTAGGTCTACCCAGAGTTCTCTTTTAGCAAACACGTCAAACTAGGATTTATTGGCTTAGGGTTCCCTTTCACCAAAGACCTCTTTCGTTTGTGACTTAGTAATTAACTAATTATAAGATTAAGATTCAATTGGTTACGTGTTCGCTCCACACAATTCACCCCTATTTGTTCAATCTATGTTACCCGGTTTACCCCCTTGGTCCAGTAAGCACCCAATTGGTTAAGACAAATCAATTGAAAATTAGTTCACTAAATTGAAACAGAGTTCCCTTTGTTCAAACACGATCACTAATCAAGCCTAGTAACAATAATCAAATCCCATAAGAATGGTTCTTAATCAAAACTCATAATTATCATGTATTAATTAAATTAAACATTAAAGTATCATCCAAACACATACGAATATTCAATCTAGACAAACATTAAAGTGCTTAGCCAACAATCATGGCTAAAACCAAAATCACAAATAAATAATTAAGAGTATTCATTATGATGATAAGAATTAAACCTAATGAAAATTATGTTCTTGAATGATGAACGAATCGAGACGTGTTTTCGGAATGATTGAGTTGATCGAATGATATTGGGGTTCCCCAATAATCACCAAAATTTGCCCAAAAGCTGCTGGAATTCGTCTGGATGGAATTATGATAAATTAGGGTATTTTTCGGGCTTAAATACCTTCCAAATTAGTCCGGGCCGACCTACTGCCCCGCCGCGGCCCTCAATTGTCGCGCCGCGACATTTAACGTGAACTGGGACATTCTTAAATCCCTTCCTGATCTTGAAAATAAGTAAACGCCGCGCCGTGGCCCCATTTGTCGCGCCGCGGCTCATAACTAGTTCTGAACCCTTCTTCAACCCTTAAACTGATATCGAATGCTGTTGATTCCCGCGCCGCGGCTATATGCGTCGCGCCGCGGCTTACTGTGTAACCTGATATCTCGTTCATTTTTTTATTTTTTTCTTACTTTAAACTAACTCAACACCTCATTAACCAATATGTTCTTCATACTTCCAATCTCGGTGCACCAATAATAATAACCGGTTAACAAAGTACCTCAAAAACTCCAAAGAATGCAACTCTTCTATATTAAGCTCTTCAAACTCGGACATTCTCAATATTATCAAAATAAATACCAAATCGTATCCGAACGGACTAAAATGTGATCGATATCGCTAAGGAAAACGTGTATAAAATATGCGATATCAAACTACCCCACACTAGAGTTTTGCTTGTCCTCAAGCAATTAAACTCGAAAATAATCTTCTACCATATAATAACATCGTCAAACGCGTATGTAGAACCATGCGAATAACCAACAAACCAAAAACTAGCGTGGGCACGATTTTGGAGTAGATAACAACTATGGTTCCCACTTTCATTCCCCCGAAATTAACTTCCCAAACCTCAAACAATTTGTAATGGATATAGTAACCAAACATAGTCTCGAATAACGTACCATAATGATGAAGTAGAGAATCTCGAACCATAATATAAGTCTTCAAAGAAACTAGGAATCAAGAGGGAACCGAGCACCAAAGATATAGCAATCGAACATGTGTGCCAAAAAGAACGCACTGGCTACCCCGTAATTGGTCAAGCCAATGCTTCCCACAGTACCTAACATCGTGAGATGTCGGTAAGAAAATAATGTGCTTAGGAGGATACAAATTACGTCCAGATATCATCGATAATCATGAGGTAATCATCTAATCCGTTAAGTCAATCATAAAGATTGAGGTTCATCAGGCTTAAAAGCTGATATCTTACCTTTCCGGAGGTTATCCAACCGGGGATCTGATCAATCACAAATTTTTGTATCATGGTGCGCTCCTCATTTGACGAGACAGATCTCCCTCATCGAGATAAGTCTGACTACCAGTTTCTCTGTTTGATGTTGAGGCCTGGTAGATTTTCAGTCGATGTTAGAAATGACTTTTCAAGATTTTTCGTCACCCTACAACTGGTCTGGACTACAACTTCTGAAATAAATCAGCAAGCGTGTTGATTTGGAGACTTTACTCATAGGGTTATACAAAGTGGTCGGGTGCAACATTGTCCTTGTTAGGAGAAACAATGAGGATCGCCCTATTAAAGTTTTCGATCTAGCGCATGGCCCGGTTTTGACCACACGATACAATCACCGTTCATACGGTTGACACCCGCCTTGGTGCAAGTGACCTACGATTGAATTCTTAAAGAATTCGTAGGATTTCACATTCAATGGTAATGAACATGGTTGGAATTAATTCCAAGTTGCCTACTTCCCACATGACAAGCTTTTCTGCTTGTTTTAAGAAAGGTAGGAAGTAGATACTACCCTTCCGATAAATCCTAAAAACCTTTGGGTGCCATAGCTTTTGGCTATGGGCTGTGTTGTCTAAGCAAACACAAGCATGTAGCTATTGTTCCTAAAAAGGACAACACTGGTGAAGCTCAAGGCTCCTCTTCCCACAGTATCACACCATTAGATGATGTAATAATAAAATGGTATAGTTTCGGAAGTCTGCTATACCAAGTAACTAAAAGTTTTTGATCTGGCACGTGATTCGGTCACAATCACGCTATGCAATCACCGCTATCTCACGGTTTACACCCGTTTTGGTACATGTGACCTACTATTGAGTTCCCCGAACTCGTAGGATTTCATGTCCAAGAAAATGAACATGTGGACCAATTTTTTGGCTTCTTTAAAATCACGAAATATGCTATAAAATACCAAGCCAAATCAAAACAATTTTCATAACAAAGGTTTTGGCCGAATTTTCAACTATTTTTCTACTTTTTTTTTTATTTTTAAACTAACTTTTTGAAATTTTTTTATATTTTTCCCTAATTTTTCAATTATTTTTTTTTCCAAAAAAAACCTGTGACACTATCAAGTCTTTTTTATATCAAAACTAATATGACGATGACTCAATTAACAACCAACCCGAGAGATTTTACATCCCCCACCCCACACTTGAGACCAAGTAATGTCCCCATCACTTGAGATAAAAAATAGATTAAAATCGAAAGGGTTATGTGAGAAAGAAAATATAAAACTTATCGAGCTTAACCACGAATCGCGGAATGCCAATGATAGATGGCGCTGAACTGACTGCCAGCATAAGAACATCGTCCATTCCCGATCATCACACCAATATCATCAATCATGTAGTTTTGCTGAACTTAATGCCAGACTTGGAAAATCGTTTCACCAACAAACCTAAGAAAAGAAAAACAAAAGAACTACATAAATGGGACAAGGTGGCACCACCCGATGCCTAAACGCCTTGCCCCTAAAATAAGTTTTCAAAGTACATAAGCAGAATACATAATTATTCAAATATAGACCAAAGGAAAGGAAATAGTTTTAAACAAATTACAACATGATCAACGGGCTCGCAGGCCCTCCTCACTGAAAACCATCATACGGCCAATTTCCGTACGGGTATTGCTGCTGAAACCTCTGACGCGCATCCTCCAACGATTCCTGCTCACTATATATCGGGGCCTGCACTCGTGGCCGAACTGGACTACTATAATACACAGGTGTCTGAGAAGTAGTACCATAATAATGATCCGGGTTGAAGTAGAAAAGACGATCATTGTGCTTTTGCCAATCGTTCCCATAAGCAATCCATTGCTGGTCATGCACGAACTCGGCCAACCTTTCTTCTTGTTGTAATGTACTCGCCTCAACTCGCTGCTGACTTTCCCACATACGATCATTATGTGATCGTTGATCTCCCCGAAAATCATTAAAACTATTCGTCACACCAATTTGCACATTATCAACCCTCGAGACCAAGTTATCCCAAACTTCCTCAGAAATACCCCAAGGCTGACCCCCCTGCAGGAACATTCGGAGCAACCTGCTCCGCATCATCACCTCATTGATTATTACCACCAGCCTCAGGTGCTTATTGCCGAACATACTCCACCAAGCCAACTCGATTCGCATCCCACATCACAAAATTTGCACTAATGTAAAACCTTACATTAAAAGGCTTCATCACATGTAATGGGTCGGTCAATTTCGTACACCTGCTAAAATTAATGTTGAAAAACCTTGCAATTTTCATAACAAAATGACCACCAAGAAGTGGCCTTGATGCTCTTGTTTCCCTCGCATGATTAGACAAATAAGTAGCAATTAACATACACAAATCAACATGTGCATCGGCCCGAGCTTGATGCATAATCCACAACTCGGTCGAATTGACTTTATCGTTCCCATTTCGTCGACCATAAAAGGTACACGACAGCAATTTATGAAGTAACCGAAGCTGTCTATTCCGAATATCGGACCCCTTTGACTCATTAGAAACGAAAGGAGTCAAACCCGAGATTTCATACCAAAAGTCTCGCTCGTTATAATCTTTCGGATGCCCGATAAACTCAGTTTCTTTTTTCAAATACCGTTTTAAAGCCGCCTCATCCAGTTCTTCATACAAGTTAAGTGCTCGAGCCAAATCCATTTGACTCATAGATCGGTTTTCTCCCCCTAGTTGAAATGTCATAAACCCTTGATCCGTCGGATCCCTTCGAGAACGCACACTTAAGGAGGAGAAGAACTCCACAACTAACTCACAATAAAGGTCGTCTCTCAAGGACATCGCACATTCCCAAGTGCCAAGATAGACTCTTCCCGTAGTTCGGACCATCGCTAATATATCAGTAATTTCATCCCTTATCTCACTAGTTGCTTTATCCAACTCTCTCCAAGTAAAATACCAAGTTTCTTGTATACTTCGGGCCGAAATAAACTCAAAATATTCGGAGTAGTTTTCCCCAACTTTTTGCAACCACACTTCTGGGTTAGTTCTCCTCTCTTCCGCATCCCTACGGGATTGAGCCGTGGAGGATGAAGGCACATCAACTCTGCTTCTTTGCACACATGAAACAAAAACCAAACCAAACACAAATCCTTGAAAAGTTAGCGTTAGGACAATAATAATCATTCAAACCAACATGTTCCACATAATTGCACCAACTTCCGTTTATTACTCATTTCAACTTCAATTAGGATTTAAACAAAAGCAAGTTTTTACAACATGTGTTTTTGTTCCATTGTACCAAATTCAAACAATATCTCAAAACAAACATACCACACAAGTGCCCCATTAAACTATCACCACTTAACTCGAATTCACAAACTCGTCTAATTAATTAACCAACCCATGATAAACCATCCCAATAATCATTAGTTAACTTCTAAACTTGCAAGAAGATTAAACAATTCCAACTAACCAAATAAACATCTTAAAAATCATAAAAATCATCATCAAGCTTCACAAATCACCAAAATCACATACGACCCGCCCAAATCACCCCACACTATCTTAAATCATGTATCTAGTAGCAAACATCCCCCTCACAAACAAAATTCCCAAACATTCAACATCAAATTCGGATTTATCACTACCCTAATCTCAAGAGTCACTGTTATGCATAAACTACACAAATATTCATGAAGAAAACACATAAATATCATATTCATAAACAATTCATCACATATTAAAGCATAAAAGTCTCAATTAAATAAACCCCACAATATTCCAAACATGAACCCTAAAATTAATAGAATTAATCAAAGAATTATGAGAGAAAAAGATAGAGAAAAGTAAAATCGGACCTTAATCGGCATGATTGAACAATGGATTGAAGAAATTAGTGAAGAATTAGAGTTAATTGAAATTAGGGTTTAGGTGCTCTAAGTATGCTTGAGAGGTAAGTATGAGAAAAGTGGGTGAAAATAGATCCAAAAACCTCTAAAAAGATGTTATAATCTCGTCGGGTTTCATATTGGGTCGGGTTGACCCTTTTGTTTTAAAATTTTGACCGACGAGTCAGGATTCTGGGCGGTAGAAATGTCGCGCCGCGACATAAATCGCCGCGCTGCGGCAATATGCTGTGTCTGACACTAATTTTTTTATTATTAGGCGACCTCAAAAACCTATGAAAGCTCGGGCCGCGGCAAGCAATCCTCGCGACGCGGAAATGGGCGTGATCTGGAACCACTTTAAATGGCTTCCTGATCCTGAGTTTGGTTAAATATCGTGCCGCGGCCATAAGTGTCGCGCCGCGGCAATGGGCTTGACCTGATGTAGTGACCCGAACTTTTCCATGTTTATATATATTAATTGAGATTGATATTTACATGACTAAATGTTTCCAATATGTTAAGCAATCAAGCTTGTTAAGACTTGATTAAATGAAATAAGTTTCATATAGACAATTGATCACCCAAGTTGACCGGCGTTTCACGAACGTTACAAATTTGTAAAAACTACATGTTGTGGTATATATAGACATATATATATGGTTGACATGAGATTATGATGAGTAAGTATCTCTCTAAGTATATTAACAATGTGTGATATACATAAGAAATGAGATTACTAAGTTAAGAAACTCGAAATGATATATATAACGATTATCGTTATGATAACGTCTACTAAATACATATGTATCATATTAAGATATTGATACACTATATTTAACATGATAAAATGATATTTAAATATATCATTAAGTGTGTTAACAATGAACTACATATGTAAAAACAAGACTACTAACTCAAGAATTACGAAACGAGACTTATATGTAACGATTATCGTTGTAACGATATTTTAATGTATATATCATATTAAGAGATATTCATACATCATAATATCATGATAACATAATAATTTAACATCTCATTTGATATAATAAACATTGGGTTAACAACATTAATTGAGATCGTTAACTTAAAGGTTTCAAAACAACACTTACATGTAACGACTAACGAAGACTTAACGACTCCATTAGAAAGTATATACATATTGTGTTTTAATATGTATTCATACACTTTTGAAAGACTTCAAGACACTTATCAAAATACTTCTACTTAACAAAAATGCTTACAATTACATCCTCGTTCAGTTTCATCAACAATTCTACTCGTATGCTCCCGTATTCGTACTCGTACAATACACCGCTTTTAGATGTATGTACTATTGGTATATACACTCCAATGATCAGCTCTTAGCAGCCCTTGTGAGTCACCTAACACATGTGAGAACCATCATTTGACAACTAGCATAAAATATCTCATAAAATTACAAAAATATGAGTAATCATTCATGACTTATTTACATGAAAATAAAATTACATATCCTTTATATCTAATCCATATACCAACGACCAAAAACACCTACAAAAACTTTCATTCTTCAGTTTTCTTCATCTAATTGATCTCTCTCAAGTTCCATCTTCAAGTTCTAAGTGTTCTTCATAAATTCCATAAGTATAGTTTCATAAAAATCAAGAATACTTCCAAGATTGCAAGTCTACTTCCAAGCTTTCTAATCCATTCCAAGTAATCATCTAAGATCAAGGAACCTTTGTTATTTATAGTAGGTTATCTTTCTAATTCAAGGTAATATTCATATTCAAACTTTGATTCAATTTCTACAACTATAACAATCTTATTTCGAGTGAAAATCTTACTTGAACTGTTTTCGTGTCATGGTTCTGCTTCAAGAACTTTCAAGCCATCCAAGGATCCTTTGAAGCTAGATCCATTTTTCTCATTTCCAGTAGCTTTATCCAGAAAACTTGAGGTAGTAATGATGTTCATAACATCATTCGATTCATACATATAAAGCTATCTTATTCGAAGGTTTAAACTTGTAATCACTAGAACATAGTTTAGTTAATTCTAAACTTGTTCGCAAACAAAAGTTAATCCTTCTAACTTGACTTTTAAAATCAACTAAACACATGTTCTATATCTATATGATATGCTAACTTAATGATTTAAAACCTGGAAACACGATGAACACCATAAAATCGGATATACGCCGTCGTAGTGAAACCGGGGGCTGTTTTGGTTTGGATAATTAAAAACTATGATAAACTTTGATTTAAAAGTTGTTCTTCTGGGAAAATGATTTTTCATATGAACATGAAACTATATCCAAAAATCAAGGTTAAACTCAAAGTGGAAGTATGTTTTCTAAAATGGTCATCTAGACGTCGTTCTTTCGACTGAAATGACTACCTTTACAAAAATGACTTGTAACTTATATTTCTGACTATAAACCTATACTTTTTATGTTTAGATTCATAAAATAGAGTTCAATATGAAAGCATAGTAATTTGATCCACTCAAAACGGATTTAAAATGAAGAAGTTATGGGTAAAACAAGATTGGATATTTTTGTTCTTTTTAGCTACGGGAAATGTTTAACAAATCTATACAAATCATATCCTAGCTAACTTATATTGTTTTATACATGTATTCTAATATATTATGTAATCTTGGGATACCATAGACACGTATGCAAATGTTTTGACATATCATATCGACCCATGTATATATATTATTTGGAACAACCATAGACACTCTATATGCAGTAATGTTGGAGTTAGCTATACAGGGTTGAGGTTGATTCCAAAAATATATATACTTTGAGTTGTGATCTAGCCTGAGACTTGTATACACTGGGTCGTGGATTGATTCAAGATAATATATATCGATTTATTTCTGTACATCTAACTGTGGACAACTAGTTGTAGGTTACTAACGAGGACAGCTGACTTAATACACTCAAATCTTTAAAACACAATAAAAATGGTTGTAATTATATTTTGATCATACTTTGATATATATGTACATATTTGTATAGGTTCGTGAATTGATCCGTGGCCAAGTCTTATTTCGGAGGAAGGAAATATCTGTGAAAGTGAGTTATAGTCCCACTTTTAAAATCTAATATTTTTGGGATGAGAATACATGCAGGTTTTATAAATGATTTACAAAATAGACACAAGTACGTGAAACTACATTCTATGGTTGAATTATCGAAATCGAATATGCCCCTTTTTATTAAGTCTGGTAATTTAAGAATTAGGGAACAGACACCCTAATTGACGCGCATCCTAAAGATAGATCTATTGGGCCTAACAAACCCCATCTAAAGTACCAGATGCTTTAGTACTTTGAAATTTATATCATATCCGAAGGGTGTCTCAGAATGATGGGGATATTCTTATATATGCATCTTGTTAATGTCGATTACCAGGTGTTCACCATATGAATGATTTTTATCTCTATGTATGGGATGTGTATTGAAATATAAAATCTTGTGGTCTATTGTTACGATTTGATATATATAGGTTAAACCTATAACTCACCAACATTTTTGTTGACGTTTAAAGCATGTTTATTCTCAGGTAAATATTAAGAGCTTCCGCTGTTGCATACTAAAATAAGGACAAGATTTGGAGTCCATGTTTGTATGATATTGTGTAAAAACTGCATTCAAGAAACATATGTCGATGTAATATATTTCTATTGTAAACCATTATGTAATGGTCGTGTGTAAACAGTATATTTTAGATTATCGTTATTTGATAATCTACGTAATGTTTTTAAAACCTTTATTGATAAAATAAAGGTTATGGTTGTTTTAAAAATGAATGCAGTCTTTGAAAAACGTCTCATATAGAGGTTAAAACCTCGCAACGAAATCAATTAATATGGAACGTTTATAATCAATATGAACGGGACATTTCACCTGGTACCTCGACGTTTTTTACACATTCAGCAACCACTATTCACCTTTTAAAAACCAAACAACCAATAAAACAACAAGTAAACATCCACAATCAATCAAATAACATTCAAGACTCAGCAAACCCATGATCAAACCTACATATACAAACTATACAACAATGTGAACTATATTTAACGAGTCATTCACACGACTCGTCCCCAACTTCAAGTGACGTTGGGATCGGGTTCAACTTGAACCCCGTCATCAATCTCAAATGGATCATCGAAATATTTCTTAACTCGATGTCCGTTAACTTTAAAGGTAGTACCACTCGCATTTTTCAATTCAATCGTACCGTATGGGTACACCTTAACAACCTCAAATGGTCCCGTCCACCGGAACTTAAGTTTTCCCAATGAAAGCTTCAATCTAGAGTTAAACAAAAGTACTTGATCGCCTTCATTAAACTCTTTCGGATCCTTTAACCTTCTATCATGCCATTGCTTGGTTTTCTCCTTATAAATCAACGAATTTTCATACGCATCAAGGAGTAATTCACCAAGCTCATTTAATTGTCCCGCCCTTAGGTGTCCGGCTTCCTTTAAATCCAAATTGCACGTTTTAAGTGCCCACATCGCCTTATGCTCAATCTTCAACGGAAGATGGCACACTTTTCCACAAATCAACCGATAAGGAGTGATACCAATCGGTGTTTTGTAGGCGGTTCTAAACGCCCACAAAGCTTCATCGAGCTTATTCGCCCACTCCTTCAGATTCAACCCCACAGTTTTCTCAAGAATTCCTTTAAGAGCTCGATTGTTATTCTCAACTTGTCCGCTCGTTTGGGGATGGTATGAAGTAGAAACTTTATGAAGAACTCCATATCGCTTCAATACCTTCTCCATTTGGGCATTACAAAAATGAGTACCCCTATCGCTAATTAATTCTTTAGGAGTTCCAAATCGAGAGAATAAACGCTGAAGGAAAGAAATCACAACTCGGGCATCGTTTGTGGCTAAAGCTTGTGCTTCGGCCCATTTAGACACGTAGTCAATGGCAACGAGTATGTAACTTTAATTATGAGATTTCAGAAATGGCCCCATAAAGTCAATTCCCCAAACATCGAATACCTAGCATACTTGGATGCTTTGTTAAGGCATCTCATCCCGATTGGTGACTTTACCGGCTCTTTGACAAGAATTGCATGATTTACAAATCAAGTGGGCATCTTTGAAGATTGTCGGCCAAAAGAAGCCGGCATCATAGACCTTACGCCCCGTGATTTGGGGTCCAAATGCCCACCGGTAGGCCCACTATGGCACTCGGTTAAAATTCGCATACACTCTTCACCGGAAACACACCGGCGGATAACCCCATCGGGACAACAACGAAAAAGAAAGGGATCCTCCCAGAAATAGTACTTAAGGTCGCTGAAGAATTTCTTCCTCTTTTGATGTGACCACCTTTTTTCCAAGAATTTCCCAAGGAGATAATTAGCAATGTCCACATATCATGGCTCGTCCACCTTGTCCATCTTCATGAGATATTCATCGGGAAAATTATCATGGATACTCGACTCATGAAGGTATTTGAGATTTGGATTCTCGAGGCTAGACAAGTGGTCGGCCGCGTGATTTTCAGCACCCTTCTTATCTCGGATCTCGATATCGAATTCTTGCAAAAGCAAGATCCATCTAAGCAGTTGAGGTTTGGCATCCGGTTTGGCGAAAAGGTACTTTAGAGCAGAATGGTCCGTAAAAACAATAGTCTTAGACAAGACTAAGTAGGACCGACACTTATCAAATGAAAAGACCATCGCAAGGAGCTCCTTTTCAGTGGTAGTATAATTCAACTGTGCTCCTTTCAAGGTCTTGCTTTCATAATAGATGGGTCAGAAATGTTTCTCAACCCTTTGGCCCAAAACAGAGCCAACAGAAAAATCAGATGCATCACACATAAGCTCGAATGGAAGGACCAATTCAGAGCAATTATGATAGGTGCATTGATGAGTTTCACCTTAAGAAGTTCGAATGCCTTTTGACACGCTTCGGAGAAGTTCCATGGTGTGTCCTTTCAAGGAGTTTGTTCATCGGGTTAGCGATTTTGGAAAAATCCTTAATGAACCGCCGGTAAAAACCGGTGTGCCCGAGAAAACTCCGAACACCCTTAACATCGGTGGGAGGTGGAAGATTCTTAATAGCCGTTACCTTTGCGGGATCCACCTCAAAACCGTTCTTAGAAATCTTGTGCCCGAGAACTATGCCCCCTTGTACCATGAAATGACACTTTTCCCAATTGAGCACAAGATTAGATGTCTCACACCTTACCAACATTCGCTCTAAATTAAGAAGGCATGAATCGAAAGTGTCACCGAAAATCTAAAAGTCATTCATGAACACCTCCATGCAATCTTCTATCATATCATGGAATATGGCCATCATGCACCCGTGGCTGGAGCGTTACAAAGGCCAAAGGGCATGCAACGGTATGAGAATGTGCCATATGGGCACGTGAAAGTGGTTTTCTCCTGGTCCTCGGGCGAGATAGGAATTTGAAAATAGCCCGAAAAACCATCAAGAAAATAATTAAAGCTGTTTTCTGCCAGCCTCTCTAGCATTTAATCCATGAAAGGTAACGGGAAATGGTCTTTGCATGTGGCGTCGTTTAACTTACGATAGTCAATACAAACATGCCACCCCGTGACAGTCCGAGTGGAAATTAACTCGTTTTTATCATTGGTGGTAACAGTCATACCACCTTTTTTAGGTACACAGTGTACCGGGCTAATCCACGGACTGTCAGAAATTGGGTAAATCAGACCTGCATCGAGGAGCTTTACGATCGCTTTCTTCACGACATCTTGCATGTGCGGGTTCAACCTCCTTTGATGTTGCACCACAGGTTTGGAGTTATCTTCCATTAAGATTTTGTGGGTGCAATAAGAGGGACTAATACCCTTGATGTCATGAATTTTCCACGCAATGGTCGGTTTATGGGCCTTTAGCATGGTCACAAGTTCAGTTTTTGACCTGTAGTAAGAGAAGAAGAAATAATTATCGGGAGCTTAGATTCCTCCTGCAAATAAGCGGTATTCCAAATGATCTGGAAGTGGCTTCAATTCTAACTCGGGAGGTTCTTCAATTGAAGACTTGCTCCGGTAATCAGCATCACGATCGAGTTCCTTGAACTCCTCATCTGTCGGCTCATAGCCGTTTTCCATCAAGGAGGTTAAATTGTCCATCTCCTCAACCTGCAACTCTTCATCAAATTCAACCAATGAGCATTCTCCTGAACCTTGTAACTCTGAGAATTCCTGCAAAAACTCAGACTGGACATCCACAGTGTTAATAAAATAACATGTATCATCAGTGTAAGCAGGGTATTTTAAAGCATGGTCGATTGAGAATGTTGCACTCAAGTCATCTATCCTAAGGGTCAACTTTTGTCCATAAACATCGATTATACACCTAACAGTATTCAAAAATGGCCAACCCAAAATAAGTGGAATCCTTTCATCCACTTCCATATCCAAAACCATGAAATCAGCCGGGAAAACCAACAACCCGGTCTTAACTAGCATATTCTCTATAATTCCATGAGGGAATTTAATAGAGCGGTCAGCTAGCTGAATAGCCATACGCGTGGGTTTTAACTCCCCGGGGTCTAGTTGTAAAAAAATAGAATAAGGCATTAAATTTATGCTAGCCCCCAAATCCGCCAACGCCATCACACAGTCCAAATTACCAAGTAAACAAGGAATGATAAAACTCCCAGGATCCTCAAGCTTCTCGAAAGCTTGTTTGCAACTACCGCTGAGCATGCGACATTCAACCTGACTGAAGACACGTTCTCCAGCTTCTTCCTGTTAGTTAGCAAATCCTTCAGAAACCTTGCATACTTTGGCATACCTACAATCACATCAATAAAAGGCATATTTATGTTAACTTTTTTAATCAAGTCCATGAACTTGGACTTTTCTGCCTCCAGCTTCTCCAATCTCTGCTTCCTCGGGAATGAGAGCGGTGGTTGATACTCTTTAACTACCGGTTTAGCAGCAACGGTTTCCGGTACCCTTACAACTTTCTCAATCACCTGTTTCGGCTCCTTTTCCCCTTCCGATTCACTAACAACCGATTCACTATCCTTAGCTAACGGCACTCGCAAATCATACTCATTGGGCTTCCTCGGCGGATCATATGCTAAACCACTTCGGGTGGTGATAGCATTAACGTGCCCATTCTTCGGGTTAGTATCCGTTTTACTCGGTAATTCCCCCGGTTTCCTCTCATTACTCTGATTAGCAAGTTGACCAATTTGTTTCTCCAGATTCTGAATAGCTGCTTGTTGATTTCGAAACATTTGATCATTCTTCTCATTGTTTTGAGTAACAGTAGTAACAAGCTGAGTTTGAGACATCACAAGCTTTTCGATCATCGCTTCAAGGTTGGACTTTTTCTCTTCGGCTTGGGGTTTTTGAAAATATCCGGGATCTTGCTGTTGATAACCTCCACTAGATCTTGGCTGGAACCTAGAACCTTGATTACCTTGAGGATTATAAGGATTGTTGAAATTCCTATTAAACTGCGCACGTCCCTGAAACTGATTGTTGTTCTGTTGACTAATATAAGCGATCTCTTCTTTCTGATTCATAATCAAACCTGCATCACAATCTTTTGCTAAATGTAATCCCCCACAATACTCACAACCAACCTTCATACCATGAATGTCCTTATCCAACTTCTCTAAATGCCTACCAAATTTGTCTAACTTAGCATTTATAGACCCATAATCATCATGCGCACCAGTGGTTTCGGTTTTCATAACTGAAGCTGAACGGGATGACTCATGATCTTGATGCCATTCATGAGTGTAAGCAACTTGCTTTTCAATAATCTCTAGTGCCTCTTCTTCTGTCTTATCCATTAAAGTTCCACCTGCTGCTTGATCAATACTCTGATGAGTTGGTATGTCACAACCTTTGTAGAAAATCTGGACCTTTTGTAAGTCATTCAACCTGTGTTGCGGACACGAGCGTAACAAATTAGAATAATAGTCCCAAGCATCAAATATTGTCTCACTGCTCTTTTGTCTGAAATTGCGAAATATCTGCTTGAAGTCTAGCAGCTCGAGACGCAGGGAAAAACTTTGATAAAAACTTATCTACCAAAACTTCCCAAGAGGTAATCGCTCCCTCTGGTTGCTTATCTAACCATCTCTTAGCTTCTCCCTTAAGGGTCCAGGGAAAAATCCTTGTCTTGATCGAAGTACCGGCAACATCATGCAGCTTGAATAAGTTGCAAACATCATTGAAAACACGAAGATGCTCGTTAGCATCCTCATTATCCTTGCCATGAAATTGGTAGTCAGAAGAAATCAAACGCAGAATCGGACCTGTGATTTGGAAAGGCTGAGTGATGTTTGGTTGAGTAATCGAATTGCCTTGGCCAGCTCGGGTGGCCTTCAACTTTTCTGCCATAGTCTGAGGACGAGGTGGTTGATCAGCCATCTCTTCAGTCTCGAAAATATCTAATGAAACGTAAGAGTCTTCTGCTTTGTTGATTTCAGGTGGTGTATCGGGCACCACAGTCTCAGAACTACTACCCAAATGAATTATATTATCACTTGAAGAAGTTGATGAATCCACTGTAGACTGTTTCTCTTGACTTAACGCTCTAAATAACTCTCTTTCAGGTTTGTCAAATGGTTGAAGAATAGGAGAATTAGAAGAACGCGTATATGGCATGCACTACCTGTTATCTTCGAAATCACAACTAACAACTGATTAAACGCACCGATTCAACTGAGAATAAATGAAAAGTAATAATAAACTATAATTAAAACTAAACCAAGAACAATTAGATAACAATCTTAATTTTCGACACAACTGTCCCCGGCAGCGGCGCCAAAAACTTGATGTGTGAAATCTAGTATATAATTTATCTCTGGAAAATGCCGGTTTAAGATTACTACACACTAACGGGCAGTGTACCAGATCATGCAATAGTATAAAGTTGGTAATTCCGAAATTGTTTCAAGGACAGTTTAAACGTGAGAATTAAAATTGCAACTAATGAAAATAAACTAAGTTAATCTATGAATATTGAAAGTACGAGATAATTTATTTTGTGGCTATTTAACGATTAGCCAAATCAAGGATAGATCAAAAGTAAAAGACAATATTTTTAGTTTTTAAGTTTAAATAAATTAAATTGCAGACTCAGCGAAAAATAAAGATAATTGAATTCAATAGATAAAAGAATGTTCGCCTAGATCTCCTATTCGCAGTGTCAGATGATTTGTTACTAAGCACTAGTTCTACATATCAATACATGCAACTACAGAGTCGATCTACCCAGAGTTCTCTTTTAGCAAACACGTCAAACTAGGATTTATTGGCTTAGGGTTCCCTTTCACCAAAGATCTCTTTCGTTTGTGACTTAGTAATTAACTAATTATAAAATTAAGATTCAATTGGTTACGCGTTCGCTCCACACAATTCACCCCTATTTTGTTCAATCTATGTTACCCGGTTTACCCCCTTGGTCCAGTAAGCACCCAATTGGTTAAGACAAATCAATTGGAAATTAGTTCACTAAAATGAAACAGGGTTTCCTTTGTTCAAACACGATCACTAATCAATCCTAGTAACAATAATCAAATCCCATAAGATTGGTTCTTAATCAAAACTCATAATTATCATGTATTAATCAAATTAAACGTTAAAGTATCATCCAAACACATACGAATATTCAATCTACACAAACATTAAAGTGCTTAGCCAACAATCATGGCTAAAACCAAAATCACAAATAAATAATTAAGAGTATTCATTATGATGATAAGAATTAAACCTAATGAAAATTGTGTTCTTGAATGATGAACGGATCGAGACGCGTTTCCGGAATGATTGAGTTGATCGGATGATATTGGGGTTCCCCAATAATCACCAAAATTCACCCAAAAGCTGCTGGAATTCGTCTGGATGGAATTATGATTAATTAGGGTATTTTTCGGGCTTAAATACCTTCCAAATTCGTCTGGGCCGACCTACTGCCGCGCCGCGGCCCTCAATTGTCGCGCCGCGACATTTAACGTGAACTGGGTGTGTTGGCCCGTCCAAATCCATTTGGACGAATACATCATTCATCGATTTCACAGTGAGGTACTGACCTCTACATGATACGTTTTGTAAACATTGCATTCTTTTAAAATGGCACACTATAATTGAATATCAAATTCCAAGGTTTTTGACGTTTGATGATTTCTAAATATAGACAATCATCGTAAATAATAATTTACAATATTACATCCGTTAATAATGCAGTCAAAATAAGATACATGGTGATGATTTTGTGAATGCAATATTTTCTCGAATAAAGTATGTATGACTCCATGCACATAGCTTGTATCACATATAAGCAAACAGCGGAAGACTTCTAGGAACCTGAGAATAAACATGCTTAAAAGTGTCAACACAAAGGTTGGTGAGTTCATAGTTTTAATGTTGCGCATAATCTGTATATAAAGGTGGATCACAAGATTTCAGTTGTTTCATCCGAAACGTTTATCAAAAGATTCTACGAAATTGAGCACCTTGGTAACTAAACTTTAACGTTATAATAAGTACCCCTGTTTTAACATACATGCAACCAACATGTACAATACACGCAATCCAACGTGTACTA
Source organism: Rutidosis leptorrhynchoides (assembly GCF_046630445.1). Taxonomy (NCBI): domain Eukaryota; kingdom Viridiplantae; phylum Streptophyta; class Magnoliopsida; order Asterales; family Asteraceae; genus Rutidosis; species Rutidosis leptorrhynchoides. The sequence continues at coordinate 546,644,669 of NC_092334.1, forward strand.
AACTTAAATAGTATACGTCTGTTTTATAGTTCAGGCTAGGGTTTCTATACCTGGAACAGACGGGGATGTCAAGCCCTATGGATCCATATATAACTACTCGCGCCCACCAGTTCTTATAACCGGCAGTTACTAGTTACCAAAGCTAAGGGATTTTTGGTTCAAACTCAGTGTAGAATTTAGTATGTACTTGTATCCATTGCGTTTAAAATAAAGTGCATGTATTCTCAGCCCAAAAATATAGATTGCAAAAGCAATTAAAAGGGGAGCATATGAAACTCACCTGAGCAGCACATAAGGTCATTCTCCTAAATGTGATCGAAACTCGGAATACAAAATAACCGTAGATTTTAACCTAGAGAATATATGTTGGTCAATACATGTTTAACAAGCTAGGTCAGGTCATAGTGTATCACAATCCTAATGCTCGAGACCGACATGCAAAAGTTAACAAAAGTCATTTCAAAAGTCAACCTGACCCAATATGATCTTTAAATCTATACATGTTTATTATATTAACATAGTATAAGTCTTGATAATTGAACGAATTTATAGTTTATCAAACTCAAAATATTATTTATTTCAGGAGCTATATTATATTTGAATTATCATGGCAATCGAAAATATTTTATTATTTCACATAGTTTTCCAATACTTGTAAAATCAGATTATAGTGTTTATAAAGCTTTAAAACATGATAAGACAGTCAACTTTGACAATTGTTCAACAAAACGAGACGTGCCTTATATAGAAATTCATTTACTCGATTAGTAATATCTAAAAATCCAATTTATCAATCTCATAGACAAGTTGTTTAAATATTAATTTACAGTTTCCAACACAATTTCAATTAATGTCAAACATATTTCAGTTGACCATATCTTTTAATCCGTTTATTGAAATCACGCGATTTCTAAATGAAAAGTTATTAATTTTTCGATAGCTTTCCAATGACATGCATATCATATACTTTATATTAGTAGTATATGTATCAAATTTGTGATTCATCATAAACTATCTAATGACAAAATAAAAGCATACAAGCATGCATAAACATATATACTCGAGCACTAGACATAGATACACTATTAAATATATAAAAGATAAGATATGAATGCTCACGTATCAATATTGTGATTCAATATTGCAGGAAAGTATGTAGACGCAACGGAGATGATAAACGCTAGGTTGACCTTTGACTCGTGATCATAACCCCCAAGCAATACTCATAATTTCCTTAGCTTTGACTTACTAGAAGACTTGTTTTAAAATCGTTCGGGCATAACCTCATCGTAATATTGTATGTATAATAATACTAATAATAATACTCCTAACTATAAGATTAATAATAATATTAATATTAATAATAATAATAATAATAATAATAATAATAATAATAATAATAATAATAATAATTTTAATATGTATGTATATAGAGTAGAGGGATATGAAATTGTGTGAAAAAACTCGAGCAGAAACTGTAGTGACCCGAACTTTTCCATGTTTATATATATTAATTGAGATTGATATTTACATGATTAAATGTTTCCAACATGTTAAGCAATCAAACTTGTTAAGACTTGATTAATTGAAATATGTTTCATATAGACAATTGACCACCCAAGTTGACCGGTGATTCACGAACGTTAAAACTTGTAAAAACTATATGATGACATATATATGGATATATATATATAGTTAACATGATACTATGATAAGTAAATATATTATTAAGTGTATTAACAATGAAATACATATGTAAAAATAAGACTACTAACTTAATGATTTCGAAACGAGACATATATGTAACGATTATCGTTGTAACGACATTTAACTGTATATACATCATACTAAGATATATTATATATCATAATATCATGATAATATAAAAATTTAACATCTCATTTGTTATAATAAACAATGGGTTAACAACATTCAACAAGATCGTTAACCTAAAGGTTTCAAAAGAACATTTACATGTAACGACTAACGATGACTTAACGACTCAGTTAAAATGTATATACATGTAGTGTTTTAATATGTATTCATACACTTTTGAAAGACTTCAAGACACTTATCAAAATACTTCTACTTAACAAAAATGCTTACAATTACATCCTCGTTTAGTTTCATCAACAATTCTACTCGTATGCACCCGTATTTGTACTCGTACAATACACAACTTTTAGATGTATGTACTATTGGTATATACACTCCAATGATCAGCTCTTAGCAGCCCATGTGAGTCACCTAACACATGTGGGAACCATCATTTGGCAACTAGCATGAAATATCTCATAAAATTACAAAAATATGAGTAATCATTCATGACTTATTTACATGAAAACAAAATTACATATCCTTTATATCTAATCCATACACTAACGACCAAAAACACCTACAAACACTTTCATTCTTCAATTTTCTTCATCTAATTGATCTCTCTCAAGTTCTATCTTCAAGTTCTAAGTGTTCTTCATATATTCTACAAGTTCTAGTTACATAAAATCAAGAATACTTTCAAGTTTGCTAGCTCACTTCCAATCTTGTAAGGTGATCATCAAACCTCAAGAAATCTTTGTTTCTTATAGTAGGTTATCATTCTAATACAAGGTAATAATCATATTCAAACTTTGGTTCAATTTCTATAACTATAACAATCTTATTTCAAGTGATGATCTTACTTGAACTTGTTTTCGTGTCATGATTCTGCTTCAAGAACTTCGAGCCATCCAAGGATCCATTGAAGCTAGATCCATTTTTCTATTTTCCAGTAGGTTTATCCAAGGAACTTAAGGTAGTAATGATGTTCATAACATCATTCGATTCATACATATAAAGCTATCTTATTCGAAGGTTTAAACTTGTAATCACTAGAACATAGTTTAGTTAATTCTAAACTTGTTCGCAAACAAAAGTTAATCCTTCTAAATTGACTTTTAAAATCAACTAAACACATTTTCTATATCTATATGATATGCTAACTTAATGATTTAAAACCTGGAAACACGAAAAACACCGTAAAACCGGATTTACGCCGTCGTAGTAACACCGCGGGCTGTTTTGGGTTAGTTAATTAAAAACTATGATAAACTTTGATTTAAAAGTTGTTATTATGGGAAAATGATTTTTATTATGAACATGAAACTATATCCAAAAATTATGGTTAAACTCAAAGTGGAAGTATGTTTTCTAAAATGGTCATCTAGACGTCGTTCTTTCGACTGAAATGACTACCTTTACAAAAACGACTTGTAACTTATTTTTCCGACTATAAACCTATACTTTTTCTGTTTAGATTCATAAAATAGAGTTCAATATGAAACCATAGAAATTTGATTCACTCAAAACGGATTTAAAATGAAGAAGTTATGGGTAAAACAAAATTGGATAATTTTTCTCATTTTAGCTACGTGAAAATTGGTAACAAATCTATTCCAACCATAACTTAATCAACTTGTATTGTATATTATGTAATCTTGAGATACCATAGACACGTATACAATGTTTTGACCTATCATGTCGACACATCTATATATATTTCGGAACAACCATAGACACTCTATATGTGAATGTTGGAGTTAGCTATACAGGGTTGAGGTTGATTCCAAAATATAAATAGTTTGAGTTGTGATCAATACTGAGATACGTATACACTGGGTCGTGGATTGATTCAAGATAATATTTATCGATTTATTTCTGTACATCTAACTGTGGACAACTAGTTGTAGGTTACTAACGAGGACAGCTGACTTAATAAACTTAAAACATCAAAATATATTAAAAGTGTTGTAAATATATTTTGAACATACTTTGATATATATGTATATATTGTTATAGGTTCGTGAATCAACCAGTGACCAAGTCTTACTTCCCGACGAAGTAAAAATCTGTGAAAGTGAGTTATAGTCCCACTTTTAAAATCTAATATTTTTGGGATGAGAATACATGCAGGTTTTATAAATGATTTACAAAATAGACACAAGTACGTGAAACTACATTCTATGGTTGAATTATCGAAATTGAATATGCCCCTTTTTATTAAGTCTGGTAATCTAAGAATTAGGGAACAGACACCTTAATTGACGCGAATCCTAAAGATAGATCTATTGGGCCTAACAAACCCCATCCAAAGTACCGGATGCTTTAGTACTTCGAAATTTATATCATATCCGAAGGGTGTCCCGAAATGATGGGGATATTCTTAAATATGCATCTTGTTAATGTCGGTTACCAGGTGTTCACCATATGAATGATTTTTATCTCTATGTATGGGATGTGTATTGAAATATGAAATCTTGTGGTCTATTATTATGATTTGATATATATAGGTTAAACCTATAACTCACCAACATTTTTGTTGACGTTTTAAGCATGTTTATTCTCAGATGATTATTAAGAGCTTCCGCTGTCGCATACTTAAATAAGAACGAGATTTGGAGTCCATGCTTGTATGATATTGTGTAAAAACTGCATTCAAGAAACTTATTTTGTTGTAACATATTTGTATTGTAAACCATTATGTAATGGTCGTGTGTAAACAGGATATTTTAGATTATCATTATTTGATAATCTACGTAAAGCTTTTTAAAACCTTTATCTATGAAATAAAGGTTATGGTTTGTTTTAAAAATGAATGCAGTCTTTGAAAAACGTCTCATATAGAGGTCAAAACCTCGCAACGAAATCAATTAATATGGAACGTTTTTAATCAATAAGAACGGGACATTTCAGTTGGTATCCGAGCGTTGGTCTTAGAGAACCAGAATTTTGCATTAGTGTGTCTTATCGAGTTTCTTATGATGCATTAGTGAGTCTGGACTTCGACCGTGTTTACTTGAAAAATGATTGCTTAACAAATTTTGTTGGAAACTATATATTTTTAACATGTGAATATTATGTGATATATTAATCTCTTAACGCGTTTGATATTATGTGATAGATGTCTACCTCTAGAACAAGTCCCATTGACTCACCTAATAATAATGAAGAGTCAAATGTAAATTGGAATAATTCGTGGACTGATTCACAAGTTCCCGAAGAGGAACCGGAAGAAGAGTCGGAACCGGAAGAAGAATCGGAACCGGAAGAAGAATCAGAACCGGATGAAGAAATAGAATCGATGGGGGAAATAATAAAACGGTTAAGTAAAAGAAAATCCTCAACCAACCGACCAAGGTTAATTATGGTCAATGGTGTTTCCGCCAAGGAAGCAAAATATTGGGAGGATTACCAATTCTCCGATGAATTGGATTCCGACGAGAATTCCGATGATGTTATAGAAATTGCCCCAACTGAATTTAAAAAGGCAAAAGAAAATAATAAGGGAAAGGGCATAAAAATAGAGAAATCTAATTCCAACCCCGATGAACTTTATATGTATCGTCAACCCCCGAAGTCCTTAAGTTGTAACAATGACCCGGGAACCTCTAAACCACCAGGTTTTTCTAAACCAATGTGGAAAACGACGGCTCGTATTAGGGGAACATCATATATCCCTAGAAACTTGGCAAAACGAACCAAAACCGAAGAAGAAGAAACAAGCGAGTCGGAATAAGATAGTTGTATTCGTGTGGTGTAATATATGTAATATAGTGTGCTTATGCTTTATGATATATGTAAAAATTGCTTGTATTAATAAGTATTTTTTTATGAATCTAACTCTTATCTATTTTACAGTTTAAAAACACAAAATGGATAGACAACCCAATATTTTAAGAGACCTACCTGGAGACATGATTGATGAAATCTTGTCTAGAGTCGGTCAGAATTCCTCGGCACAACTATTTAAGGCGAGATCAGTTTGTAAGACATTCGAAGAACGTTCCAAGAATGTCTTGGTTTATAAGAGACTTTCGTTTGAAAGATGGGGGATATCACATTGGGAAACCCATAAGTTACGATGTGTTTACTTTGACGCATATATTGCGGGGAACCCAAATGCTATTTTACGCAACGGGTTAAGAAATTATTTTGACTCAATATATCCGAATATTGGACTTCGTGATTTAGAAAAAGCGGCTAACATGCAACATAAAGAAGCATGTTATGCTTACGGATTAGTAATGTTCGCTTCTCACCAAAGTGAGAACAAGAACATCGGGCTACAACTATTAAACAAAACGTTTCCACAAGTGGCGGAGTCGGTAATTGGGGTAAGAAATGAGGTTTTTAGATTGTTACGGGACTGTTGGACATTACGTAACCCTCGTCCCTTTGACGACGTTACAAAACGCTGTCTTATCAACGGCCATAACGGTTATGTTCCACAAGACCAAGGATGGGAAGTAATCCTAGTAAAACTAGAATGCATGACTTGTTTCTGGACATATGAATTACGTGTCTTTATTGCCTTTGCTGAACGACTTGTGTACTAGCTAGAATTATCTTCACAACCATCTTGTATCAAATTTATTGTGTGCTATATTTCATGCTATATGTAAAATAAGCGGTATTGTAAGTTTGTAAAATATTGTGTAAAAGTTTGAACGCGAAATATTATTATAATCAGTTTTTCATATAGAATTATAGTAGTTGAATTGTATATTAGCTACTAAGTATGAACTTAACGGGTAGGTACTACCCGAATTTAAACTTATAAAACGCTAATATGAAGAAAAAGCTTTTATAAATGAGTTCATATTATGCTACGAAATACTATTAACTACTCTTAATATTCTGTATGATTAACTTGTTCCATTTGACTATTTTGAAGGAAATGGCACAGACTACTCGACACACCGTGAATATGAATGAAGAGGAATTCCGTACTTTTCTAGCTTCAAACATAGCCGCAGCACAGGCTGCGCTACATACCAACAATAACCTTGGATCTAGCAGTACAGGAAATCGTGTAGGATGCACCTACAAAGAATTCACTGCCTGCAAACCTTTGGAATTTGATGGAACCGAAGGACCAATCGGATTGAAACGGTGGACCGAGAAGGTCGAATCGGTGTTTGCCATAAGTAGGTGTACTGAAGAGGACAAAGTGAAGTACGCTACGCATACCTTCACAGGTTCTGCGTTAACATGGTGGAATACCTATCTAGAGCAAGTGGGACAAGACGATGCGTACGCACTACCGTGGTCAGCATTTAAACACTTGATGAACGAGAAGTACCGTCCCAGAACCGAGGTCAATAAGCTCAAGACAGAACTTAGAGGGTTACGAACCCAAGGATTTGATATTACCACGTACGAAAGACGATTCACAGAATTGTGCCTATTGTGTCCGGGAGCATTCGAAGATGAGGAAGAGAAGATCGATGCGTTTGTGAAAGGATTACCGGAAAGAATCCAAGAAGATATAAGTTCACACGAGCCCGCCTCCATACAACAGGCATGTAGAATGGCTCACAAACTAGTGAACCAGATTGAAGAAAGAATTAAAGAACAGACCGCTGAAGAGGCCAATGTGAAGCAAGTCAAAAGAAAGTGGGAGGAAAACGGTGATAAGAATCACCAATACAACAACAACAGCAATTACAACAATAATCGCAACAATTATCCCAACAATCGCAACATCAATCGCAACTACAACAAACGGCCCAACAACAACAACAACAACAACAACAACAACAACAACAACAACAACAACAATAGCAACTACAACAATCATTCCAACAACAATAATAACCGCAACAACAACAACAATCAGAAGCAGCTATGCCAAAGGTGTGAAAAGTATCACTCGGGGTTCTGCACCAAATTTTGCAACAAGTGTAAAAGAAATGGTCATAGCGCGGCGAAGTGTGAGGTCTACGGACCAGGGGTTAATAGAACGAAAGGAACAAATGGTGTCAGAACGAGTAATGGCGGAGCAAGTAGTGTCGGAGCAAGTTATGCCAATGTAGTTTGTTATAAATGTGGAAAACCGGGCCACATTATTAGAAATTGCCCGAACCAGGAGAACACAAATGGACAAGGCCGCGGAAGAGTTTTCAATATTAATGCGGCAGAGGCACAGGAAGACCCGGAGCTTGTTACGGGTACGTTTCTTATTGACAATAAATCTGCTTACGTTTTATTTGATTCGGGTGCGGATAGAAGCTATATGAGTAGAGATTTTTGTGCTAAATTAAGTTGTCCATTGACGCCTTTGGATAGTAAATTTTTACTCAAATTAGCAAATGGTAAATTAATTTCAGCAGATAATATATGTCGGAATCGAGAAATTAAACTGGTTAGCGAAACATTTAAGATTGATTTGATACCAGTAGAGTTAGGGAGTTTTGATGTGATAATCGGTATGGACTGGTTGAAAGAAGTGAAAGCAGAGATCGTTTGTTACAAAAATGCAATTCGCATTATATGAGAAAAAGGAAAACCCTTAATGGTGTACGGAGAAAAGGGCAACACGAAGCTACATCTTATTAGTAATTTGAAGGCACAAAAACTAATAAGAAAAGGTTGCTATGCTGTTCTAGCACACGTCGAGAAAGTACAAACTGAAGAAAAGAGCATCAATGATGTTCCCATTGCAAAAGAATTTCCCGATGTATTTCCGAAAGAATTACCGGGATTACCCCCACATCGATCCGTTGAATTTCAAATAGATCTTGTACCAGGAGCTGCACCAATAGCTCGTGCTCCTTATAGACTCACACCCAGCGAGATGAAAGAACTGCAAAGCCAATTACAAGAACTTTTAGAGCGTGGTTTCATTCGACCAAGCACATCACCGTGGGGAGCTCCTGTTTTGTTTGTCAAGAAGAAAGATGGTACATTCAGGTTGTGTATCGACTACCGAGAGTTGAACAAACTTACCATCAAGAACCGCTACCTACTACCGAGAATCGATGACTTATTTGATCAACTACAAGGCTCGTTTGTTTATTCAAAGATTGACTTACGTTCCGGGTATCATCAAATGCGGGTGAAAGAAGATGATATTCCAAAAACTGCTTTCAGAACACGTTACGGTCATTACGAGTTTATGGTCATGCCGTTTGGTTTAACTAATGCACCAGCTGTGTTCATGGACCTTATTAACCGAGTGTGTAGACCATACCTTGATAAGTTTTTCATTGTTTTCATTGATGACATACTTATTTACTCAAAGAATGACCAAGAACACGGTGAACATTTGAGAAAGGTGTTAGAAGTATTGAGGAAGGAAGAATTGTACGCTAAGTTTTCAAAGTGTGCATTTTGGTTGGAAGAAGTTCAATTCCTCGGTCACATAGTGAACAAAGAAGTTATTAAGGTGGATCCGGCAAAGATAGAAACTGTTGAAAAGTGGGAAACCCCGAAAACTCCGAAACACATACGCCAGTTTTTAGGACTAGCTGGTTACTACAGAAGGTTCATCCAAGACTTTTCCAGAATAGCAAAACCCTTGACTGCATTAACGCATAAAGGGAAGAAATTTGAATGGAATGATGAACAAGAGAAAGCGTTTCAGTTATTGAAGAAAAAGCTAACTACGGCACCTATATTGTCATTGCCTGAAGGGAATGATGATTTTTTGATTTATTGTGACGCATCAAAGCAAGGTCTCGGTTGTGTATTAATGCAACGAACGAAGGTGATTGCTTATGCGTCTAGACAATTGAAGATTCACGAGCAAAATTATACGACGCATGATTTGAAATTAGGCGCAGTTGTTTTTGCATTAAAGACTTGGAGGCACTACTTATATGGGGTCAAAAGTATTATATATACCGACCACAAAAGTCTTCAACACATATTTAATCAGAAACAACTGAATATGAGGCAGCGTAGGTGGATTGAATTGTTGAATGATTACGACTTTGAGATTCGTTACCACCCGGGGAAGGCAAATGTGGTAGCCGATGCCTTGAGCAGGAAGGACAGAGAACCCATTCGAGTAAAATCTATGAATATAATGATTCATAATTGAAATGTCCCATTCTTATTGATTAAAAACGTTCCATATTAATTGATTTCGTTGCGAGGTTTTGACCTCTATATGAGACGTTTTTCAAAGACTGCATTCATTTTAAAACAAACCATAACCTTTATTTCATCAATAAAGGTTTAAAAAGCTTTACGTAGATTATCAAATAATGATAATCTAAAATATCCTGTTTACACACGACTATTACATAATGGTTTACAATACAAATATGTTACAACAAAATAAGTTTCTTGAATGCAGTTTTTACACAATATCATACAAGCATGGACTCCAAATCTCGTCCTTATTTAAGTATGCGATAGCGGAAGCTCTTAATAATCACCTGAGAATAAACATGCTTAAAACGTCAACAAAAATGTTGGTGAGTTATAGGTTTAACCTATATATATCAAATCATAATAATAGACCACAAGATTTCATATTTCAATACACATCCCATACATAGAGATAAAAATCATTCATATGGTGAACACCTGGTAACCGACAATAACAAGATGCATATATAAGAATATCCCCATCATTCCGGGACACCCTTCGGATATGATATAAATTTCGAAGTACTAAAGCATCCGGTACTTTGGATGGGGTTTGTTAGGCCCAATAGATCTATCTTTAGGATTCGCGTCAATTAGGGTGTCTGTTCCCTAATTCTTAGATTACCAGACTTAATAAAAAGGGGCATATTCGATTTCGATAATTCAACCATAGAATGTAGTTTCACGTACTTGTGTCTATTTTGTAAATCATTTATAAAACGTGCATGTATTCTCATCCCAAAAATATTAGATTTTAAAAGTGGGACTATAACTCACTTTCACAGATTTTTACTTCGTCGGGAAGTAAGACTTGGCCACTGGTTGATTCACGAACCTATAACAATATATACATATATATCAAAGTATGTTCAAAATATATTTACAACACTTTTAATATATTTTGATGTTTTAAGTTTATTAAGTCAGCTGTCCTCGTTAGTAACCTACAACTAGTTGTCCACAGTTAGATGTACAGAAATAAATCGATAAATATTATCTTGAATCAATCCACGACCCAGTGTATACGTATCTCAGTATTGATCACAACTCAAACTATATATATTTTGGAATCAACCTCAACCCTGTATAGCTAACTCCAACATTCACATATAGAGTGTCTATGGTTGTTCCGAAATATATATAGATGTGTCGACATGATAGGTCGAAACATTGTATACGTGTCTATGGTATCTCAAGATTACATAATATACAATACAAGTTGATTAAGTTATGGTTGGAATAGATTTGTTACCAATTTTCACGTAGCTAAAATGAGAAAAATTATCCAATCTTGTTTTACCCATAACTTCTTCATTTTAAATCCGTTTTGAGTGAATCAAATTGCTATGGTTTCATATTGAACTCTATTTTATGAATCTAAACAGAAAAAGTATAGGTTTATAGTCGGAAAAATAAGTTACAAGTCGTTTTTGTAAAGGTAGTCATTTCAGTCGAAAGAACGACGTCTAGATGACCATTTTAGAAAACATACTTCCACTTTGAGTTTAACCATAATTTTTGGATATAGTTTCATGTTCATAATAAAAATCATTTTCTCAGAATAACAACTTTTAAATCAAAGTTTATCATAGTTTTTAATTAACTAACCCAAAACAGCCCGCGGTGTTACTACGACGGCGTAAATCCGGTTTTACGGTGTTTTTCGTGTTTCCAGGTTTTAAATCATTAAGTTAGCATATCATATAGATATAGAACATGTGTTTAGTTGATTTTAAAAGTCAAGTTAGAAGGATTAACTTTTGTTTGCGAACAAGTTTAGAATTAACTAAACTATGTTCTAGTGATTACAAGTTTAAACCTTCAAATAAGATAGCTTTATATGTATGAATCGAATGATGTTATGAACATCATTACTACCTTAATTTCCTTGGATAAACCTACTGGAAAAGAGAAAAATGGATCTAGCTTCAATGGATCCTTGGATGGCTCGAAGTTCTTGAAGCAGAATCATGACACGAAAACAAGTTCAAGTAAGATCATCACTTGAAATAAGATTGTTATAGTTATAGAAATTGAACCAAAGTTTGAATATGATTATTACCTTGTATTAGAATGATAACCTACTGTAAGAAACAAAGATTTCTTAAGGTTGGATGATCACCTTACAAGATTGGAAGTGAGCTAGCAAACTTGAAAGTATTCTTGATTTTATGAAACTAGAACTTTTGGAATTTATGAAGAACACTTAGAACTTGAAGATAGAACTTGAGAGAGATCAATTAGATGAAGAAAATTGAAGAATGAAAGTGTTTGTAGGTGTTTTTGGTCGTTGGTGTATGGATTAGATATAAAGGATATGTAATTTTGTTTTCATGTAAATAAGTCATGAATGATTACTCATATTTTTGTAATTTTATGAGATATTTCATGCTAGTTGCCAAATGATGGTTCCCACATGTGTTAGGTGACTCACATGGGCTGCTAAGAGCTGATCATTGGAGTGTATATACCAATAGTACATACATCTAAAAGCTGTGTATTGTACGAGTACGAATACGGGTGCATACGAGTAGAATTGTTGATGAAACTGAACGAGGATGTAATTGTAAGCATTTTTGTTAAGTAGAAGTATTTTGATAAGTGTATTTAAGTCTTTCAAAAGTGTATAAATACATATTAAAACACTACATGTATATACATTTTAACTGAGTCGTTAAGTCATCGTTAGTCGTTACATGTAAATGTTGTTTTGAAACCTTTAGGTTAACGATCTTGTTAAATGTTGTTAACCCAATGTTTATAATATCAAAATAGATTTTAAATTATTATATTATCATGATATTATGATGTACGAATATCTCTTAATATGATATATATACATTAAATGTCGTTAAAACGATAATCGTTACATATATGTCTCGTTTCAAAATCATTAAGTTAGTAGTCTTGTTTTTACATATGTAGTTCATTATTAATATACTTAATGATATGTTTACTTATCATAGTATCATGTTAACTATATATATATCCATATATATGTCATCATATAATTTTTACAAGTTTTAACGTTCGTGAATCACCGGTCAACTTGGGTGGTCAATTGTCTATATGAAACATATTTCAATTAATCAAGTCTTAACAAGTTTGATTGCTTAACATGTTGGAAACATTTAATCATGTAAATATCAATCTCAATTAATATATATAAACATGGAAAAGTTCGGGTCACTACAGTACCTACCCGTTAAATAAATTTCGTCCCGAAATTTTAAGCTGTTGAAGGTGTTGATGAATCTTCTGGAAATAGATGCGGGTATTTCTTCTTCATCTGATCTTCACGCTCCCAGGTGAACTCGGGTCCTCTACGAGCATTCCATCGAACCTTAACAATTGGTATCTTGTTTTGCTTAAGTCTTTTAACCTCACGATCCATTATTTCGATGGGTTCTTCGATGAATTGAAGTTTTTCGTTGATTTGGATTTCATCTAATGGAATAGTGAGATCTTCTTTAGCAAAACATTTCTTCAAATTCGAGACGTGGGAAGTGTTATGTACAGCCGCGAGTTGTTGAGGTAACTCAAGTCGGTAAGCTACTGGTCCGACACGATCAATAATCTTGAATGGTCCAATATACCTTGGATTTAATTTCCCTCGTTTACCAAATCGAACAACGCCTTTCCAAGGTGCAACTTTAAGCATGACCATCTCTCCAATTTCAAATTCTATATCTTTTCTTTTAATGTCAGCGTAGCTCTTTTGTCGACTTTGGGCAGTTTTCAACCGTTGTTGAATTTGGATGATCTTCTCGGTAGTTTCTTGTATAATCTCCGGACCCGTAATCTGTCTATCCCCCACCTCACTCCAACAAATCGGAGACCTGCACTTTCTACCATAAAGTGCTTCAAACGGCGCCATCTCAATGCTTGAATGGTAGCTGTTGTTGTAGGAAAATTCTGCTAACGGTAGATGTCGATCCCAACTGTTTCCGAAATCAATAACACATGCTCGTAGCATGTCTTCAAGCGTTTGTATCGTCCTTTCGCTCTGCCCATCAGTTTGTGGATGATAGGCAGTACTCATGTCTAGACGAGTTCCTAATGCTTGCTGTAATGTCTGCCAGAATCTTGAAATAAATCTGCCATCCCTATCAGAGATAATAGAGATTGGTATTCCATGTCTGGAGATGACTTCCTTCAAATACAGTCGTGCTAACTTCTCCATCTTGTCATCTTCTCTTATTGGTAGGAAGTGTGCTGATTTGGTGAGACGATCAACTATTACCCAAATAGTATCAAAACCACTTGCAGTCCTTGGCAATTTAGTGATGAAATCCATGGTAATGTTTTCCCATTTCCATTCCGGGATTTCGGGTTGTTGAAGTAGACCTGATGGTTTCTGATGCTCAGCTTTGACCTTAGAACACGTCAAACATTCTCCTACGTATTTAGCAACATCGGCTTTCATACCCGGCCACCAAAAATGTTTCTTGAGATCCTTGTACATCTTCCCCGTTCCAGGATGTATTGAGTATCTGGTTTTATGAGCTTCTCTAAGTACCATTTCTCTCATATCTCCAAATTTTGGTACCCAAATCCTTTCAGCCCTATACCGGGTTCCGTCTTCCCGAATATTAAGATGCTTCTCCGATCCTTTGGGTATTTCATCCTTTAAATTTCGCTCTTTTAAAACTCCTTGTTGCGCCTCCTTTATTTAAGTAGTAAGGTTATTATGAATCATTATATTCATAGATTTTACTCGAATGGGTTCTCTGTCCTTCCTGCTCAAGGCATCGGCTACCACATTTGCCTTCCCTGGGTGGTAACGAATCTCGAAGTCGTAATCATTCAATAATTCAATCCACCTACGCTGCCTCATATTCAGTTGTTTCTGATTAAATATGTGTTGAAGACTTTTGTGGTCGGTATATATAATACTTTTGACCCCATATAAGTAGTGCCTCCAAGTCTTTAATGCAAAAACAACCGCGCCTAATTCCAAATCATGCGTCGTATAATTTTGTTCGTGAATCTTCAATTGTCTAGACGCATAAGCAATCACCTTCGTTCGTTGCATTAATACACAACCGAGACCTTGCTTTGATGCATCACAATAAATCACAAAATCATCATTCCCTTCAGGCAATGACAATATAGGTGCCGTAGTTAGCTTTTTCTTCAATAACTGAAACGCTTTCTCTTGTTCATCATTCCATTCAAATTTCTTCCCTTTATGCGTTAATGCAGTCAAGGGTTTTGCTATTCTGGAAAAGTCTTGGATGAACCTTCTGTAGTAACCAGCTAGTCCTAAAAACTGGCGTATGTGTTTCGGAGTTTTCGGGGTTTCCCACTTTTCAACAGTTTCTATCTTTGCCGGATCCACCTTAATACCTTCTTTGTTCACTATGTGACCGAGGAATTGAACTTCTTCCAACCAAAATGCACACTTTGAAAACTTAGCGTACAATTCTTCCTTCCTCAATACTTCTAACACCTTTCTCAAATGTTCACCGTGTTCTTGATCATTCTTTGAGTAAATAAGTATGTCATCAATGAAAACAATGACAAACTTGTCAAGGTATGGTCCACACACTCGGTTCATAAGGTCCATGAACACAGCTGGTGCATTAGTTAAACCAAACGGCATGACCATAAACTCGTAATGACCGTAACGTGTTCTGAAAGCAGTCTTTGGAATATCATCTTCTTTCACCCGTATTTGATGATACCTGGAACGTAAGTCAATCTTTGAATAAACAGACGAGCCTTGTAGTTGATCAAATAAGTCATCGATTCTCGGTAGTGGGTAGCGGTTCTTGATGGTAAGTTTGTTCAACTCTCGGTAGTCGATACACAACCTGAATGTACCATCTTTCTTCTTGACAAACAAAACAGGAGCTCCCCACGGCGATGTGCTTGGTCGAATGAAACCACACTCTAAAAGTTCTTGTAATTGACTTTGTAGTTCTTTCATATCGCTGGGTGCGAGTCTGTAAGGAGCACGAGCTATTGGTGCAGCTCCTGGTACAAGATCTATTTGAAATTCAACGGATCGATGTGGGGGTAATCCCGGTAATTCTTTCGGAAATACATCGGGAAATTCTTTTGCAATGGGAACATCATTGATGCTCTTTTCTTCAGTTTGTACTTTCTTGACGTGTGCTAGAACAGCATAGCAACCTTTTCTTATTAGTTTTTGTGCCTTCAAATTACTAATAAGATGTAGCTTCGTGTTGCCCTTTTCTCCGTACACCATTAAGGGTTTTCCTTTTTCTTGTATAATGCGAATTGCATTTTTGTAACAAACGATCTCTGCTTTCACCTCTTTCAACCAGTCCATACCGATTATCACATCAAAACTCCCTAACTCTACTGGTATCAAATCAATCTTAAATGTTTCGCTAACCAGTTTAATTTCTCGATTCCGACATATATTATCTGCTGAAATTAATTTACCATTTGCTAATTCGAGTAAAAATTTACTATCCAAAGGCGTCAATGGACAACTTAATTTAGCACAAAAATCTCTACTCATATAGCTTCTATCCGCACCCGAATCAAATAAAACGTAAGCAGATTTATTGTCAATAAGAAACGTACCCGTAACAAGCTCCGGGTCTTCCTGTGCCTCTGCCGCATTAATATTGAAAACTCTTCCGCGGCCTTGTCCATTCGTGTTCTCCTGGTTCGGGCAATTTCTAATAATGTGGCCCGGTTTTCCACATTTATAACAAACTACATTGGCATAACTTGCTCCGACACTACTTGCTCCGCCATTACTCGTTCCGACACCATTTGTTCCTTTCGTTCTATTAACCCCTGGTCCGTAGACCTCACACTTCGCCGCGCTATGACCATTTCTTTTACACTTGTTGCAAAATTTGGTGCAGAACCCCGAGTGATTCTTTTCACACCTTTGGCATAGCTGCTTCTGATTGTTGTTGTTGTTGCGGTTATTATTGTTGTTGGGATGATTATTGTAGTTGCTGTTGCTGTTGTTGTTGTTGTTGTTGGGCCGTTTGTTGTAGTTGCGATTGATGTTGCGATTGTTGGGATAATTGTTGCGATTATTGTTGTAATTGCTGTTGTTGTTGTATTGGTGATTCTTATCACCGTTTTCCTCCCACTTTCTTTTGACTTGCTTCACATTGGTCTCTTCAGCAGTCTGTTCTTTAATTCTTTCTTCAATCTGGTTCACTAGTTTGTGAGCCATTCTACATGCATGTTGTATGGAGGCGGGCTCGTGTGAACTTATATCTTCTTGGATTCTTTCCGGTAATCCTTTCACAAACGCGTCGATCTTCTCTTCCTCATCTTCGAATGCTCCCGGACACAATAGGCACAATTCTGTGAATCGTCCTTCGTACGTGGTAATATCAAATCCTTGGGTTCGTAACCCTCTAAGTTCTGTCTTGAGCTTATTGACCTCGGTTCTGGGACAGTACTTCTCGTTCATCAAGTGCTTGAATGCTGACCACGGTAGTGCGTACGCATCGTCTTGTCCCACTTGCTCTAGATAGGTATTCCACCATGTTAACGCAGAACCTGTGAAGGTATGCGTAGCGTACTTCACTTTGTCCTCTTCAGTACACTTACTTATGGCAAACACCGATTCGACCTTCTCGGTCCACCGTTTTAATCCGATTGGTCCTTCGGTTCCATCAAATTCTAAAGGTTTGCAGGCAGTGAATTCTTTGTAGGTGCATCCTACACGATTTCCTGTACTGCTAGATCCAAGGTTATTGTTGGTATGTAGCGCAGCCTGTACTGCGGCTATGTTTGAAGCTAGAAAAGTACGGAATTCCTCTTCATTCATATTCACGGTGTGTCGAGTAGTCGGTGCCATTTCCTTCAAAATAGTTAAATGGAACAAGTTAATCATACAGAATATTAAGAGTAGTTAATAGTATTTCGTAGCATAATATGAACTCATTTATAAAAGCTTTTTCTTCATATTAGCGTTTTATAAGTTTAAATTCGGGTAGTACCTACCCGTTAAGTTCATACTTAGTAGCTAATATACAATTCAACTACTACAATTCTATATGAAAAACTGATTATAATAATATTTCGCGTTCAAACTTTTATACAATATTTTACAAACTTACAATACCGCTTATTTTACATAAAGCATGAAATATAGCACACAATAACTTTGATACAAGATAGTTGTGAAGATAATTCTAGCTAGTACACAAGTCGTTCAGCAAAGGCAATAAAGACACGTAATTCATACGTCCAGAAACAAGTCATGCATTCTGGTTTTACTAGGACTACTTCCCATCCTTGGTCTTGTGCAACATAACCGTTATGGCCGTTGATAAGACAGCGTGTTGTAGCGTCATCAAAGGGACGAGGGTTACGTAATGTCCAACAGTCCCGTAACAATCTAAAAACCTCATTTCTTACCCCAATTACCGACTCCGTCACTTGTGGGAACGTTTTATTTAATAGTTGTAGCCCGATGTTCTTGTTCTCACTTTGGTGAGAAGCGAACATTACTAATCCGTAAGCATAACATGCTTCTTTATGTTGCATGTTAGCCGCTTTTTCTAAATCACGAAGTCCAATATTCGGATATATTGAGTCAAAATAATTTCTTAACCCATTGCGTAAAATAGCATTTGGGTTCCCCGCAATATATGCGTCAAAGTAAACATATCGTAACTTATGGATTTCCCAATGTGATATCCCCCATCTTTCGAACGAAAACCTTTTATAAACCAAGGCATTCTTGGAACGTTCTTCGAATGTCTTACAAACTGATCTTGCCTTAAATAGTTGTGCCGAAGAATTCTGACCGACTCTAGACAAGATTTCATCAATCATGTCTCCGGGTAGGTCTCTTAAAATATTGGGTTGTCTATCCATTTTGTGTTTTTATACTGTAAAATAGACAAGAGTTAGATTCATAAAAAAAAATACTTATTAATACAAGCAATTTTTATATATATCATAAAGCATAAGAACACTATATTACATATATTACACCACACGAATACAACTATCTTATTCCGACTCGCTTGTTTCTTCTTCTTCGGTTTTGGTTCGTTTTGCCAAGTTTCTAGGGATATATGATGTTCCCCTAATACGAGCCGTCGTGATCCACATTGGTTTAGAAAAACCTGGTGGTTTAGAGGTTCCCGGGTCATTGTTACAACTTAAGGACTTCGGGGGTTGACGATACATATAAAGTTCATCGGGGTTGGAATTAGATTTCTCTATTTTTATGCCCTTTCCCTTATTATTTTCTTTTGCATTTTTAAATTCAGTTGGGGTAATTTCTATAACATCATCGGAATTCTCGTCGGAATCCGATTCATCGGAGAATTGGTAATCCTCCCAATATTTTGCTTCCTTGGTGGAAACACCATTGACCATAATTAACCTTGGTCGGTTGGTTGAGGATTCTCTTTTACTTAACCGTTTTATTATTTCCCCCACCGGTTCTATTTCTTCTTTCGGTTCCGATTCTTCTTCCGGTTCTGATTCTTCTTCCGGTTCCGACTCTTCTTCCGGTTCCTCTTCGGGAACTTGTGAATCAGTCCACGAATCATTCCAATTTACATTTGACTCTTCATTATTATTAGGTGAGTCAATGGGACTTGTTCTAGAGGTAGACATCTATCACATAATATCAAACACGTTAAGAGATTAATATATCACATAATATTCATATGTTAAAAATATATAGTTTCCAACAAAAATGTTAAGCAATCATTTTTAAAGAAAACACGGTCGAAGTCCAGACTCACTAATGCATCCAAACAAACTCGATAAGACACACTAATGCAAATTTCTGGTTCTCTAAGACCAACGCTCGGATACCAACTGAAATGTCCCGTTCTTATTGATTAAAAACGTTCCATATTAATTGATTTCGTTGCGAGGTTTTGACCTCTATATGAGACGTTTTTCAAAGACTGCATTCATTTTAAAACAAACCATAACCTTTATTTCATCAATAAAGGTTTAAAAAGCTTTACGTAGATTATCAAATAATGATAATCTAAAATATCCTGTTTACACACGACTATTACATAATGGTTTACAATACAAATATGTTACAACAAAATAAGTTTCTTGAATGCAGTTTTTACACAATATCATACAAGCATGGACTCCAAATCTCGTCCTTATTTAAGTATGCGACAGCGGAAGCTCTTAATAATCACCTGAGAATAAACATGCTTAAAACGTCAACAAAAATGTTGGTGAGTTATAGGTTTAACCTATATATATCAAATCCTAATAATAGACCACAAGATTTCATATTTCAATACACATCCCATACATAGAGATAAAAATCATTCATATGGTGAACACCTGGTAACCGACAATAACAAGATGCATATATAAGAATATCCCCATCATTCCGGGACACCCTTCGGATATGATATAAATTTCGAAGTACTAAAGCATCCGGTACTTTGGATGGGGTTTGTTAGGCCCAATAGATCTATCTTTAGGATTCGCGTCAATTAGGGTGTCTGTTCCCTAATTCTTAGATTACCAGACTTAATAAAAAGGGGCATATTCGATTTCGATAATTCAACCATAGAATGTAGTTTCACGTACTTGTGTCTATTTTGTAAATCATTTATAAAACGTGCATGTATTCTCATCCCAAAAATATTAGATTTTAAAAGTGGGACTATAACTCACTTTCACAGATTTTTACTTCGTCGGGAAGTAAGACTTGGCCACTGGTTGATTCACGAACCTATAACAATATATACATATATATCAAAGTATGTTCAAAATATATTTACAACACTTTTAATATATTTTGATGTTTTAAGTTTATTAAGTCAGCTGTCCTCGTTAGTAACCTACAACTAGTTGTCCACAGTTAGATGTACAGAAATAAATCGATAAATATTATCTTGAATCAATCCACGACCCAGTGTATACGTATCTCAGTATTGATCACAACTCAAACTATATATATTTTGGAATCAACCTCAACCCTGTATAGCTAACTCCAACATTCACATATAGAGTGTCTATGGTTGTTCCGAAATATATATAGATGTGTCGACATGATAGGTCGAAACATTGTATACGTGTCTATGGTATCTCAAGATTACATAATATACAATACAAGTTGATTAAGTTATGGTTGGAATAGATTTGTTACCAATTTTCACGTAGCTAAAATGAGAAAAATTATCCAATCTTGTTTTACCCATAACTTCTTCATTTTAAATCCATTTTGAGTGAATCAAATTGCTATGGTTTCATATTGAACTCTATTTTATGAATCTAAACAGAAAAAGTATAGGTTTATAGTCGGAAAAATAAGTTACAAGTCGTTTTTGTAAAGGTAGTCATTTCAGTCGAAAGAACGACGTCTAGATGACCATTTTAGAAAACATACTTCCACTTTGAGTTTAACCATAATTTTTGGATATAGTTTCATGTTCATAAGAAAAATCATTTTTCCAGAATAACAACTTTTAAATCAAAGTTTATCATAGTTTTTAATTAACTAACCCAAAACAGCCCGCGGTGTTACTACGACGGCGTAAATCCGGTTTTACGGTGTTTTTCGTGTTTCCAGGTTTTAAATCATTAAGTTAGCATATCATATAGATATAGAACATGTGTTTAGTTGATTTTAAAAGTCAAGTTAGAAGGATTAACTTTTGTTTGCGAACAAGTTTAGAATTAACTAAACTATGTTCTAGTGATTACAAGTTTAAACCTTCGAATAAGATAGCTTTATATGTATGAATCGAATGATGTTATGAACATCATTACTACCTTAATTTCCTTGGATAAACCTACTGGAAAAGAGAAAAATGGATCTAGCTTCAATGGATCCTTGGATGGCTCGAAGTTCTTGAAGCAGAATCATGACACGAAAACAAGTTCAAGTAAGATCATCACTTGAAATAAGATTGTTATAGTTATAGAAATTGAACCAAAGTTTGAATATGATTATTACCTTGTATTAGAATGATAACCTACTGTAAGAAACAAAGATTTCTTAAGGTTGGATGATCACCTTACAAGATTGGAAGTGAGCTAGCAAACTTGAAAGTATTCTTGATTTTATGAAACTAGAACTTTTGGAATTTATGAAGAACACTTAGAACTTGAAGATAGAACTTGAGAGAGATCAATTAGATGAAGAAAATTGAAGAATGAAAGTGTTTGTAGGTGTTTTTGGTCATTGGTGTATGGATTAGATATAAAGGATATGTAATTTTGTTTTCATGTAAATAAGTCATGAATGATTACTCATATTTTTGTAATTTTATGAGATATTTCATGCTAGTTGCCAAATGATGGTTCCCACATGTGTTAGGTGACTCACATGGGCTGCTAAGAGCTGATCATTGGAGTGTATATACCAATAGTACATACATCTAAAAGCTGTGTATTGTACGAGTACGAATACGGGTGCATACGAGTAGAATTGTTGATGAAACTGAACGAGGATGTAATTGTAAGCATTTTTGTTAAGTAGAAGTATTTTGATAAGTGTATTTAAGTCTTTCAAAAGTGTATAAATACATATTAAAACACTACATGTATATACATTTTAACTGAGTCGTTAAGTCATCGTTAGTCGTTACATGTAAATGTTGTTTTGAAACCTTTAGGTTAACGATCTTGTTAAATGTTGTTAACCCAATGTTTATAATATCAAAATAGATTTTAAATTATTATATTATCATGATATTATGATGTACGAATATCTCTTAATATGATATATATACATTAAATGTCGTTAAAACGATAATCGTTACATATATGTCTCGTTTCAAAATCATTAAGTTAGTAGTCTTGTTTTTACATATGTAGTTCATTATTAATATACTTAATGATATGTTTACTTATCATAGTATCATGTTAACTATATATATATCCATATATATGTCATCATATAATTTTTACAAGTTTTAACGTTCGTGAATCACCGGTCAACTTGGGTGGTCAATTGTCTATATGAAACATATTTCAATTAATCAAGTCTTAACAAGTTTGATTGCTTAACATGTTGGAAACATTTAATCATGTAAATATCAATCTCAATTAATATATATAAACATGGAAAAGTTCGGGTCACTACAATAATAACCTTACTACTCAAATAAAGGAGGCGCAACAAGGAGTTTTAAAAGAGGAAAATTTAAAGGATAAAATACCCAAAGGATCGGAGAAGCATCTTAATATTCGGGAAGACGGAACCCGGTATAGGGCTGAAAGGATTTGGGTACCAAAATTTGGAGATATGAGAGAAATGGTACTTAGAGAAGCTCATAAAACCAGATACTCAATACATCCTGGAACGGGGAAGATGTACAAGGATCTCAAGAAACATTTTTAGTGGCTGGGTATGAAATCCGATGTTGCTAAATACGTAGGAGAATGTTTGACGTGTTCTAAGGTCAAAGTTGAGCATCAGAAACCATCAGGTCTACTTCAACAACCCGAAATCCCGGAATGAAAATGGGAAAACATTACCATGGATTTCATCCCTAAATTGCCAAGGACTGCAAGTGGTTTTGATACTATTTGGGTAATAGTTGATCGTCTCACCAAATCAGCACACTTCCTGCCAATAAGAGAAGATGACAAGATGGAGAAGTTAGCACGACTGTATTTGAAGGAAGTCATCTCCAGACATGGAATACCAATCTCTATTATCTCTGATAGGGATGGCAGATTTATTTCAAGATTCTGGCAGACATTACAGCAAGCATTAGGAACTCGTCTAGACATGAGTACTGCCTATCATCCACAAACTGATGGGCAGAGCGAAAGGACGATACAAACGCTTGAAGATATGCTATGAGCATGTGTTATTGATTTCGGAAACAGTTGGGATCGACATCTACCGTTAGCAGAATTTTCCTACAACAACAGCTACCATTCAAGCATTGAGATGGCGCCGTTTGAAGCACTTTATGGTAGAAAGTGTAGGTCTCCAATTTGTTGGAGTGAAGTGGGGGATAGACAGATTACAGGTCCGGAGATTATACAAGAAACTACCGAGAAGATCATCCAAATTCAACAACGGTTGAAAACAGCCCAAAGTCGACAAAAGAGCTACGCTGACATTAAAAGAAAAGATATTGAATTTGAAATTAGAGAGATGGTCATGCTTAAAGTTGCACCTTGGAAAGGCGTTATTCGATTTGGTAAATGAGGGAAATTAAATCCAAGGTATATTGGACCATTCAAGATTATTGATCGTGTCGGACCAGTAGCTTACCGACTTGAGTTACCTCAACAACTCGCGGCTGTACATAACACTTTCCACGTCTCGAATTTGAAGAAATGTTTTGCTAAAGAAGATCTCACTATTCGGTTAGATGAAATCCAAATCAACGAAAAACTTCAATTCATCGAAGAACCCGTCGAAATAATGGATCGTGATGTTAAAAGACTTAAGCAAAACAAGATACCAATTGTTAAGATTCGATGGAATGCTCGTAGAGGACCCGAGTTCACCTGGGAGCGTGAAGATCAGATGAAGAAGAAATACCCGCATCTATTTCAAGAAGATTTGTCAACACCTTCAACAGCTTAAAATTTCGGGACGAAATTTATTTAACGGGTAGGTACTGTAGTGACCCGAACTTTTCCATGTTTATATATATTAATTGAGATTGATATTTACATGATTAAATGTTTCCAACATGTTAAGCAATCAAACTTGTTAAGACTTGATTAATTGAAATATGTTTCATATAGACAATTGACCACCCAAGTTGACCGGTGATTCACGAACGTTAAAACTTGTAAAAACTATATGATGACATATATATGGATATATATATAGTTAACATGATACTATGATAAGTAAATATATTATTAAGTGTATTAACAATGAAATACATATGTAAAAATAAGACTACTAACTTAATGATTTCGAAACGAGACATATATGTAACGATTATCGTTGTAACGACATTTAACTGTATATACATCATACTAAGATATATTATATATCATAATATCATGATAATATAACAATTTAACATCTCATTTGTTATAATAAATAATGGGTTAACAACATTCAACAAGATCGTTAACCTAAAGGTTTCAAAACAACATTTACATGTAACGACTAACGATGACTTAACGACTCAGTTAAAATGTATATACATGTAGTGTTTTAATATGTATTCATACACTTTTGAAAGACTTCAAGACACTTATCAAAATACTTCTACTTGACAAAAATGCTTACAATTACATCCTCGTTCAGTTTCATCAACAATTCTACTCGTATGCACCCGTATTCGTACTCGTACAATACACAGCTTTTAGATGTATGTACTATTGGTATATACACTCCAATGATCAGCTCTTAGCAGCCCATGTGAGTCACCTAACACATGTGGGAACCATCATTTGGCAACTAGCATGAAATATCTCATAAAATTACAAAAATATGAGTAATCATTCATGACTTATTTACATGAAAACAAAATTACATATCCTTTATATCTAATCCATACACCAACGACCAAAAACACCTACAAACACTTTCATTCTTCAATTTTCTTCATCTAATTGATCTCTCTCAAGTTCTATCTTCAAGTTCTAAGTGTTCTTCATATATTCTACAAGTTCTAGTTACATAAAATCAAGAATACTTTCAAGTTTGCTAGCTCACTTCCAATCTTGTAAGGTGATCATCCAACCTCAAGAAATCTTTGTTTCTTATAGTAGGTTATCATTCTAATACAAGGTAATAATCATATTCAAACTTTGGTTCAATTTCTATAACTATAACAATCTTATTTCAAGTGATGATCTTACTTGAACTTGTTTTCGTGTCATGATTCTGCTTCAAGAACTTCGAGCCATCCAAGAATCCGTTGAAGCTAGATCCATTTTTCTATTTTCCAGTAGGTTTATCCAAGGAACTTAAGGTAGTAATGATGTTCATAACATCATTCGATTCATACATATAAAGCTATCTTATTCGAAGGTTTAAACTTGTAATCACTAGAACATAGTTTAGTTAATTCTAAACTTGTTCGCAAACAAAAGTTAATCCTTCTAACTTGACTGATAAAATCAACTAAACACATGTTCTATATCTATATGATATGCTAACTTAATGATTTAAAACCTGGAAACACGAAAAACACCGTAAAACCGGATTTACGCCGTCGTAGTAACACCGCGGGCTGTTTTGGGTTAGTTAATTAAAAACTATGATAAACTTTGATTTAAAAGTTGTTATTCTGAGAAAATGATTTTCATTATGAACATGAAACTATATCCAAAAATTATGGTTAAACTCAAAGTGGAAGTATGTTTTCTAAAATGGTCATCTAGACGTCGTTCTTTCGACTGAAATGACTACCTTTACAAAAACGACTTGTAACTTATTTTTCCGACTATAAACCTATACTTTTTCTGTTTAGATTCATAAAATAGAGTTCAATATGAAACCATAGCAATTTGATTCACTCAAAACGGATTTAAAATGAAGAAGTTATGGGTAAAACAAGATTGGATAATTTTTCTCATTTTAGCTACGTGAAAATTGGTAACAAATCTATTCCAACCATAACTTAATCAACTTGTATTGTATATTATGTAATCTTGAGATACCATAGACACGTATACAATGTTTCGACCTATCATGTCGACACATCTATATATATTTCGGAACAACCATAGACACTCTATATGTGAATGTTGGAGTTAGCTATACAGGGTTGAGGTTGATTCCAAAATATATATAGTTTGAGTTGTGATCAATACTGAGATACGTATACACTGGGTCGTGGATTGATTCAAGATAATATTTATCGATTTATTTCTGTACATCTAACTGTGGACAACTAGTTGTAGGTTACTAACGAGGACAGCTGACTTAATAAACTTAAAACATCAAAATATATTAAAAGTGTTGTAAATATATTTTGAACATACTTTGATATATATGTTTATATTGTTATAGGTTCGTGAATCAACCAGTGGCCAAGTCTTACTTCCCGACGAAGTAAAAATCTGTGAAAGTGAGTTATAGTCCCACTTTTAAAATCTAATATTTTTAGGATGAGAATACATGCAGGTTTTATAAATGATTTACAAAATAGACACAAGTACGTGAAACTACATTCTATGGTTGAATTATCGAAATCGAATATGCCCCTTTTTATTAAGTCTGGTAATCTAAGAATTAGGGAACAGACACCCTAATTGACGCGAATCCTAAAGATAGATCTATTGGGCCTAACAAACCCCATCCAAAGTACCGGATGCTTTAGTACTTCGAAATTTATATCATATCCGAAGGGTGTCCCGGAATGATGGGGATATTCTTAAATATGCATCTTGTTAATGTAAGTTACCAGGTGTTCACCATATGAATGATTTTTATCTCTATGTATGGGATGTGTATTGAAATATGAAATCTTGTGGTCTATTATTATGATTTGATATATATAGGTTAAACCTATAACTCACCAACATTTTTGTTGACGTTTTAAGCATGTTTATTCTCAGGTGATTATTAAGAGCTTCCGCTATCGCATACTTAAATAAGGACGAGATTTGGAGTCCATGCTTGTATGATATTGTGTAAAAACTGCATTCAAGAAAATTATTTTGTTGTAACATATTTGTATTGTAAACCATTATGTAATGGTCGTGTGTAAACAGGATATTTTAGATTATCATTATTTGATAATCTACGTAAAGCTTTTTAAAACCTTTATCTATGAAATAAAGGTTATGGTTTGTTTTAAAAATGAATGCAGTCTTTGAAAAACGTCTCATATAGAGGTCAAAACCTCGCAACGAAATCAATTAATATGGAACGTTTTTAATCAATAAGAACGGGACATTTCAGAAACTGGCCTTTTATAGGCAAATTTTTGGAATGTGATGCCCATGCGAGTGCATGGGGTTTTAGTACATTTCTCATGCACTCGCATAGCTCATGCAAGTGTATAGGGTTTTAGTGCATTTCTCATGCACTCGCATGGCCAGCTGGTCCAGCTCATTTTATTTTGTTTTCTTGTTTGTCGACATATTATTATATATATATAATATATATATAATTTATATTAATTAATTATATATATATTATATTATATTCATGTGCATAGTTAACTTGTAATTTTAAGTCCGTTGACTCGCGCGTTGACTCGCGCGTTGATGCTCGGTTTTTGTCTCGGCTCCGGATTTTCGAACGTTACTTCGTATGCTTTAATAACTTGCATTCTACGTTTCGTGACTCGTACCTTTGTCACAATATAGACTTACATTACCAATAACTATATTACCCGAAGTATATCTTGTACGTTCAAGTGTCTTGGTCACTAGCTTCTTTAATTTACCTTCTCGTTATTTATTAAAATACATTTAATAATATATTAAGTCTTTATAACAAATCGTTTTAAATCTAAGTTTATATTATATTTTATCACGTTATAAAACATATATATTATCATTCAGGAATGTATAATCTGTACGTTTGAACGTGTTAGTTATTTACATCTTCGAATCTTCATATTTAACTTTCTCTAATCCTTAGTCTAATGTCAAACGAATGTGTTCTCGTACTTTTGACACTAAATCAAATAGATATTATAAAGTTTAGTTTTCTAAAACTATTTATACTCAAATCACATAATTTATCACTAGAACTTATGTTTAATTTAATTCCTCAAACGTTCTAATTAACTTATAAAAATATTAATCGAATCAATAAACGAATGTCACTATCATTTACAAAATACATGTATATATATATATGTATGTATATATATATATATATATATATATATATATATATATATATATATTATATGCACATCTATTTTACATATAATTGTTCGTGAATCGTTGGGAATAGTCGAAAGGTAATTGAATACATTAACATAGTTCCAAAATTTTTGAGACTCAACATTACAGACTTTGCTTATCGTGTCGAAATCATATAAAGATTAAGTTTAAATTTGGTCGGAAATTTTCAGGTCGTCACAGTACCCACCCGTTAAAGAAATTTCGTCCCGAAATTTGACAGAGATCGTCATTGTTGACAATAAGAATGTTTTCATGACGAATACGAGTTGAAAGTTAGAGTTTTATCACCATTGAGTAATATAGATAAAACAATTCCATCATGCGAAGAGTACGAATGAAGCTATCACAAAAGAGTGAAATGAGAAATAAAGATTTGTCTTAACTCTTGACTTGGTCACAGTTGATTTCTGAAATTCACGAAAATTAAAGAAAATCTTCGAAATCTAAATAAGATTTGATTTTTCGGTAATTAAGGAAATTAGGATTTTCTCTGATTCAATGCGTAAGCCATCTTGCTTGCTATGTCTGATATTTCGCTATAAATTGACCTCTTCCGTTTCATTTATTTTCACCACTCCTATAATCTTCTTCCTTATTTTGTACATCCCAATAGGTTGTGAAAATGTTAAATCCAGTCCTGATTCTTGACATTTTCCTGGCTATCGTATCGGTCATTCTTCTTTTTCTTCTTCCACCGGAGGAATCTATTTACTTCTACTATTACCTTGGGGTTATAGTGTTTTTAGTTATCCCGTGTCTTTACGTTGCAATATGTATTGATATACACGGTTTGTAATTTATGTGTTGTTGGCAGGCTTTATATTTTCCCTTATATTTAGGAGCTCCATACTTTTGTTTTTCCTTCCTGACTTCAAGTCAAGCGAATAATGGTCTAGAATTTGTAGATATGGAGTTTCGAATGATCAAAATATAAAAGCAGAAAGGAAAGGTAATAGCACGTTTTGATTTGTCAAATTACCAGAATATCCGAAAAAGACCGAATCATCAAGAAAAATATTTTCTTGATATGTTTAGAGGTTAAATAGAATGAAAGAGTTATGTAACATGGCTCATGATGAGGGTATGATCTGTGAACCTTTATCACGTTCCATTAGAAACTCAGCATGATTTACTGTAATATAATCACGTTGATCCAGTGTCATTATATTATACTAACTCATGCTTCAATTCCCAACACTACTTCAAAAACATTCATATTTTAAACTCGAAGGTTTCAAAATTTAGAAACTAAAATAGTTTCTTTTATGATGTAACACAGATAGCGCGAAGAGGTAAATGATTTCGGATAACAATAGTTATGAAGATATCTTCAGAAATATCGAAGATATTTATAATGAAAAATATGATGATATCTTAGAATATCTAAGATCAGAGGATGATGAAGAATATTGTTCGCAAGGGGTTAGAGTAAGGAGCAAGGTATTCACTAAAGACTTCAGCAGACACTTAATCATTTGGATTCTTTGAAGGTAGATTTAGTCTTTGTGATTTGTCCACAGCCTCCTTCATGGTTTGCTCAATCCGTTTTCCAGTTCCAAACCTTCTCTTTTTCTGAGCTTTGCCAACACATTATTCTTTATCATCAAACTTTTGACTGTTACGGTTGTCTACAGTTTCTGCTGCTTCATTCAGCTTTTTCAAAGTTCAGTATATTGGTTCGTGGACTGGGCGATTTTCAGAATTTCAGAATTGAAGATCATAATTCTAGGAGATAAAGGTTATATCTCAACTTGGATTCTGATATGTTAAAATCAGAATGTGCAATTGAATTTGAATGAGTATGGTTGTTTTGTTTTCTATGAAAGAATGTATATCGTTATGAAAGTAGTGAGTATAGTTGATGATTGCTGAATCAAAATCGAAAAATGTAACATATTAATTGTGAATTTATATATCTCTCGGGTATTACCTACCCATTAAAAGTTTCACAAGTAATATTTTGTACAAGAGAATTTTTATTACAGTCTTTATGAAAATATATATATATATATATATATATATATATATATATATATATATATATATATATATATATATATATATATGTATATTTTCTGCAGATGTAACATAGATTTAATGAGTTAATATTAAATTAAACTCATTTGATTTACGGTGAGAATTATAATTAAGAAATCTCTAAAACTTTAGAAATTACGCAATCTTCGCGGATTATTTCTTCAACGTAAATAAAATTATGAATCAATACTTTATTATTCATTTTTATTAATTTTTCCTCGGTGAATGATGTTGGTGCCTGTGGAATTCTTGCGAACTTCGCAAGATACGAATGATGTTGTCTAGAAAGTTTTGAGAATATCGATGATGAAAGTGTAAAATCAAACATATAATTGAATAATACACTTGGTTTATTATGAAATGGAATTCATTGAATTTAAACAAAGATTGTAGTTAACGATGGTTAAGTTGTTAACGACGGATGTACATCATAGCATATTAGTAACATGAATTAACCGAGTAGTATCTACCCTTATTTAATTCATACATAATAGCTTAGTACGAAAAGATATATTATGGTTTCCAAAATTCTTTGAAAATAATAAGTTAATATTTCCATAGCTCATAATTTCAATATATCCATTGGTGATTGTGGTGTTGATATCGTTGGTGGTTATGTAACTGGTGGAGCTTGTAGTGTTATAGGTATTGTTGGTGTTGGTGATACTGATGGTGATGCTGGTGATACTAACAATAATGCTAGTGCTGCTTGTATATCAAGTCTATTTTGTAACGCATGCATCATTCCTGTCAGGGTTTCTATTCTCCCCTCTATCATCTCTATCCATCCACTCATCTTGATTTACAGTTATGATTCGAATAAATAATTTCTAAAACTTTAGAGATTACATAATCACCGTAGAATATTTCCCTGATGAAGTTATGAATCAATACTTCATCATTTGTTGTTGTTGTTGGTATTACTTGGTATTTACAGGACGTATGACGTTGATGCTCGTGGGACAGATTGTGATGATGAGGTTTGCGATACGGATGTTGTTGGTGGTGGTAATGGTACTGTTGGTGTTGATGCGGGTGGTGCAGTTGGTGTTTGTGGGGCTTGTGACGACCCGGAAATTTCTGACCAAATTTAAACTTGATCTTTATATGGTTTCGACACGATAAGCAAAGTCTGTTTAACCGAGCCTCGAATACTTTTTATCCGCCACTGATGAACCACGGACCACGAAATAATGCCCTATATCTTAAATCAACTGAATAGGAAATGATGGCTTTCCTGTTTTCAAATTAAGTGTACGTTTCAATTAGTTTATATTATTATAATTATTAAATTAGTAATTGATTTCGTGAATTGAAATTATTAAGAGTAAAAGTGATTGTGATGGAAAACAAACTGAACCCACTTGATCTATTCCATTCACCCGATAATTAATTTAGATTACTATTTAGTATTGTGTTTAATTGGATTACTGTTTTAGATTGACTATGTTACTGTGTGCGATTGATAACCATTTCATTCACTAATACTTAATTATATATATATATATATATATATAGTCATATGATTATGGAAAACTCTCACCCGTGACTCATAAGTAAAAAGTAAATAGAATATCAGAACAATTCCATATACTAATGGACACAATAGTTAGTCATTTGCATACGTGAGACAGCATTAGCTTATATTAATGATTTTTTTACAACCTTTTTATACTCTACTTTTTAATCTTCTTTCTAATTATATAAGCAAACACCACACATCACTTATCTGAATCTCATTCTCTTGCTCTTATCTATAATATACATTATATATAACACTAAATGAAGAACACCCACAAACCGATTACTCCTAATTATGTTTCCGTTCAACCTATAACAAGATCATAACCTGTGAACCATAGAATCACCTAAACCCATCACTTACTTCTTCGGTTCACAACCCACCTTGATCACTTCCAACCCGCCACCATACTCCACCTTCCATCCTCTCTCACACCCTCATCTTCTTCGTGACAAACCACCATCAAACCCCTATTCGAATACCACACTCACCATTACATCACCACCATGAAACCAACTGTTTTGCAGCCATCCTTTCTATCTTTCAGCTGAACCAAAACCGACTGCTACTACGATCTATCTCCTCTTTATTGTTAAACCACCGCTAAACACCATAACCCACCACCTTAAACCTATCACAACCACCTTCTCTCTCTCTCATTTCTTTCCCTCTCTTCTTTGTTTGAACTATACACCACCATAACCATCTTCTGTTTGCCTCCTGTCCATTCCTATTTATATTTGAACTACGGCCTTCCAGCACCATCTTCACATCCAAAAACACCACTTAATTTATGTTGCTACGCTGCTGTATATTTTTCTGTCGCGAGCTGCTACTGCAGCTACAAAAATTTCAGTTGTACTCGTTGCTGACCCCTGTTTGCCGTTCGACAAAACCACCACCATCGAAACATCGTAAGCTATTGCAATTATCTGTGGTTCGACTACTGCTGCTGCTGTACACACACTTGCAACCATCACAAACGAGATTGCTGTAACTAAATTGAAGTTCGATTGTACCAATGAAAATAGAAGATGGAGGCGTGGACAGATGTTGTTGCTATCTATTCTCTTGTTGGGGTTTGGTTTTATGAAGAATGATGATTGTGCTAACAATAATGATTGATGATGAGCAACTGGAGTATTTTAAATAGAAGCAGGGTTGCGAATGCACCATCATTTTTTTTTAACCGTCCCACTAATTAAAGAATCCAATGTCTTTCGTATATTTTTTTTTATTAAACTGGAAACGTAATCAAATTGTGATGCGAACTGAATTAATAATTTGGGCCGTGAGCCACAGTTTGGCCGTGAGCCACTGATGGACCGAAAATGATTATTGGGCCGATATGTTACTACTTGTTGGGCTGGGTTCATGTCGTGATATTAGGCCTAATAATAATGATGATGGTAAATAAGATGATAATGACTAGGATAGATAAGGATGATTATGATCGTGGCATGTATAAAATGATGATGATATACACGATTAAGTATGATGATGATGTTATTATGATGACCGTATGATTTTAGGATGTGAGGATACTAATTAATGATGATGTTTGATTATGATCATAATAATAATATTAATGAGATGATGAAGATGTATATTAGTGATGATAAAATGGTAAATGATGATGAATTGATTATGAAGAAGAATGAGACACATATGGGTTATAAACATTTAATGAGTTTAGTAAATCAAAAAGTAACCAACGGAACAATAGTTTGGGTATTGTTTGTCTTATGCAAGAGATCATGGGTTCGAGCCCTGTTTGGGGCACTTCGTTTTTGGAAAGGCTTTTTAAGGTTCGTGAATCTAAGGCCAACCCTGCATTGTTCAATGTCGTCATATGTATTTTTACTACAAAATACAATATCGTGAGTTTCATTACTCCCTTTTTATATATTTTTGGGCTGAGAATACATGCACTGTTTTTAAATGTTTTACGAAATAGGCACAAGTACTAAAACTAATTCTATGTGGGTTTAAACCAGAAATATACCCTTAGCTTGGTAACATTAAACTACTTGTCTATGTACGGTAGGCGCGAATCCTAAAGATAGATATATTGGGCCTGACAAACCCCATCCTGACTATGGGATGCTTTAGTACTTCGAGGTTATTTTAAACACACCTGATCTGGTGTACTTCGGAGGGTAAAACATGAACGTTAAGGCTTGTTACGGGGTGCCTACAGCTTATAGAATACTTTTATGCACTTGCGAGTGTACATATATTTATGAAACTGAAATCTTGTGGTCTATCAAAATTACTGAATTTTATGATTGTATATGATAAACCTATGAACTCACCAACCTTTTGGTTGACACTTTTAAGCATGTTTATTCTCAGGTATGAAAGAAATCTTCCACTGTGCATTTGCTCATATTACATGGAGTCGTTCAGGGCATATTTAAGTCAGTACCTCGCGATGGGACCAAATATTGAAGACTTCGTCCAGATGGATTAGGACGGGTCGTCACAGGTGGTATCAGAGCGGTGGTCTTAGCGAACCAGGTCTTGCATTAGTGTGTCTAACTGATAGTTGTTAGGATGCATTAGTGAGTCTGGACTTCGACCGAGTCTGCATGTCAAAAGTTTTGCTTATCATTTCTTGTCGGAAATTACCTGCTTATCATTCTTAGTCTAGACATGTTTTACTGCATTGATTGCATGAATAGTGTATAGACAAAATTCATATCTTAGCGTATCTGCTACTGTAGACTTTACCTGACAGCTTCCGTAGATTCCTCCGTAAGTTATGGGATTTTAGTATTATATATGCATATGTAAATTATGTATTGCAGGGTACTAATCTACATCCTATAATCTATTTCTTATCGAAAATCCTTCATCTGATCGTATGAGATGAATCCCTCAACCAGTTCGAATTCCTCGAATTCCGACAGCTATTCCGACATGGAGTTTCACCTAAGCTCCAAAAGCAGTGTCACCAGGAGGAATTAACCAATCATCCATCCCTAATTCATCTGATGGGTTCATAGTCGACTTAATCAATGGAGACGCGAAGAAGGCGATCCCTTCCACCAACCGAATTCACCTCTTGGTGAAGAACCTGAAGCACATATCGGCGAACCTGTTCGAAACACCATTTTCTCTCTCATTTCCTGAATACCTCGCCACGATTATATTCTATCTAAAATTTTAAACCTTATTCATTCGCTCGTTCTGACTGACAATCATCCCATAATAATAGAAGAAGTCAACGAACTTCGCGCCCGAGTAATCAATTTGGAGAATATGGTGCAAATTTTACCAGCTTCAGCAACATCACCGGCACTAACAGTACCCAAACATCAAAACCAGTACCACCAACAACCCAAGTTCAACATCACACACCTCAACATCTCATTATGTACCTCGAGCATAATCATCAATCTGCGAATCGTTCTACATCATTTATCTTCGTTTGACATGGCGATTATGTAATCTCTAATGTTTTAGAGATTATATATTCTTGTTCTAACGGTAAATAAAATGAGTTTAATATAATATTGACTCATTAAATCCATGATTACATCTGAAGAAAATATATATGTATATATATTTTCATAAAGATTATAATTAAAAATTCTTTCGTACAAACTGTTAATGGTGAAAATATTTTAACGGGTAGGTAATACCCGAGGAATATTTAGATTTCACATTAATAAGTACACTGTACATTTTTCCAAATCTAATTCAATAGTCATTTACTATCCTACTTACACCCACAGATATACGTATCTGTTACCGCAGAATAACCATTTTCATTCAATTTCATATTTGGATTTTGACATATCAGAATCCAACAAGTGGCATAATGAAGAAAACATTTGATAAAATAAAATTTGTTAGAAACAAACAAATTAACTATGAGAAATTTTGTTAAGAATCCACGCTAATTGTTCCTAGCTAACTGATTACATTTTATTTATCACAATTTAATTATCGCAATTTACATTCTTGCAATTTTATTTATCTTCATTTAATTTCCGTTATTTACTTTACGCACTTTATTTATCGTCATTTAATTTCTGTTATTTATTTTTACGCACTTTAAATATCGGGACATGTATACAAGGTTTTGACATATCATATCGACTCATATATATATATATTATTTAGAATAACCATAGACACTCTATATGCAGTAATGATCGAGTTCTCTATACAGGGTTGAGGTTGATTCTATAATAATATATATATACTTTGAGTTGTGATCGAGTGTGAGACCTGTACACGGGTCACGATACGTATTAATTAATTCGAATATTATATATTAAACTATAAATGAATTATTGAACAATCAACTGTGGACTATCGACTGTGGACTAATAACATTGGACAATTAAAATGAATTAAAATATTGATTATAAAATATATGGAACTAAACAACTCTTCAAGTTTGCCACTTGATTTCATCTTAAACCTCATTTGTATCTTGACGATTACAATCTGCGTTCAAACTTTTCCTGATTCTTGAAAACACCTCAATCGAGAGGATGAACCAACCGCACCTCATCTATAGAAGAAGAGATTGATGCATATAATTATGCACCTGAAAACACTCAGAACCTGAATAAACGATTAACACGTATCTGTGCTAGCTCATTTGGCATTGTTATTACCGAAAATAACTCTGCAATTCCTTTTCAAATTAGCAAATTTTGTCACAGCTCCAGCAAGTCAACTTCGACTTTTCGTTCGAAACAACCTTATTATAACATTGATATATAAATGTGCTCTTTTATTGTTACTGGAGAACCTTTTATGTACCACCATAGTACCATCAGCGTTTAATCATCTAAAAACACAATTCTCCTGAAAACCCCTCGGATTGATAACCGATGATTCAGATATCGTAGCATTAAATGCAGAGGAAACAGAAAAATGGTAGATGGTCTAAAACTGCCAAAAGTTTGATAATAAAGAATTGAATGTTGGGAACGCTCGATAGAAAATTTGGTACTAAAAAACAGATTGAGCTAACCATGAAGGAGACCAAGGATAAATACAAGGACCAAACCCTATATTCAAAGAATCCAGGTAATTCTGGATCCGCTGAAATCTTTAGAGAATATCTTGTTCCGAAGTCATGTTAAAATCTTGCGGAAAATTTTTCTTCATCAACCTTCGAACTTAGAAATTCCAAAATATCATCATAAATATCTTTGATATTTCTGAGGATATTTTCATAAATATTCTTGTCCGAAATTATCTACCTCTTCGTGCTTTCTGTATTCCATTATATTGGAAACTTCTGTAAAATCTAAGTATAAATTATGAATGAATTGTGGAGAAGTGTTGGGAATTGAAGCATGGGTTAGTATAATATAATGACGCTTGGCCAACATGATTATATTACGGTAAGTCATGCTAAGTTTCTAATGGAACGTGGTGATTCACAGACAATATCATCATCATGTGGAATGTTACACGACTCTTTCATTCAACTTATTCTTTAAACATATCACGAATAAATTCTCTTGATAATTATGTTCTTTCCGTGATTCCAATAGTTGCTAATTAAGCATGCTATTACATTAGCTTTCTGCTTATAACATTTTCTTTATATTCCTTGAATTCTAAAAAAAAATCCACCTATACTATGTCAAAAGATAAATCTCTTTCTCAATCTTTTGTGACAGCTTCACTCGTACGCTCACATAATTGAATCGTTTTATCTACATTAATTAATAATGATAAAACTCTATTTATCAACTCATATTCTTCATAAAGACATTTTTATTGTTAGCCATGACGACCTCACTCAAATTTCGGGATGAAATTTCTTTAACGGGTAGGTACTGTGACGACCCGGAAATTTCTGACCAAATTTAAACTTGATCTTTATATGGTTTCGACACGATAAGCAAAGTCTGTTTAACCGAGCCTCGAATACTTTTTATCCGCCACTGATGAACCACGGACCACGAAATAATGCCCTAAATCTTAAATCAACTGAATAGGAAATGATGGCTTTCCTGTTTTCAAATTAAGTGTACGTTTCAATTAGTTTATATTATTATAATTATTAAATTAGTAATTGATTTCGTGAATTGAAATTATTAAGAGTAAAAGTGATTGTGATGGAAAACAAACTGAACCCACTTGATCTATTCCATTCACCCGATAATTAATTTAGATTACTATTTAGTACTGTGTTTAATTGGATTACTGTTTTAGATTGACTATGTTACTGTGTGCGATTGATAACCATTTCATTCACTAATACTTAATTATATATATATATATATATATATATATATATATATATATATATATATATATATATATATATATATATATATATATATATATAGTCATATGATTATGGAAAACTCTCACCCGTGACTCATAAGTAAAAAGTAAATAGAATATCAGAACAATTCCATATACTAATGGACACAATAGTTAGTCGTTTGCATACGTGAGACAGCATTAGCTTATATTAATGATTTTTTTTACAACCTTTTTATACTCTACTTTTTAATCTTCTTTCTAATTATATAAGCAAACACCACACATCACTTATCTGAATCTCATTCTCTGGCTCTTATCTATAATATACATATATATAACACTAAATGAAGAACACCCACAAACCAATTACTCCTAATTATGTTTCCGTTCAACCTATAACAAGATCATAACCTGTGAACCATAGAATCACCTAAACCCATCACTTACTTCTTCGGTTCACAACCCACCTTGATCACTTCCAACCCGCCACCACACTCCACCTTCCATCCTCTCTCACACCCTCATATTCTTCGTGACAAACCACCATCAAACCCCTATTCGAATACCACACTCACCATTACATCACCACCATGAAACCAACTGTTTTGCAGCCATCCTTTCTATCTTTCAGCTGAACCGAAACCGACTGTTACTATGATCTATCTCCTCTTTATTGTTAAACCACCGCTAAACACCATAACCCACCACCTTAAACCTATCACAACCACCTTCTCTCTCTCTCTCATCTCTTTCCCTCTCTTCTTTGTTTGAACTATACACCACCATAACCATATTCTGTTTGCCTCCTGTCCATTCCTATTTCTATTTGAACTACGGCCTTCCAGCACCATCTTCACATCCGAAAACACCACTTAATTTATGTTGCTACGCTGCTGTATATTTTTCTGTCGCGAGCTGCTACTGCAGCTACAAAAATATCAGTTGTACTCGTTGCTGACCCCTGTTTGCCGTTCGACAAAACCACCACCATCGAGCCATCGTAAGCTATTGCAATTATCTGTGGTTCGACTACTGCTGCTGCTGTACACACACTTGCAACCATCACAAACGAGATTGCTGTAACTAATGTGGAGTTCGATTGTACCAATGAAAATAGAAGATGGAGGCGTGGACAGATGTTGTTGCTATCTATTCTCTTGTTGGGGTTTGGTTTTATGAAGAATGATGATTGTGCTAACAATAATGATTGATGATGAGCAACTGGAGTATTTTAAATAGAAGTAGGGTTGCGAATGCACCATCAATTTTTTTTAACCATCCCACTAATTAAATGATCCAATGTCTTTCGTATATTTTTTTTTATTAAACTGGAAACGTAATCAAATTGTGATGCGAACTGAATTAATAATTTGGGCCGTGAGCCACAGTTTGGCCGTGAGCCACTGATGGACCGAAAATGATTATTGGGCCGATATGTTACTACTTGTTGGGCTGGGTTCATGTCGTGATATTAGGCCTAATAATAATGATGATGGTAAATAAGATGATAATGAATAGGATAGATAAGGATGATTATGATCGTGGCATGTATAAAATGATGACGATATGCACGATTAAGTATGATGATGATGTTATTATGATGACCGTATGATTTTAGGATGTGAGGATACTAATTAATGATGATGTTCGATTATGATCATAATAATAATATTAATGAGATGATGAAGATGTATATTAGTGATGATAAAATGGTAAATGATGATGAATTGATTATGAAGAAGAATGAGACACATATGGGTTATAAACATTTAATGAGTTTAGTAAATCAAAAAGTAACCAACGGAACAATAGTTTGGGTATTGTTTGTCTTATGCAAGAGAT
Source organism: Rutidosis leptorrhynchoides (assembly GCF_046630445.1). NCBI lineage: Eukaryota > Viridiplantae > Streptophyta > Magnoliopsida > Asterales > Asteraceae > Rutidosis > Rutidosis leptorrhynchoides. Next base: position 546,684,984 of record NC_092334.1, read on the forward strand.
CATGGGTTCGAGCCCTGTTTGGGGCACTTCGTTTTTGGAAAGGCTTTTTAAGGTTCGTGAATCCAAGGCCAACCCTGCATTGTTCAATGTCGTAATATGTATTTTTACTACAAAATACAATATCGTGAGTTTCATTACTCCCTTTTTATATATTTTTGGGCTGAGAATACATGCACTGTTTTTAAAGGTTTTACAAAATAGGCACAAGTACTAAAACTAATTCTATGTGGGTTTAAACCAAAAATATACCCTTAGCTTGGTAACATTAAACTACTTGTCTATGTACGGTAGGCGCGAATCCTAAAGATAGATCTATTGGGCCTGACAAACCCCATCCTGACTATGGGATGCTTTAGTACTTCGAGGTTATTTTAAACACACCTGATCTGGTGTACTTCAGAGGGTAAACATGAACGTTAAGGCTTGTTACGGGGTGCCTACAGCTTATAGAATACTTTTATGCACTTGCGAGTGTACATATATTTATGAAACTGAAATCTTGTAGTCTATCAAAATTACTGACTTTTATGATTGTATATTATAAACCTATGAACTCACCAACCTTTTGGTTGACACTTTTAAGCATGTTTATTCTCAGGTATGAAAGAAATCTTCCGCTGTGCATTTGCTCATATTACATGGAGTCGTTCAGGGCATATTTAAGTCAGTATCTCGCGATGGGACCAAATGTTGAAGACTTCGTCCAGATGGATTAGGACGGGTTGTCACAGGGCTTGTGATGCTTGTAAGTTCTGCATCATATTCTCCAAAGCCACCACTCTAGTGCGAAGCTCGTTGACTTCTTCTAGTACACTGGAATGATCGGTGGTTCGGACGAGCGGGTGAATAAGATCTAGAATTTGAGATAGTATATAATCGTGACGAGATACTCTGGAAATAAGAGAGAAAATGGTGTCTCGAATAGGTTTGCCGGTAAGTGCTTCAGGTTCTTCGCCAAGAGGAGAATGTGCTGGATGGAAGGGATCACCTTCTTCTTTTCTCCAATGACTAAGTAGACCACGAACCCATCCCGAATTCATCCAAAATAGATGATGGCTAATTAGTTGATCCATTCCTGTCATACTGCTTTCGGAGCTCGAGTGGAACTCCATATCAGAATTCGAGGAACTTGAACGGGTTGTGGCATCCATCTTGTATCGTCAGGGAAATGATTTTTGATATGAAATAGATTATAGGATTTAGATTGGTATACATGATTTACATATGTATATATAATATCAAAATCCCATAAATTACGGAGGAATCTTTAGAAGATGTTAGGTAAAGTTTAAAGTAACAGATATGCTAAGATATGAATTTGTCTGTACACTATCTATGCAGTAAATGCAGGAAAACGTGTCTAGACTTAAGAATGATAAGCATGTAATTTCTGACAAGAAATGATAAGTAAAAATTGGTAAAAACAAATACGGTCATAGTGTAGACTCACTAATACATCCTAACAATTACCAGGTAAACACACTAATGCAAATTCTGGTTCCCTATGACCTCAGGCTCTGATACCAACTGTGATGGCCCGTCCAAATCCATTTGGACGAATACATCTTTCATCGATTTCACAGTGAGGTACTGACCTCTACATGATACGTTTTGTAAACATTGCATTCTTTTGAAATGGCACACCATAATTGAATATCAAATTCTAAGGTTTTTGACGTTTGATGATTTCTAAATATAGACAATCACCGTAAATAATAGTTTACAATACTACATCCGTTAATAATGCAGTCAAAATAAGATACATGGTGATGATTTTGTGAATGCAACATTTTCTCGAATAAAGTATGTATGACTCCATGCACATAGCTTGTATCACATATAAGCAAACAGCGGAAGACTTCTAGGAACCTGAGAATAAACATGCTTAAAAGTGTCAACAAAAAGGTTGGTGAGTTCATAGTTTTAATGTTGCGCATAATCTGTATATAAAGGTGGATCACAAGATTTCAGTTTTTTCATCCGAAACGTTTATCAAAAGATTCTACGAAATTGAGCACCCTGGTAACTAAACTTTAACATTATAATAAGTACTCCTGTTTTAACATATATGCAACCAACATGTACAATACACGCAATCCAACGTGTACTAAACTCAAATAGTATACGTCTGTTTTATAGTTCAGGCTAGGGTTTCTATACCTGGAACAGACGGGGATGTCAATCCCTATGGATCCATATATAACTACTCGCGCCCACCAGTTCTTATAATCGGCAGTTACTAGTTACCAAAGCTAAGGGATTTTCGGTTCAAACTCAGTGTAGAATTTAGTATGTACTTGTATCCATTGCGTTTAAAATAAAGTGCATGTATTCTCAGCCCAAAAATATAGATTGCAAAAGCAATTAAAAAGGGAGCATATGAAACTCACCTTAGCAGCACATAAGGTCATTCACCGAAATGTGATCGAAACTCGGAATGCAAAATAACCGTAGATTTTAACCTAGAGAATATATGTTGGTCAATACATGTCTAACAATCTAGGTCAGGTCATAGTGTATCACAATCCTAATGCTCGAGACCGACATACAAAAGTTAACAAAAGTCCTGTCAAAAGTCAACCTGACCCAATATGATCTTTAAATCTATACATGTTTATTATATTAACATAGTATAAGTCTTGATAATTGAACGAATTTATAGTTTATCAAACTCAAAATATTATTTATTTCAGGAGCTATATTATATTTGAATTATCATGGCAATCAAAAATATTTTATTATTTCACATAGTTTTCCAATACTTGTAAAATCAGATTATAGTGTTTATAAAGCTTTAAAACATGATAAGACAGTCAACTTTGACAATTGTTCAACAAAATGAGACGTGCCTTATATAGAAATTCATTTACTCAATTAGTAATATCTAAAAATCCAATTTATCAATCTCATAGACAAGTTGTTTAAATATTAATTTACAGTTTCCAACACAATTTCAATTAATGTCAAACATAATTCAGTTGACCATATATTTAAATCCGTTTATCGAAATCACGCAATTTCTAAATAAAAAGTTATTAATTTTTCGATAGCTTTCCAACGACATGCATATCATATACTTTATATCAGTAGCATATGTATTAAATTTGTGATTCATCATAAACTATCTAATGACAAAATTAAAGCATACAAGCATGCATAAACATATATACTCGAGCACTAGACATAGATACACTATTAAATATATAAAAGATAAGATATGAATGCTCACGTATCAATATTGTGATTCAATATTGCAGAAAAGTATGTAGACGCAACGGAGATGATAAACGCTAGGTTGACCTTTGACTCATGATCATAACCCCCAAGCAATACTCATAATTTCCTTAGCTTTGACTTAATAGAAGACTTGTTTTGAAATCGTTCCGGCATAACCTCATCGTAATATTTTATGTATAATAATACTAATAATAATACTCCTAACTGTAAGATTAATAATAATATTAATCTTAATTATAATAATAATAATAATAATAATAATAATAATAATAATAATAATAATAATAATAATAATAATAATAATAATAATAATAATAATAATTTTAATATATATGTATATAGAGCAGAGGGATATGAAATTGTGTGAAAAAACTCGAGCAGAAACTAGCCTTTTATAGGCAAATTTTTGGAATGTGATGCCCATGCGAGTGCATGGGGTTTTAGTGCATTTCTCATGCACTCGCCTGGCTCATGCAAGTGCATGGGGTTTTAGTGCATTTCTCATGCACTCGCATGGCCAGCTGGTCCAGCTCATTTTATTTTGTTTTCTTGTTTGTCGACATATTATTATATATATATATATATATATATATATATATATATATATATATATATATATATATATATATATATATATATATATATATATAATATATATAATTTATATTAATTATATATATATTATATTATATTCATTTGCATAGTTAACTTGTAATTTTAGGTCCGTTGACTCGCGCGTTGATTCTCGGTTTATGTCTCGGCTTCGAATTTTCGAACGTTACTTCGTATGCTTTAATAACTTGCATTCTACGTTTCGTGACTCGTACCTTTGTCACAATATAGACTTACATTACCAATAACTATATTACCCGAAGTATATCTTGTACGTTCGAGTGTCTTGGTCATTGGCTTCTTTAATTTACCTTCTCATTATTTATTAAAATACATTTAATAATATATTAAGTCTTTATAACAAATCGTTTTAAATCTAAGTTTATATTATATTTTATCACGTTATAAAACATATATATTATCATTCAGGAATATATAATCTGTACGTTTGAACGTGTTGGTTATTTACATCTTCGAATCTTCATATTTAACTTTGTCTAATCCATAGTCTAATGTCAAACGAATTTGTTCTCGTACTTTTGACACTAAATCAATTAGATATTAAAAAGTTTAGTTTTCTAAAACTATTTATACTCAAATCACATAATTTATCACTAGAACTTATGTTTATTTTAATTCCTCAAACGTTCTAATTAATTTATAAAAATATTAATCGAATCAATAAACGAATATCACTATCGTTTACATAATATATATATATATATATATATATATATATATATATATATATATATATATATATTATATGCACATCTATTTTACATATAATCATTCGTGAATCTTTGGGAATAGTCAAAAGGTAATTGAATACATTAATATAGTTCCAAAATTTTTGAGACACAACATTACAGACTTTGCTTATCGTGTCGAAATCATATAAAGATTAAGTTTAAATTTGGTCGGAAATTTTCGGGTCGTCACACTGGGACATTCTTAAATCCCTTCCTGATCTTGAAAATAAGCAAACGCCGCGTCGCGGCCCCATTTGTCGCGCCGCGGCTCATAACTAGTTCTGAACCCTTCTTCAACCCTTAAACTGATTTCGAATGCTGTTGATTTTTGCGCCGCGGCCATATGCGTCGCGCCGCGGCTTACTGTGTAACCTGATATCTCGTTCATTTTTCTTTTTTTTCTTACTTTAAACTAACTCAACACCTCATTAACCAATATGTTCTTCATACTTCCAACCTCGGTGCGCCAATAATAATAATAATAACCGGTTAACAAAGTACCTCAAAAACTCCAAAGAATGCAACTCTTCTATATTAAGCTCTTCAAACTCGGACATTCTCAAGATGTGGCCTTAAGTTGAAGAACCACTACATAATTTTGAGAAATAGTTAAGTCAACAATATATATATATATATATATATATATATATATATATATATATATATATATATATATATATATATAGAATTATAAATTTAAATGTATTTAACCTCAGTTTCCGGGATTATTGTAAGCTTATAATGATCGGGTACATCGCTCCAATTAGGATAATATAGTGGTATCCCATTTAAAGTAGTATATATATATATATATATATATATATATATATATATATATATATATATATATATATATATATATAGAATTATAAATTTAAATGTATTTAACCTCAGTTTTCGGGATTATTGTAAGCTTATAATGATCGGGTACATCGCTCCAATTAGGATAATATAGTGGTATCCCATTTAAAGTAGTACCCAAAACTGAACCAAAGGTCCGAGAGTAGTCACCAACGGGCACATATGTATCTAAATCATCCTCTTCAAATTCAATATCTAACGAACCAAACTTCTTGACGTGCTTCTTTAGCTTTAGGTTGCGGTTTTTCCCGCGACCTTTTGAACCTACACATTTAGAATAAAAAATTAATTTTTAAATAAACTAAGATATAAAATTGTAAGACCCTAATCTTCATTGTACAGCAGAGTAAATAGAGTACATAAAGTGTGGGAATGATTGTGCAGTTAAACAGAATTCAGAGAGTGATCTGAGCTTATTGCGCACCGCGCACATCAAAGGGAGCGTGCCGCACACCCTTTACTGTAGCCGGGTTCAGCCCTTCTTAATCAGATATTTTGATGGGCATTTTGGTAATTGCACTTGTGGACGAATTAAAGGCAGTTTGGTCAGTTTGTGGAGTATCATTCACTCCATTTTCAACAACCTTATCTTCTTCACTTTAATTTAGAGAGAGGTTGTGATTTCTTGAGTGAGAGATCTTAAATCCAAGAGGAAGGAGCTTGTTTCGGGATAAAGTTCAAGCATTAAAGTTGTTCATCTCATCTCTAGCTTCGTTTTGGTTGTAGTGGTATGCTCTAACTTTAATTTCCTTACTTTGATTTTGTGTAAGGGTTAGGGTTTGAGTAAATGATGAACATAAAACCCATATTTAGTGATTTTGGGTGTTCTTGGGTAAAATGGAGTCATGAAGGTTAAATGGTAACTAACCTAGGGTTTCAAAGTATTAAATGATGTTTATGAACCCTAATTTGTTAGTTAATTGCTAACACACTTAGTTAATTGGTAAATGGGTGTTAGTTGGGATAATGGATGACCCGAAATGGGTGTATCGACTTTAAATTAGTCAAAGGTTTGATTATTGACCTAGTTGGGAATTATGGGTACGAAATACCCTAATTATGTCTTAGTAAGTGTTATTGTACCTTAATCACTAGCTTCTAAGTGATTGATGATGGTCTTGACCCTTAAGGGGCAGTTTTGGTGAAAATGGGGAATTTAATGCATTTAAGTTATTAAATGCACATGAGTGAATTGTTGGCATTTAATCCAACTAGTTTGTGTGTTAATTAAGTACTTATTGCATTAGGTACTTTGCTTTGAAGCTTACGGAAGTATTTAACAGTCACCAAATCGTTAAGGTGAGTGGAATAAGTATACATGTACGTATGTGATGTGTTTACTTGTAGAAATGGATATGTGTTGTCCGAGTTAGTGATATATGCGTTGTACATTAACGGTTTTATGAATGGATATATGTTGTCCAAATTAGTGGTATATGTGTTGTACACTAACGATTTATGCTTGGATATGCGTTGTCCAATTTAGTGTTATATGTGTTGTACACTAACGATTTTATAAACGGATATGTGTTGTCCAAGGGTTAGTGATATATGTGTTGTACACTAACGGTTGTTACGAACACCGATGGGAAATTTGAGTACCATTCCTTTTACGATTGGTTAACCATGGTTGTATGAATTGTGTATTAGCATATTTAATTATGAACTATATGCTATTGGTATTGCTAGCTCATTGTGAATTGCGGTTAATGGTATATGCATAATTTTTGCATGGTTGTTGAATTGCTAGCTTGTGTACGGTATTGAGTAAGTGATGCAAGTAAGTAGATTATATATGTATATGTATAATTATTGCATTCACTAAGCATTAGCTTACCCTCTCATTGTTTACCTTTTTATAGGCACAGGTGTGGACAAGGGTAAGGGCATTGTTTTGGAGTAGAGATCCCGCTTGTTGTTAGAGGACGCTTTTTGGAAGTATTATCTTTTGGAGTTTGACCGAGACTTGGGTAGTTTAACCCCAAACACCATGCTCGTAGGGTCGTTTGGCATTTAAACCTTTTGTGGTCGAAACTCATGATTTGTATGAAACACGTATTTTGGGCATTGTGGGCCCTGCGTTGTAAAACTCATTTTTATGTTTGATTCGTGGTAGTTTTACATATATAAACATTTTGTGAAAAGCGTTTGGTCTAATTATGTCGGGAAGTGCGAGATCTTTTTATGTGTAAAAATCAATCCGGACAGAACCTGGATGGAGTTGTGCGTGCCGCGCACTACAAGGGGAGCGCGCCGCGCACTCCCCTGTACATCAGTTTTTAATTTTTTTTTGGGACTGTTTTCGGTAGGTTATTGGTTGGGTTGTTACAAGTAGTATCAGAGCATGGTCTAAGGGATTTAGGCGACTTGAGATAGGTGCCTAGACTTAGACTTTAATGTTTGTACGCTTTATGCGGTACTTGTAGGATTTTGGGTCTAATCGGGAATTGTTAGTGCTTGGGTTTATGTGAACTAACCTTGTGCTAATTATTTTGTGTTGTGTTTAGCAATCATCAAGTGAGATAGACGTTGTACTAGCAAGTTAATGCGAGGTGCTCGCTTAACAATGATTAGCTACCATTGTTACGGGTGCAAATCGTGTCAAACAAGTAATGTACGATGATTGTTGAGCAAGATGGAGTAGTGTGGTGTATATGTATATACGCTTGTGTTATGTCCTTTTGTTTCACCGTCTAATCCATTTCGTTTTATAGAATGAAGACGAGAAATGGACCCGATAATGGTAACGGGGATACAAGTGAGGACGCCAAGTTGACGGTCAAAGTTGAGGCCATCTTTAAACGTCAAAAGGCGGAGTTTCTCGAAGATGTTAAGAAGATGTTCCTAGACACGATTGACGAGCAACTAGTTAATGTGGTAAAGGAGCAAGTTAAGGCCGTTCTTCAAGAGGATAATGTGGGGAGACGGGACTTCTTCTATAAGAATTTCAAGGACTCTCAACATCCCACCTTCGACGGTGAACAGGACCTACTTAAGAGTGCCCGTTGGATCTCCGATATGGAGGGGGATTTTTGTACATGTGAATCCCCTCTCGATAAAAAGACGAGATATGGTTGTAGCATGTTAAGAGGTGATGCTAAATTGTGGTGGGACGCGAAAATCCAACTTTATGGTGAAGAACAATGCATGGAATTCACTTGGGATGAATTCAAGAAGGAGTTTTTCGATGAGTACCGAACTTCGGCCGATCTTACTAGGCTTAAGGACGAGCTACGTTCCTTGAGGCAAGGGTCTATGGATTTGAACACTCTCAAATCTGTGTTTTTGTCCAAGACCCAATTTTGCCCGGAGTATGTCGGGAATGATAAAATGTTGAAAGAAGATTTCTATCGAATCTTGAATGATAACTATCAAGAGAAAATTAGTGTGAACGTGGTGAAGAGCTTTGATGAATTGTTCAATATGGCGAAGGGTTTTGAAGCACTTGTGTTGAGAAAGAGTAGTTTTACTTTTGGTAAGAGGAAGTTCGAGAATTCGAGTCAATCGAGCTTTTTCAACAAAAAGAAAAAGAAGGGCTCCGAAAGTGTTAATAGCATGAAGAAAGGTGGCTCCGGTGGTCATGTACCCACTTGCTATACTTGTGGGCAAAAAGGTCACATCTCTCGTGATTGCCCCAACTCACCTTCCACACCCAAATTTACTTGTTTCAATTGTGTTAAAGAAGGGCACAAGAGGCCCGAGTGTCCCGAGTTGTGCAATGATAATGTTAAGCGGTTAGAAAAGGCGGCGGGTACGGCTAGGGGTCGAAATTATTTGATGACCAATGATGAAGCCAAACAACTGAACGAAGTTGTCTCAGGTACTTTCATGGTTAATTCTAATCCGGCAAGGATACTTTTTGATAGTGGTGCTAACTTGTCGTTTGTGTCTCCTAAATTTATACCTAAACTTAATAGACCGCTAGCTAAGTTAAGTCGTCCGGTAGAAGTTGAAATAGCGGACGGCAAGGCGGTGCTAGTGGTTGACGTGTGTAAAAATTGTGATGTTGTATTTGGTGCCGAAAGTTTTAAAATCGATCTCATTCCGATGACTTTGGGTGATTTTGATATCGTCGTTGGTATGGATTGGCTCGATCGTCATAGAGCCGATATTGCATGCCATGATAAGTTTATTCGGGTAAAAACCCCAAGTGGGGGAGAGTTAATTATTCATGGCGATAAACGAAGAAGACTTGTGCCGATATGTTCCTTTGCACGGGAACGTCGTTTTCTTGTTAGTGGTGGCACGGCTTTTCTTGCCCATGTTGTTGATACTCGTGATGAGCCACCACCTATTCGTGAAATTCCGGTGGTAGGTGAATTTGAAGACGTTTTTCCGGATGAGTTACCGGGTGTTCCGGCGGAAAGACAAGTTGAATTTCGCATTGAGTTGGTTCCGGGGGCTACCCCCATTGCTAAAACTCCTTATCGTTTAGCGCCGACGGAAATGCAAGAGTTGTTAAATCAAACCCAAGAGTTGCTTGAAAAGGGTTTTATTCGACCGAGTTCTTCGCCATGGGGCGCTCCGGTTTTGTTCGTGAAAAAGAAAGATGGTAGTATGCGAATGTGCATCGATTATAGGGAGTTGAATAAAGTGACGATCAAGAATCGTTATCCTTTGCCTCGGATTGACGATTTGTTTGACCAACTCCAAGGTGCGACGTATTTCTCAAAGATTGACCTACGGTCCGGCTATCACCAAATGCGGGTCCGTGAGGAAGATATTGAGAAAACGGCTTTTCGAACGCGTTATGGGCATTTTGAGTTTGTAGTTATGCCTTTTGGTCTTACGAATGCACCGGCGACATTCATGGACCTTATGAACCGAGTGTGCCAACCTATGTTGGACAAGTCGGTGATTGTGTTCATTGACGGCATACTAGTCTACTCGAAAAGTATGAACGAACATGAACGACATTTGCGTGAAGTATTGAAGACGTTACGAAAGGAGAAGTTATATGGTAAGTTCTCCAAATGTGAATTTTAGCTAAGGGAGGTTCAATTCCTTGGCCACATTGTGAACAAAGACGGTATTCAAGTAGATCCAGGGAAGATAGAGACGGTGAAGAGTTGGAGACAACCGACTACGCCTACGGAGGTCCGAAGTTTTCTCGGATTGGCTGGTTATTATCATCGGTTTATCCAAGACTTTTCTAAGATCGCTTCTTCGTTGACGAAATTGACGAGGAAGAACGCGGGATTTAATTGGGAGAACGAGCAAGAGATTGCTTTTCAATTGTTAAAGGAGAAGTTGTGTCAAGCTCCGGTGTTGGTATTGCCGGAGGGGGTGGAGGACATGACAGTTTATTGTGATTCTTCGCTAAATGGGCTCGGGTGTGTTCTTATGCAAAGGGGTAAAGTCATTGCTTACGCCTCTCGTCAATTAAAGGAACACGAAACGAGATATCCGACTCATGATCTTGAGTTGGCGGCGGTTGTGCATGCGTTGAAAATTTGGCGCCATTACTTGTATGGTGTCAAGAGTACGATTTATTCGGATCATAGAGTTTGAAACATCTCTTTAATCAACGAGACTTGAATTATCGTCAACGTAGTTGGATGGATGTGGTGAAAGATTATGATTGTGAAATACTTTATCATCCGGGCAAGGCGAATGTGGTCGCGGATGCGTTAAGTCGAAAGAGTCATCACCCGGTGTTAAGATTGGGATTGTTACGTATGATTATTACTAACGATTTTCTTGAACAACTTGGTGTGATTCAAATAGAGGCTTACATTCACAACAAGTATGCGGAGCGAATTGTGGGACAATCGGAGTTCATTACTATGGGCTCGCGTGGTTTGTTGGCTTTTCAAGAAAGAGTGTGGGTGCCTAAGATGGGTGATTACCGACAAGTGCTACTTGATGAAGCACATAAGTCCAAGTATTCCATTCATCTGGGCGCGACGAAAATGTATCTTGATTTAAGGAAAGATTATTGGTGGCCGGGCATGAAACGTGATGTTGTAAAGTATGTTGAGCAATGCGTCACGTGTTTGCAAGTTAAAGTTGAGCACCAAAATCCGTATGGTAAGTTACAACCGTTAGAAATCCCGAAATGGAAATGGGAGCACATTACCATGGATTTCATCACAAAGTTACCTAAAACGGCGAGAACACAATTTGATTCGATTTGGGTTATAGTAGATCGATTGACGAAATGTGCTTTGTTTCTCCCCATTCGGGAAGCGATATCGTCGGAGACCTTGGCTAAGTTATTTATCAAGGAAGTCATCTCTCGACACGGTGTTCCTATATCTATTATTTCGGATCGAGATACCCGTTTTACATCTCGGTTTTGGGAAAAGTTTCATGAAGATATGGGTACGCAATTGAAATTGAGCGCGGCGTATCATCGTCAAACGGACGGTCAAACCGAACGTATAAATCAAACTCTAGAGGATATGTTACGGGCATGTATTATTGATTTTGGTGGTAGTTGGGATGAGCACTTGCCTTTGATGGAATTCTCGTACAATAATAGTTATCATACTAGTATCGGGATGCCACCTTATGAGATGCTTTATGGACGAAGGTGTCGAACTCCAATTTGTTGGGGTGAAGTGGGTCAAAAGGAAATCGGGAGTACCGATTTGGTTTTAGAAACGAATAGCAAGATCGATATAATTCGAAATCATTTGAAAAAGGCGCAAGATAGACAAAAGTCATATGCCGACAAGCGTAGACGAATGATTGATTTCCAAGAGGGCGACAAAGTGTTGCTTAAAGTTTCGCCATGGAAAGGTATTATTCGGTTTCGAAAACGGGGAAAGTTAGCTCCTCGGTTTATTGGGCCATTTAAGGTTTTAGCTCGTGTTGGTGAAGTCGCTTATCGTTTGAAATTACCCGAAGAGCTTGCGGGGATCCATAATACATTTCATGTTTCCCATCTCCGTAAGTGTCTTGCGGATGATTCATCATGGGTGCCTTTGGACGAAATCGAGCTAAACAATAAGTTAGAGTATATTGAGGAGCCGATTTCCATACTCGATGAGAAGGTCAAAAGTTTGAGACATAAAGAGATTAGGACTTTTAAAGTTCAATGGCGTCGTAGTAAGGGTTCCGAGTTTACTTGGGAGCCCGAAGAATTTGTGTTGGTTTATCTTCCCTCTTGTCATGCGGCTTGGATCGCGAGGACGCGCTCCGATTCAAGTGGGGGAGAGTTGTAAGAACCTAATCTTCATTGTACAGCAGAGTAAATAGAGTACATAAAGTGTGGGAGTGATTGTGCAGTTAAATAGAAGTCGATCTGAGCTTAGTGCGCGCCGCGCTCATCAAAGGGAGCGCGCCGCACACCCTTTACTGTAGCCGGGTTCAGCCCTTTTTAATCAGATATTTTGATGGGCATTTTGGTAATTGCACTTGTGGACGAATTAAAGACAGTTTGGTCAGTTTGTGGAGTATCATTCACTCCATTTTCAACAACCTTATCTTCTTCACTTTAATTTAGAGAGAGATTGTGATTTCTTGAGTGAGAGAGCTTAAATCCAAGAGGAAGGAGCTTGTTTCAGGATAAAGTTCAAGCATTAAAGTTGTTCATCTCATCTCTAGCTTCGTTTTGGTTGTAGTGGTATGCTCTAACTTTAATTTCCTTAATTTGATTTTGTGTAAAGGTTAGGGTTTGAGTAAATGATGAACATAAAACCCATATTTAGTGATTTTAGGTGTTCTTGGGTAAAATGAAGTCATGAAGGTTAAATGGTAACTAACCTAGGGTTTTAAAGTATTAAATGATGTTTATGAACCCTAATTGGTTAGGTATGAAATGTCCCGTTCATATTGATTATAAACGTTCCATATTAATTGATTTCGTCGCAAGATTTTGACCTTTATATGAGACGTTTTTCAAAGACTGCATTCATTTTTAAAACAACCATAACCTTTATTTTATCTATAAAGGTTTAAAAAGCATTACGTAGATTATCAAATAATGATAATCTAAAATATACCGTTTACACACGACCATTACATAATGGTTTACAATAAGAATATATTACATCAAAAATAAGTTTCTTGAATGCAGTTTTTACATAATATCATACAAGCATGGACTCCAAATCTTGTCCTTATTTTAGTATGCAACAGCGGAAGCTCTTAATAATCACCTGAGAATAAACATGCTTAAAACGTCAACAAAAATATTGGTGAGTTATAGGTTTAACCTATATATTATCAAATCATAATAATAGACCACAAGATTTCATATTTCAATATACATCCCATACATAGAGATAAAATTCATTCATATGGTGAACACCTGGTAACCGACATTAACAAAATGCATATAAGAATGTCCCCTATCATTCCGGGAAATCCTTCGGACATGATATAAACGAATTCGAAGTACTAAAGCATCCGGTACTTTGGATGGGGTTCGTTAGGCCCAATAGATCTATCTTTAGGATTCACGTCAATTAGTAGATTGGTTTACTAATTCTTAGGCTACCAAGCAAAAGGGGCATGTTCGGCTTCGATCATTCACCCATATAATGTAGTTTCAATTACTTGTGTCTATTTCGTAAAACATTTATAAAACTGCATGTATTCTCATCCCAAAATATTAGATTTTAAAAGTGGGACTATAACTCACTTTCACAGATTTTTACTTCATCGGGAAGTAAGACTTGGCCACTGGTCGATTCACGAACCTATAACAAATATGTACATATATATCAAAGTATGCTCAAAATATATTTACAACCCTTTTAATACATTTTGATGTTTTAAGTTTATTAAGTCAGCTGTCCTCGTTAGTAACCTACAACTAGTTGTCCAAAGTTAGATGTACAGAAAAAATTGATATATATTATCTTGAATCAATCCACGACCCAATGTATACACGTCTCAGGCAAGATCACAACTCAAAGTATATATATTTTTGGAATCAACCTCAACCCTGTATAGCTAACTCCCACATTACTGCATATAGAGTATCTATGGTTGTTCCAAATAATATATACACATGGGTCGATATGATATGTCAAAACATTTGCATACGTGTCTATGGTATCCCAAGATTACATAATATATTAGAATACATGTATAATACAATATAAGTTAGCTAGGATATGATTAATATAGATTTGTTACCAATTTTCACGTAGCTACAACAAGAAAAAATTTCCAATCTTGTTTTACCCATAACTTATTCGTTTTAAATCCATTTTGAGTGAATCAAATTGCTATGGTTTCATATTGAACTCTATTTTATGAATCTAGACAGAAAAAGTATAGTTTTATAGTCGGAAATATAAGTTACAAGTCGTTTTTGTAAAGGTAGTCATTTCAGTCGAAAGAACGACGTCTAGATGACCATTTTGGAAAACATACTTCCACTTTGAGTTTAACCATAATTTTTGGATATAGTTTCATGTTCATAAGAAAAATCATTTTTCCAGAATAACAACTTTTAAATCAAAGTTTATCATAGTTTTTAATTAACTAACCCAAAACAGCCCGCGATGTTACTACGACGGCGTATATCCGGTTTTACGGAGTTTTTCGTGTTTTCAGGTTTTAAATCATTAATTTAGCATATCATATAGATATAGAACATGTGTTAAGTTGATTTTAAAAGTCAAGTTAGAAGGATTAACTTTTGTTTACGAACAAGTTTAGAATTAACTAAACTATGTTTTAGTGATTACATGTTCAAATCTTTGAATAAGAAAGTTTTATATGTATGAATCGAATGATGTTATGAACATCATTACTACCTCAAGTTTAGTAGGTAAACCTACTGGAAGTGACAAGAAATGATCTAGCTTCAAAGGATCTTGGATGGCTTGAAAGTTCTTAAAGTAGAATCATGACACGAAAACAAGTTCAAGTAAGATTTCCACTCGAAATAAGATTGTTATAGTTATAGAAATTGAATCAAAGTTTGAATATGAGTATTACCTTGTATTAGAAAGATATCTTACTGTAAATAAGAAAAATTTCTTGAGGTTGGATGATCACTCTACAAGATTGGAAGTAAGCTAGCAAACTTGGAAGTATTCTTGATTTTATGAAACTAGAACTTGTAGAATTTATGAAGAACACTTAGAACTTGAAGATAGAACTTGAGAGAGATCAATTAGATGAATAAAATTGAAGAATGAAAGTGTTTGTAGGTGTTTTTGGTCGTTGATATATGAATTAGATATGAAGGATGTGTAATTTTGTTTATATGTAAATAAGTCATGAATGATTACTCATATTTTTGTAATTTTATGAGATATTTCATGCTAGTTTCCAAATGATGGTTCCCACATGTGTTAGGTAACTCATATGGGCTGCTAAGAGCTGATCATTGGAGTGTATATACCAATAGTACATACATCTAAAAGTTGTGTATTGTATGAGTACGAATACGGGTGTATACGAGTAGAATTGTTGATGAAACTGAACGAGGATGTAATTGTAAGCATTTTTGTTAAATAGAAGTATTTTGATAAGTGTATTGAAGTCTTTCAAAAGTGTATGAATACATATTAAAACACTACATGTATATACATTTTAACTGAGTCGTTAAGTCATCGTTAGTCGTTACATGTAAATGTTGATTTGAAACCTTTAAGTTAACGATCTTGTTAAATGTTGTTAATCCATTGTTTATTAAATCAAATGAGATGTTACATTATCATGATATCATGATGTATTAATATATCTTAATATGATATATATACATTAAATTTCGTTACAACGATAATCGTTACGTATATGTCTCGTTTCAAAATCATTAAGTTAGTAGTCTTGTTTTTACATATGTAGTTCATTGTTAATATACTTAATGATATGTTTACTTATCATAATATCATGTTAACTATATATATATATATATATATATATATATATATATATATATATATATATATATATATATATATATATATATCCATATATATGTCATCATATAGTTTTTACAAGTTTTAACGTTTGTGAATCACCGGTCAACTTGGATGGTCAAATGTCTATATGAAACCTATTTCAATTAATCAAGTCTTAACAAGTTTGATTGCTTAACATGTTGGAAACACTTAATCATGTAAATAAAAATTTCATTTAATATATATAAACATGGAAAAGTTCGGGTCACTACAGTACCTACCCGTTAAATAAATTTCGTCCCGAAATTTTAAGCAGTTGGAGGTGTTGACGTATCTTCTGGAAATAAGTGCGGGTATTTCTTCTTCATCTGATCTTCTCGTTCCCAGGTGAACTCGGGTCCTCTACGAGCATTACATCGAACCTTAACAATTGGTATCTTGTTTTGTTTAAGTCTTTTAACCTCACGATCCATTATTTCGACGGGTTCTTCGATGAATTGAAGTTTTTCGTTGATTTGGATTTCGTCTAACGGAATAGTGAGATCTTCTTTAGCAAAACATTTTTTCAAATTCGAGACGTGGAAAGTGTTATGTACAGCCGCGAGTTGTTGAGGTAACTCAAGTCGGTAAGCTACTGGTCCAATATACCTTGGATTTAATTTACCTCGTTTACCAAATCGAACAACGCCTTTCCAAGGTACAACCTTAAGCATGACCATCTCTCCAATTTCAAATTCTATATCTTTTCTTTTAATGTCGGCGTAGCTCTTTTGTCGACTTTGGGCAGTTTTCAACCGTTGTTGAATTTGGATGATCTTCTCGGTAGTTTCTTGTATTATCTCTGGACCCGTAATCTGTCTAAATCTGCCATCCCTATCAGAGATAATAGAGATTGGTATTCCATGTCTGGAGACGACTTCCTTCAAATACAGTCGTGCTAACTTCTCCATCTTGTCATCTTCTCTTATTGGCAGGAAGTGTGCTGATTTGGTGAGACTATCAACTATTACCCAAATAGTATCAAAACCACTTGCAGTCCTTGGCAATTTAGTGATGAAATCCATGGTAATGTTTTCCCATTTCCATTCCGGGATTTCGGGTTGTTGAAGTAGACCTGATGGTTTCTGATGCTCAGCTTTGACCTTAGAACACGTCAAACATTCTCCTACGTATTTAGCAACATCGGCTTTCATACCCGGCCATCAAAAATGTTTCTTGAGATCCTTGTACATCTTCCCCATTCCAAGATGTATTGAGTATCTGGTTTTATGAGCTTCTCTAAGTACCATTTCTCTCATATCTCCCAATTTTGGTACTCAAATCCTTTCAGCCCTATACCGGGTTCCGTCTTCCCGAATATTAAGATGCTTCTCCGATCCTTTGGGTATTTCAACCTTTAAATTTCCCTCTTTTAAAACTCCTTGTTGCGCCTCCTTTATTTGAGTAGTAAGGTTATTGTGAATCATTATATTCATAGATTTTACTCGAATGGGTTCTCTGTCCTTCTTGCTCAAGGCGTCGGCTACCACATTTGCCTTCCCCGGGTGGTAACGAATCTCAAAGTCGTAATCATTCAACAATTCAATCCACCTACGCTGCCTCATATTCAGTTGTTTCTGATTAAATATGTGTTGAAGACTTTTTTGGTCGGTATATATAATACTTTTGACCCCATATAAGTAGTGCCTCCAAGTCTTTAATGCAAAAACAACCGCGCCTAATTCCAAATCAAGCGTCGTATAATTCTGTTCGTGAATCTTCAATTGTCTAGACGCATAAGCAATTACTTTCATTCGTTGCATTAATACACAACCGAGACCTTGCTTTGAGGCGTCACAATATATCACAAAATCATCATTCCCTTCAGGTAATGACAATATAGGTTTCGTAGTTAACTTTTTCTTTAACAATTAAAACGCTTTCTCTTGTTCATCTTTCCATTCAAATTTCTTCCCTTTATGCGTTAATGAAGTCAAGGGTTTTGCTATTCTGGAAAAGTCTTGGATGAACCTTCTGTAGTAACCCGCTAGTCCTAAAAACTGGCATATGTGTTTCGGAGTTTTCGGGGTTTCCCACTTTTCAACGATTTCGATCTTTGCTGGATCCACCTGAATACCTTCTTTGTTCACTATGTGACTGAGGAATTGAACTTCTTCCAACCAAAATGCACACTTTGAAAAATTAGCGTACAGTTTTTCTTTTCTCAGCAACTCTAGAACTTTTCTCAAATGTTCTTCGTGCTCTTGATCATTCTTCGAGTAAATAAGTATGTCATCAATGAAAACAATGACAAACTTGTCAAGATATGGCCCACACACTCGGTTCATGAGGTCCATGAACACAGCTGGTGCATTAGTCAATCCAAACGGCATAACCATAAACTCGTAATTACCGTAACGCGTCCTAAAAGCAGTCTTTGGAATATCATCCTCCTTCACCCGCATTTGATGATATCCAGAACATAAATCGATCTTCGAATAAATAGACGAGCCTTGTAGTTGATCAAATAAGTCATCGATTCTCGGTAGTGGGTAGCGGTTCTTGATGGTAAGTTTGTTCAACTCTCGGTAGTCACACAACCTGAATGTACCATCTTTCTTCTTGACAAATAAAACAGGAGCTCCCCACGGTGATGTGCTTGGTCGAATGAAACCACACTCTAAAAGTTCTTGTAATTGGCTCTAAAGTTCCTTCATTTCGCTAGGTGCGAGTCTGTATGGAGCACGAGCTATTGGTGTAGCTCCCGGTACAAGGTCTATTTGAAATTCAACGGATCGGTGTGGAGGTAGTCCCGGTAATTCTTTCGAAAATACATCGGGAAATTCTTTTGCGACGGGAATATCATTGATGTTCTTTTCTTCAGAATTGACTTTCTCGACGTGTGCTAGCACAGCATAGCAACCTTTTCTTATTAGTTTTTGTGCCTTCAGGTTACTAATAAGATTTAACTTCGCGTTGCTCTTTTCTCCGTACACCATTAAGGGTTTTAATTTTTCTCGTATAATGTGAATTGCATTTTTGTAACAAACAATCTCTGCTTTCACTTCTCTCAACCAGTCCATACCGATTATCACATCAAAACTCCCTAACTCTATTGGTATCAAGTCAATCTTAAATGTTTCACTAACCAGTTTAATTTCTCGATTCCGACATATATTATCTGCTGAAATTAATTTACCATTTGCTAATTCGAGTAAAAATTTACTATCTAAAGGCGCCAATGGGCAACTAAATTTAGCATAAAATTCTCTACTCATATAGCTTCTATCCGCACCCGAATCAAATAAAACATAAGCAGATTTATCGTCAATAAAAAACGTACCCGTAACAAGCTCCGGGTCTTCTTGTGCTTCTGCTGCATTAATATTGAAAACTCTTCCATGGCCCTGCCCATTAGTATTCCCCTGATTCGGGCAATTTCTAATAATGTGGCCCGGTTTTCCACATTTATAACAAACAGCGTTGGTATTACTTGCTCCGACACTATTCGTTTCGGCATTACTTGTTCCGGCATTATTTGTTCCTTTAGTTCTGTTAAACTTTGGTCCGTAGACCTCACACTTTGTCGCGCTATGACCATTTATTTTACACCTGTTGCAAAATGTTGTGCAAAACCCCTGATGATTTTCTTCACACCTATGACATGGCTGTTTTTGGTTTTTGTTACCGTTGTTGTTATTGAGGTTGTTGTTGGGATTGTTATTGTTGTTGAAACGGTTGTTGTAGTTGTTGTTGTTGTTGGGATGTTTGTTGTAGTTATTGTTAAGATTGCGGTTATTGTTGCGATTGTTGTTGCGGTTGTTGGGATAGTTGTTGCGATTGTGGTTGTAATTGTTGTTGTTGTTGTACTGGTGACTCTTGTCACCGTTTTCCTCCCACTTCCTCTTGAGTTGTTTCGTGTTGGCTTCTTCGGCCGCCTGCTCTTTAATTCTTCCCTCAATCTAATTTATGAGTTTATGAGCCATTCGACTTGCCTTCTGTATAGAAGCGGGCTCGTGTGAACTTACATCTTCTTGAATCCTTACTGGTAACCCTTTTACAAACGCGTCGATCTTCTCTTCTTCATCTTCGAATGCTCCCGGACACAATAGGCACAACTCTGTGAATCGTCGTTCATATGTGGTAACGTCGAACCCTTGTGTTCGTAACTCTCTAAGTTCTGCCTTGAGTTTATTGACTTCGTTTCTAGGACGGTACTGCTCGTTCATCAATTGCTTGAATGCCGACCACGATAGTGCGTAAGCAGCATTTTGTCCTACCTGTTCAAGATAGGTGTTCCACCACATTAATGCAGTACCTGTGAAGGTATGCGTAGCGTACTTAACTTTGTCCTCTTCAGTACACTTACTTATGGCAAACACCGATTCGACTTTCTCGGTCCACCGTTTCAATCCAATTGGTCCTTCGGTTCCATCAAATTCCAAAGGTTTGCAGGCAGTGAATTCTTTGTAGGTGCATCCTACACGATTTCTTGCGCCGTTAGCTGCATTGCTAGATTTAGCGTTATTGTTGGTATGTAGCGCAGCCTGTACTGCGGCTATGTTTGCAGCAAGAAAGGTACGAAATTCCTCTTCATTCATATTCATGGTGTGTCGAGTAGTCGGTGCCATTTCCTTCAAAATAGACATCTGAATCGAGTTAATCATACAGAATATTAAGAGTAGTCAATAGTATTTCGTAGCATAATATGAACTCATTTATAAAAGCTTTTTTCATATTAGCGGTTTATAAGTTTAAATTCGGGTACTACCTACCCGTTCAGTTCATACTTAGTAGCTAATATACAATTCAACTACGACAATTCCATATGAAAAACTGATTATAATAATATATCACATATAAATATTCTTCAAACTTACAACTTCACTATATTACATATAACATGAAACATAGTATACTTTGATACATGACAGTTTTGAAGATAAATCTAGTTAATACGCAAGTTGTTCAGCAAAGGAAATAAAGACACGTAATTCATAAGTCCAGAAATAAGTCATGCATTCTGGTTTTACTAAGACGACTTCCCATCCTTGGTCTTGTGGAAAATAACCGTTATGACCATTGGCTAGGCAGCATGTTGTAATGTCGTCAAAAGGACGAGGGTTTCGTAATGTCCAACAGCCCCGTAATAATCTAAAAACCTTGTTTCTCACCCCAACTACTGAATCCCTCACTTGTGGAAAAGTTTTATTTAAAAGCTGCAATCCGATGTTCTTTTTCTCAGTTTGGTAAGAAGCGAACATCACTAACCCGTAAGCATAACATGCTTCTTTATGTTGCATGTTAGAAGCTCTTTCTAATTCACAAAATCCTATGTTGGGATATGTTGAGTCAAAATAGGTTCTTAACCCGTAGCGTAAAATTGCATTTGGGTTCCCCGCATTTAATGCTTTAAAGAAAACATGGCGTAACTTACGGTCTCCCCAATGTGATATACCCCACCTATCAAAGGAAAGCCTTTTATAAACTAAGGCATTTCCGAAAAGTCTTTCAAATGTTTGACAAGTTAATTTTGCCATAACTAAATGTGCTGATGAATTCTGACCGACTCTAGACAAGATTTCCTCAATCATATCCTCTGGTAGGTCTTCTAAAATATTCGGTCGTCTACCCTTAACGTCCATTTTGTTTTTATACTGTAAAATAGACAAGGATTAGATTCGTAAAAGATAATTAACAAACAATACAAGCAATTTTTACATAGAACATAAAAGTACAAGCACAATACAATACATATAATACACAACATGATTACAACCCTCTAATCTGAATCACTGGTTTCTTCTTCTTCGAACTTGGTTCATTTTCCTAATTTTCTAGGAATATATGGTGTTCCTCTAATACGAGCCATCATTTTATATAATGGTTTAGAAAAACCTGGTGGTTTAGAGGTTTCCGGGTCATTGTTACATTTTAGGAAATACGGATGTTGTCGATACATATAAAGTTCATCGGGGTTGGAATCGGGTTTCTCTATTTTTATACCTTTTCCCTTATTATTTTCTTTCGCTTTATTAAATTGGGTCGAGGTAATTTCTATAACATCATCGGAATTCTCATCGGGATCCGATTCATCGGAAAATTGGTAATCTTCCCAATATTTTGTTTCCTCGGCGGAAACACCATTGACCATTATTAACGTTGGTCCGTTGGTTGAGGATTTTCTTTTATTTAATCAATTTACTATAGGTATAAATATTTCTTCCTCCGGAACCTCTTCCTCTTCTGGTTCCTCCTCTTCCGATTCATCCTCTTCTGGTTCATCTTCTTCCGGTTCCTCCTCTTCCGGTTCCTCTTCGGGATTTGTGAATCTTCCAAAAATATTGACTCTTCATTATTATTAGGTGAATCAATGGGATTTGTACTAGAGGTAGACATCTATCACATAATATCAAACACGTTAAGAGATTAATATATCACATAATATTTACATGTTAATAATATATAGTTTCCAACAAAAAAAATGTTAAGCAATCGTTTTTGAAGAAAAACACGGTCGAAGTCCAGACTCACTAATGCATCCTAACAAACACGGTAAGACACACTAATGCAATTTTCTGGTTCTCTAAGACCAACGCTCGGATACCAACTGAAATGTCCCGTTCATATTGATTATAAACGTTCCATATTAATTGATTTCGTCACGAGGTTTTGACCTCTATATGAGACGTTTTTCAAAGACTGCATTCATTTTTAAAACAACCATAACCTTTATTTTATCTATAAAGGTTTAAAAAGCATTACGTAGATTATCAAATAATGATAATCTAAAATATACAGTTTACACACGACCATTACATAATGGTTTACAATAAGAATATATTACATCAAAAATAAGTTTCTTGAATGCAGTTTTTACATAATATCATACAAGCATGGACTCCAAATCTTGTCCTTATTTTAGTATGCAACAGCGGAAGCTCTTAATAATCACCTGAGAATAAACATGCTTAAAATGTCAACAAAAATGTTGGTGAGTTATAGGTTTAACCTATATATTATCAAATCATAATAATAGACCACAAGATTTCATATTTCAATATACATCCCATACATAGAGATAAAATTCATTCAAATGGTGAACACCTGGTAACCGACATTAATAAAATGCATATAAGAATATCCCCTATCATTCCGGGAAATCCTTCGGACATGATATAAATGAATTCGAAGTACTAAAGCATCCGGTACTTTGGATGGGGTTCGTTAGGCCCAATAGATCTATCTTTAGGATTCGCGTCAATTAGTAGATTGGTTTACTAATTCTTAGGCTACTAAGCAAAAGGGGAATATTCGGCTTCGATCATTCACCCATATAATGTAGTTTCAATTACTTGTGTCTATTTCGTAAAATATTTATAAAACTGCATGTATTCTCATCCCAAAATATTAGATTTTAAAAGTGGGACTATAACTCACTTTCACAGATTTTTACTTCGTCGGAAAGTAAGACTTGGCCACTAGTCGATTCACGAAACTATAACAAATATGTACATATATATTAAAGTATGTTCAAAATATATTTACAACACTTTTAATACATTTTGATGTTTTAAGTTTATTAAGTCAGCTGTCCTCGTTAGTAACCTACAACTAGTTGTCCAAAGTTAGATGTACAGAAATTGATATATATTATCTTGAATCAATCCACGACCCAGTGTATACACGTCTCAGGCTAGATCACAACTCAAAGTATATATAATTTTGGAATCAACCTCAACCCTGTATAGCTAACTCCCACATTACTGTATATAGAGTGTCTATGGTTGTTCCAAATAATATATACACATGGGTCGATATGATATGTCAAAACATTTGCATACGTGTCTATGGTATCCCAAGATTACATAATATATTAGAATACATGTATAATACAATATAAGTTAGCTAGGATATGATTAATATAGATTTGTTACCAATTTTCACGTAGCTACAACAAGAAAAAATTTCCAATCTTGTTTTACCCATAACTTATTCGTTTTAAATCCGTTTTGAGTGAATCAAATTGCTATGGTTTCATATTGAACTCTATTTTATGAATCTAGACAGAAAAAGTATAGGTTTATAGTCAGAAATATAAGTTACAAGTCATTTTTGTAAAGGTAGTCATTTCAGTCGAAAGAACGACGTCTATATGACCATTTTGGAAAACATACTTCTACTTTGAGTTTAACCATAATTTTTGGATATAGTTTCATGTTTATAAGAAAAATCATTTTCCAAGAATAACAACTTTTAAATCAAAGTTTATCATAGTTTTTAATTAACTAACCCAAAACAGCCCGCGGTGTTACTACGACGGCGTATATCCGGTTTTACGGTGTTTTTCGTGTTTTCAGGTTTTAAATCATTAAGTTAGCATATCATATAGATATAGAACATGTGTTAAGTTGATTTTAAAAGTCAAGTTAGAAGGATTAACTTTTGTTTACGAACAAGTTTAGAATTAACTAAACTATGTTCTAGTGATTACATGTTCAAATCTTCGAATAAAATAGTTTTATATGTATGAATTGAATGATGTTATGAACATCATTACTACCTAAAGTTTAGTAGTTAAACCTACTGGAAGTGACAAGAAGTGATCTAGCTTCAAAGGATCTTGGATGGCTTGAAAGTTCTTGAAGTAGAATCATGACACGAAAACAAGTTCAAGTAAGATTTCCACTCGAAATAAGATTGTTATAGTTATAGAAATTGAATCAAAGTTTGAATATGAGTATTACCTTGTATTAGAAAGATATCTTACTGTAAATAAGAAAGATTTCTTGAGGTTGGATGATCACTCTACAAGATTGGAAGTAAGCTAGCAAACTTGGAAGTATTCTTGATTTTATGAAACTAGAACTTGTAGAATTTATGAAGAACACTTAGAACTTGAAGATAGAACTTGAGAGAGATCAATTAAATGAATAAAATTGAAGAATGAAAGTGTTTATAGGTGTTTTTGGTCGTTGGTATATGGATTAGATATAAAGGATGTGTAATTTTGTTTATATGTAAATAAGTCATGAATGATTACTCATATTTTTGTTATTTTATGCGATATTTTATGCTAGTTGCCAAATGATGGTTCCCACATGTGTTAGGTGACTCACATGGGCTGCTAAGAGCTGATCATTGGAGTGTATATACCAATAGTACATACATCTAAAAGCTGTGTATTGTACGAGTACGAATACGGGTGTATACGAGTAGAATTGTTGATGAAACTGAACGAGGATGTAATTGTAAGCATTTTTGTTAAGTAGAAGTATTTTGATAAGTGTCTTGAAGTCTTTCAAAAGTGTATGAATACATATTAAAACACTACATGTATATACATTTTAACTGAGTCGTTAAGTCATCGTTAGTCATTACATGTAAATGTTGATTTGAAACCTTTAAGTTAACGATCTTGTTAAATGTTGTTATCCCATTGTTTATTAAATCAAATGAGATGTTACATTATCATGATATCATGATGTATTAATATATCTTAATATGATATATATACATTAAATGTCGTTACAACGATAATCGCTACATATATGTCTCGTTTCAAAATCATTAAGTTAGTAGTCTTGTTTTTACATATGTAATTCATTATTAATATACTTAATGATATGTTTACTTATCATAATATCATGTTAACTATATACATATATATATATATCCATATATATGTCATCATATAGTTTTTACAAGTTTTAACGTTCGTGAATCACCGGTCCACTTGGATGGTCAAATGTCTATATGAAACCTATTTCAATTAATCAAGTCTTAACAAGTTTGATTACTTAACATGTTGGAAACACTTAATCATGTAAATAACAATTTCATTTAATATATATAAACATGGAAAACTTCGGGTCACTACAAGTTAATTGCTAACACACTTAGTTAATTGGTAAATGGGTGTTAGTTGGGATAATGGATGACCCGAAATGGGTGTATCGACTTTAAATTAGTCAAAGGTTTGATTATTGACCTAGTTGTGAATTATGGGTATGAAATACCCTATTTATGTCTTAGTAAGTGTTGTTGTACCTTAATCACTAGCTTCTAAGTGATTGATGATGGTCTTGACCCTTAAGAGGCGGTTTTGGTGAAAATGGGGCATTTAATGCATTTAAGTCATTAAATGCACATGAGTGAATTTTTGGCATTTAATCCAACTAGTTTGGGTGTTAATTAAGTACTTATTGCATTAGGTACTTCGCTTTGAAGCTTACGAAAGTATTTAACCGTCACCAAATCGTTAAGGTGAGTGGAATAAGTACACATGTACGTATATGATGTGTTTACTTGTAGAAATGGATATGTGTTGTCCGAGTTAGTGATATATGCGTTGTACACTAACGGTTTTATGAATGGATATATGTTGTCCAAATTAGTGGTATATGTGTTGTACACTAACGATTTATGCTTGGATATGCGTTGTCCAATTTAGTGTTATATGTGTTGTACACTAACGATTTTATAAGCGAATATGTGTTGTCCAAGGGTTAGTGATATATGTGTTGTACACTAACGGTTGTTACGAACACCGATGGGAAATTTGAGTACCATTCCTTTTACGATTGGTTAACCATGGTTGTATGAATTGTGTATTAGCATATTTAATTATGAACTATATGCTGTTGTATTGCTAGCTCATTGTGAATTGCGGTTAATGGTATATGCATAATTTTTGCATGGTTGTTGAATTGCTAGCTTGTGTACGGTATTGAGTAAGTGATGCAAGTAAGTAGATTATATATGTATATGTATAATTATTGCATTCACTAAGCGTTAGCTTACCCTCTCGTTGTTTACCTTTTTATAGGCACAAGTGTGGACAAGGGTAAGGGCATTGTTTTGGAGTAGAGATCCCGCTTGTTGTTAGGGGACGCTTTTTAGAAGTATTATCTTTTGGAGTTTGACCGAGACTTGGGTAGTTTAACCCCAAACACCATGCTCGTAGGGTCGTTTGGCATTTAAACTTTTTGTGGTCAAAACTCATGATTTGTATGAAACACGTATTTTGGGCATTGTGGGCCCCGTGTTGTAAAACTCATTTTTATGTTTGATTCGTGTTAGTTTTACATATATAAACATGTTGTGAAAAGAGTTTGGTCTAATTATGTCGGGAAGTGCGAGATCTTTTTACGTGTAAAAATCAGTTCGGACAGAACCTGGATGGAGTTGTGAGCGCCGCGCACTACAAGGGGAGCGCGCCGCGCACTCCCCTATACAGCAGTTTTTAATTTTTTTTTGGGACTGTTTTCGGTCGGTTATTGGTTGGGTTGTTACAAAAATAAATATATATAGAATATAAAATTTTGAATATAAAATTAATTTTGAACCTACCTAAATAATGACTCTTTGATGGCCCCCATGGGTCATCACGATTGGGTGGACCGTTTCCACCACCAGAGTTGGAAGCAACATCAGCCATCTGTAAAAAAAAAAGTATACATACAAAGGAATCAAGTAAAATAAATTATCATATTATTGCATACAAAATTAAGGTGTAGAAATTATATATATATATATATATATATATATATATATATATATATATATATATATATATATATATATATATATATATATATATATATATATATATATATATATATATATATATATATATATATATATAACGGTTAAACATAATGTATTTTTACAAATTACAATCTAAGATGTAGAATATATATATATATATATATATATATATATATATATATATATATATATATATATATATATATATATATATATATATATATATATATATATTAATAACGGTTACAGATAATGTGCTTTTACATATTACAATCTAAGATCAATCACTAATATAATCCATAAGTTCACAATCATTATCTTCATTGTCGCGTGTATGACCGTCTGTATCGTCATAAGCATCATCGTCATCATCTTCGTTTTCATCGTTGACTACTTAGTTGACTGCATCGTCGTCTAAATCTTCATCGAAATCTTCGTCTTCATAGTAGCTCCCCTCGACATCAACATCAACATCAACTGTGGCAAGAATGTTTGCTTCAACCACCGTTGATTCGTTTCTACTCAAATTTGTTTGAACGACTTCTTCCAAGTTAGAAGACAAATGAATATCTGACGAAGTGCTACCATTCAACTCGTTATCTCCAACGAAGATATTTCAATCCCAAGTGTTCCGCTGGTGTACTTCTTGAACAACCTTCCAATACTTGCTTTGCTGACCTCTTCTTTTAGTCGGGTCATCAAGGTAAAAGACTAGATTTGCTTGTGTTGCAAGGATGTATTGATTGTCTTTATACCATTCTTGTTGAGTATTAATGGTGATTATGTTATTCTTTGTGACATAGTTACTGCCGGCGGTTTTGAACCATTTGCAGCGAAATAAAAAAACATTATTGGACCTAAATAAATAATTAAGCTACAAAATTTCTTCCAACACACCATAATAAAGTGTTCCCCCAGGACCACCAGGAGATGAAATTCCACTGTTTTGGGTTGTTCGGCGTATATCTCGACTTTGAACCACAAACCTCACACCGTTACATATGCAAGCGGTGTAAGATGTTATATGTATTGGTCCATGTGCCAAAGAAAGTAACTCGTCACTAACTTGAGATTCATCATTTATTCGCAAAGACTTGATCTGCGAGAAAGATGAGGTTAGACAAGATAAGAAAATCATTACTTATAAAGGGTGATGTAGGGCAACGAGTTTACCTTGTGTTTGAACCAACCCGGAAACTCTTTTTCCATATTAGCACCCGGCATTTCACTTGTAAAGTCACTACAAATATTCAATATATTAGTATAATCATCGAATATATAACTTACAAATATAATATGATGGGAAACAAACACTTACTCCCTGTATTTGTCAAGCTCATAGCTGTTGTTAAGTATGAACCAAGAAATTTTAGCCTTAGTGTCGGGATCCAAATCTACATCGTCACCTTTACTAATAGGTCTACAAACGGATTAAAAGACGTAATGCTTACATTGGGGAACTGAAGCGTCAAAATTTCTGTCTGACCTATTAAATCTTGTTTGTACAGTGTCAAGATACCTTGAGGCATAAGTTAAGGCTTCATTCGCAACATAGCCCTCGGCAATAGAACCTTCCGGTCTAGCTTTATTCCTGACATAATTCGTCAACTTTTTCATGTATCTTTCAAATGGATACATCCACCTCATGTAAACAGGACCGCCTTGAATAGCCTCTTCAAGCAAATGCATAACCAAATGAATCATTATGTCAAAAAATGACGGAGGAAATATTTGCTCGAGCGAACATAAAATGTTTATCAGCTGAGTTTTGGTGTCTTCCATGTCAGAAATCTTCAAGGTTTGAGCACAAAGTTGCTTAAAGAATAAACAAAGCTCAATAAGTGGGGTTGAAATAAATGAGTCTAAGAAAGCTCGTAAACCAATCGAAAGCAACCGTTGCATCATTAAATGATGGTCGTGAGACTTGAGCCCTGATATTTTGGTATCATCATCGGCGACTTTTGTGCGGGAAAAATTCTTCTATATAACTATCCCACTAATCACAACACTAGATGACTGCAACAATATGGCTGATAATTACCATTATGGTCCAGTAGAAACTTTGCCTGTGAAATTTTGTCGATCTTGTGGTTCAAAGATGGTTCTCAAAACTTGCTTGACTGATGAGTACCAGTACGATCAACGATATTATGGTTGTGGTGGTAGGGTCAGCACCTTGATGTCTGAACTTTATAGAAAGTGACAAATTTGGATTGATCCGCTCTGGTTTGATAGGGCGCTTGAGGTGATACCAAAATTGTTAAGGTCCAAAAAAGATCTAGAACGTTCACTCAAAATCGCAAAACGTCAAGCAAAAATGTTGAAACTGATGTTAATTTGTACTTTTGTAGCATTTGTGTCGTATTTCATTTTCAACTAACCGATGTAATCCCCTTTGGAAGTATTGTGTTGTAGTTTGTAGTTTTAGAATTAATTTCAGTTTCTAGTATTTCAATTTCAGAATTAGTTTGTAGTTTCATAATTAATTTCAGTTTCTAGTATTTCAGTTTCTACTATTTCAATGCATCTTCATGGTTGATATTGACGTCAGCCTTCCACCATCATCAATCAATTCAATTAGAAAATGTGATAAAAAGCAATTGATTATAACTTGTACATGCCTAAATCTGTTTATTTAAAAATACGGCTGAAGCATACTGACATGAGATCTTCATGGTTGATGTTGACGTCAACCTTCCATAATCTAATCCACCACCACCACATTCATGACCAACTTTGAATGCTTAAATTGTGTCATTGTTGTATTTTGAATTTCAATAAATTGTTGTATTTTAATAAAATGTGTAATTTTAATTTTCAATAAATCGTGTAATTTTAACATTGGATTCGTGTAATAAAGTTGTGTTGAGCAGAGATGCTCTGCATAAAGTTGTGTTGAGCAGAGATGCTCTGCATAAAGTTTTGTTGAGCAGAGATGCTCTGCATAAAGCTGTATTCAACATGTCATTTTAATTCATGACCATTGGATTCTTTTAAACAAGTGCTTCAATCCCCTATAAATACAACCCCTCAATTGTTAACAAACCACACCTCAAACACTTATCTCTCTACTAAATCTAAAATTTATAAGTTCAAAATGTCTCAGATGAATGTTATGCTTTAAGTCAACTATGGTGGGGAATTCGACCGCGAGGTCAAGAATTACTTCACCGTCAATTCTGAATAGAGGGAGTATTGCATGAATGTCTGAAATTACCCGTTGTCTGAACTACTTGATTTTCTCAAAGAGGATATACCTCTTGCATTCTCACAAGTGTGGTTCTTCAAGGAACCCAATGTTCCAGCCAGTCTTCTTAAAGATGAAGAAGACTGGACCATGCTTGTGGGACGAGCAGTGACCAGCAACGAAGTCATCAAGTTGTATATCGAGTTCCGAGATGAGAGCGAAAACATTGTGTCTGATGAAAAGGACTACGTTCCCTCCGAGCCACAGTACGACACGGATGACAAATTCTATTCGTCTGATTCTCCTGATCTGAATGATTTCTAAATGTTTTGTTGTATTATCGTTGTTTAGCTTTCGTTGTTATTGTGTTTAATCTGTAGTTTCAAAAAATTGTAATCGTGATGTTGTTTTAATAAAAGTGACGTTAAAAAAAATAGTGATTTATATTTGTAATAGTATGAAAAATGTAATAAGGTCTTAATAAATTTAATAATAACAATACACCATTACAATACACCGACACATGCATAACACTATTACAATACACCGTTACATAATAATAAAATAATAATAATAATAATAATAATAATAATAATAATAATAACAATAATAATAATAACAATAATAATAATAATAATAATAATAATAATAATAATAATAAATTTAATAATAACAATAATTATGGAGTCTTTATTCATTCGAGTCCTACCCATAATTATGGATTAAATTATAATTTATTCAGTATTAATTATTGATTAAATTGAACTGTAATTTAAATGACAATTGTTATTCAACATAACTAATAAAAATGATACAGTTAATACCAAAATAAAAACGATACAATTAATACTAACAAATGATACAGTTAATACAAAAATAAAAACGATACAATTCACACTAAAATAAAAACGATACAAATAATACTAAAATAAAAACGATACAATTAACACTAAAATAAAAATGATACAATTAATACTAAAATAAAAGCGATACGATTAACACTAAACTTAACTAAACTTAACAGTTTAGTTGACGGAAATTAAAACAACTTTACTCATCTTCCAACACTAAATAAAGAGAAATGCGATTAGAACGCCAACTCAAGGTTTCATTTATACCGTTCCACTGATCCTCTGTTCGGAGATATGTAGCAGACAATTCCGGAACACAGTCATCTTCATAATACAAGACGTCCGTGTGTTCGAACGAAACCATTTCTGTCAAAAAGTTTAGAAGGTCCTCTAAACCTACGTCACGAACATCAATTTCTTCGAACGTAGATTTCGAACTACTCGTATAATCGTAGTCTCTCATTTGATTACGGAATCTACTTCCGTAATACATGTTGAAAGAGACAGTCATCGGCGGAACGGTTACAATTTTCGTTGTATTTGATGTGTGTATGAGGGTAAAATATATGTAATGTTAATTAGTTATATATTTTTGCTCTTATTTATAGAATCTGTAACGTACTTTTTGCGGCGCACCTTTTGCGACACACACTTACTACGACGCACCAAAACTAGCGGGAAGACAAAAAACTAGCGGGAAGTAGTTTGGAGGGAAAAATTAAGCGCCAAAAACTTTTACGTCGGAGTATAAGCGGCGACTCATCGCCGCAATTACATATGGTCCCACACTTCCATCTTTGACCAGAATTTGCCAGCGAAGGAAAAAGGAAAAGAAAATATGGTAAATTTATTAGCGGCGATGGTGCGCCGTAATTGCGTGTAGGCCTAATCCAGCTGGTCAAAAGTCTGATTTTTTTGTCGTTTAGCGGCTCTTTTGCGGCGAGATGGGTGCGCCGCAAAAGTCCTTCGTCGTTTGTTCTCTTTTTTCTAGTAGTGATAATTGATAATACAACGAACAGAAAAAAGGAAGGTAAAAATAAATTAACAAGCATCAACCAATCAGAAGTCACAACTTTCTATTGAATTCCCATGAAACTATCTCCAATACCCACCTACAATGCTGCCACAACACCCACAACATGCATTGTGAGTGTCTTTCTTTACCATGTACGATGCCCTACGCCCCTTTGATGATTGTAATGTATAGCCTTATAACTGAAAAAATATGTCAGTCCAGAACTAGCCTATTTTTTGAAATAAAGAACTAGCACATACTTTATATAAAAATATACAAGCAGAAATTTCAATTTAATACTCCGTATCTTTTCTTTAATATATTGTTACACGAAAATGAGTGAATATTAAATATTGTTACATATAGTGTTTGGACTTTTTCTAATTTATTATAACTTATTTGATATGATATAGTTACATTTTCGGAACTTTGAGATTTTATTAAGAAATGAAACCAGCAAGACGTTAGAATCAAAACATTACAACAGACATACAAGCTAAGAATTTCAAGACTCTATACTACAACTTCAATACTTAACCCAATTAAACGAACAAATACGGATAATATCAAACATAACGTTTTGGCGCACTCAAATGCTTATCATGATCATTTTCTGTTTTTGAATATATTAAAACGTCATCTATGAATAGCAATTTTTTTCCAATGGGAACGTATATGAATGGATGTGCGATTATCTTATTTGGAACAATCGAAATAAAAAAGTCTTCTCAAACAAAAGTTGGAATGGTGCAATGTCTCTTATGGAAATTCAATTAAAATCGTTCGAATGGATTGCATCTCGGTATAAAAAAGAGAAACTATAATAGTTAGAATGGTTATCAAATCCTATCAAATATTGTTTCGTGTAAAGTTGTTCTTTTTAGAGTTGCTTTCTTAGCAACAATTCGTGTGTTTTCTTCTTTATATAGCTCCAAAATCAAAATTGTAACTGGGCTATATTCCGTGTACTTGATCGGGCTCTCTGCTTGATCATTTTTCGTGTCTACAAATCTATTGCCTTTCGAAGAAAAAATATGTCATCTATGAAAACAATCACAAACTTATTGAGGTAATGGCGACACACTCTATTCATCAAATCCATAAATACCGCAGGCGCGTTTGTTAACCCGAATGGCATAACCAGGAATTCATAGTGCCATATCTTGATCTAAACGTTGTTTTTGGTATATCGGTCTCTGCAACTCGTGCATGATGGTACCCTGAACGTAAATCAATCTTTGAAAAGTAAGAAGCACCCTGTAACTGATCGAATAAATCATCTATTCTCGGTAGTGGATACTTATTTTTATTGTTCTCTTGTTCAAATCACGGTAGTCTATACACATTCGAAGAGACCCATATTACTTTTTCACAGAAAAAATAGGAGTACCCCACGGCGAAGAACTTGGTTGAATAAACCCCTTATCTAACAGTTCCTGAATCCGAGACATCATTTCTCAAATTTCTGACGGAGCTAATCGGTAAGGAGCCTTTACTACTGTGACAACCCGGAAATTTCCAACCAAATTTAAACTTTATCTTTATATTATTCCGACACGATAAGCAAAGTTTGTTAAGTTAAATCTCAAGAATTTTAAACTGTGTTCATACATTCATTATAACCTCGACCAAATTCCGACGATTCACGAACCGTTATATATAAATAGATATGTATATATATATTACAACTTGAGAATATTAATAAAGTATTAAACATATAATACTTTACACGAACGTATTTGTTTCAATATGTTTATCGATGGAATTAGAAGATAATATCAAATGATTGATTTATCGGATACATTGTGATATGATTACGGGTCCATGTTATGAGGTCCACTGTGATTTAAGAAATCTATTCTTTTTGACAACATTCGGAAAATGGTAAAGGGATTTATAAGTAAGAACGTGGAGTGTAAATAACTTAGATGTTGGATATCGACAAGTTAAGTAACTCGACATTTTTCATTAAGATGATTTCATACGTCTATTTAACCTTTGAACTTTATCCCATGCTTCACCAACAGACTGTAATTTAAAAACTTGAAACCTATTATGAATATATATGATTCTACTTTTCTAAAACGTTTTATGATATAACGATTTCCATTATTTTAACCTTTAAACAAAATGATTCTTAAATATATTTAGTTTTGGAAAACAAAATTATCATATTTATTTGATCGAGTTTCAAATGTACAAAAACGTTTTCAGATTAAAAAGAACTTTATTATTAAAACGTATATAACTTTTATAAATATCTAGAACCACTTTTGACAACTCATTACTTAACCAGTATGATAAAGATAACGATATTTATATTTTATTTTATTAAATATATATAACGATTTAAAGTAATATTATATATATTTATACGCGTATTATACGTACATAGTTTTATACTTTTACTATACTTAAACTTTACCTTTACTTTATTTTAACTTTACTTTAACTTTAATAATTCAATTTAATAATTCATACTTTAATAATTCACTTTAATAATTCACTTTAATAATTCATACTTTAATATTTCACTTTAATAATTCATACTTTAATAATTCACTTTAATAATTCAAAAATCTATTATAAATAGAATTCAATATGTTTCATTATTTCATAGAAACTTGAAAAATATTTTCTCTAAACTCTCTCAATCGATTTACATATATATATTTACTCCGTATTATTTTAAAATATTATTAGTATACATAAAATATTACGACGGAGTGTTGTCCGAGTGATTTCGAAATTGTTTTTCGAGCGGGATAGAGCTAAGAAAATTATGGGTTATAGCTATGGAGGTTATAGGTATGGTTCGGGAGTATTGCTCGTGAGTCAAACTAGTATTTATCATCCCCTTTGCGTCTACGTACTTTTCCTGCAATATTGAATCTCAATATTGATACGTGAGCCCTCATAACTTAACTTTTATATATTATTAGTGTATCCCTGACTAGTGCTCGAGTATATAGGATTATGCATGCTTATACATTCGTTATTGTCGTTAGATAGGTTATGTTGAATCTTGAATTAAATACATATGCTATTAAGATAAGGTATATGATATGCATGTCGTTGGAAAGCTAGCGAAAAATTGAGAACTTTTCATTTAGATATCGAATGGTTTCGATGAACGGTTTAGAAGTTATAGTCAATTGAATTTTTGTAAAAATGATTATTATTATCATTGTTATTATCATCGTTTTAATCTAATTATTATTATTATTATTATTATTATTATTATTATTATTATTATTATTATTATTATTATTATTATTATTATTATTATTATTATTATTATTATTATTATTATTATTATTATTATTATTATCATTGTCGTTATTAATAAAAGATATTATTTTTACTATTATTATTATTATTATTATTATCATTATTATCGTTAAGGTTATTATTATTATTATTATTATTATTATTATTATTATTATTATTACTATTATTATTATTATTATTATTATTATTATTATTATTATTATTATTATTATTATTATTATTATTATCATCATTCAAATAGTCATTAGTATTATCATTAGTATTATTATTATTAGTATTATTATAATTATAACTAATATTAGTAACATCTAATTATTATAATTACTATTATTATTATTATTAATATGAACACGATATAAAAGACGACTAAAAGCTATTAAACGAAGCGATTAGGAAATAATGAGTATAAGTATCATGATGAAATTAAGATATTGCAAGATATTGATTTAAAGGAAAAATATCGTTTTCATTATTTTACTA
Organism: Rutidosis leptorrhynchoides; assembly: GCF_046630445.1. Taxonomy (NCBI): domain Eukaryota; kingdom Viridiplantae; phylum Streptophyta; class Magnoliopsida; order Asterales; family Asteraceae; genus Rutidosis; species Rutidosis leptorrhynchoides. The sequence goes on from NC_092334.1 coordinate 546,721,610, forward strand.
TTATTGTTATTAAAAGTATTATTAATATTAAAACTATCATTTTTACTAAAATTATTATTTTTAATAAAAATATCATTGTTAATATGAAACATCATTATTATTATTATTATCATTTTAGTACTATTATTAATAAAAATTATCATTTTATCATTTTTAGAAAATATAATTATTGTTATTTTTATTAGTAGAATAATAATAATTATTACAAAATAGTAAAACTTTTACTTATTATTATTATTATCAATATTATTTTATCAAATAAATAGGTGATACAAAGATATTTTACTACGTATAATATAATTACATTAATAATACCTATCATATTATTTTTATGATATTAAATGAACTTTATAAATTTTATTACTTAAGATATATAAAAGTATATTTTTATTATATAAATTTTAATATAAAATTTTATTTATTAATAAAAGAACTATATTATTAACTTTAATAAAATCTGTTAAAAATATTTAAATATATAAAATGACTATATTTAAACTATATAATAATCATGTATAAATTTTGGAAGACATTTTGGTCAATATGACTTTTGTTAACTTTTGCATATTTAGTCTCGAGCATTAGGATTGTGATACACTACGACTTGACCTAAATTGTTAGACAGATATTGATCAAACATATAAATGTATATATATATATAATTAATATAGGTTCGTGAATCCAAGGCCAACCTTGCACTTGTTCAATGACGTCATATGTATTTTTACTACAAAATACAGTATTGTGTGTTTCATTTGCTCCCTTTTTAAATGCTTTTGAAATATATATTTTTGGGACTGAGAATACATGCGCTGCTTTTATAACTGTTTTACGAAATAGACACAAGTACTTGAAACTACATTATATGGTTGGATTACTATACCGAATATCGCCCCTTCAAGTCTGGTAACCTAAGAATTAGGGAAATAGCTCCTAATTGACGCGAATCCTAAAGATAGATCTATGGGCCTAACAAATCCCATTCTGAAATTTGGAATACTTTAGTACTTCGATTTAAATGGTGATTGCGATTGCCAATATTATGGCATACTTGCGAGTATGCGGGGAATATTCTATATGCATTATGTTAATGTCGGTTACCAGGTGTTCATCATACGAATGAATTTTATACAATTGCGAGTGTAATGATATTTATGAGAAATGAGGATCTTGTGGTCTATTAAAATTATGGAATTGATGGATTATGATAAACTAATGAACTCACCAACCTTTTGGTTGACACTTTAAAGCATGTTTATTCTCAGGTATTAAAGAAATCTTCCGCTGTGCATTAGCTCATTTTAAGGATATTACTTGGAGTCATTCATGGCATATTTCGAAAGTCGTTGCATTCGAGTCATTGAGTTCATCAAGATTATTATTAAGTCAATTATAGTTGGATGTATTATGAAATGGTATGCATGGTGTCAACTTTAGATGAAAAGAAAGTTTGTCTTTTAAAAACGAATGCAATGTTTGTAAAATGTATCATATAGAGGTCAAATACCTCGTGATGAAATCAACTATTGTGAATCGTTTATAATGTATATGAACGGGTCATTTCAGTTGGTATCAGAGCGGTGGTCTTAGCGAACCAGGTCTACATTAGTGTGTCTAACTAATAGTTGTTAGGATGCATTAGTGAGTTGAACTTCGACCGTGTCTGCATGTCAAAAGTTTTGCTTATCATTTTTGTCGGAAATTGCCTGCTTATCATTCTTAGTCTAGACACGTCTTACTGCATTGATTGCATGAATAGTGTATAGACAAAATTCATATCTTAGCGTATCTGTTACTTTAAACTTTGCCTGACATATCCCGTAAATTCATCCGTAATCTATGAAATCTTTTGCGCTATATATATAGATATTCTATGTAATTAGAATACCACCCGATAGCCGAAAAATCATTTCATATCGAAAAATCCTTTATTCAATCGAACAAAATGAAATTCATCATTAGTTCAAGTCCCTCGAATTCCGATATGGAATCCCACTCAAGCTCCGAAAGCAGTGTGACTGGAATGGATCAACCAATCAGCCATCATATATTTTGGATGAATTGGGGATGAGTTCGTAGCCTCCTCAATCATTGGAGACAAGAAGAAGGCTATCCTTTCCATCCACCACATTGCCCTCTTGACGAAGAACCTGAACCACTTACCGGTGAACCTGTCCAAAACACCATTTTCTCTCTCATTTCCAGAGTATCTCGTCACGATTATATACTACATCAAATTCTAGATTTTATTTATCCGCTCGTCCGAACCGACAATCAACCCGGTGTAATAGAAGAAGTCAACGAGCTTCGCGCTCAGGTAGTGGCTTTAGAGAATATGGTGCAAATGTTACAAATACCAGCAGCAGCAGCAGCACCAGCAGCATAACCAGTACTACCATCATCAACGCCAACCGTACCATTACCACCCCAACCACAACCACGTCGTAAACCTCAACTTTACAATCTGTCCCACAAGCACCAATGTCATACGCCCTATAGATACCAAGGAATACCAACAACAACAAACGATGAAGTGTTGATTCATAACTTCATTGGAGAAACACTCCGCGGCGATTATGTAATCTCTAAAGTCTTAGAGATTATCTATTCTAACCCTAACCATAAATCAGATGAGTGAATCGAAATGATAGAAAGAAGAGTAGAAACCCTGACAAGAATTATGCGTGATTTATAAGCTAGACTTGTTTTACCAACAGCATCAACAGTACCGTAGCATCACCATCACAGTCAGTGCCGTCAATGTCATCAGAATCAGCAGTACCTATAACATCACAAACTCCGTCAGTTCAAGAATCACCGTGGACATCATTACGAATCAATAATGCGTATATTGTATCAACGAGTTATGAAGTATTAACTCACTCCCTCTGAAGAAATTATATGTATATTTTATATACATATATAAATTTTGATATGAAAATAAATCTTTCCATACTAAGCTATTATGTGTGAATCTTAACTACTCGGTTAATTCATATTACTAATATGCAATGAGGTACGTCCTTCTTCAGCAACTTAACCATCGTTAGCTACAATTTCTGTCTCAATTCAATAAATTCCAACTCATAATAAACCAAGTGTATTATTTAAATATATGTTTGATTTTACACTTTCATCATCGATGTACTCGAAACTTTGCAAATAACATCATTCGTACCTGGCGAAGTTCACAAGAATTTCACAAAAACCAGCATCATGTATCAACAAATAACGAAGTATTGATTCATAATATTATTGAAGAAATACTTATGTAATTTCTAAAGTTTTAGAGATTACTCAATTCTAGTTTCAACCATAAATCAGATGAATTTAATTTAATATTAACTCATTAAATCTATGTTACATCTAAAGAAAATATACACATATATATTTTCGTAAAGACTGTAATAAAATTCTTTTGTACAAAATATTAATTGTGAATTTTTTTTTTAACGGGTAGGTAATACCCGAGAGATATATAAATTCATAATTAATATGGTACATTCTTCGAATCAGATTCAGCAATCAATAACTATACACACTATTTTCTCAACAATACACATTCTTTTATAAAAATCAAAACAACCATACTCATTCAAATTCAATTACATATGCTGATCTTGAAATCGCAGAATTCAATAAATATAACCAGTATCATCACTCTTAGATTCCTATATCTTTCCAAGTTATACTTTGACTTCAAAACTGTGCTAGAACATCATATGTATATTAACGATTACAATCTGTGTTCAAACCCTCTGAAATTCCTGAAGACACTTTAAATAATGAACAATCGAGATGATGATCCAACCACATATTACCCACAGTTATGTACCTGAAAAACTTATAAAACCAAAGCCATAGTTTAACATGTATTCATGTCAGACCCTTTGGCATTTATTAGCTAAAATGACTTTTCAATTTCTTTCCAAAGTAGTCAGTTTTATCACAGCTCCAGCAAGTCAACTTCGACTTTTCAGTCGAGACAACCATATTATAACCTTGATATATACGTTGCCCTTTCGCCATCGTTACCGGGGAACCATTTATGTTCCATCACATTAGCAATAAACTTACCAACAACTTCACTGATTTTTAATTTTCCAAAAAATCATTATAATTATCAAAACCCCATCATTTAGCTATCTGCATCTTGTAACGAGAATTGCCATACGAATCATTGGGAATTAGAAATCAGTATTTTAAAATCTAGCAGCATGTCGACGCCAACAGTTATACATATAACGTCTATCTCCTGGATTTACATACTGCGAATGTGAAGTTTCTGAAAAACACCCTAAACTGCGAACTAGTTCTCGAAATTTTAAAAATGCTGATGAAGCAGCAAGAATTGTGAATGACCTTAACAGTAAAAAGTTTGATGATAAAGAATAGTGGGTTGGCAAAGCTCAGAAAAAGAGAAGGTTTGGAACTGGAAAACGGATTGAGCAAAGTATGAAGGAGGCTGTGGACAAATCACAAGGACGAAATCTACCTTCAAAGAATCCAAATGATTCAGTGTGTGCTGAAATCCTTAATAAATACCTTGCTCCTTGCTCTAAAACCCTTGCGGACAATATTCTTTATCATCCTCTTATCTTAAATATTCTAAGATATCATCGTATTTTCCGTTATAAATATCCTCCATATTTCTGAAGATATTTTCATAACCATTCTTATCTGAAATCATTTATCCCCTCGCGTTATCTGTATCACATCATAAAGGAAACTGTTTTAGTTTCTAAATTCTGAAACCTTCGAGTATAAAGTATGAATGTTTTGAAGTAGTGTTGGGAACTGAAGCATGAGTTAGTATAATATAATGACACTTGATCAACGTGATTATATTACAGTAAGTCCTGTTGAATTTCTAAATGGAACGTGATGATTCACAGATCATAACGTCATCATGTGACATATTACATGACTCTTGTATTCTACTTAACCTCTAAACATATCAAGAAAATATTTTTCTTGGTGTTTCGGTCTTTTTCGAGGTATTCTGGTAATTTGACAAATCAAGATCATGCTATTACCGTTCCTTTCTTAGAACATTAACTATGTTCATTTCAAAATCCATACCTATGAATTCTGGACCGTTATTCGCTTGACTTGAAGTCGGGAAGAGGAGACAAAAGTATAAAACCCTTGAATATAAAAGAAAATATAAAGCTCGATAACAACACGTAAATTACAAACCGCGCATATCAATACGTATTGCAACGTAAAGGCACGGGAGAATTAAAAATACTATAACCCCAAGGTAATAGTAAAAGTAAATAAAATCCTCCGGTGGTAGATGAAAAACAAGAATGACAGATATGAAAGTTAGGAGTATATCAAGGATCAGAACGGGATGGAGCATATTGACGAATACTTTAAAATATGAGTTAGGGGAGAAAGAATAGAAGGTATGAGTTGTGAAAATAAGGAAACGAAGGGAGTAGATTTATAGTGAAATAGCAGACAGAGAAATCGAAACAAATCATCGCATTTAACCAAAGAAGATCCTAATTTCTTTAATTATCGAAGAACCAAATCTTATTACGAAGATTTTCTCTAAATTCCTTGAATTCCGGAATCCAACCGTGACTATGTCATTGGTTAAAAAGAACCTGCATTTACTCATTTCATTCTTTTGTGATAACTTCACTCGTATTCTTCACAAAAATCAAATTGCTTTATCTATATTAATTGATGATAATAAAACTCTAATTTCCAACTCGTATACGTCATGAAAACATACTTATTGTCAGCCATGACCATCCCATTCAGATTTCGGGACGAAATTTCTTTAACGGGTAGGTACTGTGACAACCCGGAAATTTCCAACCGAATTTAAACTTTATCTTTATATTGTTCCGACACGATAAGCAAAGTTTGTTAAGTTAAATCTCAAGAATTTTAAACTGTGTTCATACATTCATTATAACCTCGACCAAATTCCGACGATTTACGAACCGTTATATATAAATAGATATGTATATATATATATATATATTACAACTTGAGAATATTAATAAAGTATTAAACGTATAATACTTTACACGAACGTATTTGTTTCAATATGTTTATCGATGGAATTAGAAGATAATATCAAATGATTGATTTATCAGATATATTGTGATATGATTACGGGTCCATGTTATGAGGTCCACTGTGATTTAAGAAATCTATTCTTTTTGACAACATTCGAAAAATGGTAAAGTGATTTATAAGTAAGAACGTGGAGTGTAAATAACTTAGATGTTAGATATCGACAAGTTAAGTAACTCGACATTTTTCATTAAGATGATTTCATACGTCTATTTAACCTTTGGACTTTATCCCATGCTTCACCAACAGACTGTAATTTAAAAACTTGAAACCTATTATGAATATATATGATTCTACTTTTCTAAAACGTTGTATGATATAACGATTTCCATTATTTTAACCTTTAAACAAAATGATTCTTAAATATATTTAGTTTTGGAAAACAAAATTATCATATTTATTTGATTTAGTTTCAAACGTACAAAAACGTTTTCAGTTTAAAAAGAACTTTATTATTAAGACGTATATAACTTTTATAAATATCTAGAACCACTTTTGACAACTCATTACTTAACCAGTATGAAAAAGATAACGATATTTATATTTTATTTTATTAAATATATATAACGATTTAAATTAATATTATATATATTTATACGCGTATTATACGTACATAGTTTTATACTTTTACTATACTTAAACTTTACCTTTACTTTATTTTTACCTTACTTTAACTTTAATAATTCATACTTTAATAATTCACTTTAATAATTCATACTTTAATAATTCACTTTAATAATTCACTTTAATAATTCATACTTTAATATTTCACTTTAATAATTCATACTTTAATAATTCACTTTAATAATTCAAAAATCTATTATAAATAGAATTCAATAGGTTTCATTATTTCATAGAAACTTGAAAAATATTTTCTATAAACTCTCTCAATCGATTTACATACATATATTTACTCCGTATTATTTTAAGATATTATTAGTATACATAAAATATTACGATGGAGTGCTGTCCGAGTGATTTCGAAATTGTTTTTTGAGCGGGATAGAGTTAAGGAAATTATGGGTTATAGCTATGGAGGTTATGGGTATGGTTCGGGAGTATTGCTCGTGATTCAAACTAGTATTTATCATCCCCGTTGCATCTACGTACTTTTCCTGCAATATTGAATCTCAATATTGATACGTGAGCCCTCATAACTTAACTTTTATATACTATTAGTGTATCCCTGACTAGTGCTCGAGTATATAGGATTATACATGTTTATACATTCGTTATTGTCGTTAGATAGGTTATGTCGAATCTTGAATTAAATACATATGCTATTAAGATAAGGTATATGATATGCATGTCGTTGGAAAGCTAGCGAAAAATTGAGAACTTTTCATTTAGATATCGAATGGTTTCGATGAACGGTTTAGAAGTTATAGTCAATTGAATTTTTGTAAAAATGATTATTATTATCATCGTTATTATCGTCGTTATAATCTAATTATTATTATTATTATTATTATTATTATTATTATTATTATTATTATTATTATTATTATTATTATTATTATTATTATTATTATTATTATTATTATTATCATTGTCGTTATTAATAAAAGATATTATTGTTATTTTTATTATTATTATTATTATTATTATCGTTAAGGTTATTATTATTATTATTATTATTATTATTATTATTATTATTATTATTATTATTATTATTATTATTATTATTATTATTATTATTATTATTATTATTATCATTCAAATAGTTATTAGTATTATCATTAATATTATTATTATTAGTATTATTATAATTAAAACTAATATTAGTAACATCTAATTATTATGATTACTATTATTATTATTATTAATATGAATGCGATATAAAAGACGACTAAAAGCTATTAAACGAAGCGATTAGGAAATAATGAGTATGAGTATCATGATGAAATTAAGATATTGAAAGATATTGATTTAAAGGAAAAATATCGTTTTCATTATTTTACTATTATTGTTATTAAAAGTATTATTAATATTAAAACTATCATTTTTACTAAAATTATTATTTTTAATAAAAATATCATTGTTAATATGAAACATCATTATTATTATTATTATCATTTTAGTACTATTATTAATAAAAATTATCATTTTATCATTTTTAGAAAATATAATTATTGTTATTTTTATTAGTAGAATAATAATAATTATTAAAAAATAGTACAACTTTTACTTATTATTATTATTATCAATATTATTTTATCAAATAAATATGTGATACAAAGATATTTTACTACATATAATATAATTACATTAATAATACCTATCATATTATTTTTATGATATTAAATGAACTTTATAAAATTTATTACTTAAGATATATAAAAGTATATTTTTATTATATAAATTTTAATATAAAATTTTATTTATTAATAAAAGAACTATATTATTTACTTTAATAAAATCTGTTAAAAATATTTACATATATAAAACGACTATATTTAAACTATATAATAATCATGTATAAATTTTGGAAGACATTTTGGTCAATATGACTTTTGTTGACTTTTGCATATTTAGTCTCGAGCATTAGGATTGTGATACACTACGACTTGACCTAAATTGTTAGACAGATATTGATCAAACATATATATATATATATATATATATATATATATATATATATATATATATATATATATATATATATATATATATATATATATATATATATATATATATATAATTAATATAGGTTCGTGAATCCAAGGCCAACCTTGCAATTGTTCAATGACGTCATATGTATTTTTACTACAAAATACAGTATTGTGAGTTTCATTTGCTCCCTTTTTAAATGCTTTTGTAATATATATTTTTGGGACTGAGAATACATGTGCTGCTTTTATAACTGTTTTACGAAATAGACACAAGTACTTGAAACTACATTTTATGGTTGGATTACTATACCGAATATCGTCCCTTCAAGTCTGGTAACCTAAGAATTAGGGAAATGGCCCCAAATTGACGCGAATCCTAAAGATAGATCTATGGGCCTAACAAACCTCATTCTGGAATTTAGAATGCTTTAGTACTACGATTTAAATGGTGATTGCGATTGCCAATATTATGGCATACTTGCGAGTATGCGGGGGATATTCTATATGCATTATGTTAATGTCGGTTACCAGGTGTTCATCATACTAATGAATTTTATACACTTGCGAGTGTAATGATATTTATGAGAAATGAGGATCTTGTGGTCTATTAAAATTATGGAATTGATGGATTATGATAAACTAATGAACTCACCAACCTTTTGGTTGACACTTTAAAGCATGTTTATTCTCAGGTATTAAAGAAATCTTTTGCTGTGCATTAGCTCATTTTAAGGATATTACTTGGAGTCATTCATGGCATATTTCAAAAGACGTTGCATTCGAGTCATTGAGTTCATCAAGATTATTATTAAGTCAACTATAGTTGGATGTATTATGAAATGGTATGCATGCCGTCAACTTTAGATGAAAAGAAAGTTTGTCTTTTAAAAACGAATGCAATGTTTGTAAAATGTATCATATAGAGGTCAAATACCTCGCGATGAAATCAACTATTGTGAATCGTTTATAATGTATATGAACGGGTCATTTCAGCTACCGGCGCAGCACCTGGTACCAAAGAAATTTTATATTCTACTTCACGTACTGGAGGTAACCATGGTAAATAATCTGGAAACAGTTCAGGAAATTCTGACACAACCGGAATATCGGACACATGTTTCTTCTCCTTCTTAACATCAATCACATAAGCCACAAACGAGTCGCATCATTTCGATATTGCCTTATGGGCTTTCATTAGGGAAACCATAGGAAAGTTAAAACCACCGCGCTCCCCTATAGCTGCCACCCGAGACCCATCGGCCATAGGGAAAGAAATCATCTTCTTATGGCACTTGATACTAGCTCTATTCGAACTTAACCAGTTCATGCCTACGACTACATTGAAGCTGGGTATTAGCATCACCACACAGGTTATAAAGAAAGGGTGGACATCAATATCGATGGTAACTCCAGACATAGATGATGTGCATGGAATCGATTTACCATCAGCTACTTCTATTCTCAAAGGCGCATTTAATATCCCAACATGCAACTTCAACTTATCACGGAAGCCTAAAAAGGTAAAGGAACGGTTCGCCCTTGTGATGACCCGGAAAATTCTGACCAAATTTAAACTTAATCTTGTATGATTAACGTTTCCGACACGATAAACAAAGTCTATGAAGTTAAATCTCAAAATTTTGAACTGTTCAATTAATCTTCGATTGTTCTCAACGAAACGCGAACAATTATATATAGATACATATACTATAACTTGAAAACGTAATAAAGTGTTGAGGATATGATACTGTGCATTAAACTTATTGGTTTAATTATCTGATTGATATATTTAACTACAGAGTTAAAAGATTATGCCAAACGATTCAAGTAAAAGATATTTACCGAGTCTCTTAAGAATTATGATATTATTACGAGTCTCTGTTGAGAGGTCCATTTGATTTGAGAAATCATTCATTTTAACGGTATTCGGAATAAATGGTGAATTATTTGTTTAAATAACGTAATTTGGACACATACAATAATAAGGAATATTAACTGTTAACAATTAATTATATGAATAACTTGCGATACGTATTTTAAAACGTGTTTATAAATATTGAGAATAGATATTAACTTAGTTATGAAACGTTTGATAAATACTATTATATTAATAAATAACGAGACAATGATTTATAGAAGTAAATGAACAAAATACTCTAAAGTTTAAGATATACTCTGGATGGTATAATTTAGGGATAATTTAAGGCTATATTTTGACAAAGGTACGTGTCCCAGAATGAAAATTACAAGTTTTCTCAGCGTACGAAGGGACACTCGAAAAACCGGAACCGGGACATAAGTCGCGTAACAACGTACGACTTATCGGAACAAAAATTACAAGTTAACTATGCATGTAAATTTAATATAATATATAATTAATTATATAAATTAAATATATTATATATATTATTAATTATTATGTCGACAAACAAAAAAACAAAAATATGTGAGCTGGATCTGACGGCCATGCGATCGCATGAGAAATAGGCATAAAACCCATGCGATCGCATGGGCATCAGAATCAGGAATTATGCCTATAAATACCAGGTTTCTGCGCGAGTTGTTTCACACATATATTACTATGTGTAAATTTATTTATTTAAATTATTATTATTATTATTATTATTATTATTATTATTATTATTATTATTATTATTATTATTATTATTATTATTAAGATTATTATTATTTATTTTATTATTATTAATAGTATTATTATTATTATTAATTATATCACTTAAAATACTACGACGAGGTCATGAGCGTGTCACTTTCAAAATGGATTTTCAAGTGGGATAGAGCTAAGGAAACTATGGGTTATTACTAAGGAGGTTATGGGTATTGTTCGAGGGTTTTGCTTGTAAGTCAAACCTAGTGTTTATCATCTCCGTTACTTCTACGTACTATCCTACAATATTGAATCTCAATATTGATACGTTGAGATCTACGATTCTTTGATATACCGAGTTTCGGTTACATTACAATGAACAACTGTATGTGCTGCTAAGGTGAGTTTCATTTGCTCCCTTTTTAATTGCTTTTGCAATATATATTTTTGGGCTGAGAATACATGCACTTTATTTTAAACACAATGGATACAAGTACATACTAAATTCTACACTGAGTTTGAACCGAAAATCCCTTAGCTTTGGTAACTAGTAACTGCCAGTTATAAGAACTGGTGGGCGCGAGTAGTAGTATATGGATCCATAGGGCTTGATATCCCCGTTCGAGCTAGAGCACTAGCCTTTTAACGGACGTATGCTATTTGAGAAGCGTACACGTTGGTTTGCGTGTATTATTAAGATGATTATACAAAGGGTACAAATTATATATACGTTAAGTTTAGTTACCAGGTGTAGTGACCCAAACTTTTCCATGTTTATATATATTAATTGAGATTGATATTTACATGATTAAATGTTTCCAACATGTTAAGCAATCAAACTTGTGAAGACTTGATTAATTGAAATATGTTTCATATAGACAATTGACCACCCAAGTTGACCGGTGATTCACGAACGTTAAAACTTGTAAAAACTATATGATGACATATATATGGATATATATATAGTTAACATGATACTATGATAAGTAAACATATCATTAAGTATATTAACAATGAACTACATATGTAAAAACAAGACTACTAACTTAATGATTTTTAAACGAGACATATATGAAACGATTATCGTTGTAAAGACATTTAATGTATATATATCATATTAAGAGATATTCATACATGATAATATCATGATAATATAATAATTTAAAATCTCATTTGATATTATAAACATTGGGTTAACAACATTTAACAAGATCGTTAACCTAAAGGTTTCAAAACAACACTTACATGTAACGACTAACGATGACTTAACGACTCAGTTAAAATGTATATACATGTAGTGTTTAAATATGTATTTATACACTTTTGAAAGACTTCAATACACTTATCAAAATACTTCTACTTAACAAAAATGCTTACAATTACATCCTCGTTCAATTTCATCAACAATTCTACTCGTATGCACCCGTATTCGTACTCGTACAATACATAGCTTTTAGATGTATGTACTATTGGTATATACACTCCAATGATCAGCTATTAGCAGCCCATGTGAGTCACCTAACACATGTGGGAACCATCATTTGGCAACTAGCATGAAATATCTCATAAAATTACAAAAATATGAGTAATCATTCATGACTTATTTACATGAAAACAAAATTACATATCCTTTATATCTAATCCATACACCAACGACCAAAAACACCTACAAACACTTTCATTCTTCAATTTTCTTCATCTAATTGATCTCTCTCAAGTTCTATCTTCAAGTTCTAAGTGTTCTTCATAAATTCTACAAGTTCTAGTTACATAAAATCAAGAATACTTTCAAGTTTGCTAGCTCACTTCCAATCTTGTAAGGTGATCATCCAACCTCAAGAAATCTTTGTTTCTTACAGTAGGTTATCATTCTAATACAAGGTAATAATAATATTCAAACTTTGGTTCAATTTCTATAACTATAACAATCTTATTTCAAGTGATGATCTTACTTGAACTTGTTTTCGTGTCATGATTCTGCTTCAAGAACTTCGAGCCATCCAAGGATCCGTTGAAGCTAGATCCATTTTTCTCTTTTCCAGTAGGTTTATCCAAGGAACTTAAGGTAGTAATGATGTTCATAACATCATTCGATTCATACATATAAAGCTATCTTATTCGAAGGTTTAAACTTGTAATCACTAGAACATAGTTTAGTTAATTCTAAACTTGTTCGCAAACAAAAGTTAATCCTTTTAACTTGACTTTTAAAATCAACTAAACACATGTTATATATCTATATTATATGCTAACTTAATGATTTAAAACCTGGAAACACGAAAAACACCGTAAAACCGGATTTACGCCGTCGTAGTAACACCGCGGGCTGTTTTGGGTTAGTTAATTAAAAACTATGATAAACTTTGATTTAAAAGTTGTTATTCTGAGAAAAGGATTTTTATTATGAACATGAAACTATATCCAAAAATTATGGTTAAACTCAAAGTGGAAGTATGTTTTCTAAAATGGTCATCTAGACGTCGTTCTTTCGACTGAAATGACTACCTTTACAAAAACGACTTGTAACTTATTTTTCCGACTATAAACCTATACTTTTTCTGTTTAGATTCATAAAATAGAGTTCAATATGAAACCATAGCAATTTGATTCACTCAAAACGGATTTAAAATGAAGAAGTTATGGGTAAAACAAGATTGGATAATTTTTCTCATTTTAGCTACGTGAAAATTGGTAACAAATCTATTCCAACGATAACTTAATCAACTTGTATTGTATATTATGTAATCTTGAGATACCATAGACACGTATACAATGTTTCGACCTATCATGTCGACACATCTATATATATTTCGGAACAACCATAGACACTCTATATGTGAATGTTGGAGTTAGCTATACAGGGTTGAGGTTGATTCCAAAATATATATAGTTTGAGTTGTGATCAATACTGAGATACGTATACACTAGGTCGTGGATTGATTCAAGATAATATTTATCGATTTATTTCTTTACATCTAACTGTGGACAACTAGTTGTAGGTTACTAACGAGGACAGCTGACTTAATAAACTTAAAACATCAAAATATATTAAAAGTGTTGTAAATATATTTTAAACATACTTTGATATATATGTATATATTGTTATAGGTTCGTGAATCAACCAGTGGCCAAGTCTTACTTCTCGAAGAAGTAAAAATCTGTGAAAGTGAGTTATAGTCCCACTTTTAAAATCTAATATTTTTGGGATGAGAATACATGCAGGTTTTATAAATGATTTACAAAATAGACACAAGTACGTGAAACTACATTCTATGGTTGAATTATCGAATTCGAATATGCCCCTTTTTATTAAGTCTGGTAATCTAAGAATTAGGGAACAGACACCCTAATTGACGCGAATCCTAAAGATAGATCTATCGGGCCCAACAAGCCCCATCCAAAGTACCGGATGCTTTAGTACTTCGAAATTTATATCATATCCGAAGGGTGTCCCGGATTGATGGGGATATTCTTATATATGCATCTTGTTAATGTCGGTTACCAGGTGTTCACCGTATGAATGATTTTTATCTCTATGAATGGGATGTGTATTGAAATATGAAATCTTGTGGTCTATTATTATGATTTGATATATATAGGTTAAACCTATAACTCACCAACATTTTTGTTGACGTTTTAAGCATGTTTATTCTCAGGTGATTATTAAGAGCTTCCGCTGTCGCATACTTAAATAAGGACGAGATTTGGAGTCCATGCTTGTATGATATTGTGTAAAAACTGCATTCAAGAAACTTATTTTGTTGTAACATATTTGTATTGTAAACCATTATGTAATGGTTGTGTGTAAACAGGATATTTTAGATTATCATTATTTGATAATCTACGTAAATCTTTTTAAACCTTTATTGATGAAATAAAGGTTATGGTTTGTTTTAAAATGAATGCAGTCTTTGAAAAACGTCTCATATAGAGGTCAAAACCTCGCAACGAAATCAATTAATATGGAACGTTTTTAATCAATAAGAACGGGACATTTCAGTTGGTATCCGAGCGTTGGTCTTAGAGAACCAGAATTTTGCATTAGTGTGTCTTATCGAGTTTGTTAGGATGCATTAGTGAGTCTGGACTTCGACCGTGTTTACTTGAAAAATGATTGCTTAACAAATTTTGTTGGAAACTATATATTTTTAACATGTGAATATTATGTGATATATTAATCTCTTAACGCGTTTGATATTATGTGATAGATGTCTACCTCTAGAACAAGTCCCATTGACTCACCTAATAATAATGAAGAGTCAAATGTAAATTGGAATGATTCGTGGACTGATTCGTAAGTTCCCGAAGAGCAACCGGAAGAAGAGTCGGAACCGGAAGAAGAATCGGAACCGGAAGAAGAATCGGAACCGGATGAAGAAATAGAACCGGTGGGGGAAATAATAAAACGGTTAAGTAAAAGAAAATCCTCAACCAACCGACCAAGGTTAATTATGGTCAATGGTGTTTCCGCCAAGGAAGCAAAATATTGGGAGGATTACCAATTCTCCGATGAATCGGATTCCGACGAGAATTCCGATGATGTTATAGAAATTACCCCAACTGAATTTAAAAAGGCAAAAGAAAATAATAAGGGAAAGGGCATAAAAATAGAGAAATCTAATTCCAACCCCGATGAACTTTATATGTATCGTCAACCCCCGAAGTCCTTAAGTTGTAACAATGACCCGGGAACCTCTAAACCACCAGGTTTTTCTAAACCAATGTGGATCACGACGGCTCGTATTAGGGGAACATCATATATCCCTAGAAACTTGGCAAAACGAACCAAAACCGAAGAAGAAGAAACAAGCGAGTCGGAATAAGATAGTTGTATTCGTGTGGTGTAATATATGTAATATAGTGTGCTTATGCTTTATGATATATGTAAAAATTGCTTGTATTAATAAGTATTTTTTTTTTATGAATCTAACTCTTGTCTATTTTACAGTATAAAAACACAAAATGGATAGACAACCCAATATTTTAAGAGACCTACCCGGAGACATGATTGATGAAATCTTGTCTAGAGTCGGTCAGAATTCTTCGGCATAACTATTTAAGGCGAGATCAGTTTGTAAGACATTTGAAGAACGTTCCAAGAATGCCTTGGTTTATAAAAGGCTTTCGTTCGAAAGATGGGGGATATCACATTGGGAAATCCATAAGTTACGATGTGTTTACTTTGACGCATATATTGCGGGGAACCCAAATGCTATTTTACGCAATGGGTTAAGAAATTATTTTGACTCAATATATCCGAATATTGGACTTCGTGATTTAGAAAAAGCGGCTAACATGCAACATAAAGAAGCATGTTATGCTTACGGATTAGTAATGTTCGCTTCTCACCAAAGTGAGAACAAGAACATCGGGCTACAACTATTAAACAAAATGTTCCCACAAGTGACGGAGTCGGTAATTGGGGTAAGAAATGAGGTTTTTAGATTGTTACGGGACTGTTGGACATTACGTAACCCTCGTCCCTTTGACGACGTTACAACACGCTGTCTTATCAACGGCCATAACGGTTATGTCCCATAAGACCAAGGATGGGAAGTAGTCCTAGTAAAACCAGAATGCATGACTTGTTTCTGGACGTATGAATTACGTGTCTTTATTGCCTTTGCTGAACGACTTGTGTACTAGCTAGAATTATCTTCACAACCATCTTGTATCAAATTTATTGTGTGCTATATTTCATGCTATATGTAAAATAAGCGGTATTGTAAGTTTGTAAAATATTGTGTAAAAGTTTGAACGCGAAATATTATTATAATCAGTTTTTCATATAGAATTGTAGTAGTTGAATTGTATATTAGCTACTAAGTATGAACTTAACGGGTAGGTACTACCCGAATTTAAACTTATAAAACGCTAATATGAAGAAAAAGCTTTTATAAATGAGTTCATATTATGCTACGAAATACTATTAACTACTCTTAATATTCTGTATGATTAACTTGTTCCATTTAACTATTTGGAAGGAAATGGCACCGACTACTCGACACACCGTGAATATGAATGAAGAGGAATTCCGTACTTTTCTAGCTTCAAACATAGCCACAGTACAGGCTGCGCTACATACCAACAATAACCTTGGATCTAGCAGTACAGGAAATCGTGTAGGATGCACCTACAAAGAATTCACTGCCTGCAAACCTTTAGAATTTGATGGAACCGAAGGACCGATCGGATTGAAACGGTGGACCGAGAAGGTCGAATCAGTGTTTGCCATAAGTAAGTGTACTGAAGAGGACAAAGTAAAGTACGCTACGCATACCTTCACAGGTTCTGCGTTAACATGGTGGAATACCTATCTAGAGCAAGTGGGACAAGACGATGCGTACGCACTACCGTGGTCAGCATTTAAGCACTTGATGAACGAGAAGTACCGTCCCAGAACCGAGGTCAATAAGCTCAAGACAGAACTTAGAGGGTTACGAACCCAAGGATTTGATATTACCACGTACGAAAGACGATTCACAGAATTGTGCCTATTGTGTCCGGGAGCATTCGAAGATGAGGAAGAGAAGATCGACGCGTTTGTGAAAGGATTACCAGAAAGAATCCAAGAAGATGTAAGTTTACACGAGCCCGCCTCCATACAACAGGCATGTAGAATGGCTCACAAACTCGTGAACCAGATTGAAGAAAGAATTAAAGAACAGACTGCTGAAGAGGCCAATGTGAAGCAATTCAAAAGAAAGTTGGAGGAAAACGGTGATAAGAATCACCAATACAACAACAACAGCAATTACAACAATAATCGCAACAATTATCCCAAAAATCGCAACATCAATCGCAACTACAACAAACGGCCCAACAATAACAACAACAACAACAACAACAACAACAACAACTACAACAATCATCCCAACAACAATAATAACCGCAACAACAACAACAATCAGAAGCAGCTATGCCAAAGGTGTGAAAAGAATCACTTGGGGTTCTGCACCAAATTTTGCAACAAGTGTAAAAGAAATGGTCATAGCGCGGCGAAGTGTGAGGTCTACGGACCAGGGGTTAATAGAACGAAAGGAACAAATGGTGTCGGAACGAGTAATGGCGGAGCAAGTAGTGTCGGAGCAAGTTATGCCAATGTAGTTTGTTATAAATGTGGAAAACCGGGCCACATTATTAGAAATTGCCAGAACCAGGAGAACACGAATGGACAAGGCCGTGGAAGAGTTTTCAATATTAATGCGGCAGAGGCACAGGAAGACCCGGAGCTTGTTACAGGTACGTTTCTTATTGACAATAAATCTGCTTACGTTTTATTTGATTCGGGTGCGGATAGAAGCTATATGAGTAGAGATTTTTGTGCTAAATTAAGTTGTCCATTGACGCCTTTGGATAGTAAATTTTTACTCGAATTAGCAAATGGTAAATTAATTTCAGCAGATAATATATGTCGGAATCGAGAAATTAAACTGGTTAGCGAAACATTTAAGATTGATTTGATACCAGTAGAGTTAGGGAGTTTTGATGTGATAATCGGTATGGACTGGTTGAAAGAAGTGAAAGCGGAGATCGTTTGTTACAAAAATGCAATTCGCATTATACGAGAAAAAGGAAAACCCTTAATGGTGTACGGAGAAAAGGGCAACACGAAGCTACATCTTATTAGTAATTTGAAGGCACAAAAACTAATAAGAAAAGGTTGCTATGCTGTTCTAGCACACGTCGAGAAAGTACAAACTGAAGAAAAGAGCATCAATGATGTTCCCGTCGCAAAAGAATTTCCTGATGTATTTCCGAAAGAATTACCGGGATTACCCCCACATCGATCCGTTGAATTTCAAATAGATCTTGTACCAGGAGCTGCACCAATAGCTCGTGCTCCTTACAGACTCGCACCCAGCGAGATGAAAGAACTACAAAGCCAATTACAAGAACTTTTAGAGCGTGGTTTCATTCGACCAAGCACATCACCGTGGGGAGCTCCTGTTTTGTTTGTCAAGAAGAAAGATGGTACATTCAGGTTGTGTATCGACTACCGAGAGTTGAACAAACTTACCATCAAGAACCGCTACCCACTACCGAGAATCGATGACTTATTTGATCAACTACAAGGCTCGTCTATTTATTCAAAGATTGACTTATGTTCCGGGTATCATCAAATGCGGGTGAAAGAAGATGATATTCCAAAGACTGCTTTCAGAACACGTTACGGTCATTACGAGTTTATGGTCATGCCGTTTGGTTTAACTAATGCACCAGCTGTGTTCATGGACCTTATGAACCGAGTGTGTGGACCATACCTTGACAAGTTTGTCATTGTTTTCATTGATGACATACTTATTTATTCAAAGAATGACCAAGAACACGATGAACATTTGAGAAAGGTGTTAGAAGTATTGAGGAAGGAAGAATTGTACGCTAAGTTTTCAAAGTGTGCATTTTGGTTGGAAGAAGTTCAATTCCTCGGTCACATAGTGAACAAAGAAGGTATTAAGGTGGATCCGGCAAAGATAGAAACTGTTGAAAAGTGGGAAACCCCGAAAACTCCGAAACACATACGCCAGTTTTTAGGACTAGCTGGTTACTACAGAAGGTTCATCCAAGACTTTTCCAGAATAGCAAAACCCTTGACTGCATTAACGCATAAAGGGAAGAAATTTGAATGGAAGGATGAACAAGAGAAAGCGTTCCGGTTATTGAAGAAAAAGCTAACTACGGCACCTATATTGTCATTGCCTGAAGGGAATGATGATTTTGTGATTTATTGTGACGCATCAAAGCAAGGTCTCGGTTGTGTATTAATGCAACGAACAAAGGTGATTGCTTATGCGTCTAGACAATTGAAGATTCACGAACAAAATTATACGACGCATGATTTGGAATTAGGCGCGGTTGTTTTTGCATTAAAGACTTGGAGGCACTACTTATATGGGGTCAAAAGTATTATATATACCGACCACAAAAGTCTTCAACACATATTTAATCAGAAACAACTGAATATGAGGCAGCGTAGGTGGATTGAATTATTGAATGATTACGACTTTGAGATTCGTTACCACCCGGGGAAGGCAAATGTGGTAGCCGATGCCTTGAGCAGGAAGGACAGAGAACCCATTCGAGTAAAATCTATGAATATAATGATTCATAATAACATTACTACTCAAATAAAGGAGGCGCAACAAGGAGTTTTAAAAGAGGGAAATTTAAAGGATGAAATACCCAAAGGATCGGAGAAGCATCTTAATATTCGGGAAGACGGAACCCGGTATAGGGCTGAAAGGATTTGGGTACCAAAATTTGGAGATATGAGAGAAATGGTACTTAGAGAAGCTCATAAAACCAGATACTCAATACATCCTGGAACGGGGAAGATGTACAAGGATCTCAAGAAACATTTTTGGTGGCTGGGTATGAAAGCCGATGTTGCTAAATACGTAGGAGAATCTTTGATGTGTTCTAAGGTCAAAGCTGAGCATCAGAAACCATCAGGTCTACTTCAACAACCCGAAATCCCGGAATGGAAATGGGAAAACATTACCATGGATTTCATCACTAAATTGCCAAGGACTGCAAGTGGTTTTGATACTATTTGGGTAATAGTTGATCGTCTCACCAAATCAGTACACTTCCTGCCAATAAGAGAAGATGACAAGATGGAGAAGTTAGCACGACTGTATTTGAAGGAAGTCGTCTCCAGACATGGAATACCAATCTCTATTATCTCTGATAGGGATGGCAGATTTATTTCAAGATTCTGGCAGACATTACAGCAAGCATTAGGAACTCGTCTAGACATGAGTACTGCCTATCATCCACAAACTGATGGGCAGAGCGAAAGGACGATACAAACTCTTGAAGACATGCTACGAGCATGTGTTATTGATTTTAGAAACAGTTGGGATCGACATCTACCGTTAGCAGAATTTTCCTACAACAACAGCTACCATTCAAGCATTGAGATGGCGCCGTTTGAAGCACTTTATGGTAAAAAGTGCAGGTCTCCGATTTGTTAGAGTGAAGTGGGGGATAGACAGATTACGGGTCCGGAGATTATACAAGAAACTACCGAGAAGATCATCCAAATTCAACAACGGTTGAAAACCGCCCAAAGTCGACAAAAGAGCTACGCTGACATTAAAAGAAAAGATATAGAATTTGAAATTGGAGAGATGGTCATGCTTAAAGTTGCACCTTGGAAAGGCATTGTTCGATTTGGTAAACGAGGAAAATTAAATCCAAGGTATATTGGACCATTCAAGATTTTTGATCGTGTCGGACCAGTAGCTTACCGACTAGAGTTACCTCAACAACTCGCGGCTGTACATAACACTTTCCATGTCTCGAATTTGAAGAAATGTTTTGCTAAAGAAGATCTCACTCTTCCGTTAGATGAAATCCAAATCAACGAAAAACTTCAATTCATCGAAGAACCCGTCGAAATAATGGATCTTGAGGTTAAAAGACTTAAGCAAAACAAGATACCAATTGTTAAGGTTCGATGGAATGCTCGTAGAGGACCCGAGTTCACCTGGGAGCGTGAAGATCAGATGAAGAAGAAATACTCGCATCTATTTCCAGAAGATTCGTCAACACCTTCAATAGCTTAAAATTTCGGGACGAAATTTATTTAACGGGTAGGTACTGTAGTGACCCAAACTTTTCCATGTTTATATATATTAATTGAGATTGATATTTACATGATTAAATGTTTCCAACATGTTAAGCAATCAAACTTGTTAAGACTTGATTAATTGAAATATGTTTCATATAGACAATTGACCACCCAAGTTGACCGGTGATTCACGAACGTTAAAACTTGTAAAAACTATATGATGACATATATATGGATATATATATAGTTAACATGATACTATGATAAGTAAACATATCATTAAGTATATTAACAATGAACTACATATGTAAAAACAAGACTACTAACTTAATGATTTTTAAACGAGACATATATGTAACGATTATCGTTGTAAAGACATTTAATGTATATATATATCATATTAAGAGATATTCATACATGATAATATCATGATAATATAATAATTTAAAATCTCATTTGATATTATAAACATTGGGTTAACAACATTTAACAAGATCGTTAACCTAAAGGTTTCAAAACAACACTTACATGTAACGACTAACGATGACTTAACGACTCAGTTAAAATGTATATACATGTAGTGTTTTAATATGTATTTATACACTTTTGAAAGACTTCAATACACTTATCAAAATACTTCTACTTAACAAAAATGCTTACAATTACATCCTCGTTCAATAACATCAACAATTCTACTCGTATGCACCCGTATTCGTACTCGTACAATACACAGCTTTTAGATGTATGTACTATTGGTATATACACTCCAATGATCAGCTCTTAGCAGCCCATGTGAGTCACCTAACACATGTGGGAACCATCATTTGGCAACTAGCATGAAATATCTCATAAAATTACAAAAATATGAATAATCATTCATGACTTATTTACATGAAAACAAAATTATATATCCTTTATATCTAATCCATACACCAACGACCAAAAACACCTACAAACACTTTCATTCTTCAATTTTCTTCATCTAATTGATCTCTCTCAAGTTCTATCTTCAAGTTCTAAGTGTTCTTCATAAATTCTACAAGTTCTAGTTACATAAAATCAAGAATACTTTCAAGTTTGCTAGCTCACTTCCAATCTTGTAAGGTGATCATCCAACCTCAAGAAATCTTTGTTTCTTACAGTAGGTTATCATTCTAATACAAGGTAATAATCATATTCAAACTTTGGTTCAATTTCTATAACTATAACAATCTTATTTCAAGTGATGATCTTACTTGAACTTGTTTTCGTGTCATGATTCTGCTTCAAGAACTTCGAGCCATCCAAGGATCCGTTGAAGCTAGATCCATTTTTCTCTTTTCCAGTAGGTTTATCCAAGGAACTTAAGGTAGTAATGATGTTCATAACATCATTCGATTCATACATATAAAGCTATCTTATTCGAAGGTTTAAACTTGTAATCACTAGAACATAGTTTAGTTAATTCTAAACTTGTTCGCAAACAAAAGTTAATCCATCTAACTTGACTTTTAAAATCAACTAAACACATGTTATATATCTATATGATATGCTAACTTAATGATTTAAAACCTGGAAACACGAAAAACACCGTAAAACCGGATTTACGCCGTCTTAGTAACACCGCGGGCTGTTTTGGGTTAGTTAATTAAAAACTATGATAAACTTTGATTTAAAAGTTGTTATTCTGAGAAAAGGATTTTTATTATGAACATGAAACTATATCCAAAAATTATGGTTAAACTCAAAGTGAAAGTATGTTTTCTAAAATGGTCATCTAGACGTCGTTCTTTCGACTGAAATGACTACCTTTACAAAAACGACTTGTAACTTATTTTTCCGACTATAAACCTATACTTTTTCTGTTTAGATTCATAAAATAGAGTTCAATATGAAACCATAGTAATTTGATTCACTCAAAACGGATTTAAAATGAAGAAGTTATGGGTAAAACAAGATTGGATAATTTTTCTCATTTTAGCTACGTGAAAATTGGTAACAAATCTATTCCAACCATAACATAATCAACTTGTATTGTATATTATGTAATATTGAGATACCATAGACACGTATACAATGTTTCGACCTATCATGTCGACACATCTATATATATTTCGGAACAACCATAGACACTCTATATGTGAATGTTGGAGTTAGCTATACAGGGTTGAGGTTGATTCCAAAATATATATAGTTTGAGTTGTGATCAATAATGAGATACGTATACACTGGGTCGTGGATTGATTCAAGATAATATTTATCGATTTATTTCTTTACATCTAACTGTGGACAACTAGTTGTAGGTTACTAACGAGGACAGCTGACTTATTAAACTTAAAACATCAAAATATATTAAAAGTGTTGTAAATATATTTTGAACATACTTTGATATATATGTATATATTGTTATAGGTTCGTGAATCAACCAGTGGCCAAGTCTTACTTCCCGACGAAGTAAAAATCTGTGAAAGTGAGTTATAGTCCCACTTTTAAAATCTAATATTTTTTTGATGAGAATACATGCAGGTTTTATAAATGATTTACAAAATAGACACAAGTACGTGAAACTACATTCTGTGGTTGAATTATCGAAATCGAATATGCCCCTTTTTATTAAGTCTGGTAATCTAAGAATTAGGGAACAGACACCCTAATTGACGCGAATCCTAAAGATAGATCTATCGGGCCCAACAAGCCCCATCCAAAGTACCGGATGCTTTAGTACTTCGAAATTTATATCATATCCGAAGGGTGTCCCGGAATGATGGGGATATTCTTATATATGCATCTTGTTAATGTCAGTTACCAGGTGTTCACCATATGAATGATTTTTATCTCTATGTATGGGATGTGTATTGAAATATGAAATCTTGTGGTCTATTATTATGATTTGATATATATAGGTTAAACCTATAACTCACCAACATTTTTGTTGACGTTTTAAGCATGTTTATTCTCAGGTGATTATTAAGAGCTTCCGCTGTCGCATACTTAAATAAGGACGAGATTTGGAGTCCATGCTTGTATGATATTGTGTAAAAACTGCATTCAAGAAACTTATTTTGTTGTAACATATTTGTATTGTAAACCATTATGTAATGGTTGTGTGTAAACAGGATATTTTAGATTATCATTATTTGATAATCTACGTAAATCTTTTTAAACCTTTATTGATGAAATAAAGGTTATGGTTTGTTTTAAAATGAATGCAGTCTTTGAAAAACGTCTCATATAGAGGTCAAAACCTCACAACGAAATCAATTAATATGGAACGTTTTTAATCAATAAGAACGGGACATTTCACCAGGGTGCTCAATTTCGTAGAATATTTTGATAAACGTTTCTGGATGAAACAACTGAAATCTTGTGATCCATCTTTATATACAGATTATGCGAAACATACAAACTATGAACTCACCAACCTTTGTGTTGACACTTGTTAGCATGTTTATTCTCAGGTTCCCTAGAAGTCTTCCGCTGTTTGCTTATATGATAGACAAGCTATGTGCATGGAGTCTTATATGGCATATTTTTCAAGAAAACGTTGCATTCACCAATTCATTATCATGTACCTTATTTTGACTGCATTGTCAACAGAAGTACTATTGTAAACTATTATATACGGTGATTGTCTATATGTAGAAATCATCAGATGTCGAAAACCTTTGATTTAAATATTCATTTATGGTATGCCTTTTCAAAAGAATGCAATGTTTACAAAACGTATCATATAGAGGTCAAATACCTCGCAATGAAATCAATGAATGACGTGTTCGTCCATATGGATTTGGAGCGATCGTCACAGTTGGTATCAGAGCGTGGTCCTATCGAATCAGGTCTTGCATGAATGTGTCTAACTGATAGTTGTTAAGATGCATTAGTAAGTCTGGACTTCGACTGTGTCTGCAAGTTAAAAGTTTTGCTTATCATTTCTTGTCAAAAATTACATGCTTATCATTCTTATGTCTAGACACGTTTTCCTGCATTTATTGCATAAATAGTGTATAGACAAAAATTCATATCTTAGCGTATCTGTTACTGTAAACTTTTCCTGATATCTTCCGAAAATTTCTCCGTGATTTATGGAATTTGGTATTATATATACATATGTAAATTATGTATTGAAGAATACCAAACTAAATTCTATAATCTAATTCATATCAAAAATCATCTCCCTATTTATACAAGATGGATCCCGTATCTAGTTCAAACTCAGACAGCTATTCCGATATGGATATTCACCTGAATTCCGAAGACAGTGTAACCGGAATGGATCAACCAATTAGCCATCATCTATTCTGGATGAATTGGGGATGGGTTCGTAGCCTACTTAATTATTGGAGACAAGAAGAAGGCGATCCCTTTCACCCACCACATTGCCCTCTTGGCGAAGAACCTGAAGCACTTACCGGCGAACCTGTTCGAGACACCATTTTCTCTCTCATTTCCAGAGTATCTCGTCACGATAATATACTATCTCAAATTCTGGATCTTATTCATTCGCTCGTCCGAACCTCCAATCATCCCGGTGTAATAGAAGAAGTCAACAAGCTTCGTGCTCGGGTAGTGGCTTTGGAGAATATGGTACAAAGGTTACAAACACCAGCAGCATCACCGGCATCAACAGTACCACCGACAACAACACGAACAGTACCATTACCACCACCAACAACATCCGCATCGCAAACCTCAACTTCACAATCTGTTCCACGAGCATCAACGTCATACGCACCGTAGTTACCAAGAAATACCAGCAACAATAACCGATGAAGTATTAACTCATTTCCCCTCAAGAAATTTTATGTATATTTAATATATATGAATTTTGAAATCAAAATAAATATTTTCGTACTAAGCTATTACGTGTGAATCTTAACTGGTAGGTACTACTCGGTTAGTTCATATTACTAATATGCAATGATGTACATCCTTCATTAACGGCTTAATCATCGATAACTACAATCTCTGTTTCAATTCAATGAATTTCATTTCATAATAAACCAAGTGTATTATTCAATAACATGGTTGATTTTACACTTTCATCTTCGATGCACTCGAAACTTTCTAGAAAACATCATTTGCACCTTGCGAAGTTTGCAAGAATTCCACGAATATCAACACCCTTCACCAAGGAATATCAATAAGAATAAATAATGAAGTATTGATTTCATTAGTGAAATACTCCGCGAAGATTATATAATCTCTAATGTTTTAGAGATTATTCATTTCTAATTCAAGTTAAAAATCAAATGAGCTTAATATGATATTAACTCATTAAATCTGTATTACATCTGAAGAAATATACATACATATATTTTCATAAAGACTGTAATGAAAATTCTTTTGTACAAAATATTAATTGTGAAATCTTTAACGGGTAGGTAATACTCGGGAATATATAAGTTCACAATTAATATGTTACACTGTACATTCTTCAACTTTGATTCAAAAATTATTAACTATGCTCACAGCGATATACAATCGTTTCTATACAAATTCAATTACATATTCTGATATTGACAGATCAGAATCCAAGTCAAGATTTAACGGGTGACATCATTCTTAGATCTCTACATCTTTCAAAGCTATACTTTGACTTCAAAAATGTGAAAGATCCTTTAGCATTGTTATTACTGAAAATAATCTTGCCATCCTTTTCAAAGTATCCAGTTTTATCACACTTTCAACCAGTCAACTTCAAATTTTCAGATTAACCTTATTGTAACCTTGACATATACATTTTTGTTACCGGGGAACCTTTTATGTTCCACCACATTAGCAGTAAATTTACTAACAACTTCATTAATCCTTGACCTTCTGAAAAATCATTATACTCATTAAAACCCTATCATGTACTCATCCACATCTTGTAACAATAATTGCCATACCAACTATCGGGAATTAGCAACCAGTATTTTGAATTTCGCAGCAATTCTACGCCAACAGTTATATATATACATATAATGTCTATCTTCTAGACTTACATACTTCGAATGTGAAGTTTCTGAAAAATACCCCAAACTACGAAACTAGTTCTACGAATTTTGGAAAAATGCTGATGAATCAGCAAAAACTATAAACGACTTTAACAGTCGAAAGTTTGATGATAAAGAGTAATGTGTTGGAAAAGCACAGAAAAAGAGAAGGTTTGAAACTGGAAAACGGGTTGAGCAAAGTATGAAGGAAGTTGTAGACAAATCACAAGGACGAAATCTACCTTCAAAGAATCCAAATGATTCAGTGTCTGCTGAAACCATTAGTAAGAATCTTACTTCTTATTCTAAACCTTCACAGACAGATTTTCCGCATCATCCTCCGATATTAAAAATTCTAAGATATCATCGTATCTTCTATTATAAATATCCTCCATATTTCTGAAGATATTTTCATAACTATTCTTATCTAAAATCATTTATCTCTTCACGCTATCTGTGTTACATCATAAAAGAAACTATTTTAGTTTCTAATTTTTGAAAATTTCAAAAAATGGATGTTTTTGAAGTAGTGTTGGGAATTGAAGCATGAGTTAGTATAATATAATGACACTTGATCAACGTGATTATATTACAGTAAGTCATGCTGAGTTTCTAATGGAACGTGATAAAGGTTCACAGATCATACCCTCATCATGAACCATGTTACATAACTCTTTCATTCTATATAATCTCTAAAAATATCAAGAAAATATTTTCTTAATGATTCGGTCTTTTTCAAGGTATTCTGGTAATTTGACAAGTCAGATTGTGCTATTACCGTTTCTTTCTTAGAACATTAATTATGTTCATTCCGAAATGTATAGCTACGAATTTAGGACCATTATTCGCTTGACTTAAAGTCAGGAAGAGAAAACGAAAGCATGAAGCTCAGAAATATAATGGAAAATATAAAGCCCGAAAACAACCCCGAAATTTACAAACCGTGTATATCAATACGTATTGCAACGTAAAGACACGGGAAAATTAATAACACTATAACCCCAAGATAAAAGTAAAAGTAAATAAAATCCTCCGGTGGTAAATGAAAGAGAAGAATGACAGATATGAAGGTTAGGAGTATATCAAGAATCAGAACTGGATGAAGCATTTCACAATCTTTTGGAAGTATGAAATGAGGAAGAAGATGTGGGAGTGGTGAAAATAATGAAACGGAAGTGGGCAATTTATAGCAAAATATCAGACATAACAATCGAGGCAGATTACGCAATTAATCAAAGGAAATCTTAATTTTCTTAATTCCCGAAGAATCAAATCTTATTTAGATTATGAAGATTTTCTATTCCTTAAATTCCGGAAATCAATCGTTACTACGTCAAGAGATAAGACGCATCTCTATTCTCCATTTCACTTTATTATGACGGCTTCTCTCATACGCTTCAAGTAATTGGATTGTTTTATCCATATTATTCAACGGTGATAAAACTCTATTTATCGACTCATATTCGTCATAAAAACTTTTTTTTATTGTTAGCCATGACAACCTCACTCAAATTTCGGGACGAAATTTCTTTAACGGGTAGGTACTGTGATGACCCGAAAAATTCTGACGAAATTTAAACTTAATCTTGTATGATTAACGTTTCCGACACGATAAACAAAGTCTATGAAGTTAAATCTCAAAATTTTGAACTGTTCAATTAATCTTCGATTGTTCTCAACGAAACGCGAACAATTATATATAGATACATATACTATAACTTGAAAATGTAACAAAGTGTTAAGGATATGATACTGTGCATTAAACTTATTGGTTTAATTATCTGATTGATATATTTAACTACAGAGTTAAAAGATTATGCCAAATGATTCAAGTAAAAGATATTTACCGAGTCTCTTAAGAATTATGATATTATTACGAGTCTCTGTTGAGAGGTCTACTTGAATTGAGAAATCATTCATTTTAACGGTATTCGAAATAAATGGTGAATTATTTGTTTAAATAACGTAATTTGGACACATACAATAATAAGGAATATTAACTGTTAACAATTAATTATATGAATAACTTGCGATACGTATTTTAAAACGTGTTTATAAATATTGAGAATAGATATTAACTTGGTTATGAAACGTTTGATAAATACTATTATATTAATAAATAACGAGACAATGATTTATAGAAGTAAATGAACAAAATACTCTAAAGTTTAAGATATACTCTGGGTGGTATAATTTAGGGATAATTTAAGGCTATATTTTGACAAAGGTACGTGTCCCAGAATGAAAATTACAAGTTTTCTCAGCGTACGAAGGGACACTCGAAAAACTGGAACCGGGATATAAGTCGCGTAACAACGTACGACTTATCGGAACAAAAATTACAAGTTAACTATGCATGTGAATTTAATATAATATATAATTAATTATATAAATTAAATATATTATATATATTATTAATTATTATGTCGATAAACAAAAAAATAAAAATATGTGAGCTGGATCTGACGGCCATGCGATCGCATGAGAAATAGGTATAAAACCCATGCGATCGCATGAGCATCAGAATCAGGAATTATGCCTATAAATACCAGGTTTCTGCGCGAGTTGTTTTACACATATATTATTATGTGTAAATTTATTTATTTAAATTATTATTATTATTATTATTATTATTATTATTATTATTATTATTATTATTATTATTATTATTATTATTATTATTAAAGATTATTATTATTTATTTTATTATTATTAATAGTATTATTATTATTATTATTAATTATATCACTTAAAATACTACGACGAGGTCATGAGCGTGTCACTTTCAAAATGGATTTTCAAGTGGGATAGAGCTAAGGAAACTATGGGTTATTACTAAGGAGGTTATGGGTATTGTTCGAGGGTTTTGCTCGTAAGTCAAACCTAGTGTTTATCATCTCCGTTACTTCTACGTACTATCCTACAATATTGAATCTCAATATTGATACATTGAGATCTACGATTCTTTGATATACCGAGTTTCGGTTACATTACGATGAACAACTATATGTGCTGCTAAGGTGAGTTTCATTTGCTCCCTTTTTAATTGCTTTTGCAATATATATTTTTGGGCTGAGAATACATGCACTTTACTTTAAACACAATGGATACAAGTACATACTAAATTCTACACTTAGTTTGAACCGAAAATCCCTTAGCTTTGGTAACTAGTATCTGCCAGTTATAAGAACTGGTGGGCGCGGGTAGTAGTATATGGATCCATAGGGCTTGATATCCCCGTCCGAGCTAGAGCACTAGCCTTTTAACAGACGTATGCTATTTGAGAAGCGTACACGTTGGTTTGCGTGTATTATTAAGATGATTATACAAAGGGTACAAATTATATATACGTTAATTTTAGTTACCAGGGTGCTCAATTTCGTAGAATATTTTGATAAACGTTTC
This sequence comes from Rutidosis leptorrhynchoides, assembly GCF_046630445.1. Lineage (NCBI taxonomy): Eukaryota > Viridiplantae > Streptophyta > Magnoliopsida > Asterales > Asteraceae > Rutidosis > Rutidosis leptorrhynchoides. The sequence continues at coordinate 546,752,861 of NC_092334.1, forward strand.
TGGATGAAACAACTGAAATCTTGTGATCCATCTTTATATACAGATTATGCGAAACAATAAAACTATGAACTCACCAACCTTTGTGTTGACACTTATTAGCATGTTTATTCTCAGGTTCCCTAGAAGTCTTCCGTTGTTTGCTTATATGATAGACAAGCTATGTGCATGGAGTCTTATATGGCATATTTTTCAAGAAAAAGTTGCATTCACCAATTCATTATCGTGTACCTTATTTTGACTGCATTGTCAACGGAAGTATTATTGTAAACTATTATATACGGTGATTGTCTATATGTAGAAATCATCAGATGTCGAAAACCTTTGATTTAAATATTCATTTATGGTATGCCTTTTCAAAAGAATGCAATGTTTACAAAACGTATCATATAGAGGTCAAATACCTCGCAATGAAATCAATGAATGACGTGTTCGTCCATATAGATTTGGAGCGATCGTCACAGCCCTTAAATCAAACAACACACGAGCTGGCAAGGAGTTAACCAAGAACATACCGGTTATGACATCATCGGTAGCAATTGCAGCGTCTACCGTCATCTAGAATGCCCTAGCTTCAGCCATCGGAGGGTTCTTTCTTTTTTGCCCGGCAGTAGAAGCAGAAGACTGTAGCGACCCGACAAAATCGTCATTGATGGCGCCGTTAACTTAGGTCCCGTTACGTGGTCATAGTCCCTAAATGAGACGCGTTTGACCAAAATTATGTCGCATTCATTTGAAACGTATAAGACTTACAATGTTTAGTTTACCAAACGGTTCGACAACAAGTTTAAGTTTACAAAAGTGTAAAGTATAAATGAAATAACTCATGACATAATTAGTTTAAAATCACGGTTGCTATAAATAGCGTAAGTATGTATGCTTTAAGTTTGAATCCAAAAGTGATATAGCTAGCGTATGCATGTATGCTTGACTCCAAGTAAGTAATCAAAGTGTGCGGAAGCATGTATCAAGTAGCCAAGTATGAACCTGAGAAACATATAGAAAATTGTCAACGAAAAACGTTGGTGAAATCATAGGTGTATTTATAAACGTTGTTTTTGAACCACAAGATTTTGTATTTCCATAACGTTGATTATCCAAATCGTTTGCATTCCAAAAGTACGTTCGCGAGCACCCAATTATCAAGACTTAACTATTTTGTACCCTGTTACGTAGTGTTAGAACATACACTAAACCCGAAAATATATTTCATCCGCTAACGGTAGCGAACCATCCGAATGAGGCTCGCCAAGCCCATGTGATCACATAATATAAGTTCTCGCTTACACCCTGCAAGTGTAACTAATGATAATTGAATTGAGGCTTTTTGTTCTAACTCTTTGTGGAATGTTTGTTTTCGTACTTGTGTTCAAAGTATAAAGTATGTAGTATAAAACTGTATATGTTTCTCATCCCATGATTTAAAAGTATAAAAGTTGTTGAAAGATGGGACTATGATCTCACCTCGAGTGCACGAGTATAAATGTACTTCACAAAGTAAACGTGTGCATGAAAGTTGTTTAGCCTTGACCTAAACAAGTAAGTTGTATCAATTAACCAGTTACGACACAAGGTCGGGCGAAATGTGTTCAAATAGTCCTATGGCTCGTTACGACTCGAATATATAGCATGTGAATCACGTTGTCAAGTTTCATGCAAGATATAAGTACAAAAGCACTTTAGAACGATTGCATAAGTGTTTGGTTAAGTTTGACTAAAAGTCAAACTTTGGTCAAAGTCAACGAAAAAATCAACATGTTCGGGTAGGGTCTCGGACTATTTTTCTAAGTTATATAATCATATATGAGCATGTTGGCCAAGTTTCATGTCAATCGGAGGTGCGTAGCATAGTTGGAATTAAACGAAAAACAGAATTTTTGGGCAGTCTGCAGCTGATGCGCCGCATCCCTTACAGATGCGCCGCATCAGTACCTGGTTCAGGTGGAATTGCTGAAAAATGACAAGTCTCGAACCAAACTTCAAACGAACGTAACTTATTAACTGTAAACATTCAAAACACGTATCTTATATCGTTAAAAAGGTATTTTGACGAGGAATACAACTAAACACATTTCATCACTAAAATCCATCATTAACAACAACAAAAACCTCGTCGATTGAACGCTAAAAGTTCATTATCAAAGTTTCAAGTTCATAAAATGCATTTCATGACTCAGGAATCCAATTTATACATGTGATATGCCGTTTCAAAGGTAATTAAACATACATTACAACTAAACACTTACTAATAATATTTCATAGCATTCAATACATCATAAGTTCTTTTCAAAGTTCATCAAACCCTAACCAAAATCATGAATTCAACCATTTTGTAAATGAAGCTTTTCTAAATCAACCTACACATCAAAATGAAGCTAATGATGCTAGTAACACATTTAATACATGAACTTTAATATTTAAACAACATTTAATCACCCAAAACTCAAGATTAAGCACACCCATTTTTCATATTCAAGCTAGTTACTCAAAATAACAAATCGAGCAAACTAAACACATATTCATGTTAGACTTGAGCCATAGACACTAACTAACACCATTTCAAGTCTATAAAATGAATTTGAGAAATATAGAGTTTTTAGAAACCTTACCCCAAGTAGTGAAATTGGTACCAAATCGAAGAGGATGAAGAGAGGATCACGAATATGTAATTTGTTTTGATGTTTGCTTCCTTGAAATGATTTAGATGATGATTCTTTAAAGATGTTAAAAAGTAGGTTCTTGAGCTAGAGAGGAAAAATAGATGAGGGAGGTAGAAGTATGAATGAATGGAAGAGGTAGGGTTGATTAGTTGACCTAGTCAACTAGTTTGGCCCCTTGGTAACTTCGGTCCCTCAAGTTTGAAAGCGGGTGCGTGAATTAACCAAACGAATTAATTTAAATACGCGAGAATAAATGGGAGATGTTATAATCGAATAACGGAAATATTGAGAACGTTAGTTAACGAAAGATACTAGTTTACATAATGAAAGATATTATCTAAAAAAACGGTGTTAAAAATAAATTTAACGGAAAAATGCGGGATGTTACAAAGACCCCCCGTAGACGTTGACCTTGCCCCTGACCCCGCCCTATAACTTCATCTTGACAATGGGCAACCTGCAGATCGATGACCTTCTTTGTGACAGTTCCAGCTGACATTATCTCTGAATGAGCAATTAAATGAGTCATGACCCAAACCTTCACAACTTAAACATCTCTTAGTCAATGGAGAGCACAACCATGCATGTGTGGATTTACAGAAGACACACCAATTTTTAAAATTAGAGCTTAACCCACTCGTACCCGATTTACCCTGCTGCTTATAACCACCTAATTTCTTAGCACAATTACTAGACTGCCTACTCAACTGCTGGATTGACTGACTATTTCGATGGATTCTCAGATCTTCTTCCATAAGACCCACTTCATACACTTGAACTTCTAGCAACCTTTACATCCCCTTCTAACTTCTGTAGCCTTTGCCATTTCATGAGCTTGAGCTAGAGTTGAAGCAAACCTTGCAACCGTTCTATATTCTGGCTTAATCACCCTTACAAAATGTTCATCTTTATCCTTCTCATCTGGTACCCGCTGTTGAACAAATCCTAACTTGGCAGTAAAATCTCAAAAAACATCATCAATTGTCATATCATCTGTCATCTTCATACTTAAGAACTCGTTTCCATCTCGTACTCTGAGCAATATTTTTCACAAAATTTTGTATGGAATTGCTCTCAACTTATCTGATTGAATTACTCATTGGGTAGATATGCGGTGAAAGAATCCCACCATGAAAGGACCCGTCCTAATCCATCCGGACGAAGTCCGTATCGATTATAAACGATTCATAATAGTTGATTTCATCGTGAGGTACTTGACCTCTATATGATACATTTTGCAAACATTGCATTCGTTTTTGAAAAGACAATATTTCATTACATCGAAAGTTGACGGCATGCATACCATTTCATAATATATCTAACTATAATTGACTTAATATTAATCTTGATGAACTCAACGAATCGAATGCAACGTCTTTTGAAATATGTCATGAATGACTCCAAGTAATATCCCTAAAATGAGCAAATGCACAGCGGAAGATTTCTTTCGTACCTGAGAATAAACATACTTTAAAGTGTCAACCAAAAGGTTGGTGAGTTCATTAGTTTAACATAAATAATCATTTCATAATTTTAATAGACCACAAGATTTCATATTTCCATTTCTCATAAACATACGTCTCATGCATAGAGACAAAAATATCATTCATATGGATTGAACACCTGGTAACCGACATTCACAATATGTATATAAGAATATCCCCAACATTCCGGGATCCTCCTTCGGACATGATATAAATTTCGAAGTACTAAAGCATCCGGTACTTTGGATGGGGCTTGTTGGGCCCGATAGATCTATCTTTAGAGTTCGCGTCAATTAGGGTGTCTGTTCCCTAATTCTTAGATTACCAGACTTAATAAAAAGGGGCATATTCGGTTTAATAATCCAGCCATAGAATGTAGTTTTAAGTACTTGTGTCTATTTCGTAAAACAGTTATAAAAGCAGCGCATGTATTCTCAGTCCCAAAATATATATTGCGAAAGAATTTAAAAAGGAATTAATGAAACTCACCTAATGTATTTTGTAGTAAAAATACATATGACAATATTGAACAATGCAGGGTTGGCCTCGGATTCACGAACCTATATCATTTGTATATTTATTAATATTCAAAGTTGTAATTGAACACACATATATATAAATGTATTAGTTATATCATTTTTATGTTAATAATATATATATATATATATATATATATATATATATATATATATATATATATATATATATGTTTTATATATTCATTTTGTGTATATATATATATATATATATATATATATATATATATATATATATATATATATATATGTATAATATTACATTTAGTTATGTTATATGTGTTAAATATATATATTTATGTATGTAATTAATTTGTTTATCAAAACAATAGTTCTATTATACTAAGTTAATATTAGTAAAAATAAATAGTGTTAATAACATTAATAATATACTTATGTTAACAATAATTCCAATATTGATAAAAAAATAATACTTGTATTAACTTTACTGTTAATAGTGGTTATGATAATGATTTTAGTAACTACATGATAACATTGTTAACAAAAAAAAAAAAAAATAATAGTTTAGTGATATCAAAATAATAATTTTTGAAAAAAAATGAAAGTGATGATAGTAGTAATTTTTAATAATAACCATACTAACAATTTTGATTATATTAATAATATTGATAATACTTATAGTTATACTTATGTTAATAATAATAATAATAATAATAATAATAATAATAATAATAATAATAATAATAATAATAATAATAATAATAATAATAATAATAATAATAATAATAATAATAATAATAATAATAATAATAATAATCCTATAATGATACTAATGCTAATATTAATCCTAATAATAATAGTTTGTATTATTTTCATAATAACAATTGCGGTAATATGCCTAATCATAATAATACTTTTATTGATATTAATAATACTAATAGTCATGAATAATACTTAATAACTTTACATGATAGTAAAATAAAAATTAATAATACCTAATAATACTAATATTTAACAATAACAAATAATAACAATAATAATAATAATAAAAATAAAAAAAATAGATAACAACCTTTGAAGAATCATGCATTTAAAAAAAACGCCATGGACTAGGTTCGAACTTGAGACCTCTCGCTCATCCATACACCCTCAAACCACCTGCTCTAGACTGTCTTTCTATTATAACTTTGAATTCACACCTACTTAACCCAACCTAACAGTGTTATATCTTCTTCTTCAAAGAATTCAATCGATTCCCATGATACAATTCATCAAGACAAAGACTTACACTTCAAAGTACTGACAATTAATCAATACCTAACATTTATACAGCTCGAAAAAAAAATAAAAAATAAAAAAAGGTCCTGCTGTTCGTCGCAGGTGTTCACAAAAAAAATAAATTTGATTTTGATTTTTCGAGCGTATTATACAAAATCCATAACACGAAAGATATTGCAAAAGATTCATGGAAGCTTTATGAATCATTAATTTCAATTGAAACGAAATCTATAACTCCAATTTAATCCTAAAACACTCGGTTGACTTTTGAAACATAAAACTTTGACTTCAAAATTAGGATTCGATAGAACGATTTGAAATCTGAAATTTTACAGATAGTTTGAATAGATAATTCCTAACAACACTGCATTCTTACATTTTGGAAATTAATTCGAATCTGGATTATGGTTATAAAGTGATTTCGACAGGTATCGAGCAAAACACAAAAAAAAAATTAAAAAAATTAGATAGAAGTTAAAGATTTACAGTGGATATTGATAATGGAAAATGGGTGGTTGTTTATCAATACAAAAATCTGATCGACTCATTTATTGAAGAAGGAAAAAAAATATCGACCATGTATCACAGGTTTAACAGCAAAAGAAGAAAAAAAATATACTTAATAAATAAAATAGCTCCTGCCAGTACATCCAAACGCGTGATATATTCTGTCTCTTTATATATAATTTTTAATTAATTTTAATAGTTAATAATTATAATTATATTAATAATAATATTAATAATTATACTAATAAATAATAACAATACAGATTTATATGTATATTTGTATTTATCGCAATATATACATATATCTATATATCACTATTGTATTTATATAACAATGTATTTATATATTATTTTTTTTTATTTTTATAGATTATAAATAATCTTGATATTAAATATTAAATATAACTATAATAGTAATAATACTCTTAATGTTATAACATTACAATTTTTTTTTATAATATAATAAAAATAATAATATTACTAATGATAACAATATGAGATGATAATAATAATATTATTATTGATGATAACAATATGAGATGATAATAATAATATTATTATTGATAATGCTAATAATGATTGTTAATTATAAAGAAAATTTTAATATCTAATAATAGTTAAGATATAACAAGTTATATGTATTTATGTATATATATGTATCCGTATATGTTTATATTTATATATTAATTATATAAAGAAATATAATAATATATATATTAATATGTAATATAAATTTTATTATTAATAATGAAACTAATGGTAATAATAGAGTTTATAATGGTAATAATATTAATAACCATACTTGTACATCTAGAGCTTCATATATTTTGTATATTACTCTGCATATTTTATTCAGTTGATTAGATAGTATTATACTAATTTAAATTAACATATCTATACTTATATTTGTATTTTCTTTTATATATTAATTCACTTATTTATTAGCACAGAAATCGTTCGTGAATCGTCGGGAATAAACAAAGGTCAATTAAATACATGTAACTAGATTTAAAATTTTTATAACTCAACATTACAGACTTTGCTTATCGTATCGGAAACATATTAAGATAAAGTTTAAATTTGGTCGGAAATTCCCGGGTCATCACAGTACCTACCCGTTAAAGAAATTTCGTCCCGAAATTTGAGTGGGGTGGTCATGGCTAACAATAAAAATGTTTTCATGACCAATATGAGTTGATAATTAGAGGTTTATCATTATTGAATAATAATGATAAAATAATTCGATTATTCTAAGGATACGAATGAAGTTATCACAAAAGAGTGAATTGAAGAAAAATAAGATTTTGCTTAGCTTTTGACGTAAACAGGGTTGAATTTAGAAAATAAGGTGCGCCTTAACTTTTGACGTTGTCATTGTTGCATTCCGGAATTCAAGGGATTTAAACAAAATCTTTGAAATCTAAAAGATTTGATTCTTCGACGAGTAAGTAAATTAAGATCTCTATAATTAAATACGATGATCTGCCTCGATTACTCTGTCTGATATTTCCATTATAAATTAAATTCTTTTGTTCAATTATTCTCATCATTCCTATACTTTCTTTCTTAGTTCATACATCCAAACGATTATAAAAGAAAAATGCTTAATCCAATTCTGATCCTTGTCCTCATTCTTACTATCATAACAATCATTCTCCTTTTTCAACTTCCACCAGAGGAATCTGCTTTCTTCTACTTCGCCCTTGGGGTTATAATGTTTTTAATTCTCCCGTGTCTGTATATTGCGGTTAACATTGATATACACGATTTGTAATTTATGTGTTGTTATCGGACTTTATATTTCCCCTTATATTTCAATGTTCCCAATTCTGTTTCCTATAATCATTGTCATCCATAGTTAATACTCCCTCCTATTTGCTGCAATTTATACTCCAATTTCTATTTTAGAGCTTTATCTCTTTGTTTCTTCTTCTGGCGGTTTGGCATCTCTTGTAATGGTCCAGAATTCGCAGATATGAATTTCAGAATGAACATTGTTAATGTTCTAAGAAGGAAATCGTAATGGTACGATTTGATTTGTCGAATTATCAGAATCACTGAGAATAGAACTATCTAGAATATATTTTCTTGATATGTTCAGAAGTTAATTTGAATGAAAGAGTTATGTAACATGGCACATGATGACGTTATAATCTGTGAATCATCATGTTCCATTTAGAAACTCAGTATGACTTACTGTAATATAATCACGTTGATCAAGTGTCATTATATTATACTAACTCATGCATCAGTTCCCAACATTACTTCAATAACATTCGTATTTTAAGCTCGAAAGTTTACAAAATATAGAAACTAACAGTTTCTATATGATGTAACACTGATAGTACGAAGAGATTAATGATTTCATATAAGAATAGTTATAAAAATATCTCCAGAAATATGGAGGATATTTATAATGAAAGATACGATAATATCTCGGAATATCTGAGATCAGAGGATGATAGAAACTATTGTCTGCAAAGGTTTAGAGTAAGGAGCAAGATATTCACTAAAGACTTTAGCAGACATTGAATCATTTGGATTCTTTGAAGTCAAACTTATTCTTTGTGATTTGTCCACAGTTTTCTTCCTAGTTTCGCATAATCTGCATTTTCGGTACTAAATTTTCTATTGAATGTTTCCATTATAATGATACACAGGAAGCACGAAAGATATATAATTTCGGACTAGAATATTTATGAAAATATCCTCAGAAATATCGAAGATATTGATGATGATATTTTGGAATTTGTAAGTTCGATGGTTGATGGAGAAAGATTTTCCGCAAGATTTTAACATGACTTCGGAGCAATATATTCTCTAAAGATTTCAACGGACCCAGAATTACCTGAATTCTTTGAATATAGGGTTTGATCCTTGTATTTGTCCTTGGTCTCCTTCATGGGTAGCTCAATCTGTTTTTTTTTTGTTTTTTTTATTATTATTTTTTTATACCCAATTTTCTATCGAGCGTTCCTAACACTCCTTTTTTTCATCAAACTTTTGGCCGTTTAGACCATCTACCATTTTTCTGTTTCCTCTGCATTTAATGCTATGATATCTGAATCATCGGTAATTAATCCGAGGTGGTTTCAGGAGAATTGTGTTTTTAGATGATTAAACGCTGATGGTAATATGGTGGAATATGAAAGGTTCCCTGGTACAATAAAAGAGCACGCGTATATATCAACGTTATAATAAGGTTGTTTCGTACGAAAAGTCGAAGTTGTCTTGCTGGAGCTGTGACAAAATTGGCTATTTTGAAGAAGAACTGCAAGGTTATTTTGGGTAATAATAACACTAATGAAATTAGCACAGGTATGTGTTAAATGTTTACTCAGTTTCCGAGAGTTTTTCAAGTGCATAACTATATACATCAATCTTTTCTTCCGTAGATGATGTGCGGTTGGTTCATCCTATCGGTTGAGGTGTTTTCAAGAATTATGTAAGGTTTGAACGCAAAATATAATCGTGAAGATACAAATGATGTTTAAGACGAAATCAAGTGGCAACTTGAAGAATTGTTTAGTTTCATATGTTATAATTAATATTTTAATTCATTTTAATTGTCCAATGTTATTAGTCCACAGTCGATAGTCCACCGTTGACAGTCCAATAATTCATATATAGTTTAATATATAATATTCGAATTAATTAATACGTGTCGTGACCCGTATACATCTCAGACTCGATCACAACTCAAACTATATATATTATTGTAGAATCAACCTTAACCCTGTATAGAGAACTCGATCATTACTGCATATAGAGTGTCTATGGTGATTCCAAATAATATATATAGATGCGTCGATATGATATATCAAAACCTTGTATACGTGTCCCGATATTTAAAGTGCGTAAAAATAAATAACGGAAATTTAAATGACGATAAATAAAGTGCGTAAAGTAAATAACAGAAATTAAATGACGATAAATAAAATTGCGAGAATGTAAATTGCGATAATTTAATTGCGATACATAAAATGTAATCAGTTAGCTAGGAACAATTAGCTAGGAACAGTTAGCGTGGATTCTTAACAAAATTTCTCATAGTTAATTTATTTGTTTCTAACAAATTTTATTTTGTCAAATGTTTTCTTCATTATGCCACTTGTTGGATTCTGATAAGTCAAAATTCAAATTTAAAATTGAATGAAAATGGTTATTATGCGGTGAACGGATACGGATACCGGTGGATGTAAGTAGGATAGTGAATAACTGTTGAATCCGATTCGAAGAATATACAGTGTAACTTATTAATGTGAAATTTAAATATTTCTCGGGCATTACCTACCCGTTAAAATATTTTCACCATTAACAGTTTGTACAAAAGAATTTTTAATTACAATCTTTATGGAAATATATATACATATATATTTTCTTCAGATGTAATCATGGATTTAATGAGTCAATATGATATTAAACTCATTTGATTTACCGTTTAGAACTAGAATACATAATTTCTAAAATATTAGAAATTATCTAATCGTCATGTAGAACGAAGATAAATGATGTAGAACGATTCATAGAACGATGATTATGCTCGAGGTGCATAATGAGATGTTGAGATGCGTGATGTTAAAACTTAGGTTGGTGGTGGTACTGTTGGTGCCGATGATGTTGCTGAAGCTGGTACGTTTTGACCATATTTTCCAAGGCTACAATTCGGGCGCGAAGCTCGTTGGCTTCTGTTATTACTCCGGAATGATTGGCAGTTGAAACAAGCGGATGAATAAGATTTAGAATTGTGGATAGAATTTAATCATGATGAGATACTCTGGAAATGAGAATGAAAATGGTGTTTCGGACTAGTTTGCTGGTGAGTGCTTCAGGTTCATCGCCAAGAGAAATTTAGTTGATGTAAAGTATCGCCTTCTTCTCGTCTCCATTGATTAAGTCGACTACGAACTCATCAGATGAATTGGGGATGACTGATTAGTTGATTCATTCTGGTGACGCTGATAGTTGAAACTCCATATCGGAATAGCTGTCGGAATCCGAGGAATTCGAACTGGTTGAGGGATTCATCTCGTACGATCATATGAAGGATTTTCGATAAGAATTAGATTATAGGATATAGATTAGTACCCTGCAATACATAATTTACATATGCATATATAATACTAAAATCCCATAAGTTACGGAGGAATCTACGGAAGTTGTCAGGCAAAGTCTACAGTAACAGATATGCTAAGATATGAATTAGCAGATACGCTAAGATACGAATTTTGTCTATACACTATTCATGCAATCATTGCAGTAAGATGTGTCTAGACTAAGAATGATAAGCAGGTAATTTCCTAAGGATGATAAACAGATGATTTCCGACAAAAATGATAAGCAAAACATTTGACATGCAGACACGGTCGAAGTCCAGCCTTACTAATGCATCCTAACGACTATCAGTTAGACACACTAATGCAAGACCTGGTTCACTAAGACCACCGCTCTGATACCAACTGAAAGGACCCGTCCTAATCCATATATATATATATATATATATATATATATATATATATATATATATATATATATATATATATATATGTTTTATATATTCATTTTGTATATATATATATATATATATATATATATATATATATATATATAAAATATTACATTTAGTTATGTTATATATGTTAAATATATATATTTATGTATGTAATTAATTTGTTTATCAAAACAATAGTTCTATTATACTAAGTTAATATTAGTAAAAATAAATAGTGTTAATAACATTAATAATATACTTATGTTAACAATAATTCCAATATTGATAAAAAAAATAATACTTGTATTAACTTTACTGTTAATAGTGGTTATGATAATGATTTTAGTAACTACATGATAACATTGTTAACAAAAAAAAATAATAGTTTAGTGATATCAAAATAATAATTTTTGAAAAAAATGAAAGTGATGATAGTAGTAATTTTTAATAATAACCATACTAACAATTTTGATTATATTAACAATATTGATAATACTTATAGTTATACTTATGTTAATAATAATAATAATAATAATAATAATAATAATAATAATAATAATAATAATAATAATAATAATAATAATAATCCTACAATGATACTAATGCTAATATTAATCCTAATAATAATAGTTTGTATTATTTTCATAATAACAATTGCGGTAATATGCCTAATCATAATAATACTTTTATTGATATTAATAATACTAATAGTCATGAATAATACTTAATAACTTTACATGATAGTAAAATAAAAATTAATAATACCTAATAATACTAATATTTAACAATAACAAATAATAACAATAATAATAATAATAACAATAAAAAAATAGATTACAACCTTTGAAGAATCATGCATTTAAAAAAAAACGCCATGGACTAGGTTCGAACTTGAGACCTCTCGCTCATCCATACACCCTCAAACCACCTGCTCTAGACTATCTTTCTATTATAACTTTGAATTCACACCTACTTAACCCAACCTAACAGTGTTATATCTTCTTCTTCAAAGAATTCAATCGATTCCCATGATACAATTCATCAAGACAAAGACTTACACTTCAAAGTACTGACAATTAATCAATACCTAACATTTATACAGCTCGAAAAAAAAAAAAATGGTCCTGCTGTTCGTCGCAGGTGTTCACAAAAAAAATAAATTTGATTTTGATTTTTCGAGCGTATTATACAAAATCCATAACACGAAAGATGTTGCAAAAGATTCATGGAAGCTTTATGAATCATTAATTTCAATTGAAACGAAATCTATAACTCCAAATTAATCCTAAAACACTTAGTTGACTTTTGAAACATAAAAATTTGACTTCAAAATTAGGATTCGATAGAACGATTTGAAATCTGAAATTTTACAGATAGCTTGAATAGATAATTCCTAACAACACTGCATTCTTACATTTTGGAAATTAATTCGAATCTGGATTATGGTTATAAAGTGATTTCGACAGGTATCGAGCAAAACACAAAAAAAAATAAAAAAATTAGATAGAAGTTAAAGATTTACAGTGGATATTGATAATGGAAAATGGGTGGTTGTTTATCAATACAACAATCTGATCAACTCATTTATTGAAGAAGGAAAAAAAAATATCGACCATGTATCACAGGTTTAACAGCAAAAGAAGAAAAACAATATACTTAATAAATAAAATATCTCCTGCCAGTACATCCAAACGCGTGATATATTCTGTCTCTTTATATATAATTTTTAATTAATTTTAATAATTAATAATTATAATTATATTAATAATAATATTAATAATTATACTAATAAATAATAACAATACAGATTTATATGTATATTTGTATTTATCGCAATATATACATATATCTATATATCACTATTGTATTTATATAACACTGTATTTATATTTTTATTTTTTTTATTTTTATAGATTATAAATAATCTTGATATTAAATATTAAATATAACTATAATAGTAATAATACTCTTAATTTTATAACATTACAATTTTTTTTATAATATAATAAAAATAATAATATTACTAATGATAACAATATGAGATGATAATAATAATATTATTATTGATGATAACAATATGAGATGATAATAATAATATTATTATTGATAATGCTACTAATGATTGTTAATTATAAAGAAAATTTTAATATCTAATATTAATACAAATAATAGTTAAGATATAACAAGTTATATGTATTTATGTATATATATGTATCCGTATATGTATTTATGTATCCGTATATGTATTTAATTATATAAAGAAATATAATAATATATATATTAATATGTAATATAAATTTTATTATTAATAATGAAACTAATGGTAATAATAGAGTTTATAATGGTAATAATATTAATAACCATACTTGTACATCTCGAGCTTCATATATTTTGTATATTACTCTGCATATTTTATTCAGTTGATTAGATAGTATTATACTAATTTAAATTAACATATCTATACTTATATTTGTATTTTCTTTTATATATTAATTCACTTATTTATTTGCATAGAAATCGTTCATGAATCGTCGGGAATAAACAAAGGTCAATTAAATACATGTAACTAGCTTTAAAATTTTTGTAACTCAACATTACAGACTTTTCTTATCGTATCGGAAACATATTAAGATAAAGTTTAAATTTGGTCAGAAATTCCTGGGTCATCACACACCACTCCATAGCTTGGCCTTTCAACATTCGACTAGCATACAATACTCTTAATTTTAGCTCACAATTACAAGCCTCCAAAGCATGCTCTACTTCCCTGAGCCATTGTTATGTCATTGTAGGATTTGTATGGCTACTAAACTCGGGAGGTTTACAATTAAGAAACTGTTTGTAAGTACTTCTTCTTAGTTTCATACATTGAAGACTGAAACATGGGCATTTGTAATGGGTACATCACTTTGTTTGGAAAGGACTGGTTGTACTGTGGTGGTATTTGATTTGGTAGCAGATATTGGTATTGAGCTTGGGGAAACTTTTGTTGTGAGGAGCTTTCATATTGCGGATAAAGAGTTGGGGGTACTGCTGAGTTCAATGTTGTTTTATTAGGGTTTGATTGCACCTGCCGTTGTTATTTAAGCTCTTTTATTCGGTCTCTAGGTTTGAAAGGACCTGTTCATAAACATTATAAACGATTCACAATAGTTGATTTCATTGCGAGGTATTTGACCTCTATATGATACATTTTACAGACATTGCATTCATTTTTAAAAGACAAACTTTCATCACATCGAAAGTTGACGGCATGCATACCATTTCATAATATATCCAACTATAAATAACTTAATAATATTCTTGATGAACTCAACGACTCGAATGCAACGTCTTTTGAAATATGTCATGAATGACTCCAAGTAATATCCCTAAAATGAGCAAATGCACAGCGGAAGATTTCTTTCATACTTGAGAATAAACATGCTTTCAAATGTCAACCAAAAGGTTGGTGAGTTCATAAGTTTATCATAAATAATAAAATTCATCATTTTGATAGACCACAAGATTTAAACACAGTACACCTATCTCGTGTACAAAACCATTTTTCATAATGCTTAGCAGAGTAGGTTCGTATCCTTTTCTCCCCCGTAGGTTGCCTCGCGATTTTTAAATAATCGTGCACATATCTCGTGCACAAAACTAATACACATAACCTGTGTATAAAAATCATTCTCTCGATACATAACATTCATTTTGATTTCATTGCTCAACATGGTAACCGACCTTAACATATAATGCGCATCAATAATATCCCCAAAATAGAACATCTCGTCTGTATAATATATAAACTTCGAAGTACTAAACACCACGCCCACTAGCTCTTCCGTCTAGTGAACATTCTGGGTGGGGGTGTTAAACCCAATAGCTACCTTTAGGATTTGCGTGAATTAGGGTCATACCCGTTTCTAATTCTTAGGTTACCAAGCAATAATAATCAGGGGAAAAATATTCACAACAATTAGTGGCAATTATCACGTCCAACTAATTCAATAATAATTCACAGAACTTCTATCTGCATAATAATTCATTCGAGGAATGTTTTACTTGTGTCTATCTCGTCAAATATTTATAAAAGCATTTCATGTATTCTCAGTTCAAAATATATTTCAAAAGCATTTAATAAAGCAGTTATAAAAATAGCGCATGTATTCTCAGTCCCAAAAATATAAAGAGTAAAAGGGAATCAAATGAACACACTATACGATATTTTGTAGTAAAAATATGCTTACGACGGAAACTGAACAATGCAAGGTTGGCCTCGGATTCACGAACCTATATCAAGTATATATATTAACACGTATAATTGAAATCGGACAAATTTATATATAATTAGTGATATGAATTTTATATTAAAAATTTATAGGTTTCCTTAATAAATTAAATATATTCATTTTATATATATTAAATAAATAAAAATATTAATTTTTGTTATGTTATATGTAATATTTATATTTTATATAAATAATATCTGTTGTAATGATAATAATACTGCTAGTAGTAATATTAGTAATACAACTAATGATAGTAATAATAATAATGTATAAATTTTTTTTAATAATAATGATAAACTGATAATTTTACTAATAATGATTTTTTTAATAATAATATAATTATAATAGTAATAATAATGATACTAGTAGTAAATAATAATTTTAATAATAGTATAGTTGTAAAAATAATAATTTTTAATAATAACAATACTAATAATGAAAATGATAATTATAATACTTATGTTAATAATAATAATAATAATAATAATAATAATAATAATAATAATAATAATAATAATAATAATAATAATAATAATAATAATAATAATAGTAATAACAATAATAACAATAATAATAATAATAATAATAATAATAATAATAATAATAATAATAATAATAATAATAATAATAATAATAATAATAATAATAATAATAAGTGTAATAATGATATCTACCTCTCAAGAAGAAAAAGATCCAAAATATGCACCTACGCCCGGGCTAGAAACCCGCGACCTCCCGCTAATCGACAAACACACCCAACCATTCAACCAATTCAATTTTTCTGGACTAATACCATATCCGAATATACTTAACCCATTTTTTGTTATACTTCAGCCCAACTATCAAAAGTCCATTAGTAAATGGATTTTAAAGCATTAATGATCCAATACTACACTTAGGTTCTTAGCCCAACAGTAGGATTTCGGCCCAAACTAGGATTAATTAAGCATGTTGTTTAATAAAAAGGAAAACTGCAGTATGCCAGAATCTAACACAGGACCTCTAGCTTAACCAACAAATCACCAAACCATCCCTCTGCTTTATCATATCTGTTTTAATACTTCGAAATAAAAATATAACCTATATATTTAATTGTTTCTTCTTCTTCTTCTTCTTCTTCTTCTTCTAAAACACAAGACCCAGAACTATTCACCATTTTCCTTGCCTAATCATCTTCTTCGCCATTAATCATCATCGTTTATCCTAACATCACGTCTTCATCACGGTTATCATCTCTTCATCTTTATAACCGTATTCATCATCTTTATCACCTTTCATTTCAGTTTTCCATCTTAATCTTCTTCTTTATTTCGATCACCATTAATAATTTCGAACTATCATTATCATAGCATGCATCATCATCACTTCCTAATCCTATTTCACATATCATTTAAAAATTGTTCCATTAATTTCACCATCAGACGTCCTCATCATCATCAATATCATTATTCGAAATATATATATATATATATATATATATATATATATATATATATATATATATATATATATATATATTAGCATCACAGAATCATTATCATCGCTCACCATCGTTTTCTTTTCGTATCATCATCAACATAACACGACCATAATAATCCTCATCATTTTCGATCATGATGATGATCATCATCTATCAGCACCATCACTATTATCATCGTGACCTCACCTCATCGTTACAGTCACTGTTCATTATCATCTTACCCTCGTCGATGTAACAATAAACAGAAACAGCAAGACCATCACTGTAGCAGTGGTTGATGAGGGTTGTTCGTCAGCCAAAACAGTGGCAGCAGCGAGCATAAACAGTAGTAGTAGCAGAAGTACGTAGCACCAGTATCACGAAGAAGATGGTGTTCTTGGTTGGTTTTCGGAGAGAGAGATAGGTGGTGGTGGTTCTTGATGGTTCTAGGGTGGTTCACGGCTGTACAACAGCAGCAAGGATAGCTGTTATTCGCAGCTTCTTGATTGACAAAAGCATAAAGCATGAATGAAAACAAGTTGGAGAGAGAGAGATAGAGAAGATGTGGTTTAGTGGTTGATGGTTTGGTTTCGAAACAGTAACAATAGCGAATGAAAAAGAGGTGTGTTGGTTCATAGCTTGGCTCGAATAGAAACATAAATATGAGCAGCTGCAGTTGGTTTATTGTAGAAGAACACATGGTAGCAGCTTTTCGATGGTTGGTGTTCGAATAAAAAGAAAACGATGGAGGTGAGGGTGGTGATGTTTAAATGAACACAAAAACTGTAAAATGATGGTGGTGACTTGCGGTGGCGATGGTGGTTATGGATGGTGGACATGGTGATTTCCGGTGGTGGTGTTAGAAGGTAGTGAAAGGTGTGAAGTGAATTTTGTGTCTTCCTCCTCAATCTCTCGATACATACATATATATATAAGATGTTATATATTAATTATAATATTAATAATAATTAATAATAATAATAATAATAATAATAATAATATAATTATAGTATAATAATAATAAATTGTACGCATGTGTTGGATGAAAGAAAACAGTAAGCCATCACAAATAATTCATTCTGCTGACAGTTTTCACGGGCTGTATTTCTTGCACTATTTGAAATTAGTGGCGGATAAAAGTCTTCAGCAAATTCTCAAATTTTTAAATTAAGTTCATTTATTTATTCTGGTCATTATGGTATAAAATTCGAGCATTAACTATTAAATAAAAATTACATTGATTATTCACTCCCAACCCCAAGTAAAATATAAAAAAATTTAAAACTCAATAAATAGTTCCTAAATATATTGTTAATAAGCCTATATTTTATATAACTAATTTTCGAATCACCGTTTATTTTAAAATCACATAAGTTCCTTTTTAACTCGTTTATTATCAATCAAATTACAATTTAGCGTTACCGTCTTTTACTAAATAATTTCGAAATCACAAAATATATATTCTATATATTTTATTTATATGTATGTGTTTTAAATAATAATTTCCATAATATCATATTTTTATTTTATTTTACATAATTAATTTTAATATCAACAACATATAATATTTCTAATTATATTTTCAATTATTATTTATATCTATATATATGTATATACACACACATATCTATTTATAATTAATTGTTTGTGAATCGTCGAGAGCAGTCGAATGTCAATTGAATATATGAAACAGTTCAAACTTTTTTTAGACTCAACCTTACAGACTTTGCTTATCGTGTCGGAATCATATAATAAGATTAAGTTTAAATTTGGTCGAAATTTTCTGGGTCGTCACAGTACCTACCCGTTAAAGAAATTTCGTCCCCGAAATTTGATCGAGATCGTCATGGCTAACAATACGAATGTTTTCCTTACGAACAGGAGCTGATAAATAGAGTTTTATTGTTATTGATTAATATGGATAAGATAATTCTATTACTCAAAAAGTACGAGTGAAGCTATCGTAAAAGAGTGAAATGAGAAAAATAAAGTTTCGTCATATCGTTTGACGTAGATATGGTTGATTTCTAGAGTTTAAGGGATTTAGAGAAAATATGCGTAATAAGATTTGGTTCTTCAGTAATTAAGGAAATAGGATCTTCTTTGGTTAAATGCAATAATCTGCTTTGTCGGATAATTCACTATAAATCTACCCTCTTCATTTTCTTTATATTTTGGAGTTCCATCCATTTTGTTTTCTCTTCTCGACTTTAAGTCAAGCATATAATGGTCCAGAATTCGTAAGTATGAAGTTTCGAAGGAACATGACTAATATTCAAAGAGAGAGATTGTAATGGCACGATCTTGATTGGTTAAATTACCAGTATTCAAGAGAAAAGAAAGAATTATCAAGAAAATATGTTCTTGACATGTTTAGAGATTGGATAGAATGTAAGAGTCGTGTAACATGACACATGATGATGTTATGGTGTGTGAATCATCACGTTTCATTAGAAACTCAGCATGACTTACTGTAATATAATCATATTGATCAAGTGTCATTATATTATACTAACTCATGCTTCAATTCCCAACACTACTTCAAAAACATTCATATTTTAAATTCGAATTTTTTTCAGAATTAGAAACTAAAACAGTTTCCTTTCCGATGTAACACTGATATCGCGAAGAGATAAATGATTTCAGATAAGAATAGTTATGAAAATATCTTCAGAAATATCGAGGATATTTATCATGAAAGATACAATGATTTCTTAGAATTTCTAATATCGGGGATGATTGAAAGGACCCGTTCATATAGATTATAAACGATTCATAATAGTTGATTACATCGCGAGGTATTTGACCTCTATATGATACGTTTTACAAACATTGCATTCGTTTTTAACAGACAAACTTTCTTTACATCAAAAATTGACGGCATGCATACCATTTCATATTACATCCAACTATAATTGACTTAATATTAATCTTGATGAACTCAACGACTCGAATGCAACGTCTTTCGATGTATGTCTTGAATGACTCCAAGTAATATCCTTAAAATGAGCTAATGCACAGCGGAAAATTTCTTTAATACCTGAGAATAAACATGCTTTAAAGTGTCAACCAAAATGTTGGTGAGTTCATTAGTTTATCATAATCCATCATTTCCGTAATAGTAATAGACCACAAGATTTCAGTTTCTATAAATATCCGTACACTCACAAGTGTATAAAAGTATTCTATAAGTTGTAGGCACCCGGTAACAAGCCTTAACGTTTACGTTTTACCCTCTGAAGTACACCAGATCAGGTGTGTTTAAAATAGCCTCGAAGTACTAAAGCATCCCATAGTCGGGATGGGGTTTGTCAGGCCCAATAGATCTATCTTTAGGATTCGCGCCTACCGTATATAGACAAGTAGTTTAATGTTACCAAGCTAAGGGTATATTTCTGGTTTAAACCCACATAGAATTAGTTTTAGTACTTGTGCCTATTTCGTAAAACATTTATAAAACATCGCATGTATTCTCAGCCCAAAAATATATATTGCAAAAGCAATTAAAAAGGGAGCAAATGAAACTCACAATACTGTATTTCGTAGCAATTATGTATATGACGGCACTGAACAAGTGCAGGGTTTGTCTCAGATTCACGAACGTATCAATATTGTGATTCAATATTGCAGGAAAAGTACGTAGACGCAACGAAAATGATAAACGTTAGGTTGACCTCACGAGCAATACCCTCGATCAATACCCATAACCTCCATAGCTATAACCCATAATTTCCTTAGCTCTATCCCGTTTGAAAACTTATTTTGAAATCGTCTGAGTATAACTCCGTCGTAGTATTTTATGTATACTAATAATATCTTAAAATAATACAAAGAAAATATATATATGTAATTCGATTGAGAGAGTTTAGAGAAATATATTTTCAAGTTTCTATGAAATAATGAAACCTATTGAATTCTATTTATAATAGATTTTTGAATTATTAAAGTGAATTATTAAAGTATGAATTATTAAAGTGAATTATTAAAGTGAATTATTAAAGTGAATTATTAAAGTATGAATTATTAAAGTGAATTATTAAAGTGAATTATTAAAGTATGAATTATTAAAGTGAATTATTAAAGTATGAATTATTAAAGTTAAAGTAAAATAAAAGTAAAGTAAAGGTAAAGTTAAAGTATAGTAAAAGTATAAAACTATGTACGTATAATACGCGTATAAATATATATAATATTAATTTAAATCGTTATATATATTTAATGAAATAAAATATAAATATCGTTATATTTATTATACTGGTTAAGTAATGAGTTGTCAAAAGTGATTCTAGATATTTATAAAAGTTATATACGTTTTAATAATAAAGTTCTTTTTAAACTAAAAACGTCTTTGTACGTTTGAAAATAGATTAATAGAATATTATGGAAACCAATTATCCACTAACTTTTGTCTAACTTTCATAAATGACACTTTTTGTTTTTATTTATAAATAGCTTTACAAATTATTCTGAATATCGTTAAGAGGAATAGATTTTCTCAAATCATAGTGAACCTTTCAACAGAGACTTGTAATCATAATTCAATGTTTCTGATAATTCAATCATTTAATATATAATTTTTTTATTAATTTCGTCGAAAATCATATTGAAACAAATACGTTTGTGTAAAGTATTATACGTTTAATACTTTATTAATATTCTCAAGTTATAATATATATATACATATACATATCTATTTATATATAACGGTTCGTGAATCGTCAGAATTTGGTCGAGGTTATAATGAATGTATGAACACAGTTTAAAATTCTTGAGATTTAACTTAACAAACTTTGCTTATCGTGTCGGAATAATATAAAGATTAAAGTTTAAATTTGGTCGGAAATGTCCGGATCATCACAGTACCTACCCGTTAAAGAAATTTCGTCCCTGAAATTTGATAGAGGTCGTCATGACTAACAATGAGAATGTTATTATAACGATTATAGAGTTTTATCATGTTCAAGAAGCATGGATAAAATAATTCGATTACTCGAAGCGTGTGAGTGAAGTTATCGTAAATGAATGAAATAAGATAATAGTGATTCGTCGTATCTTTTGACGTCATCACGATTGATCTCCGAAAAGAAAATCTTTGTAATCTATATTCGGATTTGATTATTCGGCGATTAAGGAAATTATGATCCTCTTCGAATTAATGCGATAATCCATTTTGATTTCTCTGTCGTATATTTCACTATAAATCCACCTCCTTTGTTTTCTTACAACTCACACCTTCTCAACTCATATTTTAAAGTATTTGTCAATATGCTTCATCCAGTGCTGATTCTTGATATACTCCTCACTTTCATATATGTCGCTCTTCTTTTTCATCTATCTCCGGAAGAATCTATTTACTTCTACTATACTCTTGGTTTTATAGTGTTTTTAGTTCTCCCGTGTCTTTATATTGCTATATGCATTGATATATACGGTTTGTGATTTCTGGGTTGTTGTTTGGTTTTATATCTTCCCTTATATTTCAAAGTCCTTGCTTCTTCTATAATCATTATCATCCACAGTTAATGCTCTCTTCTATTTGCTATGATTTATACTCCCATTTTTAGTTCGGAGCTTTGTCCTTTCGTTTCTTCTTCTTGCGATTAAGCACCGCTTGTAATGGTCCAGAATTCGCAGATATAAATTTCGGAATGAACATTGTTAATGTTCTAGGAAGGAAATTGTAATGGCACGATCTTGACTTATCAAATTACCAGAATACCTCGGAAAAGGCCGAATCATCAAGAAATATTTTCTTGATATTTAGAGATCAAAGAGAATACAAGAGTCGTGTAACATAGCACATGATGACGTTATGATCTGTGAATCATCATGTTCCATTTAGAAACTCAGCATGAATTACTGTAATATAATCACGCCGATCAATTGTCATTATATTATACTAACTCATGCTTCAGCTCCCAACACTTCTTCAAGAATATTCCTATTTTAAACTAGAATGTTTCAGAATTTAGAAACTAAAATAGTTTCTTTTATGATATAATACAGATAGCGCGAAGAGGTAAATGATTTCAGATAAGAATAATTATAAAAATATCTTCAGAAGTATGGATGATATTTATAATGAAAGATACGATGATATCTTTGAATGTCTAATATCAGAGGATGATGAAGGATATTGTCCGCAGGGGTTTAGAGTCAGGAGCAAGGTATTCGTTAATGACTTCAGCAAGTACTGAATCATTTGGATTCTTTGAAGGCAGGTTCAGCCTTTGTGATTTGTCCACAGCCTCCTTCATACTTTGCTCAATCCGTTTTCCAGTTCCAAAACTTCTCTTTTTCTGAGCTTTGCCAATATACTATCCTTTATCATCCAACTTTTTACTGTTAAGGTCGTTTACAGTTTTTGCTGCTTCATCAGCATTTTTCAAAATTTCAAGAACTGGTTCGCAATTTAGGGTGTTTTTCAGAAATTTCTCATTCAAAGAATGTAAGTCTTGGAGGTAGACGTTGTGTGTATATGTAATTGTTGATGTAGACATGCTGCGAGGTTTCAAAATACTGATTGCTGATTCTCAATAATTGGTATGACAATTCTTGTTATAAGGTACGAATGAGTATATGATAGGATTTCGATAATTATAATGATTTTTTTTTTTGGAAAGTCAAAGATCAGTGAAGTTGTTGGTAAGTTTATTGCTAATGTGGTGAATATAAACGATTCCCCGGTATCGTTGGCGAAAGGGCAACGTATCTATCGAGGTTATAATAAGACTGTTTTGATTGAGAAGTCGAAGTTGACTTGCTGGAGCTGTGACAAAACTGTCTATTTTGAAACGGAATTGAAAAGTTATTTTAGCTAGTAAATGCCAAAGGGTCTAACACGGATACGTGTCAAACTATGACTTGGGTTTTGAGAGTTTTTCAGGTGTATAACTGTGGGTAATATGTGGTTGGATCATCATCTCGCATGTCTTTAGGAATTTTGAAGTGTTTGAACACATATTGTAATTGTTAATATACATATGATGTTCTAAGATTTTGAATGATACAAATATTTTTTGTGAGTTCCATGAATAGAAATGAGGTTCTAGGACAGTTTTGAAGTCAAAGTATAGTTTTGAAAGATGTAGGAATCTAAGAGTGATGATTTCGGTTATATCTTGAATCGAATTCTGAGATTTCAAAATCAGAATATGTAATTAGATTTTGAATGAGTATGGTTGTTTTGATTTCTATAAAAGAATGTATATTGTTGTGAAAGTAGGGAGTATAATGGATGATTTGCTGAATCAGATTCGAAGAATGTAACATATTAATTGTGAATTTATATATCTCTCGGGTATTACCTACCCGTTAAAAAAAAATTCACAATTAATATTTTGTACAAAAAAATTTTATTACAGTCTTTATGGAAATATATATATGTATATTTCTTCAGATGTAATATTGATTTAATGAGTTAATATTAAATTAAACTCATTTGATTTATGGTTAAGGCTAGGATAGATAATTTCTAAACTTTAGAAATTACATAATCGCCGTAGAATGTTTCCCCAATGAAGTTATGAATCAATACTTCATCGTTGTGGTATTCCTTGTTATCTACATGGCGTATGACGTCGATGTTCGTGGGACAGATTGTGAAGTTGAGGTTTCCGATGCGGTTGTTGTTGGTGGTGGTAATGGTACTGTTGATGTTGTTGATGGTGGTACTGGTTATGCTGCTGGTGCTGCTGCTGGTGTTTGTAACCTTTGTACCATATTCCCCAAAGCCACTGCCCGAGCGCGAATCTCGTTGACTTCTTCTATTACACCGGGGTGATTGTCGGTTCGGACGAGCGGATAAATAAGATCTAGAATTTGGTGTAGTATACAATTATGATGAGATACTCTGGAAATGAGAGAGAAAATGGTGTTTCGGACAGGTTCGCCGGTAAGTGTTTCAGGTTCATTGCCAAGAGGGCAATGTGGTGGATGAAAGGGATCGCCTTCTTCTTGTCTCCAATGGTTAAGTAGATTACGAACCCATCCCCAATTCATCCAGAATAGATGATGGCTAATTGGTTGATCCATTCCGGTCACACTGCTTTCGGAGCTCATGTGGAAATTCATATCGGCATAGCTGTCGGAATCCGAGGAACTCGAACTGGTTGAGGGATCCATCTTGTATGATCAGGGAAAGAATTTTTTTGGTATGAAATAGATTGTAGAATTTAGATTTGGTATTCTTCAATACATAATTTACATATGTATATATAATACCAAAATCCCATAAATTACGGAGGAATCTTTGAAAGATGTCAGTCAAAGTTCACAGTAACAGATATGCTAAGATAAGAATTCGTCTATACACTATTATGCAATAAATGTAGGAAAACGCGTCTAGACTTAAGAATGATAAGCAGGTAATTTCCTAAGGATGGTAAGTAGATGATTTCCGACTAAAAATGATAAGCAAAACTTTTGACATGCAGACACGGTCGAAGTCCAGACTCACTAATGCATCTTAACAACTATCAGTTAGACACACTAATGCAAGACCTGGTTCGCTGAGACCACCGCTCTGATACCAACTGAAAGTTGGGGACGCATCCCACTCAGTGCCTTCTCAGCTAACCGCCTGTGACCACTGAGCGTACCTCAGACACTGATTTTACGGCCCGCCTCTCGGCAGTACAGCCAACCCTAATAGGGACCGCGAGGAGTAAGAGCCAATGCTTCGTCACAGGTAACACTGTGAGAACCCCCTCTACGATTAACCCGCTAATAAACGGCATTAAACCAGCTCTGATACCAACTGAAAGGACCCGTTCATATAGATTATAAATGATTCACAATAGTTGATTACATCGCGAGGTATTTGACCTCTATATGATACATTTTACAAACATTGCATTCGTTTTTAACAGACAAACTTTCTTTACATCAAAAATTGACGGCATGCATACCATTTCATATTACATCCAACTATAATTGACTTAATATTAATCTTGATGAACTCAACGACTCGAATGCAACGTCTTTCAATGTATGTCTTGAATGACTCCAAGTAATATCCTTAAAATGAGCAAATGCACAGCGGAAAATTTATTTAATACCTGAGAATAAACATGCTTTAAAGTGTCAACCAAAAGGTTGGTGAGTTCATTAGTTTATCATAATCCATCATTTCTGTAATAGTAATAGACCACAAGATTTCAGTTTCTATAAATATCCGTACACTCACAAGTGTATAAAAGTATTCTATAAGTTGTAGGCACCCGGTAACAAGCCTTAACGTTTACGTTTTACCCTCTGAAGTACACCAGATCAGGTGTGTTTAAAATAGCCTTGAAGTACTAAAGCATCCCATAGTCGGGATGGGGTTTGTCAGGCCCAATAGATCTATCTTTAGGATTCGCGCCTACCGTACATAGACAAGTAGTTTAATGTTACCAAGATAAGGGTATATTTCTGGTTTAAACCCACATAGAATTAGTTTTAGTACTTGTGCCTATTTCGTAAAACATTTATAAAACATCGCATGTATTCTCAGCCCAAAAATATATATTGCAAAAGCAATTAAAAAGGGAGCAAATGAAACTCACAATACTGTATTTCGTAGCAATTATGTATATGACGGCACTGAACAAGTGCAGGGTTTGTCTCAGATTCACGAACGTATCAATATTGTGATTCAATATTGCAGGAAAGTACGTAGACGCAACGAAAATGATAAACGTTAGGTTGATCTCACGAGCAATACCCTCGATCAATACCCATAACCTCCATAGCTATAACCCATAATTTCCTTAGCTCTATCCCGTTTGAAAACTTATTTTGAAATCGTCTGAGTATAACTCCGTCGTAGTATTTTATGTATACTAATAATATCTTAAAATAATACAAAGAAAATATATATATGTAATTCGATTGAGAGAGTTTAGAGAAATATATTTTCAAGTTTCTATAAAATAATGAAACCTATTGAATTCTATTTATAATAGATTTTTGAATTATTAAAGTGAATTATTAAAGTATGAATTATTAAAGTGAATTATTAAAGTGAATTATTAAAGTGAATTATTAAAGTATGAATTATTAAAGTGAATTATTAAAGTGAATTATTAAAGTTTGAATTATTAAAGTGAATTATTAAAGTATGAATTATTAAAGTTAAAGTAAAATAAAAGTAAAGTAAAGGTAAAGTTAAAGTATAGCAAAAGTATAAAACTATGTACGTATAATACGCGTATAAATATATATAATATTAATTTAAATCGTTATATATATTTAATGAAATAAAATATAAATATCGTTATATTTATTATACTGGTTAAGTAATGAGTTGTCAAAAGTGATTCTAGATATTTATAAAAGTTATATACGTTTTAATAATAAAGTTCTTTTTAAACTAAAAACGTCTTTGTACGTTTGAAAATAGATTAATAGAATATTATGGAAACCAATTATCCACTAACTTTTGTCTAACTTTCATAAATGACACTTTTTGTTTTTATTTATAAATAGCTTTACAAATTATTCTGAATATCGTTAAGAGGAATAGATTTTCTCAAATCATAGTGAACCTTTCAACAGAGACTTGTAATCATAATTCAATGTTTCTGATAATTCAATCATTTAATATATAATTTTTTTATTAATTTCGTCAAAAATCATATTGAAACAAATACGTTTGTGTAAAGTATTATACGTTTAATACTTTATTAATATTCTCAAGTTATAATATATATATACATATACATATCTATTTATATATAACGGTTCGTGAATCGTCGGAATTTGGTCGAGGTTATAATGAATGTATGAACACAGTTTAAAATTCTTGAGATTTAACTTAACAAACTTTGCTTATCGTGTCGGAATAATATAAAGATTAAAGTTTAAATTTGGTCAGAAATTTCCGGATCATCACAATGATGAGAAAAATTTGTCCGTAAAGGTTTAGAGTCAGGAGCAAGGTATTCGTTAATGACTTCAGCAGCTACTGAATCATTTTGGATTCTCTGAATGCAGGTTTAGTCTTTGTGATTTGTCCACAGCCTCCTTCATGATTTGTTCAATCTGTTTTCCAGTTCCAACATTTCTGAGCTTTGCCAACATACTATTCTTTATCATCAAACTTTCGATGATTAAGGTCATTTACGTTTGTCTATAATTTCTACTGTTTCATTCAACTTTTTCAAAATTCAGAGTATTGATTCGTAGATTGGGTGCTTTTCAGAGTTTCCAAATGGAAAAATCATAATTCTAAGAGATAACTGTTATATGTATACATATAATTGTTGATGTAGAATGCTGCGAGATTTCAAAATACTGATTGCTAATTCCCAGTAATTGGTATGGCAATTCTCGTTACAAGATACAGATAAGTATATGATAGGGTTTCAATGAATATAATGGTTCTTCGGAGATACTTAAACCAATGAGTAATGAAGTTGCTAGTAATTTTTCTGCTAATGTGATGAGATATAAACGGTTCTCCGGTAACGACGACGAAAGGAAAACTTATATAACAAGGTTATAATAAGTCTAATCCAAATGAAAGTAGAAGTTGATTTGTTGGAGCTGTGACAAAATTGGCTAATTTGAAAAAGAATTGCAATGTTATTTTCGGTGATAGCAATGCCAAAGGAGCTAGCACAGATACATGTTAAACGTTTACTCAGTTTCGGAGAGTTTTTCAGGTGCATAACTATATGCATAAATATTTCCTTCTGTAGATGAAGTGTGGTTGGTTCATCCTTTCGATTGAGGTGTTTTTAAGAATCATGAAAAATATGAACGCAGATTGTAATTGTCAAGATACAAATGAGGTTTAAGATAAAATCAAGTGGCAAACTTGAAGAAATGTTTAGTTTCATATGTTATAATCAATATTTTAATTCATTTTAATTATCCAATGTCATTAGTCCATAGTTAGGAGTCCACAATTAGTAGTTCAACAATTCATATATAGTTTAATATATAATATTCAAATTAATTAATATGTGTCGTGACCCGTTATATACATGTCTCAGACTCGATCACAACTCAAAGTATATATATTATTTGAGAATCAACCTCAACCCTGTATAGCTAACTCGAGTATTACTGCATATAGGGTGTCTATGGTTATTCCAAATAATATATATAGATGTGTCGATATGATATGTCAAAACATTGTATACGTGTCCCGATATTTAAAATGCGTAAATAACAGTATTTAAATGACGATAAATAAAGTGCGTAAAATAAATAACAGAATTTAAATGACGATAAATAAAATTGCGAGAATTAAAATTGCGATAAATAAATTGAGATAATTAAAATGTAATAAGGAATTAGCAGTTAGCTAGGAATAGTTAGCTAGGATTTTGTTAGCGTGGATTCTTAATAAAAATTTTCATAGTTAATTTGTTTGTTTCTAACAAATTTTATTTTGTCTAATATTTTCTTCATAATGCCACTTGTTGGATTCTGATAGGTCAAAATCTAAATATGAAATTGAATGAAAATAGTTATTCTGCGGTGAATGGATACATATATCTGTGAATGTAAGTAGGATAGTAAATGACCGTTGAATCAGATTCGAAGAATGTATAATGTAACTTATTAATGTGAAATCTAAATATTCCTCGGGTATTACCTACCCGTTAAAATATTTTCACCATTAACAGTTTGTATGAAAGAATTTTTAATTACAACATTTATGAAAACATATATACATATATATTTTCTTCAGGTGTAATCATGGATTTAATGAGTTAATATGATATTAATCTCATTTGCTTTATCGTTAGAACTAGAATACATAATCTCTAAAACATTAGAGATTACATAATCGCCATGAAGAACGAAGTTAATTGATTTAGAACGATACGTAGAACGATGATTGTACTCGAGGTACAGAATAAGATGTTGAGGCATGGATTGTTGATGGTACTGGTGTTGTTACTAATGGTACTGTTGATGCCGATGATGTTGCTGAAGCTGGTAGATTTTGCACCAAATTTTCCAAAGCCACTACTCGAGCGCGAAGCTCGTTGACTTCTTCTACTACACCGGGATGATTGGCGGTTCGGACGAGTGGATGAATAAGATCTAGAATTTGAGATAAGATATAATCATGAAGAGCTACTCTGGAAATGAGAGAGAAAATGGTATTACGAACAGGTTCGCCGGTAAGGGCTTCAGGTTCTTCGCCAAAAGATGAATTCGGTTGGTGGAAAGGATCACCTTCTTCTCGTCTCGATCGGTTAAGTCGACTATGAACCCATCAGATGAATTGGGGATGGATGATTGGTTGATTCATTCTAGTGACGCTGCTTTCGGAGCTTAGGTGATCATCCATGTCGGAATAGCTGTTGGGTTCCGAAGAACTTGAACTAGTGACGAGTTCCATTTCGTACTATTGAGTAAAGGGTTTTTCGGTATAAAATGATTTTCGAATATTGAATGATATTCTAACTACATAAAATATCTATATATATAGTACTAAAGATTTCGTAGGCTACGGAGGAATTTACGGCATATGTCAGGCGAGTTTATAGTAACAGATGTGCTAAGATATGAATTTTGTCTATACACTATTCATGCAGTCAATGCAGTAAAACGTGTCTAGACTAAGAATGAGAAGCAGGTAATTTCCTAAGGATGATAAGCAGATGATTTTCGACTAGAAATGATAAGCAAAACTTTTGACATGCAGACACGGTCGAAGTCCAGACTCATTAATGCATCCTAACAACTACTAGTTAGACACACTAATGCAAGACCTGGTTCGCTAAGACCACCGCTCTGATACCACCTGAAAGGACCAGTTCATATACATTATAAACGATTCACAATAGTTGATTTCATTGCGAGGTATTTGACCTCTATATGATACATTTTACAGACATTGCATTCGTTTTTAAAAGACAAACTTTCATCACATCGAAAGTTGACGCCATGCATATCATTTCATAATATATCCAACTATAAATAACTTAATAATATTCTTGATGAACTCAACAACTCGAATACAACGTATTTTAAAATATGTCATGAATGACTCCAAGTAATATCTCTAAAATGAGCAAATGCACAGCGGAAGATTTCTTTCATACCTGAGAATAAACATGGTTTCAAGTGTCAACCAAAAGGTTGGTGAGTTCATAAGTTTATCATAAATAATAAAATTCATCATTTTGATAGACCACAAGATTTAAACACAGTACACCTATCTCGTGTACAAAACCATTTTTCATAATGCTTGGCAGAGTAGGTTCGTATCCTTTTCTCCCCCGTAGGTTGCCTCGCGATTTTTAAATAATCGTGCACATATCTCGTGCACAAAACTAATACACATAACCTTTGTATAAAAATCATTCTCTCGATACATAACATTCATTTCGATTTCATTGCTCAACATGGTAACCGACCTTAACATATAATGCGCATCAATAATATTCCCAAAACAGAATATCTCGTCTGTATAATATATAAACTTCGAAGTACTAAACACCACGCCCACTAGCTCTTCCATCTAGTGAACATTCTGGGTGGGGGTGTTAAAGCCGGTAGCTACCTTTAGGATTCGCGTAAATTAGGGCCATACCCGTTTCTAATTCTTAGGTTACCAAGCAATAATAATCAGGGGAAAAATATTCACAACAATTAGTGGCAATTATCACGTCCAACTAATTCAATAATAATCCACAGAACTTCTGTCTGCATAATAATTCATTCAAGGAATGTTTTGCTTGTGTCTATCTCGTCAAACATTTATAAAAGCATTTCATGTATTCTCAGTTCAAAATATATTTCAAAAGCATTTAATAAAGCAGTTATAAAAACAACGCACGTATTCTCAAACCTAAAAATATGAAGAGTAAAAGGGAATCAAATGAACTCACTATACGATATTTTGTAGTAAAAATATGCATACGAAGGAAACTGAACAATGCAAGGTGGGCCTCGGATTCACGAACCTATATCAAGTATATATATTAACACGTATAATTAAAATCGGACAAATTTATATATAATTAGTGATATGAATTTTATATTAAAAATTTATAGGTTTCCTTAATAAATTAAATATATTCATTTTATATATATTAAATAAATAAAAATATTAATTTTTGTTATGTTATATGTAATATTTATATTTTATATAAATAATATTTGTTGTAATGATAATAATACTGCTAGTAGTAATATTAGTAATACAACTAATGATAGTAATAATAATAATGTTTAAAAAAAATTTAATAGTAATGAGAAACTGATAATTTTACTAATAATGATTCTTTTAATAATAATATAATTTTAATAGTAATAATAATGATACTAGTAGTAAATAATAATTTTAATAATAGTATAGTTGTAAAAATAATAATTTTTAATAATAACAATACTAATAATAATAATGATAATTATAATACTTATGTTAATAATAATAATAATAATAATAATAATAATAATAATAATAATAATAATAATAGTAATAGTAATAGTAATAGTAATAGTAATAATAATAAGTGTAATAATGATATCTACCTCTCAAGAAGAAAAAGTTCCAAAATATGCAGCTATGCCCGGGCTCGAACCCGCGACCTCCTGCTAATCGACAAACACACCCAACCATTCAACCAATTCAATTTTTTTGGACTAATACCATATCCGAATATACTTAACCCGTTTTTGTTATACTTCAGCCCAACTATCAAAAGTCCATTAGTAAATGGATTTTAAAGCTTAAATGATCCAATACTACACTTAGGTTCTTAGCCCAACAGTAGGATTTCGGCTCAAACTAGGATTAATTAAGCATGTTGTTTAATAAAAAGGAAAACTGCTGTATGCGAGAATCGAACACAGGACCTCTAGCTTAACCAACAAATCACCAAACCATCCCTCTGCTCTATCATATCTGTTTTAATACTTCGAAATAAAAATATAACCTATATATTTAATTGTTTCTTCTTCTTCTTCTTCTAAAACACAAGACCCAGAACTATTCACCATTTTCCTTGCCTTATCATCTTTTTCGCCATTAATCATCATCGTTTATCCTAACATCATGTCTTCATCACTGTTATCATCTCTTCATCATTATAACCGTATTCATCATCTTTATCACCTTTCATTTACTTTTTCCATCTTAATCTTCTTCTTTATTTCAATCACCATTAATAATTTCGAACTATCATTATCATAGCATGCATCATCATCACTTCCTAATCCTAATTCACATATCATTTAAAAATAGTTCCATTAATTTCACCATCAGACATCCTCATCATCATCAATATCATTATTCGAAAAGAAAAAAAAAATATATATATATATATATATATATATATATATATATATATATATATATATATATATATATATTAGCATCACATAATCATTATCATCGCTCACCATCGTTTTCTTTTCGTATCATCATCAACATAACATGACCATAATAATCCTCATCATTTTCGATCATGATGATGATCATCATCTATCAGCACCATCACTCTTATCATCGTGACCTCACCTCATCGTTACAGTCACTGTTCATCATCATCTTACCCTCGTCAATGTAACAATAAATAGAAACAGCAAGGCCGTTGCTGTAGCAGTGGTTGATGAGGGTTGTTCGTCGGCCAAAACAGTGGCAGCAGCGAGCATAAATAGTAGTAGTAGCAGAAGTACGTAGCAGCAGTATCACGAAGAAGATGGTGTTCTTGGTTGGTTTTCGGAGAGAGAGATAGGTGGTGGTGGTTCTTGTTAGTTCTAGGGTGGTTCACGGCTGTACAATAGCAGCAAGGATAGCTGCTATTCGCAGCTTCTTGATTGACAAAATCATAGAGCATGAATGAAAATAAGTTAGAGAGAGAGAGAGAAGATGTGGTTTAGTGGTTGATGGTTTGGTTTTGAAACAGTAACAATAGTGAATGAAAAATAGGTGTGTTGGTTCATAGCTTGGCTCGAACAGAAACATAAATATGAGCAGCTGCAGTTGGTTTATTGTAGAAGAACACATGGTGAGGGTGGTGATGTTTAAACGAACACAAAAACTCTAAAGTGATGGTGGTGACTTGCGGTGGCGACGGCGGTCATGGGTGGTGGACATGGTGATTCCCGGTGGTGGTGTTAGAAGGTAGTGAAAGGTGTGAAGTGATTTTTGTGTCTTCCTCCTCAATCTCTCGATACATATATATATATATATATATATATATATATATATATATATATATATATATATATATATATATATATATATATATATATATATATATATATATATATATATATATATATATAAATAAGATGTTATATATTAATTATAATATTAATAATAATTAATAAAAATAATAAAAATAATTATATAATTATAATATAGTAATAATAAAATTTACGCATGTGTTGGATGAAAGAAAACAGTAAGCTCACAAATAATTCATTCTGCCGACAGTTTTCACGGGCTGTATTTCTTGCACTATTTGAAATTAGTGGCGGATAAAACATTACCATGGATTTCATCACTAAATTGCCAAGGACTGCAAGTGGTTTTGATACTATTTGGGTAATAGTTGATCGTCTCACCAAATCAGCACACTTCCTGCCAATGAGAGAAGATGACAAAATGGAGAAGTTGGCGCGATTGTATTTGAAGGAGGTTGTCTCCAGACATGGAATACCAGTCTCTATTATCTCTGATAGGGATGGTAGATTTGTTTCCAGGTTCTGGCAGACGTTGCAACAAGCATTAGGGACTCGTCTAGACATGAGTACTGCCTATCATCCACAAACTGATGGGCAGAGCGAAAGGACGATACAAACGCTTGAAGACATGCTACGAGCATGTGTTATTGATTTCGGAAACAGTTGGGATCGACACCTACCGTTAGCAGAATTTTCCTACAACAATAGTTATCATTCTAGTATTGAGATGGCGCCGTTTGAAGCACTTTATGGTAGAAAGTGCAGGTCTCCGATTTGTTGGAATGAAGTGGGGGATAGACAGATTACGGGTCCGGAGATAATACAAGAAACTACCGAGAAAATCATCCAAATTCAACAACGATTGAAAACCGCCCAGAGTCGACAAAAGAGCTACTCGGACAGTAAAAGAAAAGATATAGAGTTTGAAATTGGAGAAATGGTCATGCTTAAGGTTTCACCTTGGAAAGGCGTTGTTCGATTTGGTAAACGGGGGAAACTAAATTCAAGGTACATTGGACCATTCAAGATTATAGATCGTGTCGGACCAGTAGCTTACCAACTGGAGCTACCTCAACAACTCGCGGCTGTACATAACACTTTCCACGTCTCGAATTTGAAGAAATGTTTTGCTAAAGAAGATCTCACTATTCTGTTAGAAGTAATCCAAATCAATGAAAAACTTCAATTCATTGAAGAACCCGTCGAAATAATGGATCGTGAGGTTAAGAGACTTAAGCAAAACAAGATACCGATTGTTAAGGTTTGATGGAATGCTCGTAGAGGACCCGAGTTCACCTAGGAGCATGAATATCAGATGAATAAGAAATACTCGCATCTATTTCCAGAAGATTAGTCAACACCTTCAACAGCTTAAAATTTCGGGACGAAATTTATTTAACGGGTAGGTACTGTAGTGACCCGAACTTTTCCATGTTTATATATATTAATTGAGATTGATATTTACATGACTAAATGTTTCCAATGTGTTAAGCAATCAAACTTGTTAAGACTTGATTAAATGAAATAAGTTTCATATAGACAATTGATCACCCAAGTTGACCGGCGATTCACGAAAGTTACAAAATTGTAAAAGCTACATGTTGTGGTATATATAGACATATATATATGGTTGACATGAGATTATGATGAGTAAGTATCGCACTAAGTATACTAACAATGTGTGATATACATAAGAAATGAGATTACTAAGTTAAGAAACTCGAAATGATATATATAACGATTATCGTTATGATAACGTCTACTAAATACATATGTATCATATTAAGATATTGATACACTATATTTAACATGATAAAATGATATTTAAATATATCATTAAGTGTGTTAACAATGAACTACGTATGTAAAAACAAGACTACTAACTAAAGAATTACGAAACGAGACTTATATGTAACGATTATCGTTGTAACGATATTTTAATGTATATATCATATTAAGAGATATTCATACATCATAATATCATGATAATATAATAATTTAATATCTCATTTGATATAATAAACATTGGGTTAACAACATTAATTGAGATCGTTAACTTAAAGGTTTTAAAACAACACTTACATGTAACGACTAACGAAGACTTAACGACTCCATTAGAATGTATATACATGTTGTTTTTTGATATGTATTCTTACACTTTTGAAAGACTTCAAGACACATATCAAAGTACTTCTACTTAACAAAAATGCTTACAATTACATCCTCGTTCAGTTTCATCAACAATTCTACTCGTATGCACCCGTATTCGTACTCGTACAATACACAGCTTTTAGATGTATGTACTATTGGTATATACACTCCAATGATCAGCTCTTAGCAGCCCATGTGAGTCACCTAACACATGTGGGAACCATCATTTGGCAACTAGCATGAAATATCTCATAAAATTACAAAAATATTAGTAATCATTCATGACTTATTTACATGAAAACAAAATTACATATCCTTTATATCTAATCCATATACCAACGACCAAAAACACCTACAAACACTTTCATTCTTCAATTTTCTTCATCTAATTGATCTCTCTCAAGTTCCATCTTCAAGTTCTAAGTGTTCTTCATAAATTCCATAAGTATAGTTTCATAAAAATCAAGAATACTTCCAAGTTTGCAAGTCTACTTCCAAGCTTTCTAATCCATTCCAAGTAATCATCTATGATCAAGGAACCTTTGTTATTTATAGTAGGTTATGTTTCTAATTCAAGGTAATATTCATATTCAGACTTTGATTCAATTTCTACAACTATAACAATCTTATTTCGAGTGAAAATCTTACTTGAACTGTTTTCGTGTCATGATTCTGCTTCAAGAACTTTCAAGCCATCCAAGGATCCTTTGAAGCTAGATCCATTTTTCTCATTTCCAATAGTTTTATCCAGAAAACTTGAGGTAGTAATGATGTTCATAACATCATTCGATTCATACATATAAAGCTATCTTATTCGAAAGTTTAAACTTGTAATCACTAGAACATAGTTTAGTTAATTCTAAACTTGTTCGCAAACAAAAGTTAATCCTTCTAACTTGACTTTTAAAATCAAATAAACACATGTTCTATATCTATATGATATGCTAACTTAATGATTTAAAACCTGGAAACACGATGAACACCATAAAATCGGATATACGACGTCGTAGTGAAACCGGGGGCTGTTTTGGTTTGGATAATTAAAAACTATGATAAAATTTGATTTAAAAGTTGTTCTTCTGGGAAAATGATTTTTCATATGAACATGAAACTATATCCAAAAATCTTGGTTACACTCAAAGTTAAAGTATGTTTTTCAAAATGGTCATCAAGATGTCGTTCTTTCGACGGAAATGACTACCTCTTTAGTAATTGACATGTAACTTAAATTTATGACTATAAACCTATACTTTTTATATCTTTATTCTTAAATTAGAGTTCAATATGAAACCATAGCAATTTGATTCACTCAAAACGGATTTAAAATGAAGAAGTTATGGGTAAAACAAGATTGGATATTTTTGATCTTTTTAGCTACGGGAAATGTTTAACAAATCTATACAAATCATATCCTAGCTAACTTATATTGTATTATACATGTATTCTAATATATTATGTAATCTTGGGATACCATAGACACGTATGCAAATGTTTTGACATATCATATCGACCCATGTATATATATTATTTGGAACAACCATAGACACTCTATATGCAGTAATGTTGGAGTTAGCTATACAGGGTTGAGGTTGATTCCAAAAATATATATACTTTGAGTTGTGATCTAGCCTGATACGTGTATACACTGGGTCGTGGATTGATTCAAGATAATATATATCGATTTATTTCTGTACATCTAACTGTGGACAACTAGTTGTAGGTTACTAACGAGGACAGCTGACTTAATACACTCAAATCTTTATAACATAATAAAAATGGTTGTAATTATATTTTGATCATACTTTGATATATATGTACA
The DNA here is from genome assembly GCF_046630445.1 of Rutidosis leptorrhynchoides. Lineage (NCBI taxonomy): Eukaryota > Viridiplantae > Streptophyta > Magnoliopsida > Asterales > Asteraceae > Rutidosis > Rutidosis leptorrhynchoides. The sequence goes on from NC_092334.1 coordinate 546,791,623, forward strand.
TATTTTTCTAGGTTCGTGAATCGATCCGTGGCCAAGTCTTATTTCCGAGGAAGGAAATATCTGTGAAAGTGAGTTATAGTCCCACTTTTAAAATCTAATATTTTTGGGATGAGAATACATGCAAGTTTTATAAATGATTTACAAAATAGACACAAGTACGTGAAACTACATTCTATGGTTGAATTATCGAAATCGAATATGCCTCTTTTTATTAAGTCTGGTAATCTAAGAATTAGGGAACAGACACCCTAATTGACGCGAATCCTAAAGATAGATCTATTGGGCTTAACAAACTCCATCCAAAGTACCGGATACTTTAGTACTTCGAAATTTATATCATATTCGAAGGGTATCCCGGAATAATGGGGATATTCTTATATATGCATCTTGTTAATGTCGGTTACCAGGTGTTCACCATATGAATGATTTTTATCTCTATGTATGGGATGTGTATTGAAATATGAAATCTTGTGGTCTATTGTTACGATTTGATATATATAGGTTAAACCTATAACTCACCAATATTTTTGTTGACGTTTAAAGCATGTTTATTCTCAGGTGAATATTAAGAGCTTCCGCTATTGCATACTAAAATAAGGACAAGATTTGGAGTCCATGTTTGTATGATATTGTGTAAAAACTGCATTCAAGAAACATATGTCGATGTAATATATTTCTATTGTAAACCATTATGTAATGGTCGTGTGTAAACAGTATATTTTAGATTATCATTATTTGATAATCTACGTAATGTTTTTAAAACCTTTATTGATAAAATAAAGGTTATGGTTGCTTTAAAAATGAATGCAGTCTTTGAAAAACGTCTCATATAGAGGTTAAAACCTCGCAACTAAATCAATTAATATGGAACGTTCATAATCAATATGAACGGGACATTTCAGTTGGTATCCGAGCGTTGGTCTTAGAGAACCAGAAAATTTGCATTAGTGTGTCTTATCGAGTTTGTTAGGATGCATTAGTGAGTCTGGACTTCGACCGTGTTTTCTTTAAAAATGATTGCTTAACATTTTTGTTGGAAACTATATATTATTAACATGTAAATATTATGTGATATATTAATCTCTTAACATGTTTGATATTGTGTGATATATGTCTACCTCTAGCACAAATCCCATTGACTCACCTAATAATAACGAAGAGTCGAATATATATTGGCAAGATTCACAAGTTCCCGAAGAACCGGAAGAAGAGGAAACAGAACCGGAAGAAGAGGAACCGGAAGAAAAGGAATCAGAAGAAGAGGAACCGGAAGAAGAGGTTACGAAGGGGGGAATAGTAGGAACCACAGAAAACCGGTCAAATAAAAAAAATCCTCAACCAATGGACCAAAGTTAATAATGGTCAATGGTGTTTCCGCTAAGGAAGCAAAATATTGGGAAAATTACCAATTTTCTGATGAATCGGATCCTGATGAGGATTCCGATGATGTTATAGAAATTACCCCGACCCAATTTAAAGAGGCAAAAGAAAATAATAAGGGAAAAGGCATCAAAATAGAGATATCTAATTCCGACCCCGATGAACTTTATATGTACCGTCAACACCCGTATTTTCAATATCGTGACAATAACCCAGGAACCTCTAAACCACCAGGTTTTTCTAAACCAATGTGGAAAACAACGACTCGTATTAGAGGAACATCATATATCCCTAGAAGATTAGGAAAAAGAACCAAGTCCGAAGAAGAATAAACCAGTTATTCAGATTAGAGGGGTGTGAGCATGTTGTGTAATAAATGTATTGTAGTGTACTTGTACTTTTATGTTCTATGTAAAAATTGCTTGTATTGTTTGTTATTACGAATCTAATCCTTGTCTATTTTACAGTATAAAAACAAAATGGACGTTAAGGGTTGACAACCGAATATTTTAGAAGACCTACCAGAGGATATGATTGAGGAAATCTTGTCTAGAGTCGGTCAGAATTCATCAGCACATTTAGTTATGGTGAAATTAACTTGTCAAACATTTGAAAGACTTTCCAGAAATGCCTTAGTTTATAAAAGGTTTTCCTTTGATAGGTGGGGTATATCACATTGGGGAGACTTTAAGTTACGCCGTGTTTTCTTTAAAGTGTTAAATGCGGGGAACCCAAATGCAATTTTACGCTACGGGTTAAGAACCTGTTTTGACTCAACATATCCCAACATAGGATTTCGTGAATTAGAAAGAGCTTCTAACATGCAACATAAAGAAGCATGTTATGCTTACGGGTTAGTGATGTTCGCTTCTTACCAAAGTGAGAAAAAGAACATCGGATTGCAGCTTTTAAATAAAATTTTTCCACAAGTGACGGATTCAGTAGTTGGGGTGAGAAACAAGGTTTTTAGATTATTACGGGGCTGTTGGACATTACGAAACCCTCGTCCCTTTGACGACATTACAACATGCTGCCTAGCTAATGGTCATAACGGTTATTTTCCACAAGACCAAGGATGGGAAGTCGTCTTAGTAAAACCAGAATGCATGACTTGTTTATGGACTTATGAATTACGTGTCTTTATTTTCTTTGCTGAACAACTTGCGTATTAACTAGATTTATCTTCAAAACTGTCCTGAATAATAGTGTACTATATTTCATGTTATATGTAATATAGCGAAGTTGTAAGTTTGAAGAATATTTGTATGTGATATATTATTATAATCAGTTTTTCATATGGAATTGTAGTAGTTGAATTGTATATTAGCTACTAAGTATGAACTTAACGGGTAGGTAGTACCCGAATTTAAACTTATAAAACGCTAATATGAAGAAAAAGCTTTTATAAATGAGTTCATATTATGCTACGAGATACTATTGACTACTCTTAATATTCTGTATGATTAAATTGTTTCATTTGACTATTTTGAAGGAAATGGCACCGACTACTCAACACACCTTGAATATGAGCGAAGAGGAATTTCTTGCCTTTCTTGCTTCAAACATAGCCGCAGTACAGGCCGCGCTACATACCAACAATAACTCTGAATCTAGCAATACAGCTAATGGCGCAAGAAACCGTGTAGAATGCTCCTACAAGGAATTCACTGCCTGCAAACCTTCAGAATTTGAAGGGACCGAAGGACCAATCGGATTGAAATGGTGGACCGAGAAAGTTGAATCGGTGTTTGCCATAAGTAAGTGTGCTGAAGGAGACAAAGTGAAGTACGCTAAGCATACCTTCACAGGTATTGCGTTAACATGGTGGAATACCTATCTAGAGAAAGTGGGACAAGATGCTGCTTACGCGCTACCGTGGTCAGCATTCAAGCACTTGATGAACGAGAAGTACCGTCCCAGAACCGAGTCAATAAGCTCAAGTTAGAACTTAGAGGGTTATGAACACAGGGATTCGATATTACTTCGTACGAAAGACGATTCACAGAATTGTGCCTATTATGTCCGAGAGCATTCGAAGATGAGGAAGAGAAGATCGACGCATTTGTGAAAGGGTTACCGAAGAGAATTCAAGAAGATATAAGTTCACACGAGTCTGCCTCCATACAAAAGGCATGTAGAATGGCTCACAAACTAGTGAACCAGATTGAGGGAAGAATTAAAGAACAGGCGGCCGAAGAGGCCAACGTGAAGTTAGTCAAAAGAAAGTGGGAGGAAAACGGTGATAAGAGTCACCAAAACAGCAACAACTATCCCAACAATCGCAACATCAATCGCAACTACAACAAACGGCACAACAACAACAACAACAACAACAACAACAACAACAACTACAACAATCATCCTAACAACAATAACAACCGCAACAACAACAATCAGAAGCAGCTATGCTAAAGGCGTGAAAAGTATCACTCGGGGTTCTGCACCAAATTTTGCAACAAGTGTAAAAGAAATGGTCATAGCGCGGCGAAGTGTGAGGTCTACGGACCAGGGGTTAATAGAACGAAAGGAACAAATGGTGTCGAAACGAGTAATGGCAGAGCAAGTAGTGTCGGAGCAAGTTATGCCAATGTAGTTTGTTATAAATGTGGAAAACTGGGCCACATTATTAGAAATTGCCCAAACCAGGAGAACACGAATGGACAAGACCGCGGAAGAGTTTTCAATATTAATGCGGCAGAGGCACAGGAAGACCCGAAGCTTGTTACGGGTACGTTTCTTATTGATAATAAATCTGCTTACGTTTTATTTAATTCGGGTGCGGATAGAAGCTATATGATTAGAGATTTTTGTGCTAAATTAAGTTGTCCATTGACGCCGTTGGATAGTAAATTTTTACTCGAATTAGCAAACGGTAAATTAATTTCAGCAGATTATATATGCTGGAATCGAGAAATTAAACTGGGTAGCGAAATATTTAAGATTGATTTGATACCAGTAGAGTTAAGGAGTTTTGATGTAATAGTTGGCATGGACTAGCTGAAGGAGATGAAAGCAGAGATCGTATGTTATAAAAATGCAATTCGCATTATACGAGAAGAAGGAGAACCCTTAATGGTTTATGGAGAAAAGGGCAACACGAAGCTACATCTTATTAGTAATTTGAAGGCACAAAAACTAATAAGAAAAGGTTGCTATGCTGTTCTAGCACACGTCGAGAAAGTACAAACTGAAGAAACGAGCATCAATGATGTTCCCGTCGCAAAAGAATTTCCCGATGTATTTCCGAAAGAATTACCGGGACTACCTCCACATCGATCTGTTGAATTTCAAATAGATCTTGCACCAGGAGCTGCACTAATAGCTCGTGCTCCTTACAGACTCGCACCCAGCAAGATGAAAGAACTGTAAAGCCAACTGCAAGAACTATTAGAACGTGGTTTCATTCGACCAAGCACATCACCATGGGGAGCTCCTGTTTTGTTTGTCAAGAAGAAGGATGGTACATTTAGGTTGTGTATTGACTACAGAGAGTTGAATAAACTTACCATCAAAAACCGTTATCCACTGCCGAGAATTGACGATTTATTTGATCAACTACAAGGCTCGTCGGTTTATTCGAAAATCGATTTACATTTTGGATATCATCAAATGCGAGTAAAGGAGGATGATATTCCAAAAACTGCTTTTAGGACGCGTTATGGTCATTACGAGTTTATGGTTATGTCGTTTGGATTGACTAACGCACCAGCTGTGTTCATGGACCTTATGAACCGAGTGTGTGGGTCATATCTTGACAAGTTTGTCATTGTTTTCATCGATGACATACTTATTTACTCAAAGAATGATCAAGAGCACGAAGAACATTTGAGAAAAGTGCTAGAAGTATTGAGGAAAGAAAAACTGTACGCTAAGTTTTCAAAGTATGCATTTTGGTTGGAAGAAGTTCAATTACTCGGTCACATAGTGAACAAAGAAGGTATCCAGGTGGACCCAGCAAAGATCGAAACCGTTGAAAAGTGGGAAACCCCAAAAACTCAGAAGCATATACGTCAATTTTTAGGATTGGCTGGTTACTACAGAAGATTCATCCAAGATTTCTCCAAAATAGCAAAACCCTTAACTGCATTAACGCATAAAGGGAAGAAATTTGAATGGAAGGATGAACAAGAGAAGGCATTTCAGTTATTGAAGAAAAAGCTAACTACGGCACATATATTGTCATTGCCTGAAGGGAATGATATTTTTGTGATTTATTGTGACGCATCAAAGCAAGGTCTCGGTTGTGTATTAATGCAACGAACGAAGGTGATTGCTTATGCGTCTAGACAATTGAAGATTCACGAGCAAAATTATACAACTCACGATTTGGAATTGGGTGCCGTTGTTTTTGCATTAAAGACTTAGAGGCATTATTTATATGGGGTCAAAAGTATTATATATACCGACCACAAAAGTCTTCAACATATATTTAATCAGAAACAACTGAACATGAGGCAGCGCAGGTGGATTGAATTGTTGAATGATTACGACTTTGAGATTCGTTACCACCCGGGGAAGGTGAATGTGGTAGCCGACGCTTTGAGTAGAAAGGACAGAGAACCCATTCGAGTAAAAGCTATGAATATAATGATTCACAATAACCTTACTACTCAAATAAAGGAGGCGTAACAAGGAGTTTTAAAAGAGGGAAATTTAAAGGATGAAATACCCAAAGGATCAGAGAAGCATCTTAATATTCGGGAAGACGGAACCCGGTATAGGGCTGAAAGAATTTGGGTACCAAAATTTATAGATATGAGAGAAATGGTACTTAGAGAAGCTCATAAAACCAGATACTCAATACATCCTGGAACGGGGAAGATGTACAAAGATCTCAAGAAAAAATTTTGGTGGCCAGGTATGAAAGCCGATGTTGCTAAATACGTAGGGGAATGTTTGACGTGTTCTAAAGTCAAAGTTGAGCATCAGAAACCATCAGGTCTACTTCAACAACCCGAAATCCCGGAATGGAAATGGGAAAACATTACCATGGATTTCATCACTAAATTGCCAAGGACTACAAGTGATTTTGATACTATTTGGGTAATAGTTGATCGTCTCACCAAATCAGCACACTTTCTGCCAATGAGAGAAGATGACAAAATGGAGAAGTTGGCGCAATTGTATTTGAAGGAGGTTGTCTCCAGACATGGAATACCAGTCTCTATTATCTCTGATAGGGATGGTAGATTTGTTTCAAGGTTTTGGCAGACGTTGCAACAAGCATTGGGGACTCGTCTAGACATGAGTACTACCTATCATCCACAAAATGATGGGCAGAGTGAAAGGATGATACAAACGCTTGAAGACATGCTACGAGCATGTGTTATTGATTTCGGAAACAGTTGGGATCGACACCTACCGTTAGCAGAATTTTAGGGAAAAAACAGTTATCATTCTAGTATTGAGATGGCGTCGTTTGAGGCACTTTATGGTAGAAAGTGCAGGCCTCCAATTTGTTGGAATGAAGTGGAGGATAGATAGATTACGGGTCCGGAGATAATACAAGAAACTACCGAGAAAATCATCCAAATTCAACAACGATTGAAAACCGCCCAGAGTCGACAAAAGAGCTACGCGGACAGTAAAAGAAAAGATATAGAGTTTGAAATTGGAGAAATGGTCATGCTTAAGGTTTCACCTTGGAAAGGCGTTGTTCGATTTAGTAAATGGGGGAAACTAAATCCAAGGTACATTGGACCATTCAAGATAATAGATCGTGTCGGACCAGTAGCTTACCAACTGGAGCTGCCTCAACAACTCGTGGCTATACATAACACTTTCCACTTCTCGAATTTGAAGAAATGTTTTGCTAAAGAAGATCTCACTATTCTGCTGGAGGAAATCCAAATCAATGAAAAACTTCAATTCATTGAAGAACCCGTCTAAATAATGGATCGTGAGGTTAAGAGACTTAAGCAAAACAAGATACCGATTGTTAAGGTTCGATGGAATGCTCGTAGAGGACCCGAGTTCACCTGGGAGCATGAAGATCAGATGAAGAAGAAACACTCGCATCTATTTCCAGAAGATTCGTCAACACCTTAAACAGCTTAAAATTTCGGGACGAAATTTATTTAACGGGTAGGTACTGTAGTGACCCGAACTTTTCCATGTTTATATATATTAATTGAGATTGATATTTACATGACTAAATGTTTCCAACATGTTAAGCAATCAAACTTGTTAAGACTTGATTAAATGAAATAAGTTTCATATAGACAATTCATCACCCAAGTTGACCGGCGATTCACGAACGTTACAAAATTGTAAAAACTACATGTTGTGGTATATATAGACATATATATATATATATATATATATATATATATATATATATATATATATATATATATATATATATATATATATATATATATGGTTGACATGAGATTATGATGAGTAAGTATCGCTAAGTATATTAACAATGTGTGATATACATAAGAAATGAGATTACTAAGTTAAGAAACTCGAAATGATATATATAACGATTATCGTTATGATAACGTCTACTAAATACATATGTATCATATTAAGATATTGATACACTATATTTAACATGATAAAATGATATTTAAATATATCATTAAGTGTGTTAACAATGAACTACATATGTAAAAACAAGACTACTAACTCAAGAATTACGAAACGAGACTTATATGTAACGATTATCGTTGTAACGATATTTTAATGTATATATCATATTAAGAGATATTCATACATCATAATATCATGATAATATAATAAGTTAACATCTCATTTGATATAATAAACATTGGGTTAACAACATTAATTGAGATCGTTAACTTAAAGGTTTTAAAACAACACTTACATGTAAAGACTAACGAAGACTTAACGACTCCATTAGAATGTATATACATGTTGTGTTTTGATATGTATTCTTACACTTTTGAAAGACTTCAAGACACATATCAAAGTACTTCTACTTAACAAAAATGCTTACAATTACATCCTCGTTCAGTTTCATCAACAATTCTACTCGTATGCACCCGTATTCGTACTCGTACAATACACAGCTTTTACATGTATGTACTATTAGTATATACACTCCAATGATCAACTCTTAGCAGCCCATGTAAGTCACCTAACACATGTGGGAACCATCATTTGGCAACTAGCATGAAATATCTCATAAAATTACAAAAAATGTTAGTAATCATTCATGACTTATATACATGAAAACAAAATTACATATCCTTTATATCTAATCCATATACCAACGACCAAAAACACCTACAAACACTTTCATTCTTCAATTTTCTTCATCTAATTGATCTCTCTCAAGTTCCATCTTCAAGTTCTAAGTGTTCTTCATAAATTCCATAAGTATAGTTTCATAAAAATCAAGAATACTTCCAAGTTTGCAAGTCTACTTCCAAGCTTTCTAATCCATTCCAAGTAATCATCTAAGATCAAGGAATCTTTGTTATTTACAGTAGGTTATGTTTCTAATTCAAGGTAATATTCATATTCAAACTTTGATTCAATTTCTACAACTATAACAATCTTATTTCGAGTGAAAATCTTACTTGAACTGTTTTCGTGTCATGATTCTGCTTCAAGAACTTTCAAGCCATTCAAGGATCCTTTGAAGCTAGATCCATTTTTTCTCATTTCCAGTAGTTTTATCTAGAAAACTTGAGGTAGTAATGATGTTCATAACATCATTCGATTCATACATATAAAGCTATCTTATTCGAAGGTTTAAACTTGTAATCACTAGAACATAGTTTAGTTAATTCTAAACTTGTTCGCAAACAAAAGTTAATCCTTCTAACTTGACTTTTAAAATCAACTAAACACATGTTCTATATCTATATAATATGCTAACTTAATGATTTAAAACCTGGAAACACGATGAACACCATAAAATCGGATATACGCCGTCGTAGTGAAACCGGGGGGCTGTTTTGGTTTGGATAATTAAAAACTATGATAAACTTTGATTTAAAAGTTGTTCTTCTGGGAAAATGATTTTTCATATGAACATGAAACTATATCCAAAAATCTTGGTTAAACTCAAAGTGAAAGTATGTTTTTCAAAATGGTCATCAAGATGTCGTTCTTTCGACGGAAATGACTACCTCTTTAGTAATTGACATGTAACTTAAATTTCCAACTATAAACCTATACTTTTTATATTTGTATTCTTAAATTAGAGTTCAATATGAAACCATAGCAATTTGATTCACTCAAAACGGATTTAAAATGAAGAAGTTATGGGTAAAACAAGATTGGATATTTTTGATCTTTTTAGCTACGGGAAATGTTTAGCAAATCTATACAAATCATATCCTAGCTAACTTATATTGTATTATACATGTATTATAATATATTATGTAATCTTGGGATACCATAGACACGTATGCAAATGTTTTGACATATCATATCGACCCATGTATATATATTATTTGGAACAACCATAGACACTCTATATGCAGTAATGTTGGAGTTAGCTATACAGGGTTGAGGTTGATTCCAAAAATATATATACTTTGAGTTGTGATCTAGCCTGAGACGTGTATACACTGGGTCATGGATTGATTCAAGATAATATATATCGATTTATTTCTGTACATCTAACTGTGGACAACTAGTTGTAGGTTACTAACGAGGACAGCTGACTAAATACACTCAAATCTTTATAACATAATAAAAATGGTTGTAATTATATTTTGATCATACTTTGATATATAAGTACATATTTGTATAGGTTCGTGAATCGATCCGTGGCCAAGTCTTATTTTCGAGGAAGGAAATATCTATGAAAGTGAGTTATAGTCCCACTTTTAAAATCTAATATTTTTGGGATGAGAATACATGCAAGTTTTATAAATGATTTACAAAATAGACACAAGTACGTGAAACTACATTCTATGGTTGAATTATCGAAATCGAATATGCCCCTTTTTGTTAAGTCTGGTAATCTAAGAATTAGGGAACAGACACCCTAATTGACGTGAATCCTAAAGATAGATCTATTGGGCCTAACAAACCCCATCCAAAGTACCAGATGCTTTAGTACTTCGAAATTTATATCATATCCGAAGGGTGTCCCGGAATGATGGGGATATTCTTATATATGCATCTTGTTAATGTCGGTTACCAGGTGTTCACCATATGAATGATTTTTATCTCTATGTATGGGATGTGTATTGAAATATGAAATCTTGTGGTCTATTGTTACGATTTGATATATATAGGTTAAACCTATAACTCACCAATATTTTTGTTGACGTTTAAAGCATGTTTATTCTCAGGTGAATATTAAGAGCTTCCGCTGTTGCATACTAAAATAAGGACAAGATTTGGAGTCCATGTTTGTATGATATTGTGTAAAAACTGCATTCAAGAAACATATGTCGATGTAATATATTTTTATTATAAATCATTATGTAATGGTCGTGTGTAAACAGTATATTTTAGATTATCATTATTTGATAATCTACGTAATGTTTTTAAAACCTTTATTGATAAAATAAAGGTTATGGTTGCTTTAAAAATAAATGCAGTCTTTGAAAAACGTCTCATATAGAGGTCAAAACCTCGCAACGAAATTAATTAATATGGAACGTTATAATCAATATGAACGGGACATTTCATTATGGTATAAAATTTGAGCATTAACTATTAAATAAAAATTACATTAATTATTCACTCCCAACCCCAAGTAAAATATAAAAAAATTTGAAACTCAATAAATAGTTCCTAAATATATTGTTAATAAGCCTATATTTTATATAACTCATTTTCGAATCACAGTTTATTTTAAAATCACATAAGTTCCTTTTTAACTCGTTTATTATCAATCTAATTACAATTTAGCGTTATCGTCGTTTACTAAATAATTTTGAAATCACAAAATATATATTCTATATATTTTATTTATATGTATGTGTTTTAAATAATAATTTTCATAATATCATATTTTTATTTTATTTTACATAATTAAATTTAATATCAACAACATATAAAATTTCAAATTATATTTTCAATTATTATTTATATATATATATATATATATATATATATATATATACACACACACATATCTATTTACAATTAATTATTCGTGAATCGTCGAGAGCAATCGAAGGTCAATTGAATATATGAAACAGTTCAAACTTTTTGAGACTCAACCTTACAGACTTTGCTTATCTAATAAGATTAAGTTTAAATTTGGTCGAAATTTTCTGGGTCGTCACAAGGTTCCTGCAACTGACTCCGCAGATCAATGATTTCCTGTGGTGTCTACCATTTCTGCACTACCACAACATCTCACACCAAAGCTTAGTATATAATCTGTTAGTACTTACTGACTAACATACGTCCTACCCTAGCATTCACTTAGCCCATCCCCATGCGTGTTATGTTTGACATGACTTTCATAGAGTTTGGGAACATGACATTCAGTCACAATGTGCATGCTGCCAAACCATGCTTTGATACCAACTTGTGACACCGCCATTTTTTTTATATGTTGCGGAAGCATTATTGTAATTAAACCATTTTCATTAAAACAAACAAGATAATTACAAACGCAATGTAATTTGCAACTAATGTTAAGTTATTACAAACAGGTGCCACATGACATTACAACAAAATATAATTTTAACTGAGAAAAGACACATCAGAGTTCTCTCTAGTCAAACATAACATCACCACTCCTGTCTTCTCCCAAAAGCACAATCTACAAAAGCTTACAACCTGCAGGGAGGAAATAGAGGGGAATTAGCACGAAGCTAAGTGAGTGCAACTAACTACAGGCAATAGTACAACAGTTATACTAATCATGTTATCACATCTAGCACAAACATCACCCAGAGTGCAGTCTACACAGACATCGGCGGTCCGACTGAACCCACAACTACCAGTTGATCGGACTGGGGCTTATCGAAAGTTCCTCGCACATCCATGAATGTATAAATCATCCACATGCGACGAATGCATCATTCAAACATATACGAACATGGATGCTGGCCGCCTCAAGAGGAATTCAACCCGCAGGTTGATCTCTCCTACCTAGGACGCCACACGATAGGGACGCACTGGGCTCCAACACACAAGGCATCACATAACAAGTAGTCATCACAAAGCCATAAATAACTAACAATAAAAGCATGTTGATCTTAATGACTTAGGAAATCTTAGAATAACAAACCTTTTTATACTATCAATCTCCAGTTAGTCCCACTCACCAAATACCTGCACGGAAGATTCTCAGAGGTCTAATCTTTCTGAGCCTTCTCTATGTCTTTATCACCTGAGTAAAGATAACACAAGTCAGTAACTTTATTCCAAAAATAGTGATTCTAGTACTAAATCATTAACAATTAGGTCTACAACTATCGACCCTTTACAAAGCCACATTTTCATTCAACAGAAAGGTTTAACACGTCCCCACGTTTCACACTCATAATACAAAATCATACTAAAGTCACATCCCTAACAGTTAAAGTGTTCACAATAAAATAAGACACACGGACAACATAACGGCTAGAAAGTAACACTTAGTAAAATTTCAACTGCTAAACAATATCGGTCGGCTGTCAGAGACAGTCGGCCGATTGTCAATACACACTCGGTCGAGTGTCAAGTCACTCGGTCGATAGTCACTGGCAGACACACTTGGTCGATGGTCAACACAGCCGATCGAGGGTCTCGACTTCTGACACTCAACCGACTGTGTTCATCTGTTGCAGAAGATGAACAAGGCTACGGGTTTCAAGACAAACTCACCAATTCTTGCTCTAGAGCTAATTTTTGACCCAAAAACTGACCACATCTTGTAGACTAAATATTTTGGAACATAAACCCACAAGATTTTAGTATAAACAACATCAATTTGAGTAATTTTGAACCAAATTACACTTTTGTAAAACCTAACACAAAAACTCCATTCTCACCAAGATTAAAGCATAAAACCACATGACGGAGTTCAATTTAAATAAACAAATCTGTTCTGTAACCCTTGTCACAAATAGGTTCTAACCACATAGCCAAATAATAATAAACATTAAATTAAGATAAAAGCACATATAAAACCACGTATACAAACATGGGGGCAAAACAGTAATCTTACAGCTAGACCCGGTCTGAGGGCGTTACAACATAACTATTTAGCCTTTAAGAAAACCTAAAGAAACCTCCACCTATATACTTTTATGCATTTTGAATTATTAGTTTTAAAACCCACAAAACCTGACTTTTAAACTTTATCAAATTAACCAAAGATTTCTAATTTGCCTGATTTCAAAATTGTCGCTTTTTAATGAATGAACCTAGATCATACTATCACTACTACCCCCCTTTAGGAACATAAGTGATAGTCAGATTTAGGCCCCGACCTTATAAATATTAAGATTGATGTGTGTCGTGAGGGGTACGAAATAGTGTTAATTTTTAATACGAAATTCGACGAAATTTTACACAAGTTTTATTATTTTTACGGATGGGAAATACCTAAACCTTGCTACAACACTTATAGGCAGTGTACCTAATCGTACAGTAGTGTAGTTTTTAGTAAGTCTGGTTCGTTCCACAGGGAATCTTTTTAAACAAAGCTTAACGCTATATTAGTTTACTTTTATAAAAATACAAATATATATATATAAGTAATATTATTATTATAAAGGGGGGTTTTTACCGTTTAATGACCGGTTTGTCGATTTTAAAACTTTAGTTGCAGTTAAAACCTAATGTAAATTATTAAAAATAAATACAAGACTTAAATTAAAGCATAAAGTAAATAACGATAATGAAATTGCGAATAATAAAAGTGCGATAAAATAAACTTGCGATAATTAAAAAGTGCGATAATTAAAAGTGCAATTAAATACAATAACAATAAAAATGTGATAATTAGAAGTGCAATTAAATATAAAATAAAGGAAATTAAATATGAAATAAAAGAATTATGCTTATTTAAACTTCCGTAATCATGATGTTTGACGTATTGATTTTAGTTTTATGCCCATGGGTTAATTGTCCTTTGTCCTGGATTATTTAATATGTCCGTCTGGTTTTTGTCCATAACAGTCCATCAGTCATAAATATAAAGTTCGAGTGTCCTCGTCAAATTTTCCTTATACCCGAAGTTAAATATTCCAACTAATTGGGGACTTAAACTGTAACAAGATTTTAATATTTTATTTAATAATTACACCAGGATGTCGACTGAGTGTAACCCAAGGTTTTAATATTTTGTTATCAATTATACCAAGTGTCCTTGTACATAATTTCACCCCTGTTTTAATTATTCTAGTGGCTATTAATCCATTCCCGTGTCCGGTTAAATGAACGATTATTCGTACATATAAATACCCCGTCCATCGTGTCCGATTGAGTGTATATGGTAATTTATAGGGACGCCCAATTGTAAATCTTTATATTAACATTAACAAACTATCATTTAGTTAAACAAATATAAAGCCCATTAATAGCCCATAGTCTAATTTCCACAAGTGTCGTTCTTTTGTCCAAACCCCAATTATGGTACAAAGCCCAATTACCCAATTTTAGTAATTAGCCCAACATCATGATTACTTCGGATTAAATAAGCATAATAATAACTTAGCTACGAGACATTAATGTAAAAAGGTTGAACATAACTTACAATGATTAAAAATAGCGTAGCGTTACACGGACAGAATTTCGACTTACACACTCAAACGATCTCTATCATAAATCTTATTATTATCATAATTTAAAATTAAAATTAAGATTATTGTTATATCTTATTAAGTTAACATTATGATAGAGATATAGAATATAGATATTGATAATTGATATTGATAATAGATAGATGGATCGATATATAGATAGAAATATGATAGAAAAAGGTGTAGAAAAGGGTATCCTTAATTGAACGTAAATCATCGCCTTTTATAGGCAAAATATGAAATTGAATTTTCATTTACGACCCCTGAACTATGCTCAATTAACAACTTTTTATTATTTAATATTATTCTTATTATGAATTATTTAAATATTATATTTTATTCTTGTGCATAGTTGACTCATAATTTTTACACCGTTGCGTCGAGCGTTGAGAGTTGACTCATGTCCCGGTTCCGGATTTTCGAACGTCCTTTCGTACAATTTTATATTGTGTACTTTGCATTTTGTAACTTGTACTCTTGTCATTTTTAGACGTTCTTCATCAATAATTTGAACCTTTTTGATTGTATCTTGTACTTTTGAGCTGTTTGGACCTTTGTGTCTTCAATTCGTCGTTTTCGCCTTTTGTCTTCGCACTTATTTAATATAAACGAATATTACTTGAAAATGGAACAATATCAACTAAAATCTTGTCTTTCTTGGGGAATAATGCTATGAAATATATGTTCCTTTTTGGCATTATCAATATTCCCACACTTGAGCGTTGCTTGTCCTCAAGCAATATAGTCTTGAAAAATACTTGAATCACTTCTTTATTCTTCACACTTTGTACATCAGTGATTTTAATACGGAAGTATGAACAATGGTAGTAACAATGTGGTTAAATGTGGGTGTGCCATCCTCAGTTGCCTCGGGTTTAGGTCAACGACACTTGCAATCAAATAGCCGATTTACTTTCGGTTTCCAAAGCAAAGTGCACATTTGAAAGGTGGTTTACAGTCCCACATGACTATAAAAATTTAGATCCCTTAAAAATTGGATCTTTATGAAAACATTTGATCTTTTGAAAATTCAAGCTAGATTTTACCCTAGACAAGTTTTCTGATTTAATCCACCATCGATGTTGCAAAATATATTTGTGGATCAATATTTTGGCTAAAAACTTTTAGGTTCGTGTAATCCACTGCTATCCAGGTATCAGAAAGCACACATCCAGTTTACTTGTTCCGTATATTACCTTTCGGTAAACTACCGTCCGGTTGTAAAGGAAAGCGATGAATAAGAAACTGTTAAGGCAATGTCCCGTGACATGCAGATGATTATGGTCTTATTAACGTGTCGGATGCTAGTACTATCCTTGGTAGGAGCAATAGTAAAGATCATCCTATAATTTTTCGTTCTGGCACAAGGTCCTGTCTTTGACCACTATGCAACCACCGTTCTTACGGTTGACACCCGATTTGGTTCAGGTGACCTAATGAATTCCAGGTGAATTCCTAGGATTTTTCGTTCAATGGTAATGAACGCATTGAAAATAGGGTTTTCAGAAAACAAATCGGTTTGTAATTTTTGATCAAAATATTTTCTCGTTCAAGCTCGAGTTTAGATATCATTGAATTCCATGAGTTTGTAATTCTCAATCTTTAAGGTCAATCTCAAGGATTGAGTAATATCAGTCTTAAAAGCTGATTTTTAATCTTTAAGGAGATTATCCTTTCTGGGGATCTGATTCATTAGTCTTATCAAGATAATTTGCACGGTGCCCCCCATTGTACGAGATAAATCCTTCTCATGGTTAGGATAAATCTGACCACTTGGCGACCCTGTTTGATGCTGAGGTCCGTGGATTTCCAACCGATTTTAGTGATGACTTTTCTAGATTTTTGGTCAACCTACAGCTGGTCTGGACGACAACTTCTTGACCTAAATCAAGAAGCGCGTGTCTTTTTCGGAAGACTTTACTTCCTTTTAAATGATGGAATTGATTCATCGTGTAGATCCATCTCTTCTTTTCTTTCATCGGGTAAAACAGTTGATTATCGTCCAAAACAAAAGTATTTTCAATTGTTTGTACAAAAATATGTGATATATGTTTTGAATAACTTGGTAAAGTTTTCCCACACTTGGCTTTTATTTATGTTTTTCTTTGCCTTTTTCTCTTCTATTCCATTCTTAAATGAATTCTAACATTTTAGTTGTTTCTCAATTTATGTCCTTTCCGAGGTAACGATAATTTCGGCTCAATGACCTAGTTTTCATCGTTCATAAATATGTATAAACATGATTTTGAGTTCATTTAATTGAAAATTTTGAAAATTTTTACTAGAATTGGGTAGTCAGTATATAAGACTAGGGCTGTTCTTTATTATCAGAGAACACTAGATTCTAATACAACTACTGCTTTACTAGTATTTTTAATGGTAACCCAGTGTTTAAGATAAAAATTTTAAAATCCGAAAGAATTTAACCCCTTCCCACACTTAAGATCTTGCAATGCCCTCATTTGCAAGAAATCATTAACAATTTAAATTATTGAGGGTGATTAGCGTAGTAAAGTGATTAAATTTTACCAAAACTTCCAAACATATTGGCGTTTGTTTTGAATGATAAATGGTGCACGTCATTTGTTCATTCCGTTTGTTGTTACATCACATATAATTTTGCATCTTGTTGTTAAAATTAGTTACTTTTGCTGAACTTAATGCCAGTCTTTGAAAACGCGTTGTTTTACCCTGTTTATAAGATAAACTACAAACAAATATATACATACTTTTTTTTTTATAAAACCTTTAACTTATAAAACAAATATTAATTAATTTTAAAATTTTGTTTCTTTTAAGAATGAGGGCGTTTTGGAACGATGCCCTAGTCCGTCCCTCGACAAAATTTTAAAATTTGTCTTTTTGTAGCGATTGTTTTAAAAGCTAAGATTTTTGGGTTTTTTCAATGTTTTTGGCATACTTTAATTCAATAAGATTAAAAATAATGATAATAAAAGTTCTCGTCCCTCCCTCGGGTAAAGCAATTTCAGTTTAAAGACCTAGTCTTCAACTTACGACGAATTTTAAAAATCATATTTTTAACTTAATGAGATAAAGTAAATTTTTGTTTTTTTTTCACACAACTTAAATATAAAATTCAAAATTAATATTAAAAATTCACACCAAACTTAAAATTTGAAATGCATAAAATTAAAAATTCATATTATAAATTCACACCAAACTTATATTAATTTTTCAAATATTTACAATTTTAAATATATTGTTTTTACAAAGTTTACAATATTAATTTAAGATTTATATATTAATTTTAAAAACATGGTAAAAATAAAATTAAAAATCTTTTTGGCTTTTTATCCCACTTTAATCAATCAAATATTATCAAAAATATGCGCCCCTCTTTTCGGTAAAGTAATTTCGGTTCCAAGACCTAATTTAACTCATGACGAATTTTTGAAATATTTTGGGTTGATTGATTAAAGATATTTATACCTTAAGAATAAACGTTAAATTTCGCAGTGATGTAATAAATTTTTGAATGATATCAATAATTTCGGTCGCCAAACCTAATTTTATTCAATACCAATTTAATACTTTTTAGCGAATAAATTAGCGTTTATTATCAAAAGGTTAAAAATAAAAATAAAAATAAAAACTGTACAGACATACCTGTGAAATAGATTTCTTAGTTATATGATCTATCCCATTCATAAGATAGTCGGTTTAATTGGTTTTCCATAGCTACATAGGCGTAACCTCGAGCATTCAGTGTCTTTTCTTCTAAACATATGAACGATCCGTCTCTGCATAAAGTAACAAATTCGGTATTTGAATAGGTTTGATTATTTGAACATTTACCTCCATGTGACCATTTTTCGCATTTGTGACATCTTTCTAGGTGTCGTGCTCTTCTTTTCGCTGCGGATTTTGATTTTCCTTTACCAAATTGTAACTTATTATCTTCGCATCTGGATTCTTTTCAAACTCCGCCCATTCTTTCTCTGATTACTGATACTATTTCACTCGGTAGTATGTCATTATTACGTTTAGTGATCAAAGCGTGTAGCATTAGACCATGGTTTAGTTTACAGGCAGTCTTCATTTTGTAAAAACCTAAAAAAAATAAAAATTCAGAATGGGGGAAGAAGACTAGTTCTTTAGGGTCTGCTAGGGAAAGACCATTCGGGTTCCATTTTCGAGAACTACATGAAAACAGACAATCTAACTCTAACAGAAATACATATTATCCTTTAAAGACTTGATTCTCCCCACACTTAGTTAGCTGTGGTGTCGAAATTGTGATTAACTTCGTTGTCGACTTCCATCGGACCATGTATGTAATGTTTAACTCTGTGACCATTAACTTTAAATTCAATCCCATTTGAATTTATTAATTCTATCGTTTCGTATGGGAAAACTCTTTTGACTATGAATGGTCCAGACCATCTTGATTTCAATTTTCCAGGAAATAGCTTGAATCGTGAATTGAAAAGAAGAACTCTGTCTCCTTCTTTAAATTCTTTTGAACTTCTGATTCTTTTATCATGCCATTTCTTCGTTCTTTCTTTATAGATTAACGAATTTTCGTATGCTTCATGTCTTAATTCTTCTAATTCGTTTAGTTGACTTAATCGTAGACGTCCAGCTTCATGTAAATCAAGATTACATGTCTTCAAAGCCTAAAATGCTTTGTGTTCAATTTCTACTGGAAGATGACATGCTTTTCCATAAACAAGTCTAAAAGGTGTGGTTCCAATTGGAGTTTTGTAGGCTGTTCTAAAAGCCCAGAGTGCATCCTCCAATTTAATGGACCATTCCTTCGGATTTGATCCTACGGTTTTCTCTAGAATACGTTTTAAAGCTCGGTTGGTATTTTCAACTTGTCCACTTGTTTGTGGATGATATGCGGTGGAGATTTTATGAGTTACTCCATATCTTTTAAGAACTTTCTCAAGTTGATTATTACAGAAATGAGTACCCCGATCACTTATTAAAGCTTTCGGTGTTCCAAACCTTGCAAAAAGACGTTTTAAAAAGTTGACTACAACTCGTGCATCGTTAGTTGGGAGAGGTTGTGCTTCCGCTCATTTAGATACATAATCAATGGCAACGAGAATGTATCGATTATTATGAGATTTTGGAAATGGACCCATAAAGTCAATACCCCAAATGTCAAATACTTCACATACTTGGATGACATTTTGTGGCATTTCATCACGTTGACTTATTTTTCCGGCCCTTTGACAAGCATCACAGGATTTGCAAAGAAAGTGTGCGTCTTTGTAAATTGTAGGCCAATAGAATCCAGCATCATAAACTTTTCTTGCTGTTAGTTGAGGTCCATAATGCCCTCCTGTTGGTCCTGTGTGACAATGGTTTAATATTTTACTAGCTTCATCTCCAAATACACATCGGCGTATTATTCCATCAGGACAACTTTTAAACAGATGTGGATCTTCCCAGAAATAGTGTTTTATATCACTGAAGAATTTCTTTCGTCTTTGGTACGATAATCCTTTTTCAAGGAATCCACATACTAAATAATTTGCATAGTCTGCAAACCATGAGATTTCTTTATAATCTATCTTCAATAGATATTCATCAGGAAAGTTGTCTTGTATGGCTGATTCATTTAGAACTTCTAATTCGGGATTTTCAAGATGAGAAAGATGATCAGCGGCGAGATTTTCTGCTCCTCTTTTATCTCGGATTTCAATATCAAACTCTTGTAAGAGTAAGATCCAACGGATTAATCTTGGTTTAGCATCTTGTTTCAAAAATAGGTATCTAAGAGCAGAATGGTCGGTATAGACCACCGTTTTTGCTAGAACGAGATATGATCGAAATTTGTCAAAAGCAAAGACAATAGCAAGGAGTTCTTTTTCAGTTGTTGTATAGTTCGTTTGTGCTCCTTGTAACGTCTTACTAGCATAATATATAGGTTGAAATCGTTTTTCAATCCTTTGTCCTAAAACGGCTCCCATTGCAAAATCACTTGCATCGCACATTAGTTCAAATGGTAGATTCCAATTTGGTGTTATCATGATCGGCGCATTAGTGAGTTTCTCTTTAAGAATATTAAAAGATTTGATACACTCATCTGAAAAGATGAATGGAGCATCCTTTTCTAGAAGTTTATTCATAGGAGTGGCAATTTTAGAAAAATCTTTTATGAAACGTCGGTAAAAACCGGCATGCCCTAGAAAACTCCTAACTCCTCTAACATTGGTGGGATGTGGAAGTTTAGCAATTACATCTACTTTAGCTATATCCACTTCAATTCCTTCTTTTGAAATTTTATGACCAAGAACGATGCCTTCTTTAACCATGAAATGGCATTTCTCCCAATTAAGAACTAGATTTGATTGTTCGCATATAATTAGCATTCGTTCCAGATTAACTAGACATGATTCAAATGTATCACCGAAGACTGAAAAGTCATCCATGAAAACTTCCATGCATTCTTCTATCATGTCGTGAAAAATTGCCATCATACACCTTTGAAAGGTTGCAGGGGCGTTGCAAAGTCCAAATGGCATGCGTTTGTAAGTAAAAGTACCATAAGGGCACGTGAATGTGGTTTTCTCTTGATCTTCGGGTGCTATTGGAATTTGAAAATATCCGGAAAATCCATCTAGAAAACAATAGTAACTATTTCCGGCTAATCTTTCCAACATTTGATCTATGAAAGGTAAGGGAAAGTGATCTTTTCTGGTGGCGTCATTTAATTTTCTATAATCAATACACACACGCCATCCTGTTACAGTCCTAGTAGGAATAAGCTCATTTTTCTCATTTGTAATGACAGTCATGCCACCCTTCTTAGGCACGTATTGAACTGGGCTTACCCATGGACTATCAGAGATTGGATAAATTAAACCTGCATCTAGCAGTTTAATAATCTCTTTCTTAACTACATCTTGCATATTAGGATTTAGTCTTCGTTGGCGTTGCACATACGTTTTATGACCTTCTTCCATAAGGATTTTATGTGTGCAATACGAAGGACTTATTCCTTTAATATCATGAATCTTCCATGCAATGGCTGGTTTATGAGCTTTCAACACAGAAATGAGTTGTGATTTCTCATTTTCAGTAAGAGAAGACGATATTATTACAGGTAATTTAGATTCACCATGTAAATAAGCGTATTCCAAACGGTTTGGAAGTGGTTTTAACTCTAATTTCGGAGGTTCTTCTATCGATGATTTATATCGATATCTGTCTTCTTCTTTTAGCATTTGAATTTCTTCTGTTGTTGGTTCATATCCATTAGCTATTAGTGTAGCTAACATTTCAGCTTCATCAATTGGTTCATTACCTTCTCCTAAAGAACATTCTCCTGTTCCTTGTAATTCTGGAAATTCTTCTAATAATTCTGCATGTGCATCTATAGTTTGAATATAATAACATGTATCATCTGCAGATTGTGGTTGTTGCATTGCTCTATCAACTGAAAAGGTAACACTCTCATCCTCTATACTTAGGGTCAGTTTCTTACCGAACACGTCTATCATTGCTTTAGCCGTGTTTAAGAATGGTCTTCCTAATATGAGAGGAACTTGAGAATCTTCTTCCATGTCCAGAACAAAAAAATCTACTGGAAATACTAAAGTACCAACTTTAACTAGCATGTTCTCCATTATCCCTCTAGGATATTTTATTGATCTATCGGCTAGTTGTATGCTTATTCTGGTTGGTTTCAATTCTCCAAGGTCTAGTTTAGTGTATAGTGAATACGGCATTAGATTTATACTAGCACCTAAGTCTGCCAATACTTTTATTGAGCTAAGACTACCCAGAAAACATGGAATTGTGAAACTTCCTGGATCATATAGTTTTTCTGGTATCTTATTCAACAGCACTGCTGAACAATTAGCATTCATAGTAACAGCCGAGAGTTCTTCCATTTTCTTTCTATTTGAGATTAGATCTTTCAAGAATTTAGCATATCTAGGCATTCCTGAAATCACATCAATGAAAGGAAGATTTACATTTATCTGTTTAAACATATCCAAGAATTTGGATTGCTCGGCTTCAAGTTTCTCTTTCTTCATTTTACTCGGATAAGGAAGTGGTGGTTGATATGGTTTAACATAAGGTTTATCCTTAACTGTGTTATCTTCATTAACCTTTTCAACTACCGGTTCTTTTTCCTTATCTTGATCAGGTTGTGGTTCTTGTGGAGTAGGAATAGTTTCATCAGAAGTTACAGGTATTTTCGGTGGTTTAAGTGTTGTACCACTTCTTGTGGTAATGGCTTTAGCTGTTTCATTCCGGGGGTTAGCATTTGTATCGCTAGGTAGACTTCCCGATTTTCTTTCACCTATTAATCTTGCTAGGTTACTTACTTCTTGTTCCAGATTTTGAATAGAAGCTTGTTGATTTCTAAATGCTTGAGCATTTTGTTCATTGGTTTGTTTTTGAGATGTGAAAAACTGCGTTTGAGTTTCAACTAGCTTCGTCATCATATCTTCTAAATTCGGCTTTTTATCATCGGTTTGTTGTGGTGGTTTGTTTTGAAAATTAGGTCTTTGCTGGTTGTAAGTATTACTGGATACTTGTTGATTGCTAGGACCTTGTTGGTTGTTGTATGGAATATTTCGGTTATAATTCTGGTTTTGATTGTAAATCGGTCTTGGCGGTTGATAATTATTCTGATAATTATTTCCAGGCCTTTGGTTTATGTATGAAATATTCTCTCTTTGTTCCATTGTTAATTCAATACTGAGACAATCTTTTGTCAAATATGGTCCTCCACACTGCTCACAACTAATTCGTATTGAGTGAATATCTTTAGTCATCTTTTCCATTCGTCGTTCCACAGCATCTATCTTTGCGGAAATGGAATCTAAGTCATGGCTAGAATCGGCTCTAGCTGCTTTAGATGATCTAATGATATCTTTTTCTTGGTGCCACTCATGTGAGTGGAAAGCAGTGTTATCAATAATTTTGTAAGCATCAGTTTCGGTTTTCTTCATAATAGAACCACCAGCTGCTATATCTATATCTTTTCTTGTAGTGATGTCGCATCCTTGGTAGAATATTTGTACTATTTGACAGGTGTCTAAACCATGTTGCGGACATCCTCTTAATAACTTTCCATATCTTGTCCACGCCTCATATAGAGTTTCATTTGGTTTCTGTGTAAACGTAACAATTTCTGCTTGAAGTCTTACGGCTTTAGATGCAGGAAAGAATTGTTTAAGAAATTTGTCAACTAAAACATCCCATGTATCAATCGCCCCTTCAGGTAACGATTCCAACCAATCTTTGGCTTCTCCCTTTAAAGTCCAGGGAAATAACATGAGATATATCTGTTCATCCTCCACTTCTCGGATTTTAAATAGTGTGCAGATCCTATTAAAGGTACGTAAATGTTCATTTGGATCTTCCTTCGGCGCACCACTAAATTGGCATTGATTAGTCACCATGTGTAGAATTTGTCCTTTGATTTCATAATCTGACGCATTAATGTCTGGATGAGTAATTGCGTGACCTTGGCCAGTGCGTTTAGCTCTCATTCGGTCTTCCATACTTAAAGGTTCCAGATTCTCCATAATTGAATTTGTTGAATCGGAATCACTAGAGGATTCTGATTTAATGGTTCGTTCCTCAACAATCTCTGTTTGAATGATTGGTGGTTCCTGAGGAAAGTTTAATGGTTCAGGATCTACGAACCGTTCCTGAATATTCTCTGGATTCTCAATTGTGAGGTTGGGTTCAAAAAATGGATTATCGGAAATTTGAACTGAAGTACTTGGTCGACTGGATGACGTTTCTAAAGAAAAATCAACGGTGGTAATATTTGCTAAATGTCTTGATCTAGTTACAGGTGGTGAACGTACAAAAGGTGGTGAACGTCTTGCTCGGTGCATTCACTGAATATCCTATTAGTTTTAAAAAGGAAAGAAAAATTATAATAAGTTATCCAATTAATAGACTTTTCTGATTTTGCCCACGTTTCGAATAGCCAAAAGATGCAGCAGAGGGGCAGGATTCGTTTGGTCTCAATATAATTGAGGACTGTTTGGCTCCAATAACCCGGTCCATGTACAAATCCAACTATTACTACGAACCAGAAAATTTTGATGTCTATCAATTTAACCACTTAAAATAAATTTTCGTAATTTTAAGAAATTTAGAGAAGAAGTAGAAAAAATTCTAAGTCCTAAAAACTAGAATGGCGAGAAATAAGAGAGAAAAAGAGTGCGCGTCGAAAAGTGTCGAAAAATGAAAAAGACGAAGAGTGGTTTGTAAACACGCTGTTAATCCAACCTTATAACTATCACTATCTTAAAATTAAAACTACAAATAGAGATCACTAATTGGAATTGTAATTGATACATATGTAAACGCGTCGAAAAATAAAAATAAGAAAGTAGTAACCCGCGTAGTTATCGGGAGTAGCAATTTTTCACTTGTGCTTATCTTATCTGAGTTTATATATTAAAAAAAAATTAAACAAAATAAATCATTAACTAATAATTAGTACAACAATTACTTCGTGGAATGCAAATGATACCTCAAGTGAACTTTAATTAATTTAGATCAAATGGAACTGACCAGCATACTTAGCATCCAATGTGATTTTATTTTTAATTATTCCTACTTTATCTAGATGCTATATTTCATCTTATGTACTAAATAGATTTGACATACACTATAGGTTAATTCGGCTTAATTTTGATAGCCGATATATCTCATGCCCATATATTGTTAGCCCTATTTGCAATCAACTTTCTATATATTTTGGATGACGATAAACTTGATTTCATTAAAGTTTTAATCGAGTTTGAGTTTGAATTACGTGGTGACGTTTTACTTGCATTTGATTCAACTCGAGTATATACTATACTATTACTATTACTATTGGCGTCGCAAAATTCTAAAGCACCTAAATCTTAGTCTAAGGAATAAGCACTTAAGGAATTTTACGGCAAAGCCTAAAAATCTAAAAGTATAAAAATAATTACGGCAAAAACTAAGCTTAGAACTAAAAGTTGTAACTATAGTCTAAAAATCTAAAGATAATAAAACTTAAAAAAAAAAATTTAAATTTTTTTTTTTTTTTTTATATTTCGTTTAATGAATTCAAGGTTTAAAACAAAATGTCTAGATACATTGAATGTGGACTTGCTAGGTGGAATGGGGACAAGGTGACATGGGATAAAGCACGTGGGACCCGGCCGGTTGTTTTCCTCTTAATTTCAACCGACGGAAATAAAAGAAATGGGTGGCAGATGAGGTCCACTAGAAATGTCTTTTCTTTTATTATGGTGTGCAGTGTGCTGTCAAAAACTGTTACTCTAAATCATTTTTTAGACAACTTTTATTTTAACCCTTTTTTTTTCTTTTTACTTTTTACCTTTTTCTACTATATTTTACTCCCTTTTTTTTCAATTTTTTTTCAGTTTTGCGGGTCAGGGGCAACTAAATAAGTGACTAGCAGACCACTTTATAATTTTCGTTGGTAGTAGGGTTGGGCTCACTTTGGATTTTTCTGGTATTCTTTTTAATAATTACTTTACAATTTCATGTAAAACTATATTAATGTGTATTTTAATTAATAGTTTTATTTTATATTTTCATTCATTCACTTAAGATAATTAGCTATAGATTCTGTGTTTATCAATAAAAAAAAAAAAAAAAATCGTACGGACATTTATATGATAACTTATTTTCCTATGTATTTGTACCTAGTGACACCACTCGTCTAATATCCTGGCTCCGCACCTGTGTCTAGATTCTTTTTTTTTATAGCGTTTTGCTTCGGCGATCCCCGGCAGCGGCGCCAAAAACTTGATGTGTGTCGCGAGGGGTACGAAATAGTGTTTATTTTTAATACGAAATTCGACGAAATTTTACACAAGTTTTATTATTTTTACGGATGGGAAATACCTAAACCTTGCTACAACACTTATAGGCAGTGTACCTAACCGTACAGTAGTGTAGTTTTTAGTAAGTCCGGTTCGTTCCACAGGGAATCTTTTTAAACAAAGCTTAACGCTATATTAGTTTACTTTTATAAAAATACAAATATATATATATATATAAGTAATATTATTATTATAAAGGGGGGTTTTTACCGTTTAATGACCGGTTTGTCCATTTTAAAACTTTAGTTGCAGTTAAAACCTAATGTAAAATATTAAAAATAAATACAAGACTTAAATTAAAGCATAAAGTAAATAACGATAATGAAATTGCGAATAATAAAAGTGCGATAAAATAAACTTGCGATAATTAAAAAGTGCGATAATTAAAAGTGCAATTAAATACAATAACAATAAAAATGTGATAATTAGAAGTGCAATTAAATATAAAATAAAGGAAATTAAATATGAAATAAAAGAATTATGCTTATTTAAACTTCCGTAATCATGATGTTTGACGTATTGATTTTAGTTTTATGCCCATGGGTTAATTGTCCTTTGTCCTGGATTATTTAATATGTCCGTCTGGTTTTTGTCCATAACAGTCCATCAGTCATAAATATAAAGTGCGAGTGTCCTCGTCAAATTATCCTTATACCCGAAGTTAAATATTCCAACTAATTGGGGACTTAAACTGTAACAAGATTTTAATATTTTATTTAATAATTACACCAGGATGTCGACTGAGTGTAACCCAAGGTTTTAATATTTTGTTATCAATTATACCAAGTGTCCTTGTATATAATTTCACCCCTGTTTTAATTATTCTAGTGGCTATTAATCCATTCCCGTGTCCGGTTAAATGAACGATTATTCGTACATATAAATACCCCGCCCATCGTGTCCGATTGAGTGTATATGGTAATTTATAGGGACGCCCAATTGTAAATCTTTATATTAACATTAACAAACTATCATTTAGTTAAACAAATATAAAGCCCATTAATAGCCCATAGTCTAATTTCCACAAGTGTCGTTTCTTTTTTCCAAACCCCAATTATGGTACAAAGCCCAATTACCCAATTTTAGTAATTAGCCCAACATCATGATTACTTCGGATTAAATAAGCATAATAATAACTTAGCTACGAGACATTAATGTAAAAAGGTTGAACATAACTTACAATGATTAAAAATAGCGTAGCGTTACACGGACAGAATTTCGACTTACACACTCAAACGATCTCTATCATAAATCTTATTATTATCATAATTTAAAATTAAAATTAAGATTATTGTTATATCTTATTAAGTTAACATTATGATAGAGATATAGAATATAGATATTGATAATTGATATTGATAATAGATAGATGGATCGATATATAGATAGAAATATGATAGAAAAAGGTGTAGAAAAGGGTATCCTTAATTGAACGTAAATCATCGCCTTTTATAGGCAAAATATGAAATTGAATTTTCATTTACGACCCCTGAACTATGCTCAATTAACAACTTTTTATTATTTAATATTATTCTTATTATGAATTATTTAAATATTATATTTTATTCTTGTGCATAGTTGACTCATAATTTTTACACCGTTGCGTCGAGCGTTGAGAGTTGACTCATGTCCCGGTTCCGGATTTTCGAACGTCCTTTCGTACAATTTTATATCGTGTACTTTGTGTTTTGTAACTTGTACTCTTGTCATTTTTAGACGTTCTTCATCAATAATTTGAACCTTTTTGATTGTATCTTGTACTTTTGAGCTGTTTGGACCTTTGTGTCTTCAATTCGTCGTTTTCGCCTTTTGTCTTCGCACTTATTTAATATAAACGAATATTACTTGAAAATGGAACAATATCAACTAAAATCTTGTCTTTCTTGGGGAATAATGCTATGAAATATATGTTCCTTTTTGGCATTATCAAAGATCTACCCTTCTTATACCTTAGGTTGTCCTCACGTCTAATGACACTTAAAAACTTAACTAATCAAAGAATATCAATTAGTACGTCTAGTTCTTTTATTGACGATTCTATTCTTCCTTCCTCTAACTTGGTTACGAGATGGGAAAACTTGTTACCAAAGAAGATAAACATTTTTGTTTGGAGATTAGCTTTGGATCGAGTTCCGTCAAGGCTAAATTTCTCTAATAGATGTATGGATATTTAAGATATTAGTTGTGGTATGTGTGATTACCGTATTGAATCCATTGATCATGTGTTGTTATCGTGCCACGTTGCTTTTGCGTTATGGAATAAGATTCGAATTTGGGTGGATTTTCAATTCCTCGAATTCCAGTCATGGTCTGCATGGGTTTTATGGTTTGATAACCGGTGACACTCGATGCCAAGAAGAGGTTATACGTTATTGTCGCATATTCTTTATGGTACATTTGGAGGTACTGCAACGATGTCATTTTCGCAAACAGATAGATGAATATGGAGTTACTTTTTGATTCTAGTTGTATTGTTTCCTTTAATTGAATACGTAGTAGAAGTTCATGTAATTTACGTTCGCATTCTTGGATAATGTGGCCTTTGTAATTATGTTTACTAGCTTCTGCTAGCTACTCGCTAGAGAAGTTTTATTATTAGTAAAATCATTGTTCCAAATTAAATTCCTTCACTATTTTATAAATTTTCAAATATTTACATATAAACATGTTCTGTTGTACAGATAAATAATGTGGAATATTTAATCTAAATTTATTTAGTCTAAAGGTAATATTACTTTTCAATTTATTAACATTCCATGATTCTTAGGTCAAAATATGCACTACTAGGCACTAGCTTCTTAGTGGGTTAGTACTACAATAAGTTTATGTAATTGTGTATTTTATATAATAAATTTTTTTAGTGAGGTTCATTATACAATTATTATTTCAATATACATTGTTGAGCATTTACGATTCTACCCAACAATAAAAAACATCAAAAATGGGAGCCCTACTTCTTTCTCAAAATGCCAATCCAAATAACAGACTCCAAATGCGTTTATATTTTCATTTGCAAATACTATACTTTAACATATGAGTTTATAGTTTTGTCTCATATATAACTTATAAAACATACCTGAAAAATATAGGTACTTTAAATTTAATATTGGGCATATCCCTATATATAATTATAATTATAATATATAAAGAAAAAGAAATCACTACAAGAAAAGATGATGGTTGAGTTTCTATTGATAACGAATGACTATTTAGAACATTTTCAGTGATTCGCCATTTGGTTTGTTATAGAGGTGATTTATTACATGGATGACACAACTACTCCATTGGTTTCCATCCATCACTTCACCATTCTTCATGTCAATATATAGAATATTGAATCACAGAAGTTATCCTTCCAATTGTTTAACTTAATTGTACACTGTGCTGTAGATCTGTAATATATGTACTATGCTCAAATAAATCAATTTAGTGGTTTAGGAAAGGCGTCATAGGTGGTGCTAATTTGTAATTCATTAGTAATGGAGAGGAAATATTGACATGACGCTGATGTGACAGTCTGTGATAGATGAAAATAATGTCATGGTTTAGAGTGGTCTTTATAGTGGTTTCTTTGGGCTTTATATTACCTTTAGCCTTGTCGCCTTCAAAACAAAACCATAAACATTGAACTGTCCAGGGTTTTTATCGTGGGATGCTCACTCTACAAGATGATGAATATAAATAACGTCGCTTTTAGTAACACATCAAAATTTAGAATATTAAATGACCATAATCTTCATGTACTTTAGAATTAAGATAGATTAATAAAGTTTTATAATGTAGTGTTTTCATTTGGGTAACATTTTTGTGTATAAAGGTTTCTCCACATGTAATTTAGGTAAAGGTTATCAAATCAATTCATGGAGAAAATGCAGGTGTTGATGGTTCCAGTCTAAAATGTAAAGGAACATGATCTAATATTGTTGAAGCGTTTCACAAATCAATCCAACAAGTTGTTATTCTCCGTGATATTTTACGTGAAAAAATAGGAAATGGACAATCCATCCGATTTTGTCATGATAATTGGTTGGGAGATGGTTTATTAAAAGACAATGTTCGTCGGTTTTATAATGTAGAGTCGAATAAAGAGTTTTGACTTGTGGATAGATTGGAAAATGACTCTTAGGTTTGGTCATGGAATCGTACATGTATTGGAGATCGGAAATCGGCTACTCTCTAAGAATTGGCAACCAAAATTGAGCAGGTAGCTTTAACCCAAGATGATGATTCATCGAAGTGGATGGTGGGTGAAAACTATGTGTTTACAGTTTCCACTACTAGACTACATATGGATGATGTTCGGTTGTCGGACAAAAATCAACATTCTTATCTGGAGAGTTTCAAGAGATAGACTACTAACACGTTAGAATTTATCTAGAAGATGTGTGGTGACTAACCAAATCATGTGTGCTTCATGTGGATGTGGGATAGAGTCTCCCAGCCATGTTTTATTTGAGTGCCTGATTGCGAAACAGCTTTGGAGTAGACTTCATGTATGGATCAACATTCCATTATTATATTTAATGACTTTGTTGAATGGATTTCATGGATCGATAATTGGCGCAAACATATGGAAGTCAATGATACGTTGTCCATAATTATAGCTTCTTTGATTTGGCACATATGGAGGTACCAAGATGTGTGATTTTCCACCCCGGATGAAGAAGGATTTGTTATTTGACTATTTGTTTTATGTCATTTATTTGGTATAGTAGTAGAGGCAATAAAGATATAAATTGAAATGATTTGCTTTTAAAGCACGTGTATTTCTTGGCTTTTTCCTAGATCTTTGCTAGGTAGGTCTATTTTATAAAATTTTGAATTGTTTGTGTGTTCATTGAACCGATAAATGTGTTTTGGTCAAATTTGGTTTGTGTCTTAAAACTAGAGGTAATTATTTATTTTTTTGGCACAAAAAACGTGAACCCAAATAAAAGTGAGAAACATTTTCAGAAATAAAACGCTCTCAACTGGGGTATAGAAAAAGATAGGATAGAGACTCGAACCTAGATAGTTTAAACAAAATAAAATATCTAAAACTATCTATCACCGAGCCCCTAACTAACCAAAACCGTGAAAAAACCACGATAAAACTATCAAACACCTAAACTAAACCAAGCATAAAGAACCAAATAAATACATCAGAATTACCACAAAAATGAACACTGGAAATGTACTAAGGAACCACTTTCTTCATCTTACCATCGATAGTCTCATGGTCTATTCTTTTCCCGTTCTGATTAACGATCTTATATGTCAAGACATTTGATAAAAATCCATCCTCAACTAAAATAGCCTAGGATGGATAACACCTCTATTTTCTAAATCTTGAAAGAATCCTTTTTTGACCGGTTTACACCCCAGTTTTAAACACACCAACGAAGAGCTCTCTCCGATCTTCCCATCCTGATCATCTATGAACATCCTTTAGACCGCATTACCAAAATTGGTATCATTAACATTATCGTGTAGATTAAACGAACACGAAACAATCTCATCCTTCTTCTTCCTTCTAAGAGTATATCTATCCAAAACTTCTTCTTACGAATTCTTCAAATGGCCATTCAAAATATACCATTATGTGTGAAAACACCTTTTGCTTACCTCTCTCCTTACTTGAAAATTTAAGTTTGATATCGTCAAACTTGGTAATGGGTTCCATAGCTCCCCATTTTGCGATCCAGTAACACCAGGCACAATGGGTCATTGATCACTATGTCATCAGCACCAAAGTTACACCCTAGCCAGTCAACATCTCTAGTCTCCATAATCGACCCATTAACAACATCTACACACGACCCTTTAATCAGCCCATTAGAGACCTCAACAATAGCATTTGGCCCATTCATATTGTGATTATATCCTGGAACATAAGAGATAAAACCATCTATATTGTTACGTTAAACATCATCAAGATCATAGCATAATAATGGTCGGAAAGCTCTGTAGCACACAAAGCAGCAAACAAAATTTTAGAAAGAGTAACATTATCAATAGCATCACCGAATTGAGCCAGATAGAAAGGATGTGCTTTATCCTCATCGCAAACACGATCAACAAACACAAAATCCAAAATCCTACTTGACACCATGAAAATATTTGTGGTTTCAAGAAGCTTAACATCGAAAGTGTTAAAAAGGATGCAATCGAGACAAGAGTGATGGAGATTTATGACAACCAAACATTACACTTTGAACCATCATCATCTTTGATATCAACATCAACCGATCCATTGATGTCTTTATCACCTTTTAACAAGATAAATGCGAAGAACGACGATGAAAACTTAGTTACGTTAATCACCTCACTGTATAACTGGCCTACTTCCAAAGCGCTATCATTGGACACATAATTAACCGAAATACCCGATATCTCAATCTGACAAATTTGAAGAAAGTGTTGGCTACCTCCGTTATAGGACGAACCATAATGATATCATCCGAATTAGATGATAAAACCTTTGCAAAGCCCTCGGGATCACCGTATATCAACATGCAAGCAAAAAGACCTACCTTTTTAATGCTCTGTACTTGAACATTACTAGCAATCAAAACATTTGAAACTTTTGTGTTAACCAACGACATTGAGTCCACAAGAAGAATCGACATATCATGCTTACTAATAATCATAGGGTAAAGCGAAATTGAGCATCTTAACACCTGATTCACAACAGATTGAGAACAAACATTAGTATTAAAGGAAATACAATTGAGCTTACCGACATAGATTGGTTTGCCAAAAATTGGTGAACCATTTAACATCGAGATTTTCTTCGAAGCATCAGAAGCTACAATGTAAGACACGAATGCATATCGACACCCGAGCCAAAAAATGACATCGGATAAAGTCCCGATCTTGCCAAAAACCGACTCAACCATATGTTGATTAACGGATATGTCCACACGAATGATCAAAACAACGTTACATGGATCATCAGAAGGGCCTCTAGTGGAAGCAAAAACCTTAGGTGAGCCAGAAGAAATTGGACCCGTATCAGGAGAGTCACCGAACACATTTGCATCCTTACAACCTGAAGATGTAGGTCTTGGTAAATTTAAGATCTGAATATAGATCAGACGGGAGGAAATCGTCAAAAGAAAGTGAAGATGTATTGCTCACGATATCTGAAATTTCAGTCAATGAAGCATCGCCGGAAAAGTTCCGATTGGGATACGAAAAAAAAAAACCATTTAATTTAGACATTAAATAGGTTTGGGAAAATTAAGATGTAGCGGTGTAGTTGGTGATGAAATTTAGGAAAGGCCATAATGTAGTAGTATCATGTATAGATGTGAGACAAATATCTATATGTTTGAAATTATCTAGTTTGCATGTATAAAGACCTTTCTTCCTAATTCCATTTATGATACTTTTACCATCTTTTATTATGTGTGAGGAATTTTTAGTAAATGTCATGTTATATCCTTTATCGCATATTCTTCCTACACTTAGCAAGTTAAAACTTAGATTTTTAATGTGTAACACATTATTAAGTGTAATCTTTTGATTAATAATGTTACTTTTACCGACGATTTTTCCTTTCACATCGCCACCAAAGATTACCTTACCTCCATTGTGCTCCGTATACTTTGTGAAGAACTCTTTGTTGCCCGTCATGTGTGTTGTACATCCACTATCAATTATCCACTCTTCATTTTATACAACACCATTGAGACAAACCTATATTTAATCAATCAATAACTTTAGTACCCAATGTTTGTTGGGTCCGGGATGATTAGCATTAAAGACTCCTACTCTAACCCATCTTTTAACAATATTAACATTGTTGTTCTTTTTAAGAATTGTTTTAGTTTCGACCTTACTTCTTGTAAAGTTTTGATTAATCATTCTTCTTGAAGGATTTTTCACAAATGACTTGATTTCTTTCCTACTTGTTTTAACTTGATTAGTTATGGAAGCCTTTGGTTTTGATGTTTCCACTACTTTGGGTTTAACAAACACTATTGGATTATGTTTGGATAATTTTACCTCAAGAGTATTTTCCTTGTATCCTAGTCCTTGTTTGTTACTTGTTGGTTTTTGAACACTCAAAATATTTTCTAACACTTTACTACTTTCATCATATTTTGAAAACTTAATCTTGTTTTCAAGTAGTTTGTTAGTTTTGTTCAAAACAAGGTTTTCATGTTTTAAGTCATCACATGTAAGACATTCTTGTGAGTTGGATATTCTTTCTTTAAGTTGTAAGATTTCTAACCTAAGCAAGTTATTTTCTTCCTTTAGACTTGTGTTTTTGTTACTTACTTTACTATTTAAGACACCTAATTTAGCAAAGTTGTCAATACTAAACTCAAAAGAATTTGAAAGTACCTCATTGTCGGTTTGTCCGACTTGTGATGCCTTGTCGTCATCACTTGGAATATCAATGGCCATGAGACATGTTTCCTTTCCTTCTTCTTGTGTGTCATTTTCTTCATCATCCCATGCACCTCTAAAAAAAGCCTTTTCATTCGTTCTCTTAGGACATTCACTTATCAAGTGGTTTGGGTCACCGCACCCGAAACATTTTCGTACAAACTTTTTGTTGGAATCGAACGACGTTTTCTTTTGTTCAATTGAAGGATGGACATGGTTTACCGGATTTCTATAAAATTTCTTAAATGAGCGAACAATAAATGCAAGTTGTTCATCATCATTTAGAATATCATCATCGTCATCATCGATGTCATATTCATCATGAATCTTGGCCTTTAGAGCGTTTGACTTGTTCTTTTCTCTCTTGGCCTTTTCTACCGCATCATCTTTATCTAGTATGACCTCGTGTACTTTGAGATTTCCAATGAGTTCATCTAGAGTTAACTTCTCCGCATTCTTTGATTCGTCAATTGCCGTCACCTTTGGTCTCCATCTTGATGGTAGAGCCCTTAAGAATTTTTGAACATATTGCTTATCCGTGTAGATTGTACCTAGAGCTTTCAAACTTGAACAAATATTGTTAAATCTAGTATAGGCACTATCTATTTTTCATAGTCTTCAATGGCAAATTGTTCATATTTAGTTATAAGCAATTCTACTTTATTTTCTATGACTTGCGAGTTTCCATGATGGGTAACCATGATACTATCCCAAATTTCTTTAGCACTACCCATCATAAAAACTCTCTCATATTCTTTACTAGGCAAAACATTAAAAATGGTCATTTTAGCTTCATAGTTTTTGCCTACATCTACCTTGTGTTCTTTAGTCCATTCTTCCTCGGGTATGTATATTTTAGTTTTCTTATCATCACCAAACTTAAATGGAACATAATCACCTTTAGTAATAATGTTCCAATAGTCTATAATTTTGGAGCGGACATACTTTTCAAATCGATGCTTCCAATAGCAAAATCCTTCAATTTCAAGAAGTGGAGGACTTTGCATGGAGCATCCTTCACTATAGTTCAAGTTCTCAAATTTTTATTCCATGATCTTAAACTCTAAGATTTGCAAAAATTAGTCTTAATTTCAAATTAGTAATTTTTGACAAAACGTTTAGAGCAACCGCTCTGATACCAATTGTAAGTAACTATAAGGGAGGTGAATAGTTACTTAGTCGATTTTTAAAATTTTCTTTGCGTTTTCTTGAACTTGAACTTGATATAGTGCGACTTGAAATATTTGTTCTCAAATGATACTAACAAGATATATATATATATATATATATATATATATATATATATATATATATATATATATATATATATATATATATATATAAAGATGTAATCAAAAAGATAAGGGAAGAGAGAACAAACACAACGATTTATAGTGGCTCGGGAAGATGTTAACTAATCTTCCTTAATCCAGTCCTCAATTCGAGATTTTTCTTCACTATGATACACCAAACTCGATGAAGTGTCCGGATACAACACTAGTACTTCGATAAGCCGCAACTTGTGAACCCTTACGTCCCTTTGAAGACTTCACAAACACCTATAGCTCTTACCACAAGATCCTAATGCATTATCCTAGTGAAAACACAACTACCTTCTAGATCCCTTTAAGAAGATAGTTTACAAGTAAACTTACAACTTAAGCTTACAAGTACTCTTGCTAGAATCACTCTAAAAAGATTACAATTTAATTATAAGAATGATATCAGTAAGTATGTTAAAATATAAGTGCAAGAGGTGAGTCTTCAAATGCTTCAAGGCTTGACTTTTATAGGAAAGAGAAATCTGCCTGGAAGCTACACGGCTCGCTGCACGGTCGACCGTGGTTCGACCGTGGTTCGACCGTGTACCTCTGACATCTGATTCTTATGGCCATTTTTATCCTTTAAAAATTATCATTTTCCCTTGTTGAATAGCTGCAACTAAAGGCCAAGTATCTCTGAAATCATCCCCATTACCCCTTTTGTTTTGGACATAAGTATGGAGGTTGACATGTCCATAAAAGAAGAAAGTCTTCAAGCTTTGACCATTTATCATTGATTACTTAAAGAGGTAATTGCAGAATTTTGTCTCTTGATAAACCATTATCTTCCAAAAACTTCATCAACCTTTCTTAATTACTTGTCATTTTGCTAATGGAAGTATATTTCCCTTTGGAACATTGTTACAACTCAAATACACTAGTTTGAGTTTAGTTGGAACATAATGATCCTTGTTACAATTTTGACTAGCTTGAACTAATCACATTTACATACATGCAATGGTACATAGAACTAATGGGAGAGCACCTCTTTAATTAGGACTTCAATGACGATTATTAGTATGTTTAATTGACATTATGTAATGGAATAAAAAGATATAACACTTGTGTGTTTAATTTAAATTTTGCTTAAAATGTCATTAAGATATCATTAGGTGTGATTAGTAAAAATTAACATCTTTTGGTTCAAAACTCCTTTGAGATCTAAGAGGTCAACTATTATAAGTATGTTTAAAAAGGTTTTATAAATTATAGATGCCTCAAAGTGGTTTAACTTAAAGTGGATGAATTTGGTAACAGAGAAAACTACGGTCGAGCTGCGGTCGACCGTGAGGATAGTCGTAGATTGACAATTTTAGAAAAACTTGAATTCGTTGGTGCAGGACACACACGGTCAGGTTCACGGTCGACCGTGGTGCAGTCGCGTACCATTTTTACCAAGATGATTACTTATTCATTGGTCTTTTGCTAGAGATAGTTTAGGCTTATGAACTCATGTCGTCTTACATATGATTAACCACTTATCTCTTTTGTGTCATCATCAAAACAAGGTGATTAACTTTTGAATATTATGATTGGAATCTTAACCAACACGTTATAATTCTACATCATCTACTTTGCGTAACATTGTCAAGACATGCGCTAGCATAGATTGCCTTGGAATTGGTTTTAGGAACTCCTTTATCAAAACAATAGGTGATGGTGCAGCAACTTCGTTCTCGAACGATCCTTGGATATGCGAAGATGCACTAAAGGACATGTTTTACAAATTAATAAGGCTAGAAACTGATTTGGGCGCGATGATGCAAGACTTAGTGGGATGTGATCAGTGGCGATTTCAGGATCAAAATTCAATGGGGTCTCAAAAAAAAAAATTCAATACTAATTATATTTGAATGCTATTTTAGTGGTTGTTTACCTTAAAAATTCTACAAATTCGAAAAATATATGTGGTCCGAGTAGTAAATTTAGTGGTGTTCTATACTATTTTAAGAAAAAACTATAAATTCAAAAAATATATGGGGTCACGTTGTTAAATTTAGTGGTGTCTAATACAATTTAAAGAGTATTTTCTACATAAAATTTTAAATTAGTGGTATCCCGTGACCCCACGGAGTAAGTGCTAAAGTCGCCATTGGATGTGATGGTGTTAAGCATGTTGGATCGTGGAGCTGGTCTAGGATACCTACTAGAAGATTAAACGGTGAGCTGAAATAGTTGTTCACCATGCTGGAGTCGGTAACAATTAACATCGAAAAGGAAGATTTGTGGAGTTGGCGGTTGAGCAACAATAATCAGTTCACTACTAAACTACTATCGTCATTGGTGGACTCAAAAATTAACACTGCAGGTACCAATCACTTCGAGACTATACGGAATAATCTTGCAATGATGAGAGCCCAAAAGAAAAGACTATCAGTGTTGATTGAATTAGATTAGAGAGGCATTGATATCCATTCGGTTCGTTGTTTACTTTGCGATGATGTTGATGTTGAAACAATAGATCACTCACTTTTCTTGTGCAAACACGCGTATAATGTGTGGGTCAAAGTGTTCAATTGGCGGGGTATAGGAAATGTGACTAATCTAAGTATTGGAGAAGCTATTTGTGGGAATTCAATCGGCATTGGGTGCGAAGATATGGCAGGCGGTCAAGTGGACATATGGGTATCTCATTTGAAAAAACCGTAACGAAAAGGTTTTTCACAAGCATATGCGCTGGTGGCGCTAAACGAAATTCAAGTGAAAAGCTATAAATGTATCGCGAAGAAGCTCAAGAACAAGACTATCGATTGGAATATTTGGCTAACCAAACCGCAAGTAATTGTTTCGCGAATTTGCTAGATACATCACTTGGATACTTTCTCAGCATCCTCTCTTATGTATATATGTGCATAAAGTAGTCAATCGTAGATGTTTTGTTCATTATGTTCGTGTGATTTATGATGTACTGGGTAGTTGCTAAAGCATGTAGGCTGTTACCCTTCACTTGTATCTGTGGTTTTGGTTTATAGTAATAAAAATTATTGCCTTTTAAATAAAAGAAAGTAATTAACAGTAAAATTAAATTTTAAATATTAACTGATAGGTTCTCATTTATCTCGCTGAATTTTAAATCTATAGTTAATATTAAATCTCTAAAATGATGATGTCATAAATAAACATTTTCTAAGTATAAAAATAATTCCAATTAAAAAAGAAAAATTTTAAAACATCTTTGATGATATCATTATTTTATATTAAATTTAGTTAAAAAATAATACGAAATCTTTTACAAAAGGAAATACTAATCTTCAATAGAACACCAACATATTTATAAATTTTAAAGCATATTGTACAACCTTTATATAATAACTAGTGAAATGACCCGTGAAATCACGAGTTTGTTTAAACGAAACAATTTAATGACATGTTTTAGGTATTAAGTGAATGTAAATGTTAAACTCATTTATTTTAATGACCCGTTTGACTAAGAAGCTTGTCGTTGTTTTACAAATATATAGAGACATGTATTTTCGCATACATATGTAACGTAATTAATTTCGTAAAAAGAATCCAAATTTGAATATTAATAATATAATAATAATAATTATAATTATTATATTAAAAGTAAATAATAATAATAAAGTTCGCTCAAAGTTGAGTATTTATATTTATATTTTTAATGATAATAATAATTATTAGTAATAATATATGTCTTTTAAATTTTTTTAGAAAATTAAAATTACAATTTAGGAAAGATTAATATTTCCTTTTATAAAAGATTTCATATTAGTTTTTTAATTAAATTAATATATAATTATGACATCATCATTATGAAAAGTAAAGGGTAATTAGCTTAATGATGACATCATCATTTTAGAGCTTTATATGATTATATAGATAGATAGATTGCATTTTTATTTTCTAAAAAAAAAATTACAAGCCATTTATTATTACTAATAATTATTATTAAAAATATAAATACTCAATTTTGAGCAAACTTTATTATTATTATTATTATTATTATTATTATTATTATTATTATTATTATTATTATTATTATTATTATTATTATTTATTTTTATTATAGTAATTATAATTATAATTATTATATTATTAATATTCAAATATGAATTCTCTTTATGAGATTAATTACGTTACATATGTATGCGAAAATACATGTCTCTATATATTTGTAAAAACAACGACAATTTTCTCAGTCGAACGAGTCATTAAATTGTTTCGTTTAAACAAAATCGTGAATTCACAGGTTATTTCACTAGTTAAATATTAATTCAAAAAGGTTTTGATATCGTGACAACATAAATGACTTGAACGAAATAAATTTTTTCATTTAATGTTTTAAATTTTCCACATTTTTGCATTAGGTAGTAGCTCCTCCAAGGCTACAAATAAACATAAACATGTACATTAAATTAGATCATTATAAAGTTTTGTAGTCTATTGTACGTGTCGTGTTATTACTACGAATATATAATAAAAAATAAACAAATAGGGTGGAGTTTCATTTTCGTTAAAGAAGTTTGTTTATGTTACTTAAATGGACCCATGTTTAATATTATCATCTACTTGTATTTTTAGTAGGATTTTGTCTTATTCTAAGCTCCTATTTTAATGGTGTGCACTCTATGATTTACAAGTGTTGAGGAAAACGAAGTAACCATCCTAGAGACAGGAAGACATACTCAGAAGCTATAAAAAACTAAGTTAAAGGGATTTTTAGCAATAAAACATTTAACATCCTCTAGATTGAAATATCAATCAAATATATAATAGTTCGCTCAGCTTTTAGCGTAAGCCCTACGTGGCGCTTTTAATTCATAAGTCCTAGATATTAAAATACAATGCACTTGAGGAGCACATGTGTCACGTCAACACAAAAGTGAAAAGTCGGTTACACACTTTTTGACTAAATCAACCAATGACATCATGACATGTGTCTCTGAACAATTCAGAGAACCCGGGTACCTATATATAGAGCATTTGGACCATCGCTTTTAGGACACCAGGACTGTTGGAAACTAAACTTGATTTTGGGCTATGTGTTTTAGATTTGGGTTTGCAAGTATACAAATATTTTGGATCAAGATTATAGCCCATTATGTAGAAGCTTCTTGTAATATGTAGTAGTGAAAGTGTGTAGAATGTGTGTAGAATAATCTTGTAAAATATCTAGGTCTAGAAATACTAGGAAATATCTAGATAGTAGTAGATGATGGAGTGATCTAGACTACTCCATTGAGTAGTATAAATAGAGGGCTTCACCCCTCATTTGTAATCAAGCAACAAAGCAATTCAATAAGCAAATCAAGTAATAAACAAAGCCTTCAAGATCAATCTAACTTCTAAAAATCATCAATCCACTCTTCCACAAATAATATACATAACCTCATATTTCTAACAAATTGGTATCAAGAGCTTGGTTCGACAAGATGATGGCCAACAATGGCATCACATTTCCTCGCCTCACAAAGGATAATTATGATCGATGAGCATCCAAATGAAGACCTTCCTAGGTGGACAAGACTTATGGGATATTGTGGAGGAAGGCTATGAGGAACCTGCAGAAAAAGATCCTCTCGGCAAGGAGAAAAAATTAATGAAGACGAACGATCAAAAGGCTCTTTCCATCATCCAACAAAGTGTAGATGATGGAGCTTTTGAGAAAATTGCAAGTGCAACCACCGCCAAGAAAGCATGGGAGATCTTGGAGAATTCTCACAAGGGAGTTGAAAAGGTGAAAAAGGTTCGACTACAAACACTACGAGGTGAGTTCGAATCCTTAAATAAGAAAGACTCAGAATCAATTTCCGATTATTTTACAAGAGTCTTGGCGATTGTCAATCAATTAAAGAGGAATGGTGAAACTCTAAGTGATGTAAGAATCATTGAGAAGATTCTTAGATCATTAGATTCAAAATTCGACTATATAGTCGTAGCCATCGAAGAATCTAAAGATCTAGAATCAATGACTATCGATGAACTCATGGGTTCACTACAAGCCCATGAAGAGAGGTTCAATAAGAATAATAAGGAGCCATTGGAGCAAGCTTTACAAGCAAAACTGTCTTTCAAGGAAGAGAGCTGTGAAAAGACTCATCAAACGAGTCAACGAGGTCGTGATCAAGTACGTGGCCGAGGACGAGGACAAGGATATATCAAACGTGGAGGTTATAGTTCTTACAGAAATGAAGAAAGAAGTCAAAATTTTCACCCGACAAGAGGTCGCGGGAGAGGCTACACAAGTAGAAGGCCAAGGTATGACAATTCTCAAACCAAATGCTATAATTGTCATAAATTTGGCCACTATGCTTCGGAATGCGAGAAGTCAAACAATTACGTGCAAGAAAGAGCAAATTTAGTGCAAGAAGATACCAAAGCCATGAAAAACACTTTGTTACTAGCATGCAAAGGTGAAGATAACGGAGAATCAAATTTGTGGTATCTCGACACGGGTGCAAGCAACCATATGTGCGGTGACAAAAACATGTTTGTGGAGTTAGACGAGGTAATTAGTGGAAATATCACCTTCGGAGATTCCTCTAAAGTCCCGGTTAAAGGCAAAGGTAAGATTCTCATCCGCTTGAAAAATGGAAGGCATCAATTTATCTCTAACGTGTATTATGTGCCTAATATGAAGACGAATATACTGAGTATTGGACAACTCTTAGAGAAAGGCTATGATATTCACATGATAAATCGTACTCTTTCTTTAAGAGACCAAAAAGGAGGTTTGATTGCTAAGGTGCCAATGTCAACGAATAGGATGTTCATGCTAAATATTCAACATGACATTCCAAGATGTTTAAAAGCATGTTTCAAAGATAATTCTTGGCTTTGGCACATGAGATACGGGCACTTAAATTTTGGAGGGTTAAAATTATTATCAAGTAAAGGAATGGTGAAGGGTTTGCCTCCAATTAATCATCCGGATCAAATATGTGAGGGATGCCTTCTAGGAAAGCACTTCCGAAACAGTTTTCCAACAGAAGCTTCTAGTAGAGCGAAGAAACCTCTAGAACTTATTCACACAGATGTGTGTGGACCCATCAGCCCACCATCTTTTGGTAAAAATAGATATTTTATTCTATTCATTGATGATTTTAGTCGAAAGACATGGGTCTATTTTCAAAAAGAGAAGTCGGAAGCTTTTGGAATGTTCAAGAAGTTTAAAGCATTTGTGGAGAATCAAAGTGGTCTCACTATAAAGGCGTTGAGATCCGATCGTGGAGGAGAGTTCACATCCAAGGAATTCAAGAAATTTTGCGACAACAATGGGTTACGACGTCCTCTAACTCTTCCGTATTCACCTCAACAAAATGGTGTTGCGGAAAGAAAAAATAGGACCATTCTTGATATGGCCCGGAGTATGTTAAAGAGCAAAAGGATGCCTAAGGAGTTTTGGGCTGAGGCAGTGGACTGTGCGATCTATCTATCAAATCGCTCGCCCACTAGAAGTGTCAAGAACAAAACGCCCATTGAAGCTTAGAGTGGAAGGAAGCCCGGCATCTCACACCTTCGAGTGTTCGGAAGTGTGGCATATGCTCATGTGCTGGATCAGAAGAGGACGAAGCTCGATGATAAAAACGAGAAACTCATATTCGTGGGTTATGACTCAAGTTCGAAGGGTTACAAGCTATACAATCCCAAGAATGGTAAAGTAATCTCAAGTCGAGATGTGGTGTTCGATGAAGAAGCAACATGGGATTGGAATGTTCCCGAAGAGGAGAACTACGACTTTCTCCCTTATTCATTCGAGAGTACTGCAAGGAACGAAGAATATATAGAAGTTCAAGAACCTTCTAGTACACCATCTCCGCACTCTCCACGTACTCCAACCACTACACCTAATAAAGTGACACCAACATCAGGAGCAGAATCAAGTAGGCTACAACATCACACAAGGAGCATTGAGGAGTTGTACGAGGTAACTTAACCTATGGAGGATCTAACATTGTTCAGCCTTCTTGCCGATGGTGAGCCAATAAGTTACGAAGATGCAGCAAAAAGCCAAAAGTGGAAACGTTCCATGGACGAGGAGATTCAAGCAATCGAGAAGAATGATACGTGGGATCTTGCTACACTTCCAAAAGGGCATAAGGCTATTGGTGTAAAGTGGGTGTACAAGGCCAAGAAGAATTCCAAAGGTGAAGTTGAAAG
This sequence comes from Rutidosis leptorrhynchoides, assembly GCF_046630445.1. NCBI lineage: Eukaryota > Viridiplantae > Streptophyta > Magnoliopsida > Asterales > Asteraceae > Rutidosis > Rutidosis leptorrhynchoides. The sequence goes on from NC_092334.1 coordinate 546,836,341, forward strand.
ATACAAGGCAAGGTTGGTGGCGAAGGGATATAGTCAACGAGCTAGCATAGACTATGAAGAAGTATTTGCTCCCGTCGCTCGTCTAGAAACTATAAGATTAATAATCTCACTTGTGGCTCAGCATAATTGGAAGATTTATCAAATGGATGTCAAATCCGCGTTCCTTAATGGCCACTTAGAAGAAGAAGTCTATATAGAACAACCTTTGGGATACATCGTGAAAGGCCAAGAGAATAAGGTGCTGAAATTGAAAAGGGCCTTATATGGGTTGAAGCAAGCGCCTCGAGCATGGAATAGCAGGATAGACAAGTATTTCCAACAGAATGGCTTTACAAAATGCCCACATGAGCATGCTCTCTATACCAAAGTAAGCAAGGAAGGAGATGTTATGATTGTGTGCCTATATGTGGATGACTTGATATTCACTGGCAGTAATCCCAAAATGTTTGAGGAGTTCAAGAAAGCAATGGTTCGGGAGTTCGAGATGACCGACATTGGACTTATGGCTTACTATCTTGGGATCGAGGTAAAACAAAAGAAAGAAGGAATATTCATATCCCAAGAAGGTTATGCGAATGAGGTGCTCAAGAAGTTTAAGATGAATGAATGCAAGTCAATGAACACACTAGTGGATTGCAATCTCAAATTGTCAAAAGATGATGAAGGATACTTGGTGGACCCAACACAATACAAGAGTTTGGTTGGAAGTCTGAGATACCTAACCTGCACGAGGCCAGATATTCTCTACGGAGTTGGATTAGTAAGTCGATACATGGAAGCACCTACAATAAATCACTTGAAGGCAGCCAAGAGGATACTTCGCTACATCAAAGGTACGATTGACTATGGCCTGTTTTATTCGCCTTCTAATCACTTCAAGCTAGTTGGATACAGTGATAGTGATTGGGCTGGAGACAAAGATGATCGTAAGAGTACGAGTGGTTTCGTGTTCTATATGGGAGATACGGCGTTCACATGGAGCTATAAGAAGCAACCCATTGTGACTCTGTCAACGTGTGAAGCCGAGTTTGTTGCAGCAACATCGTGCACCTGTCATGCAATATGGCTCAGGAAGTTACTAAATGAGCTTAAGTTTTTTCAAAAGGAACCTACAGAGATATATGTGGATAACAAGTCTGCGATTGCTCTAGCAAAGAATCCAGTCTTTCATGATCGAAGCAAACACATCGATACAAAATACCATTACATAAGGGAGTGTGTTACAAATAAAGAGGTGCAGATAAAGTACGCGAAGTCACTTGACCAAGTTGCTGATATTTTCACAAAGCCCCTAAAACACGAGACATTTCAGAGATTACGGAATATGCTCGGAGTGACGAAATCAAGTTTAAGGGGGGCTGTTGGAAACTAAACTTGATTTTGGGCTATGTGTTTTAGATTTGGGCTTGCAAGTATACAAATATTTTGGATCAAGATTATAGCCCATTATGTAGAAGCTTCTTGTAATATGTAGTAGTGAAAGTGTGTAGAATGTGTGTAGAATAATCTTGTAAAATATCTAGGTCTAGAAATACTAGGAAATATCTAGATAGTAGTAGATGATGGAGTGATCTAGACTACTCCATTGAGTAGTATAAATAGAGGGCTTCACCCCTCATTTGTAATCAAGCAACAAAGCAATTCAATAAGCAAATCAAGTAATAAACAAAGCCTTCAAGATCAATCTAACTTCTAAAAATCATCAATCCACTCTTCCACAAATAATATACATAACCTCCTATTTCCAACAAGGACTTGTGTCAACGAATACACTTTCTCTCACACGGTACTTTTCCTTTCTAGGACTCGAGAAAAAAGCAACAGATTTGGAACAACTCAAAGTCTGGCTCCGCAGATTGACTTAAGTCACCCTACGATCTCTGCATCATGATACGGATCTGCACGGATGTTGTCCGGAGAATAAACAGTCAATCGACAATACTATACTAAGAGTCTTAACCTTGTACTTATATTCGCTAGCCAGAAATAGGTACTAACACATTTCATTATATAACTTTTTCTGAAAAAATGTTTTATTGTAATTAAATGACGCGGTGTCAATTTACAATATGAACAAAGAGGCTCTGCATGGCTCAATACTCTTGCAATACACTACCTAAGTTCTACATAACAACAATAGCCCAACTTTTGTTGAGTTCCAGTTGTACCACAAAAGGGATAGCAGATCTAATGCATCACGTACAATAGCAGTAACAGTAGTACGCTAAAATTAACCAACACCAACTACCCAAGGGATCATCAATCAATCTTGGAATAGAAAACCAACAAAACCAATCAATCGAACCTTTTCTCAATCTATTTAATATCCATTCAAAACTCTTAGATTGAATCTCGTTTAAAATCATTGACCCATTCACTTTCTATTTCTTTTATAAAACTTGATTTCGGTTCTTCCAAATTAAATACCAACTAATTCATGTAATAGCTTGTCATATTCTTCTAGCCAATGAAGAAGCTAACACGGTTCCATTACCTTCAATAGTTCATCAGTGTCTAGAACTAAAGATTAAATATGTTCTACCACTTGAGAACTCGATAGTACATGAATTTTGACCTCTTTGACTTTATTCTTAATATATAAACTTTACCTCTTACTTTATTCTTATATCAAGCTAGCGTCATGTAATTTTGTGATTAACACTAAATTATTCAGTATTAAGCGTATTTATTTTTTTATTATTGTATTACTTTTGAGTTACAAGTGGTACTACTTGAAAAGAAAATTGTATTTAATCACTAAACCCTGAATTATTCTTAACCATTGGTTGCCTTTATTTTCTTTTAAAAGCATCCTCATATTATATCAAAAACAATTATCAAATAATTAATTTTTTTAGTTATTCATCTAAAAATAAACACTGTAATATTATTTCTGTTAGAGAGTTAAACTAAAATGAGTATCAAACATATTATTGTTATTTAGAACGATGTGCAGTCAGATCCTTTGAATAATTCATATTATACATCACTCGTCACTTAATAATTCTATTTTATCATAAACTTCCTAATATATAAAGTGTTTAATCATTTAGTTACCTCTAAAGATAATAATACAAAAACAAAACAAATAATATCACAATTAAGCAGGATAATATCTAGTTTCAAAGTTATTTTCTATTTTATTTATTTATTAATATTTTAAATTTTATTTATCTATTAATATTTTAATAATGTTAAGTTATTTTAGTAACAATGGGTTATTTTAGGAATTTGATTTATATTTGGATTATGTTTAGTTTTTCTTATAAATCATGTATACCCTAAGCAAACATCTTAATTAGTACTACGATTCTACTTTGAAGTTTTCTATTTTAACCTACTGTAGAAGATATTTTGTCTTCTATTGAATTTTGTCTGCATCGGTTGGTATCAAAGTGAGGTTTTCTCGTTCGAATGGCCGGTGACAATTTAGAACAGACTGATGATTCCTCTTAACGTACTCAATGATTCCTCTTAATGTACTCAAAGGAATAAAAGCAATGACAACCATGCTTAAAAACCTTACTTTTCCTATGGAGCAAACTACTAATAGCTTTTGGATTGTTTGCCGTTTCTTTTTTATTAAAATAGAGGTTATGTGTCATTGACATATCCGAACTCAATGTCAGAATTCACACACCAGATCATTTTCCTGGACGAACCAATACAGTCCTAACGTCCCTCAGAAGGAAACCCCCACGATGAATCCATACGGATATCGCGTGTGGTAAAACCTCCTCGTGTGAGGCTCAAACTTATATACGTACGAAACCTCCGAAGCCCATGAAATAGGCAGGTAACCACACAAAAAATATTTTTGCAGAACATTAGAGTCGAAATGATGAGGTCTCTCATTGAAAATCATGTCACTGTTAATGCACCAATACCTTCGAGTTAGATTGTTTGTCGTTTAATTGTTCATTAAATACATTGAGAACCCCACTAATTTAATACTCACTATAAACATTAGTGGATAAGTGGATAATTAATTACATTATATTTTTGTATATTTGAAAGTGAATTAATGATAAAAAAAAATAATAATAATAATAATAACAAGCAAAGTTCACTTTTCTTATTTCCTTTCTTATTTCCTTTTTACAGTTAAACAAATCGCATTATATATGACGATCTACGGAGTAAAATTGATGTGCCAGTAGGGTGTACGTGTTTCATTGTCTATTAATTATTAATTGATTGAATGAATAGTTTATACCTAAATGATAAATTATGTGAACCGTAATATGTGGTAACTATATGACCGTCTCATGAAGTTATAACGTGATCGCGATATTAAATTAAATTAGGTTCGGGGTTGCAGTTGTGGTTGAGTGGTAGTGGCCTGCCTCTAATACACTTGAGGTCAGGAGTTCGACTCCACCCGGCTACAACAATTACTTAAATGTAAATGCAACTCTATCCTGCCCGTCCGGAATCACCCGGGGCACCCCTAAGTGGGGTAAAGGGATGGGGGGTTTTACTTGGCCGTGCCCTTGGATCGGTTTCAAGGTTTCCTCCCGGACAGCGATGGGGGCGGGGTTATTATCGCTGCATCGGCATAGTCGAAACGGGAGATGATCGCAACGGGTGGTTTAGTCCCCCTCGGGTGATCCCAATTTCGCTGTCCTAAAAAAAATTAAATTAGGTTCGAGGTTATTAGGGAAAAAAATTATAGTTAGTAGGTACGCGAAGCTTATATTTCAAACTAGAATTGAAACTTATAGTATTTGATAACTTTAATTCAAATACACTCTTAATCACTATATAATATTGTGTCTTAATGGTAAATTGAATGAATGTAAATAGACTTTCGTTTTTTCCTAAAACAAGAGTTATTGTTGTGGTGTGTAAGATGACACATGCAATGTGAATGTCCATGTTTCGTGCAACTCAGCTCCCAAATCTTTTGCGTGAGAAGTGTGTCCATGTTTCACACATAATATACGTACTACTACTACTCACTACTCAATTTTGACCCTTCAACTCTTTGTAACCTAATGTTTGTTCAACCATGAGGATTCAATTTCCTAATCTTGACCTTAATTTAAGTTCATGCTTAACACGTGTGTTTATTGCTAACAAATACAGTCAAGGTGAAGTAATTCACTAGATAACTTAGTATCTAAGTAAAAAAGAATTTATGTACCTAGTAATCTGAACATAAAAAACTTGTTAACCTTAACAAATAATAACCTTTTTAGAAATTAAGACAATTCAAACACTCACTAACACGAAATAATCCATAAAAATAAACAATTGTATTATTTCAAAGTTCAAATTCTAAACCTTATAATTATAAAGTTTCACAATAGCCCTTCAGTTACCAAATGGTAAATGACTTTTTTGTAATTCAATTTCAACCAATACCCCACTTGTATTAATCATTGAATCCCATTTTATTGTTGGGTATAGATCCTCTCATATTTACATAATAAATCATTTTGTGTTTCTTACGGAGTATTTGATAATACTTTGAGCATCTTATTATTTACTTTTATAATATTACTCACAAATAAATAACATGATCAGTCATATTCCGTACTTTTATTTTGTTATTACAATACAATTCACTTATCCAGCTTCCTATTGAAGCTCAATAATTGTTACTTTTTGTAGTTTTGCCAATAGATAATTAAAAAGAACAAACAGCTATGTCTAGTGTCCAGTATAAACCATAAACCATAAAGAATATATCTAGTCTACTATAGAGTATACAACAAGTTACAATCATTTACAATTTACTCCATTATTTAATTTAATTAACTCACAACCACACTTAATACAATCGTGTTTCTTAATTAATTACTACTAATAATTAATAAATAATTGTATACAATTTTAACCTAACTACAACTCCAATTAATTATCGAGCTACACTAAAAACCTATCAATTGAATTCGAACCGGAAGCAGGTAAGTCACCGCACTTTTTACATCTCGGTGCCGGAACTAAGATCTGACGACACGACGGACACGATGAGTGAGATCCAAACCACGTGTCAATGCACGTGACATGAAAACCATGTCCGCACTGCGGCAACACTCTGATCTCATCACCGGTAACGAATTCCGTCAAACAGATAGCGCAATCGGTTAATTTACCGGCGGTAGTTTCCGGCGGGTAGGTGAGCTTCGGGAGAGATTTTAGGACCTTCTTTTTGAGGCCTTTGTTAGCTGCTGGCGGTGGAGAATGATCCGTACGGCCGGTGATTACTATGCCGGAGATCCGGCGAATCCAGGTACAACGAGCAACGGCGACGAGACCGAGAACGCAAATTAAGGCGCATAATAGAGCTGCAAGGATAACGACGAAGTCGGAATCGACATTGTTTGGGTCCGGCGGGGGGTGGTTGTCCGGCGAGGTGGTTGAATTTTGGGTGGTGAGCATCCTGAAACGACGAGACATAGTTTATTGAGTGAAAAGTGTGTTTATTTGACAGGGAAATGAAAAGAAGGGTATGGAGTTAGTACAGGGTTTTATAAGAAGTTAGTTGGTAACCGTTAATAATATACACGGCTCTGTTTACATGTACGTACAGTACAGATATACATTATCCAATACAACAAAACTCGAATTATTATTATTTTCTCTTTTATTATACAAACAAAATAAAATTAAGAGCCAATACATTAGTAACAGGTTTTTATTTTCCAAAAGAAAATTGCTTTATAACCCAACAAAAAAAAAAAAAAAAAATACAAACACAAGTACACAACCCATGTAGCTACCTCATAGGTACTCGCTATGTGAAAGTTTGATCTTAAAAATGGCGCAAGTTCAATCTATGTAATTTTTTGACATCTGACTCTTTCAGGTTGTTTGTGAGTTTTCAAAGGTAACACATATAATCGGAGTGTCACATAATTAGAGTGTTCCAGCTAAACATACACCTTTTGATCCTAAAAAAACAAATAACTTAGCAAAGCTAAAAGAAAACATTTTGATCCTAAAAAAACAAATAACTTAGCAAAGCTAAAAGAAAACAGAAGCCACAAACAACAACCTCCTAAACTTAGAGGCATACCACGACCAAACACAACCAATAACTTGGAGTTGATATGCTTGCCTTCAACTCCAGAACTCCCGAAACCATTCAATATTGAATCCAAAATCCCACGTTTTTGGAGTTATAACTTGTTTATTACTCATAATTTTGTACCATTGATTATTAAAAAGTTAATAATTATAATTGATAGTTAATAGTTAATAATTATAATATCAATTAAAAGTAAAGTAACAAGAATAGAAAATATTATTTAATATCAATAACAACACCAACAACAACAACAACAACAAAACTCAATCTCACTTGTGTGGGGTATGGCAAGAGGTGAGAAGTAGACAATCCTACCTCTATCCTAGAATAGGGGGAAGTCATTTCTTTACTTGTGAAACACTCCCAAGAGTAGAGAAAGTCCCCATTCTCTTTGTTCGACAGATAAAGAGATTGCTTCCAAGAGAACCTCCGGCCGAGAGTAGAAAAAGATATTAAAAATAAAATAAAATAAAATAAAAATGTAAATAAAGACAAATAAAATTAGAGAAATTAAAAATAAAATAAAAATAAAATAAAAATAAAATAAAAATAAATAAATAAAAAGAGACGCCATGAAAATCGTAGAATCAGATTTTCATTGGTCTTAAATCATGTATGTAGTTCAATTTAGGCTCTAAACCGCAGTCAAGATGCCAATAAATTGACGTTTGCCTATTACACGCTTAATATGTGACAACCCGTAAATTTCCGGCAAAATTTAAACAAAAATCTTTATATGATTTCATTTAACCTCGACTAATTCCGACGATTCACGAACAATTATTTGTAAATAATTACGCATTAATTTGATATATTAATATTATTATTATTAATATCCTTTTTAAACAAGATATCAATAATTAATATCTTTATTATCAGTATTGTTATTATAAAAAAAAATATATTAACAAATATTCTTGGAAAAGTAGTAAATCAATTTGTTTATTTTAAAAAAAATATATATATAAAAAAAATCCTTAAAATAAATGATTTTTTTAATAAAATAAATAAATAAATTACTTTTTAATTAAAAATTATAATGGAAAACTACTTTTATTATTTTATTTTGTGCATTATCCCATGACCTAACATTTAATACTTTTGAATTTTAAATTCCCATTAAAAATTAAAATATTTCTTTTTCTTTTAATTATTTTATTCTTTTTACCTAATTTTTTCAAGTATAAATACCCCTCATTTCTTATTCAAACTCACACCAAAATTTCTCCCATTCTCTCTTTGAAGAATTACTACTAGTAAGTATTATTTTCTTACTTTTTACTTTTTACTTTTTACTATTTACTTCGGTTTATTATTATTTTTTTACCGAAACATGTAAATAATGTTATAAATTATATGCAATTAAAATAAAAATAAATAACATGTTATAATTAGTAATATATGTTACTAAAAATTATAAAAGTATTTTTATGAATTAATATATAGGAGTTATAATTAAAATCGAATTATTGAATATATATGTATATACGCACCTAACGTGAAGGTTATAATTAAAGATAGCGTAGAAAGACTACAAACATCACCGCTACTTGTGGCCTAGGGTGATCCTTGTTACCATTATGGGACGCTTGTGGATCTCGAATGCCAAGACTTAGATTCTGGTCAAGAGATCCTGGGCCGCTCGGTAACAATAGATCATTCGAGTGACTTGCATGTTAGCGATGAAGTTTGGGCGAGATTTTACAACATCTTTGTTAAGAATTATAACCCGAACATTCTTACACTAGAAGCTTACTATAAGTGGAAGTTTTTCATAAATAGTAAGTTTTCAAAATAGAAACTTTTGAGAAATAGAAACTTTTCTCGAAAACCGTCACTGTCAATATAGTTGCTATATTAATAAACATACTTTATGTCAAGTTAGACATTAACTAATCAAACGTTATACCTCAAGGTTGATATCCAGATCACTTACTTGCTTTACTTTCCTTCTTGCGTGGAATACTTCAACTGCTATTTAATGTGAGTTTTCATAGCTCCCTTTTTATCTATATTTTTGGGCTGAGAATACATGCGCTACTTTTATAACTGTTTTTATGAAATGAATACAAATACTAAAACTGATTTTTCGTGAGTTTTCATAGCTCCCTTTTTATCTATATTTTTGGGCTGAGAATACATGCGCTACTTTTATAACTGTTTTTATGAAATGAATACAAATACTAAAACTGATTTTTCGTGAGTTTTCATAGCTCCCTTTTTATATATTTTTGGGCTGAGAATACATGCGCAACTTTTATAACTGTTTTACACGTATCAACTATTAAACTGTGATATGTTGGGCTATGACCAGCAAGTCCCCAACCGACAAGTATAAACGATAACTTGTTACGGGGCAAACTTGAAAGTCTAGTCTAAATACAAGTACCAACTATTAAACTGTGATATGTTAGTCTATGACCAGCAAGTTCCCAACCGACAAGTATAAACGATAACTTGTTACAGGGGCAAACTTGAAAGTCTAGTCTAAATATCAGTACCAACTGTTAAAACTATGCTATACCAGGCTATGTCCGACTAAGTCCCTACAGTGATATTTTTAATTGCTGCGGCATTCTTAATTATTGGGGATAGGCCTATCGGGAGTAACGTCCCCGATACATTTGACTAAGTCTTTGTATTACTTGATAATGAAATTAAACGACAAGGACAGAACAACTTGTCACGGGGCAAACTTGAACGTTTAGTCTAAATATCACGCACTGGCATAATTTTTTGATCCTGCGGGAGATCAACTTTACAAACTAAATCTTGTGGTCTAAAACAACGACAAACTTTTTGTTAAACCTATGAACTTCACTCAACCTTTTTGATTGACACTTTAGCATGTTTTGTCTCAGGTGCTGTTTGATTCAAGCTCTTATACTTACTGCTTATGTGATGCTACTTGGACATAGGATCAAGAGATATCGCATTTATTACTTCTGCATGTGAACATTTACGATATTGTTATTCCTGTCATTGTAATGATATTTCATTTTCCGCTGCGTACTCATTAAAGTTAAATTCATCATTTAGTATTGTTCTCATTTATTATAATATGTTGGTATGTTTTGATATTAGTGACGTTCCTTCCAGACCCTATTGGGAGGACGTTACAGATTGGTATCAGAGCAGGTTGTTGTAGAGAACCAGGATTGCATTTTATGTGTGCCTTATACAATTAGGTACCTTAGCAATGTAGGACTACAACTATCCTTGACCATAGTGCCTTTAATTGTTGCCTTTAACTGTTAAATGCTATACTATACTTTAGTAACCTTACTTATCTTAGAATGCAGTGCCAATCTAAGAACTCTGCTCATTCTCCTAAGTACTATCCAATTCCGCCACCATATTTAAATGCGACACCATGATTTCTGAAATTCTCGACATTCCTTTGTTATCTATCATGGTTTTGTGTATTACATATGTATTACATGAAATGTTATCAATGATTCTTGAAATCTCTACTATTCATATTCATTACTTTCAAAATCTTTGATTTCTCGTTATTTTTTATCATTGAATTTTCTTGACGGGTGACGTCTACGAAACTCTAGAATGGAAGGGTTTGGATTACCGATTTAAAGGATCCTATAGCTCAAGCCCCTGACGTCTTTTGTTGTTGTTTACTTTGAGTGAAAACGAGAAGATCGGATTAAAATGTCTTTAATCGAAAGTTTATCTGATTACATACTTATCATTTTAATCTCGACACGTCATACCGCCATTATTACATAAATGGAGTATAGACAAATCATATCTTATCATATCTATCCCGATAGACTTTGTCTAACGCTTTTCCTAATTTCCCTCCGTAAATTACGGAAATCTTTTTGCTATATATATATATGTATTCAAGGAGACGAATATATCATTTAATATTCAACACCCATTTCAAATCAAACCCTCATTCCAAACACATAATATGGATTTCTCACCCGATTCCTCAAGTTCCTCTAGCTCCGAAGATAGCATAACGGGAGCACACCCACCGATCAATTACCGTGATTTCTTCAGAAAATGGGGATGGGTTCGCGAAATACTCACCCTATGGAGAAATGAAGAAGGTACTTCTTATCACGAGCCAAACTTAGCACCAAACGTCGGAGTACTCGATCCGCTTACCGGCGAACCTGTTCGTAATACCGTTTACACTCTTTTCGCAAGGATTTTCCACCTCGAAGGTCGACTCGATGTAGCCCAAGATAGTATTCGTCCTCTACTACCGAATTCTAACCAGATTGGGTTATTAGAAGAAGTTAGAAGACTTCGAACTAAATATCAAGAATTGACAAACCTTACGGAGGAATGGGTAGAACAAATCCATAGACTCGAGCGTAAAGTAGAAACCCTGGAGGAAACGGTGCACGATTTGGAAGCTAGGCTCACACCTACTACCCAAGTACCATGTGACGATCACTCCAAATCCATATGGACGAACATGTCATTCATTGATTTCATTGCGAGGTATTTGACCTCTATATGATACATTTTGTAAACATTGCATTCTTTTGAAAAGGCACACCATAAATGAATATTTAAATCAAAGGTTTTCGACATCTGATGATTTCTACATATAGATAATCACCATAAATAATAGTTTACAACAGTATTTCCGTTGACAATGCAGTCAAAATAAGATACATGGTGATGATTTGGTGAATGCAACGTCTCCTTGAAAAATATGTCATGTAAGACTCCATGCACATAGCTTGTTTAACATCTAAGCAAACAGCGGAAGACTTCTAGGAAACCTGAGAATAAACATGCTAACAAGTGTCAACACAAAGGTTGGTGAGTTCATAGTTTTAATGTTGCGCATAATCTGTATATAAAGGTGGATCACAAGATTTCAGTTGTTCAATCCAGAAACGTTTATCAAAATATTCTACGAAATTGAGCACCCTGGTAACTAAACTTAACGTATATATAATTTGTACCCTTTGTATAATCATCTTAAAAATACACGCAAACCAATGTGTACGCTTCTCAAATAACATACGTCCGTTAAAAGGCTAGTGCTCTAGCTCGGACGGGGATATCAAGCCCTATGGATCCATATACTACTACTCTCGCCCACCAGTTCTTATAACTGGCAGTTAACAGTTACCAAAGCTAAGGGATTTTTGGTTCAAACTCAGTATAGAATTTAGTATGTACTTGATGTCAAAGCAGAGGGGTATAAAATACTATTATTTTTTACTAGGAAAAACTATTAAATACGATACAATTTTACACAAGATATTTATTTATTTATAGAATGGATATACTTAAACCTTGCTACAACACTTATAGGCAGTGTACCTAATCGTACAGTAGTGTAGTTTTTAGTAAGTCCGGTTCGTTCCACAGGGAAATCTTTAAACAAAGCTCAACGCTATATTAGTTTACTTTTATAAAAATACAAATATATATATAAGTAATATTATTAGTATAAAGGGGGGTTTTTACCGTTTAATGACCGGTTTGTCGATTTTAAGACTTTAGTCGCAGTTAAAACCTAATGTAAAATATAAAATAAATACAAGACTTTAAATTAAAGCGTAAAGTAAATAACGATAATGAAATTGCGAATAATAAAAATGCGATAAAATAAAATTTGCGATAATTAAAAAGTACGATAATTAGAAGTGCAATTAAATATAAAATAAAGGAAATTAAATATGAAATAAAAGAATTATGCTTATTTAAACTTCCGTAATCATGGTGTTTGACGTGTTGATTTTAGTTTTATGCCCATGGGTTAATTGTCCTTTGTCCTGGATTATTTAATATGTCCGTCTGGTTTTTGTCCATAACAGTCCATCAGTCATAAATATAAATTGCAAGTGTCCTTGTCAAATTATTATTATACCCGAAGATAAATATTCCAACTAATTGGGGATTCGAATTGTAACAAGGTTTTAATACTTTGTTTAATGAATACACCAGGTTATCGACTGCGTGTAAACCAAGGTTTTACTACTTTGTTAACAATTACACCAATTACCCTTGAATGTAATTTCACCCCTGTTTTAATTATTCTAGTGGCTATTAATCCATTCCCGTTTCCGGTTAAATGAACGATTATTCGTACATATAAATACCCCGCCCATCGTGTCCGATCGAGTGTATATGGTAATTTATAGGGACGCCCAATTGTAAATCTTTATATTAACATTAACAAACTTTCATTTAGTTAAACAAATATAAAGCCCATTAATAGCCCATAGTCTAATTTCCACAAGTGTCGTTCTTTTGTCCAAACCCCAATTATGGTACAAAGCCCAATTACCCAATTTTAGTAATTAGCCCAACATCATGATTACTTCGTTTTAAATAAGCATAATAATAACTTAGCTACGAGACATTAATATAAAAAGGTTGAACATAACTTACAATGATTAAAAATAGCGTAGCGTTACACGGACAGAATTTCGACTTACACCCTTACAACATTCGCTAACATACCCTTATTATTAGAATTATAATTAAAATTAAAATTAAAATATAAATTATATATATATATATATATATCGTATAGATAGAGAAGAGAGAAAATAGAATATGAAAAATGATCAGAATTCGGTTTGCTTTATAGCCAGAGTTGAAATTTGGGGCTCCGCGACTCGCGGCAAAATCCCCTTCAAACTCCGCGAGTCGCGGAGGTTAATTTTACAGCTCAGTCCTTGGAGTTTCTCTGCCGACGGTTTTTTTTATTTATAAATATAATATATATATAATTAATATAATTAATTATATATTATATTATATTTATATACATAGTTAACTTGTAATTTTTAGTCCGTTGCGTCGAGCGTTAAGAGTTGACTCTGATCCCGGTTCCGGATTTTCGAACGTCCTTGCGTATAATTTAATATCTTGTACTTTGCGTTTTGAATCTTGTACTCTTGTAATTTCGAGACGTTTCTTATCAATAATTGGAACCTTTTTTTATTGTCTTTTGTACTTTTGAGCTTTTTGGTCGTTTGCGTCTTCAATTCGTCGAATCTGTCTTTTGTCTTCACCTTTTATTATACAAACGAATATCACTTGTAAATAGAACAATTGCAACTAAAAGCTTGTCTTTCTTGAGGAATAATGCTATGAAATATATGTTCGTTTTTAGCATTATCAAATATTCCCACACTTGAGCGTTGCTTGTCCTCAAGCAATATCGTCTTGAAACACTAGAATCACTTCTTTATTCTTCACACTTTGTACATCAGTGATTTCTATACGGCGGTATAAACAATGGTAGTAATGATATGGTTTACAGTCCCACATGACTATAAAAATTTAGATCCATTAAGGAAATTGGATCTTTATGAAAACATTTGATCTTTTGAAAATTAAATCTAGTTTTTACCCTAGATAAGTTTTCCGGGATAACCCTTTACCGGTGTTTGCAAAATATTTTTGTGGGTTTGGTGGGTTTCAGATTTGAAAATTTTAGCTCAAAACTTGCGGTTTTGTGTCACCCACTTGCTAACCTTGTATTAGGAAAGCAACACGTCCAGTTTACTTGTTCCGTATATTACCTTTCGGCAAACTACCGTCCGGTTGTAAAGGAAAGCGTTGAACAAGCAACTGTTAAGGCAATGTCCCGTGACATGCTTTTGATTATGGTCTATAACGTGTCGGACGCAATTACTATCCTTGGTAGGAGCAATAGTAAAGCTTACCCTTATAATTTTTCGGTCTGGCACAAGGTCCTGTCTTTGACCACTATGCAACCACCGTTCTTACGGTTGACACCCGATTTAGTTCAGGTGACCTAATGAATTCCAGGTGAATTCCTAGGATTTTACGTTCAATGGTAATGAACGCATTAAAAATAGGGTTTTCAGAAAACAAATCGGTTTGTAATTTTGATCAAAATATTTTCTCGTTTAAGCTCGAGTTTAGATATCATCGAATTCCATGAGTTTGTAATTCTCAATCTTTAAGGTCAATCTCTAGGATTGAGTAATATCAGTCTTAAAAGCTGATTTTTAATCTTTAAGGAGATTATCCTTTCTGGGGATCTGATTCATTAGTCTTATCCAGCTAATTTGCATGGTGCCCCCCCATTATACGAGATAAATCCTTCTCATGGTTAGGATAAATCTGACCACTTGGCGACCCTGTTTAATGCTGAGGTCCGTGGATTTCCTGCTGATTTTAGTGATGACTTTTCTAGATTTTTCGTCAACCTACAGCTGGTCTGGACGACAACTTCATGACCTAAATCAAGAAGCGCGTGTCTTTTTCGGAAGACTTTACTTCCTTTTAATGATGGAATTGATTCATCGTGTAGATCCATCTCTTCTTTTCTTTCATCGGGTAAAACAGTTTAGTTTAGTTCAAAGCAAAAGTATTTTCAGTTATTTGTTACAGATATATGTGACATATGTTTAAAATAACTTGGTAAATTTTCCCACACTTGGCTTTTTATTTTTCTTTTTATCGTCCTCTATTCCATTTTAAATGAATTTTGACATTTTAGTTTGTTTCTTAATTTATGTTCTTTCTGAGATAACAATAATTTCGGTGTTAAAACCTAGTTTTATCGTTCATAAATATGTATAAACATGATTTGAATTCATTTAATTGAAAAAGTTTACTAGAATTGGGTAGTCAGTATATAAGACTAGGGCTGTTCTTTTTTTATCAGAGAGCACTAGATTCTAATACAACTACTGCTTTACTAGTATTTTTAATGGTAACCAAGTGTATAAAGTAAAAAATTTAAAATCCGAAAGAATTTAACCCCTTCCCACACTTAAGATCTTGCAATGCCCTCATTTGCAAGAAATCAGTAACAATTTAAATTATTGAGGGTGATTAGTGTGAAAATGATTAAATTTTACCAAAGTTTCCAAATATATTGGCGTTTGTTTGCTGAATGATAAATGGTGCACATCATTTGTTCATTCCGTCTTGTTGTTATTTCACATATATTTTGCATCTTGTCGTCAAAATTAGTTGCTTTTGCTGAACTTAATGCCAGTCTTTGAAAATGCGTTGTTTTACCCTGTTGTGTACATAAGATAAACTGCAAACATATATACATATTTTTGAAGTTTGGTATATTACCCCACATTCAAAAATTATTAAAATCTAAGAATAAAAGTTAGATAATTATAAAAATGATTACAATATTAACAAAAATATTAAATGTATCAATAATTACAAATTACAAAATAAAAAAAAAATAATAAGTAAACTAAGGATGATATTGGTACCAATAGGGGTTCCAGGCATAACCATAAGTGCTATAGAATGCTTCGGCAGGGTCATACGTAGGATATGGTGGCTGCATCTCTATAGACCAAGGAGGGAAGATGGGTTTCGGTGTAGGAATATAGTTTCTACCTATATGTTGGCAATGAGCTATGATCTGGTTCTGATGAACTTGCCAATCTTTAAATGCTCTCTGTCTAGCATTTTCGTATTCCTGAGAAGCTATAAACCTATGCATTTCTTGCATCTCATTCCCCCCCTCCTACATTACCTTGTTGCTGGTTTCTCTCCACCTGTGGATGTCTACCATGGTATCGTACTGCGGCGTTATTTCGCCTCTTCAAAACTTTCGCACCATGGTATACATTTAAACCTATAGTATCGCGGGGTTCCGGCTCTTCTAGTAATAATCCCCCCCCGACTTATATCCACACCGAGATATTCACCAATCAAAGTAATAAAAATACCACCTCCTATTATGCTATGTGGTCGCATCCCCCGAACCATAGCTGATAAATAATAACCCACACAATATGGTATACTTACAGCGCTCTGTGGGTCTCGAATACACATATGGTAAAACAAATCTTGTTCATTTACTTTTTCTTTGTTCTTACCCCTTTGTGTAATCGAATTAGCTAAAAACCTATGTATCACTCTTAATTCGGCTCTATCTATATCCAAATAAGAGTAGTTTCCCCCTTTGAAACGGTGATGGCTTGTCATTTGACTCCACACACCGTGTGTATCAAAATTCTCATCTATCTTTCTACCGTTTAGTATCAATCCTCTACAATCGGCAGACGCTAACTCCTCAGGCGTATATATACGTAAAGCCTGAGCCATGTCCAGTAAAGACATGTGGCGCATCGAACCGCCTAACAAAAATCTAATAAAAGAACGATCGGTTAAACTAGCTACCCGATCATTCAACTCTATACTACATAACAACTCTTCACACCATACTTTATATACAGGTCTACGTATGGTGAATAAACATATCCAGTCATTAAAAGAAGAACTACCATACCTCTGTACAAGTAATTCCCTAATTGGCCCGGCCAATTCTACAGCTTCTAAGGGTCCCCATTCTATGACCCTCGGTACCTCAATAACCTTAGAGTGAAGAGTATGCAAACCCCGTTGATATTTTGGATAATCTATCCAAAGTCTGTCAAATCTCAGGTTCGGGTGCAACTCTTCCAAGTGCATATCGGAAAAGGTCATGACTGGATGAGGTACATCCTGCTTGTAGTAGTTATCCACCTCCTGTTGTTCCAAATTCTCAGCAGGAGCATTGCGGGCTTGGGATGAAGATTCACCCCTTTCATTCGTTTTTCTTGAGTAATTCTTAGATAGCATCCTTCTCAACATGATTTTAGCAAAAAATTTGGTGATTAACGGTTAAAAATTGGGATTTTTTGGGGGTTTTTTTCGTGTTTTTCGGGTGCAGTTTCGAGCTGTATTTTTGCAGTGTTTTTTTTTTTTTTATTTTTTTTTTTTTAAATGTTTTTGGCATACTTTAAATCAATAAGATTAAAAATAATGATAATAAAAGTTCTCGTCCCTCCCTCGGGTAAAGCAATTTCGGTTTAAAGACCTAGTCTTCAACTTACGACGAATTTTAAAAATCATATTCTTAACTTAATGAGATAAAGTAAATTTTTGTTTTTAAATTCACACAACTTAAATATGAAATTCAAAATTAATATTAAAAATTCACACCAAACTTAAAATTTGAAATGCATAAAATTAAAAATTTATATTTTAAAAATTAAAAATTCACACCAAACTTAATTTTAAAAATTTATAAATTCATATCAAACTTATATTAATTTTTTCAAATATTTACAATTTTAAATATATTGTTTTTACAAAGTTTACAATATTAATTTAAGATTTAAATATTTATTTTAAAAACATGGTAAAAATAAAATTAAAAATCTTTTTGGCTTTTTATCCCACTTTAATCAATCAAATATTATCAAAAATATGCGCCCCTCTTTTCGGTAAAGTAATTTCGGTTCCAAGACCTAATTTAACTCATGACGAATTTTTGAAATATTTTGGGTTGATTGATTAAAGATATTTATACCTTAAGAATAAACGTTAAATTTCGTAGTGATGTAATAAATTTTTGAATGATATCAATAATTTCGGTCGCCAAACCTAATTTTATTCAATACCAATTTAATACTTTTTAGCGAACAAATTAGCGTTTATTATCAAAAGGTTAAAAATAAAAAAAAAATAAAAACTGTACAGACATACCTGTGAAATAGATCTTAGTTATATGATTTATTCCATTCATAAGATAGTCGGTTTAATTGGTTTTCCATGGCTGCATAGGCGTAACCCCGAGCATTCAGTGTCTTTTCTTCTAAACATATGAACGGTCCGTCTCTGCATAAAGTAACAAATTCGGTATTTGAATAGGTTTGATTATTTGAACATTTACCTCCATGTGACCATTTTCCGCATTTGTGACATCGTTCTAGGTGTCGTGCTCTTCTTTTCGCTGCGGATTTTGATTTTCCTTTACCAAATTGTAACTTATTATCTTCGCATCTGGATTCTTTTCTAACTCCGTCCATTCTTTCTCTGATTACTGATACTAATTCACTCGGTAGTATGTCATTATTACGTTTAGTGATCAAAGCGTGTAGCATTAGACCATGGTTTAGTTCACAGGCAGTCTTCATTTCGTAGAAACCTAAAAAAATAAAAATTCAGAATGGGGGGAGAAGACTAGTTCTTTAGGGTCTGCTAGGGAAAGACCATACGTGTTCCATTTTCGAGAACTACATGAAAACAGACAATCTAACTCTAACAGAAATATATATTATCCTTTAAAGACTTGATTCTCCCCACACTTAGTTAGCTGTGGTGTCGAAATTGTGATTAACTTCGTTGTCGACTTCCATCGGACCATGTATGTAATGTTTAACTCTGTGACCATTAACTTTAAATTCAATCCCATTTGAATTTATCAATTCTATCGTTCCGTATGGGAAAACTCTTTTGACTATGAATGGTCCAGACCATCTTGATTTCAATTTTCCAGGAAATAGCTTGAATCGTGAATTGAAAAGAAGAACTCTGTCTCCTTCTTTAAATTCTTTTGAACTTCTGATTCTTTTATCATGCCATTTCTTCGTTCTTTCTTTATAGATTAACGAATTTTCGTATGCTTCATGTCTTAATTCTTCTAATTCGTTTAGTTGACTTAATCGTAGACGTCCAGCTTCATGTAAATCAAGATTACATGTCTTCAAAGCCCAAAATGCTTTGTGTTCAATTTCTACTGGAAGATGACATGCTTTTCCATAAACAAGTCTAAAAGGTGTGGTTCCAATTGGAGTTTTGTAGGCTGTTCTAAAAGCCCAGAGTGCATCCTCCAATTTAATGGACCACTCCTTCGAATTTGATTCTACGGTTTTCTCTAGAATACGTTTTAAAGCTCGGTTGGTATTTTCAACTTGTCCACTTGTTTGTGGATGATATGCGGTGGAGATTTTATGAGTTACTCCATATCTTTTAAGAACTTTCTCAAGTTGATTATTACAGAAATGAGTACCCCGATCACTTATTAAAGCTTTCGGTGTTCCAAACCTTGCAAAAAGACGTTTTAAAAAGTTGACTACAACTCGTGCATCGTTAGTTGGGAGAGCTTGTGCTTCCGCCCATTTAGATACATAATCAATGGCTACGAGTATATATAGATTATTATGAGATTTTGGAAATGGACCCATAAAGTCAATACCCCAAATGTCAAATACTTCACATACTTGGATGACATTTTGTGGCATTTCATCACGTTGACTTATTTTTCCGGCCCTTTGACATGCATCACAGGATTTGCAAAGAAGGTGTGCGTCTTTGTAAATTGTAGGCCAATAGAATCCAGCTTCATAAACTTTTCTTGCTGTTAGTTGAGGCCCATAATGCCCTCCTGTTGGTCCTGTGTGACAATGGTTTAAAATTTTACTAGCTTCATCTCCAAATACACATTGGCGTATTATTCCATCGGGACAACTTTTAAACAGATGTGGATCTTCCCAGAAATAGTGTTTTATATCACTGAAGAATTTCTTTCGTCTTTGGTACGATAATCCTTTTTCAAGGAATCCACAAACTAAGTAGTTTGCATAGTCTGCAAACCATGGGATTTCTTTATAATCTATCTTCAATAGATATTCATCAGGAAAGTTGTCTTGTATGGCCGATTCATTTAGAACTTCTAATTCGGGATTTTCAAGACGAGAAAGATGATCAGCGGCGAGATTTTCTGCTCCTCTTTTATCTCGGATTTCAATATCAAACTCTTGTAAGAGTAAGATCCAACGGATTAATCTTGGTTTAGCATCTTGTTTTGAAAATAGGTATCTAAGAGCAGAATGGTCGGTATAGACCACCGTTTTTGCTAGAACGAGATATGATCGAAATTTGTCAAAAGCAAATACAATAGCAAGGAGTTCTTTTTCAGTAGTTGTATAGTTTGTTTGTGCTCCTTGTAATGTCTTACTAGCATAATATATAGGTTGAAATCGTTTTTCAATCCTTTGTCCTAAAACGGCTCCCATTGCAAAATCACTTGCATCGCACATTAGTTCAAATGGTAGATTCCAATTTGGTGTTATCATGATTGGTGCATTAGTGAGTTTTTCTTTAAGAATATTAAAAGATTTGATACACTCATCTGAAAAGATGAATGGCATCCTTTTCTAGGAGTTTATTCATAGGAGTGGCAATTTTAGAAAAATCTTTTATAAAACGTCGGTAAAAACCGGCATGCCCTAGAAAACTCCTAACTCCTCTAACATTGGTGGGATGTGGAAGTTTAGCAATTACATCTACTTTAGCTCTATCCACTTCAATCCCTTCTTTTGAAATTTTATGTCCAAGAACGATGCCTTCTTTAACCATGAAATGGCATTTCTCCCAATTAAGTACTAGATTTGATTTTTCGCATCTAATTAGCATTCGTTCCAGATTAACTAGACATGATTTAAATGTATCACCGAAGACTGAAAAGTCATCCATGAATACTTCCATGCATTCTTCTATCATGTCATGAAAAATCGCCATCATACACCTTTGAAAGGTTGCAGGGGCGTTACAAAGTCCAAATGGCATTCTTTTGTAAGCAAAAGTACCATAAGGGCACGTGAATGTGGTTTTCTCTTGATCTTCGGGTGCTATTGGAATTTGAAAATATCCGGAAAATCCATCTAGAAAACAATAGTAACTATTTCCGGCTAATCTTTCCAACATTTGATCTATGAAAGGTAAGGGAAAGTGATCTTTTCTGGTGGCGTCATTTAATTTTCTATAATCAATACATACACGCCATCCTGTTACAGTCCTAGTAGGAATAAGCTCATTTTTCTCATTTGTAATGACAGTCATGCCACCCTTCTTAGGTACGCATTGAACTGGGCTTACCCATGGACTATCAAAAATTGGATATATCAAACCTGCATCTAGCAGTTTAATAATCTCTTTCTTAACTACATCTTGCATATTAGGATTTAGTCTTCGTTGGCGTTGCACATACGTTTTATGACCCTCTTCCATAAGGATTTTATGTGTGCAATACGAAGGACTTATTCCTTTAATATCATGAATCTTCCATGCAATGGCTGGTTTATGAGCTTTCAACACAGAAATGAGTTGTGATTTCTCATTTTCAGTAAGAGAAGACGATATTATTACAGGTAATTCAGATTCACCATGTAAATAAGCGTATTCCAAATGGTTTGGAAGTGGCTTTAACTCTAATTTCGGAGGTTCTTCTATCGATGATTTATATCGATATCTGTCTTCTTCTTTTAGCATTTGAATTTCTTCTGTTGTTGGTTCATATCCATTAGCTATAAGTGTAGCTAACATTTCAGCTTCATCAATTGGTTCATTACCTTCTCCTAAAGAACATTCTCCTGTTCCTTGTAATTCTGGAAATTCTTCTAATAATTCTGCATGTGCATCTATAGTTTGAATATAATAACATGTATCATCTGCAGATTGTGGTTGTTGCATTGCTCTATCAACTGAAAAGGTAACACTCTCATCCTCTATACTTAGGGTTAGTTTCTTACCGAACACGTCTATCATTGCTTTAGCCGTGTTTAAGAATGGTCTTCCTAATATGAGAGGAACTTGAGAATCTTCTTCCATGTCCAAAACAACAAAATCTACTGGAAATACTAAAGTACCAACTTTAACTAGCATGTTCTCCATTATCCCTCTAGGATATTTTACTGATCGGTCGGCTAGTTGTATACTTATTCTTGTTGGTTTCAATTCTCCAAGGTCTAGTTTAGCGTATAGTGAATACGGCATTAGATTTATACTAGCACCTAAGTCTGCCAATGCTTCTATTGAACTAAGACTACCCAGAAAACATGGAATTGTGAAACTTCCTGGATCAGATAATTTTTCTGGTATCTTATTCAACAGCACTGCTGAACAATTAGCATTCATAGTAACAGCCGAGAGTTCTTCCATTTTCTTTCTATTCGTGATTAGATCTTTCAAGAATTTAGCATATCTTGGCATTCCTGAAATCACATCAATGAAAGGAAGATTTACATTTATCTGTTTAAACATATCCAAGAATTTGGATTGCTCGGCTTCAAGTTTTTCTTTCTTCATTTTACTTGGGTAAGGAAGTGGTGGTTGGTATGGTTTAACATAAGGTTTATCCTTAACTGTGTTATTTTCATTAATCTTTTCAACTACCGGTTCTTTTTCCTTATCTTGATCAGGTTGTGGTTCTTGTGGAGTAGGAATAGTTTCATCAGAAGTTACAGGTATTTCAGGTGGTTTAAGTGTTGTACCACTTCTTGTGGTAATAGCTTTAGCTGTTTCATTTCGTGGGTTAGCATTTGTATCACTAGGTAGACTTCCCGGTTTTCTTTCACCTATTAACCTTGCTAGGTTACTTACTTCTTGTTCCAGATTTGAATAGAAGCTTGTTGATTTCTAAATGCTTGAGCATTTTGTTCATTGGTTTGTTTCTGAGATGTGAAAAACTGCGTTTGAGTTTCAACTAGCTTCGTCATCATATCTTCTAAATTCGGCTTTTTATCATCGGTTTGTTGTGGTGGTTTGTTTTGAAAATTTGGTCTTTGCTGATTATAAGTATTATTGGATACTTGTTGATTGCTAGGACCTTGTTGGTTGTTGTATGGAATATTTCGGTTATAATTCTGGTTTTGATTGTAAATCGGTCTTGGCGGTTGATAATTATTCTGATAATTATTTCCAGGCCTTTGGTTTATGTATGAAATATTCTCTCTTTGTTCCATTGTTAATTCAATACTGAGACAATCTTTTGTCAAATGTGGTCCTCCACACTGCTCACAACTAATTCGTATTGAGTGAATATCCTTAGTCATCTTTTCCATTCGTCTCTCCACAGCATCTATCTTTGCGGAAATGGAATCTAAGTCATGGCTAGAATCGGCTCTAGCTGCTTTAGATGATCTAATGATATCTTTTTCTTGGTGCCACTCATGTGAGTGGGAAGCAGTGTTATCAATAATTTTGTAAGCATCAGTTTCGGTTTTCTTCATAATAGAACCACCAGCTGCTATATCTATGTCTTTTCTTGTAGTGATGTCGCATCCTTGGTAGAATATTTGTATTATTTGACAGGTGTCTAAACCATGTTGCGGACATCCTCTTAACAACTTTCCATATCTTGTCCACGCTTCATATAGAGTTTCATTTGGTTTCTGTGTGAACGTAACAATTTCTGCTTGAAGTCTTACGGCTTTAGATGCAGGAAAGAATTGTTTAAGAAATTTGTCAATTAAAACATCCCATGTATCGATCGCCCCTTCAGGTAACGATTCCAACCAATCTTTGGCTTCTCCCTTTAAAGTCCAGGGAAATAACATGAGATATATCTGTTCATCCTCCACTTCTCGTATTTTAAATAGTGTGCAGATCCTATTAAAGGTACGTAGATGTTCATTTGGATCTTCCTTCGGCGCACCACTAAATTGGCATTGATTAGTCACCATGTGTAGAATTTGTCCTTTGATTTCATAATCTGGCGCATTAATGTCTGGATGAGTAATTGCGTGACCTTGGCCAGTGCGTTTAGCTCTCATTCGGTCTTCCATACTTAAAGGTTCCAGATTCTCCATAATTGAATTTGTTGAATCGGTATCACTAGATGATTCTGATTTAATGGTTCGTTCCTCAACAATCTCTGTTTGAATGATTGGTGGTTCCGGAGGAAAGTTTAATGGTTCAGGATCTATGAACCGTTCCTGAATATTCTCTGAATTCTCAATTGTGAGGTTGGGTTCAAAAAATGGATTATCGGAAATTTGAACTGAAGTACTTGGTCTACTGGATGACGATTCTAAAGAAAAATCAACGGCGGTTATATTTGCTAAATGTCTTGATCTAGTTACAGGTGGTGAACGTACAAAAGGTGATGAACGTCTTGCTCGGTGCATTCACTGAATATCTTATTAGTTTTAAAAAGGAAAGAAAAATTATAATAAGTTATCCAATCAATAGACTTTTCTGATTTTGCCCACGTTTCGAATAGCCAAAAGATGCAGCAGAGGGGCAGGATTCGTTTGGTCTCAATATAATTGAGGACTGTTTGGCTCCAATAACCCGGTCCACGTACAAATCCAACTATTACTACGAACCAGAAAATTTTGATGTCTATTAATTTAACCACTTAAAATAAATTTTCGTAATTTTAAGAAATTTAGATAAGAAGTAGAAAAAATTCTAAGTCCTAAAAACTAGAATAGCGAGAAATAAGAGAGAAAAAGAGTTCGTCGCAAAAGGTCAAAAAAGAAAAAAAAATGGTTGAAAAATAAAAGGTGACGGAAAAATAAAAGAAACTTAAAAATACATAACTACCCTAACCTTATTACTACAACTATCTTAAAATTATAATCGCAAATTGAAATTACTAATTGGAATGATAATTGATACATAGTAAAAGGTCTAAAAATATTAAAGCTTACAGGAAAAACTAAATCCCAAATGGAAATAACTTAAAAAGAAACTAAAACTTAAAAAGGCGTCGCAAAATTCTAAAGCACCTAAATCTTAGTTTAAAGAAAAAGCACTTAAGGAATTCTACGGCAAAGCCTAAAAATCTAGGAGTAAAAATAACTATGGCAAAAACTAAGTTTAAAATTATATATGAGCGAAAAAATACAAATATTACGCTACAGCGATTAAAAAGGTACAAAATATAAAAATATACAAAAAAGTTGTAAAAAGTACAATTTTTATAAAAATATTATTTTTATATTATTTTTTTTATTAAACTATTAATTTTACAAATTAATTAAACTAATTAATACTAAATAAAACAAATTAAATAAAAAGTAAAAATAAAAATAAAACTAATAATAATAATAATAATTAGGTTTAAATAATAATAATTAATAATTACCGTAATTAATGCTGGTTTAGGGCTTCCTGTCGCCTGTCAGAAAGGCTCCGCGAGTCGCGGCAATTAAAGCTTTAAACCCCGCGAGTCGCGGGGTTCAGAAATTCAGTTGACAGCTTGCAATATTCGACGCGTTTTTTGTTTATTTATTTTTTTTTATTTATTTTCTGTTTTCTGTTTTTTAATAAATAAAAGATTTTAAAATAAAACTTATATTTTTATAAACTAAAATAAAAATAAAGAAACTTATAAAACTTAAATATTTAACAAAATCTTAAAAATACATATATTTTTGTTTTTCTTTTTATATTTTTCGAATATTTAAAAAGTATTTTTACAAAACGAATTTTAATAAAAGTAAACTAAAATTTTTTTTTTTTTTTTTTATATTAGCGTTGCGCTTCCGGCTTTTAAGATGATTCCCCGGCAGCGGCGCCAAAAATACTTGATGTCAAAGCAGAGGGGTATAAAATACTATTATTTTTTACTAGGAAAAACTATTAAATACGATACAATTTTACACAAGATATTTATTTATTTATAGAATGGATATACTTAAACCTTGCTACAACACTTATAGGCAGTGTACCTAATCGTACAGTAGTGTAGTTTTTAGTAAGTCCGGTTCGTTCCACAGGGAAATCTTTAAACAAAGCTCAACGCTATATTAGTTTACTTTTATAAAAATACAAATATATATATAAGTAATATTATTATTATAAAGGGGGGTTTTTACCGTTTAATGACCGGTTTGTCGATTTTAAGACTTTAGTCGCAGTTAAAACCTAATGTAAAATATAAAATAAATACAAGACTTTAAATTAAAGCGTAAAGTAAATAACGATAATGAAATTGCGAATAATAAAAATGCGATAAAATAAAATTTGCGATAATTAAAAAGTACGATAATTAGAAGTGCAATTAAATATAAAATAAAGGAAATTAAATATGAAATAAAAGAATTATGCTTATTTAAACTTCCGTAATCATGGTGTTTGACGTGTTGATTTTAGTTTTATGCCCATGGGTTAATTATCCTTTGTCCTGGATTATTTAATATGTCCGTCTGGTTTTTGTCCATAACAGTCCATCAGTCATAAATATAAATTGCAAGTGTCCTTGTCAAATTATTATTATACCCGAAGATAAATATTCCAACTAATTGGGGATTCGAATTGTAACAAGGTTTTAATACTTTGTTTAATGAATACACCAGGTTATCGACTGCGTGTAAACCAAGGTTTTACTACTTTGTTAACAATTACACCAATTACCCTTGAATGTAATTTCACCCCTGTTTTAATTATTCTAGTGGCTATTAATCCATTCCCGTTTCCGGTTAAATGAACGATTATTCGTACATATAAATACCCCGCCCATCGTGTCCGATCGAGTGTATATGGTAATTTATAGGGACGCCCAATTGTAAATCTTTATATTAACATTAACAAACTTTCATTTAGTTAAACAAATATAAAGCCCATTAATAGCCCATAGTCTAATTTCCACAAGTGTCGTTCTTTTGTCCAAACCCCAATTATGGTACAAAGCCCAATTACCCAATTTTAGTAATTAGCCCAACATCATGATTACTTCGTTTTAAATAAGCATAATAATAACTTAGCTACGAGACATTAATATAAAAAGGTTGAACATAACTTACAATGATTAAAAATAGCGTAGCGTTACACGGACAGAATTTCGACTTACACCCTTACAACATTCGCTAACATACCCTTATTATTAGAATTATAATTAAAATTAAAATTAAAATATAAATTATATATATATATATATATCGTATAGATAGAGAAGAGAGAAAATAGAATATGAAAAATGATCAGAATTCGGTTTGCTTTATAGCCAGAGTTGAAATTTGGGGCTCCGCGACTCGCGGCAAAATCCCCTTCAAACTCCGCGAGTCGCGGAGGTTAATTTTACAGCTCAGTCCTTGGAGTTTCTCTGCCGACGGTTTTTTTTATTTATAAATATAATATATATATAATTAATATAATTAATTATATATTATATTATATTTATATACATAGTTAACTTGTAATTTTTAGTCCGTTGCGTCGAGCGTTAAGAGTTGACTCTGATCCCGGTTCCGGATTTTCGAACGTCCTTGCGTACAATTTAATATCTTGTACTTTGCGTTTTGAATCTTGTACTCTTGTAATTTCGAGACGTTTCTTATCAATAATTGGAACCTTTTTTTATTGTCTTTTGTACTTTTGAGCTTTTTGGTCGTTTGCGTCTTCAATTCGTCGAATCTGTCTTTTGTCTTCACCTTTTATTATACAAACGAATATCACTTGTAAATAGAACAATTGCAACTAAAAGCTTGTCTTTCTTGAGGAATAATGCTATGAAATATATGTTCGTTTTTAGCATTATCAGTACTTGTATCCATTGCGTTTAAAATAAAGTGCATGTATTCTCAGCCCAAAAATATATTGCAAAAGCAATTAAAAAGGGATCAATGAAACTCACCTTAGCAGCATATAAATTCGTTCACCAAAATGTGATCGAAACACGGATTACCAAATAACCGTAGATCTCAACCTAGAGAACATATGTTGGTCAATAAATGTCTATCAAGCTAGGTCAGGTCATAGTGTATCACAATCCTAATGCTCGATATCGACATACAAAAGTTATCCAATGTTGTTTCAAAAAGTCAATTTTGACAATAGTTCAACAAACGAGACGTACCTTATATAAGGATTCATTTACTCGGTTGGTAATATTTAAAAGTTCACTTTATCAATCTCGTAAACAAGTTGTTTAAATCTTAATTGCAGATTCAAAAGCAATTTCGATTAACGTCAATCATAATTCAGTTGATCATATCTTTTAATCCATTCATCGAAACTATTCGATATTTAAATGAAAAGTTATTGATTTTTCGCCAGCTTTCCAAAAACATGTATATCATATACCTTTTACCAGTAGTATATGTATTTAATTAGTGATTCATTATAAACTGTTTAACGACGAAATTTAGTATACAAGCATGCATAAACATATATACTCGAGCACTAGACATGGATACACTATTAATTTATAAAAGATAAAATATAAATGCTTACGTATCAATATTGTGATTCAATATTTCAGAAAAGTACGTAGACGCAACGAAGATGATAAACACTAGGTTTGACTTGAGAACAATACCCTTGAACATTATCCATAATGTCCATAGCTATAACCCATAGTTTTCTTATCTCTATCCCGCTCGAAAACCCGTTTTGAAAGTGATACGCCCATAGCCTCGTCGTAATATTTTATGTAATAATATTACTAATAATAATAATAATAATAATAATAATAATAATAATAATAATAATAATAATAATAATAATAATAATAATAATAATAAGATTAATAATAATATTAATCTTAATAATAATAATAATAATAATAATAATAATAATAATAATAATAATAATAATAATAATAATAATAATATATATAAATATAATACGAGAGAGATAGATAAGAGTTGGAGTGCATCAGAAATCAGAAAAACGCTCGAATTTATAGATGTGGCCAGATACAGACTGCCATGCGATCGCATGGCCTTCATGACCATTTCCCATGCGATCGCATGGGAAGATTCTCCAGCTCACAACTTGTTTGTAATCTAGTTCGTCGACATAATAAAATATAAATATAATATATATAATTTAAATAATTAATTATATAATATATTATATTTACGTGTATAATTAACTTGTAATTTTGGTACCGATGATTCGTACGTTGTCACTGGACTTATGTCCCGGTTCCGGTTTTTCGAATGTCCCTTCGTACGCTGAGAAAACTTGTACTTTACGTTTCGTGAATCGTACCTTTGTCAAAATATAGTCTTAAATCATCCATAAACTATACCATTGTAGCAATTCACTGTAGCGAAGTCAATTTCACTGTAGCAAATAGTGATTTTCGAAAACACTGTAGCATTTTGGGTACTGTAGCAATTTGAAAATGTTACTATCGTTTACTAAATTACTTGAAATTATATATATGTATATATCTTTTTAATATCCATAAATCAGTTTTTAAATACACATTGGAAGTTATTTATAAATAAATTTTAATAATAAATATTTCAACTTATCATATATATTCAAATAGATATTTAAACCAATAAATTTAATGTACGGTATCAAATAATTAATACATTGTTACCTTTTCAAGTTATAGTATATATGTATCTATTTACATATAATTGTTCGTGAATCGTCGAAAACAACCGAAGGGTATTTAAAAATATAAAAGTAGTTCAAAAATTTTGAGATTCAGTTTTACAGACTTTGCTTATCGTGTCGGAAATGTTAATCATACAAAGATTAAGTTTAAATTTGGTCAGAAATTTTCGGGTCATCACATACCACAAGCAACACCAGCAGCATAACCAGCACCACCAGTACCAGCAATACCGCCAACATCACCAACACCACAAGCACTGAAGGCACCAGTATCAATAACAGCAACACCAGTACCAACAGTACCATCAACATCACCACCAACAGCATCAGCTTCATCAACAACAACATCCGCATCCCACGCCTCAACATCACACTCAGTACCTCAAACATCAACATCATACGCCTATAGATACCAAGGAATATTAGTAATAATGAGTAAAGATGTATTGACTCATTCTTCGCGAAGAATTATATATGTATACCTTATATATATATATATATATATATATATATATATATATATATATATATATATATATGATTTAGAACAATAATAAATCTTGTCGTACTAAGCAATTACGTGTGAATCTCAACTAGTATGTACTACTTGGTTAATTCATATCACTAATATGCTATGATGTACACCCTTCGTTAATGATTTAACAATTGTTAATCACTGCTTTAACACAATAAAATCCATTTCATAATAAATCAAGTGTAACGATGAATGTATTGATTCATAACTTCATTAGCGAAATATTTCGCGACAATTATGAAATCTCTAAGGTTTTAGAGATTATTCATTCTCGTTTCAACCGTAAATCAAATGAGTTAATATTATACTACCTCATTAAATCCATGATTACATCTGAAGGAAAATATATATGTATGTATATTTTCATAAAGACTGTAATTAAAACTCTTTTGTACAAATTGTTAATTGTGAAAATATTTTAACGGGTAGATAATACCCTAGAAATATTTATATCTCACATTAATATGTTACATTGTACATTCTTCAATTCTGATTCTCATGAATTGTATTCATTCATATTCTATTATGAATTATCATATCAAACCACCGAAATTATCATTCATTACTTTTAAAATCAATAACGCCTATTCGTTAACCATTAGATCCGTTGACGATTACAATCAGCGTTTAATCATCTAAAAATAAAATTTCTTGAAACCATCTCGGATTAATAACCAATGATTCAGATATGGTAGCATTAAATGCAGAGGAAACAGAAGAATTTTCCTCATCATTGGATCTTAGAAATTCTAAGATATCACCGTATCTTTCGTTATAAATATCTTCTATATTTCTGAAGATATCTTCATAATGATTCTTGACCGCAATTAACTGTCTCCTTGCGATATCTTTATTACATCATAAAGGAAACTGTATTAGTTTCTATATTCTGAAAAATTCAAGTTTAAAATGTTTTGAAGAAGTGTTGAGAATTCAAGCATGAGTTAGTATAATATAATGACGTCAGACCAACGTGATTATATTACAGTAAGTCATGATAAATTTTTAATGGAAGATGATGATTCATAGACTTTATATTCATCATTTGTCATGTTACACGACTCTTACATTCTATATAATCTCTAAACATATCAAGAACATATATTCTTTATAGTTTTATCCGGTAATTTAACAAATCAAGATCGTGCTATTGCTTTCTTAGAACATTAAATATGTTCATTCGAAACTTCATACCTACAAATTCTGGACCATTACTCGCTTTACTTAGAGTCGAGAGGAGAATAAAAAGGCAAAGAGCTTCGACATATAAGGGAAAATATAAAGCCCGATAACGATACCGAAATTACAAACTGTGTATATCAATGCGTATAGCAATATAAAGACACGGGAGAACTAAAAACACAATAAATCCTAGAGCATAATAGAAGTAAACAGACTCCTCTGGTGGGAGTTGGAAAAGAAGGAAGATTGTGGCGATAACCAATATAAGGTCAAGAACAAGAACTGGATTGAGCATATTAACAAATATTTTGGAAGTATGAATTGAGGAAAGAAAGTATAGAAGTGATGAAGATAATGAAACGGAAGAAGCTAATTTATAGCGAAATTCCAGACACAGCAATCAAGGCAATTCACCGCATTCAATTAAAGAAAATCCTAATTTCCGTAATTACCGGAGAATCAAATCTTATAAAGATTATGAAGATTTCTTTAAATCCCTTGAATTCCGGAAATCAACTTTAACCGTATCAAAAGTTAAGGCAAATATTTAATTTTCTTATTTCAGTCTTTTACGATAGCTTCATTTATACTCTTTCTATAATCGAATCGTTTTATCCATATTATTTAATGTCGATAAAACTCTATTTTTCAACTCATATTCATCATTCTTGTTGTAAAGAATGACGATCTCTATCAAATTTCATGATTATGATTTTCATGAACTCCTCTCTATTTTGTCTACCCTAATATTGTGGCATAAACGCTCAAGGTTTAAATAAGCTCACTATTATTCATCACACATTTCATGTATATTGAAATGCTTGTATAACGTCAACATCTCTTTCTGAGGAAAACCTAATCAATGACACTCTTGTTAAATCCTTTAGATAACCTCCGCATGAATAATAAAATACACTTCGTAGAATTTATGGATCGTAAGATTTAAACGGTAGAAACAAAACAATATCCTATTAGTTGGAATTCATGAAAGGCCCCGAGCATACTTGGGAACGTGAAGACTAAATAAAACGAAAATATCCTCACCTGTTTACAAACAACGCCGACTGATGGCAACAACTAAATTTCGGGACGAAATTTCTATTAACAGGGGGATACTGTGACAACCCGTAAATTTTCGGCAAAATTTAAACAAAAATATTTATATGATTTCATTTAACCTCGACTAATTCCGACGATTCACGAACAATTATTTGTAAATAATTACGCATTAATTTGATATATTAATATTATTATTATTAATATTCTTTTTAAACAAGATATCAATAATTAATATCTTTATTATCAGTATTGTTATTATAAAAAAAATATTAACAAATATTCTTGGAAAAGTATTAAATCAATTTGTTTATTTTAATATATATATATATATATATATATATATATATATATATATATATATATATATATATATATAAATCCTTAAAATAAATGATTTTTTTAATAAAATAAATAAATAAATTACTTTTTAATTAAAAATTATAATGGAAAACTACTTTTATTATTTTATTTTGTGCATTATCCCATGACCTAACATTTAATACTTTTGAATTTTAAATTCCCATTAAAAATTAAAATATTTCTTTTTCTTTTAATTATTTTATTCTTTTTACCTAATTTTTTCAAGTATAAATACCCCTCATTTCTCATTCAAACTCACACCAAAATTTCTCTCATTCTCTCTTTGAAGAATTACTACTAGTAAGTATTCTTTTCTTACTTTTTACTTTTTACTTTTTACTTTTTACTTTTTACTATTTACTTCGGTTTATTTTTTTTTATCGTAACATGTAAATAATGTTATAAATTATATGCAATTAAAATTAAAATAAATAACATGTTATAATTAGTAATATATGTTACTAAAAATTATAAAAGTATTTTTATGAATTAATATATAGGAGTTATAATTAAAATCGAATTATTGAATATATATGTATATACGCACCTAACGTGAAGGTTATAATTAAAGATAGCGTAGAAAGACTACAAACATCACCGCTACTTGTGGCCTAGTGTGATCCTTGTTACCATTATGGGACGCTTGTGGATCTCGAATGCCAAGACTTAGATTCTGGTCAAGAGATCCTGGGTCGCTCGGTAACAATAGATCATTCGAGTGACTTGCATGTTAGCGACGAAGTTTGGGCGAGATTTTACAACATCTTTGTTAAGAATTATAACCCGAACATTCTTAAACTAGAAGCTTACTATAAGTAGAAGTTTTTCATAAATAGTAAGTTTTCAAAAATAGAAACTTTTGAGAAATAGAAACTTTTCTCGAAAACCGTCACTGTCAATATAGTTGCTATATTAATAAACATACTTTATGTCAAGTTAGACATTAACTAATCAAACGTTATACCTCAAGGTTGATATTCAGATCACTTACTTGCTTTACTTTCCTTCTTGCGTGGAATACTTCAACTGCTATTTAATGTGAGTTTTCATAGCTCCCTTTTTATCTATATTTTTGGGCTGAGAATACATGCGCTACTTTTATAACTGTTTTTATGAAATGAATACAAATACTGAAACTGATTTTTCGTGAGTTTTCATAGCTCCCTTTTTATCTATATTTTTGGGCTGAGAATACATGCGCTACTTTTATAACTGTTTTTATTAAATGAATACAAATACTAAAACTGATTTTTCGTGAGTTTTCATAGCTCCCTTTTTATATATTTTTGGGCTGAGAATACATGCGCAACTTTTATAACTGTTTTACACGTATCAACTATTAAACTGTGATATGTTGGGCTATGACCAGCAAGTCCCCAACCGACAAGTATAAACGACAACTTGTTACGGGGCAAACTTGAAAGTCTAGTCTAAATACAAGTACCAACTATTAAACTGTGATATGTTGGTCTATGACCAGCAAGTTCCCAACCGACAAGTATAAACGATAACTTGTTACGGGGCAAACTTGAAAGTCTAGTCTAAATATCAGTACCAACTGTTAAAACTATGCTATACCCGGTTATGTCCGACTAAGTCCCTACAGTGATATTTTTAATTGCTGCGGCATTCTTAATTATTGGGGATAGGCCTATCGGGAGTAACGTCCCCGATACATTTGACTAAGTCTTTGTATTACTTGATAATGAAATTAAACGACAAGGACAGAACAACTTGTCACGGGGCAAACTTGAACGTTTAGTCTAAATATCACGCACTGGCATAACTTTTTGACCCTGCGGGAGGTCAACTTGACTGGATCTGAGTGATCTACTTATGAAAACAAATCTTGTGGTCTAACACTATTACTGAAATCATTATTTATGACAAACCTATAAACTCACTCAACCTCGTGTTGACTTTTTAAGCATGTTTATTCTCAGGTACTTAAATATTGCTTCTGCAGTATATCTGCTGCTTTGATGATGATTGCTTGCCATGCTTGGAGTCTTCATGCATTACTTACCAATTCATTTAAAAACATTTAATGTAATCTATTTATCTTCCGCTGCAAAACTTAATAAAACGTCTCATATAGAGTCGTTCTCGTTTATACAACTGTGATTTCATATAATTAGTCACAAATACCCCAGACCCTATTTGGGGGTGTGACATAATAGGGCCGTATATTTAATATCATCACTAATTACTAAATAAAATTTAAATCAATCACTAGTATTTAATTTAATGGGTAGTTTGAATATAGAGTATCATAATTTAGAAATTCCACATTATTATTTATATTCATATTAATTACAAAGAAAAACATAAAACAATTAGATAAGTTAAAACACTTTCATTAAAATAAATTACATTAAAATCATTACATTGAAATTGAATTACGATAACTTAAACAAAATTAGATACATAAAACTACTTTATGTGTCTTCGTCTCTGTCCTCATCTTTGTTGTTATCGAGATTATTGAAAGGTTTCACTTATGGATTATCTCGGCAACGGGAACGAGCTACAAGATTTCAAATATGTTAGATCTCGAAGTAATTGATGAATGGTTGAATCTCGTAGTTCTTTGTCCATTCGAAGTTTCACTTCGACTATTTATTGGAATGATCTTCGCGGATGACAAGTCGAGAAGGTAATCTTCCTGGAATCTACAAAATGCATGTCCATTGTATCTAGTTACCATGTAATGTAAGATCACACAAATATACATAATTCTTTGAATTTTGTTTATATAATATGGTCATGTTGGGTTTTAATGATTGCCCAACGACCTTCACGATCTCTCGCTATGAATATTCTATGTGCTCCTAGAATGAAAGGCTTGACGACATCGTCATCTCCTTCCAAAATCAAGCATATATTGTGCTTTAATAGGATTGTAAGCATTCATGATTGCGTTAAATTTCTATCAGAGTTGTTATTCATTATAACACGGAAGAAATGAAATATAAAGAGATGTGAAGAAAAAGTGTAAAATAATTACTTATATTTATAGTGAAATTGAGTTGGAAAATTTATGGATGTTCACAAAACTGTCAAACCACGAAGATCGGATTCAATTCAATTTGGATATTAGCGGTCTGGCTACCGGTTTGAAAATTACCGAACTGTGAAATTCGGTTCGGTTTACGATTTTATCAGGCCACCGACCGGTTAAACTGGACTGGACTATTGAACAACTTTATGATTACGAAATCCAAGTAAACGATGATTAGACATTTACTTAAAACCTACCACCTTAAAATCGATTCATAATTTGGTATGTAATAAAAACGATATCTTTAATGAAATTTTGCTGACTTCAAATATGAACTTAATTATGCATATCAAGGTTAAAAGTTGAAACTTTATAAAGGCATCACAAATTAAACAACAAATAATATAAACATAGATAGTAGATCATAATCTCATATTTGATCTTGAGTGATTCGTTAGCTGCAACATCAAAATCGAAACAAATAACAAAATAATAAAAGAAGGAATAAAAGAACTCGAAACCATTAGACCGGTCAAACCGGACCTCCCAAAACCGGATCAAACGATCCAACAAGACAACTTACTCGGTTTGATCGGGTTTGATATATGTTGGAACTGTGGACACCAATTTAGTTTGAGATTCAGTAAAAACTGAACCAACCGGACAGTGAACACCTTAGAATAAATTAAAATATAGAATAAAAAAGTAATTGTTTGTTTATTTTTTGTAACTATGCAACACTCTTTTAACAGTTTACTCTCGCCCTCAATCATGCCACACTCTTAATTTTATATACAATCTAGTTCTAAACATCTTTCCTTTTATACTCACACACTTTTGGAATGTAGTAACTATTTGTGGCCAAAGTATGAAGTTTGGAACTTGTCTTAAAGTGTTGATGTCCTGCCTTGAAGTTTATGTGGCTAAAGTTAGATTGTAAAAAGTTCAAGGGTGTAGAGTGTCATTTCCTTTAGTTGCTGATTTAGGGTTTAATATAACCCGATTGTTTCTCCTTCCTGATTCATTAAAAAGCATCTATCATTCATAATTTTCCTCTCTTCATTCTTATTTCATACAATTCGGCTGTTTAGATTGATGAAGATTATCATCCTGAAAATTCTGGTTTTATTGTGATTGTGATCACGAGTATTTGTTTTTATTTCTGTTTACTTAGAGAGGATTGTGTAATCTTGGTGTTAGTTAAGGTTTTTGTTATTTTAACATGGTATCAGACCGGTGATACGATTTCTGGTGTTTTTTGTTAAAGACTTGATCAAAAATTTTATTCTGGGGTTTCGTTCGATTTAGGCTTTCTTCTCAGAACTGGTTTCTAATTCTTCTTGGTTGATTCAGTTTGGTTCTTGAAGAAGGATTGCTTCTAGTTCGTCAGTTTCAATGGTGATTCATCATCTTCATTACAAACCCTAATTTTAAAATTAGGGTTTCCGTTTTCTTTGCTCATCCGCTGCTTGTACTTGGTTATTAATATTATTATTTCAATAATCTTGGTTGTAAGTTCTTCTTTATCTATTCATCTTCTTCTAATCTGAGTCACACTCATGAGTTTCCATTGAAGCACGTTAATCATTGATCTGCTAACCTTGATTGGTGTGAAAGTCTGGCTCTGCTTCGTATACTTGATTCTCGCAGCCTTTAGAGTTGTCTAAAAAGAAAAACTTTCTAGACCTTATCACTTTGTTCCGTGAGTCCATTTATTTCTTTTGTTTTTTTATTATTTTATTATTACTAATCTTGTAGGGTGCTTGGGTAGTAACCAATTGCTTTCTAGAGTTGTGTAGGTTCTTTCTTACCTCTACAAGTTTCTGGCCAGCGATTGATGTTGTAAATGTGTTGACTGTGTTTGCTTAATTAGTTGATTTTTGATTTCTTGGTTGTTATTTATTTGTTCTATTATCATGGGTGATAATAATGATGGTGTTATTACTCTTATTAAGAAGTTAGATTTTAGTGATCCTTTGTATTTGTATGTTAGTGATACTACTGGTACTCCAATAAAACTTGAGGGTACTAAAAAAATATCAAATATGGAGAAGGTCTATGTTGTTAGCTTTAACTACTAAAAACAAAGTATGTTTTGTCGATGGTACTTTTATAAAATTTGATACCGATGATGTTCTGGCTGCTCAATGGGATGGATGTAACTTGGTTGTTTTGTCTTGGATTCTTGGTTCTTTATCTGATGTGTTATATTCTTGTCAAATATTTCTTCTATTGCTTCTGTTGTGTGGAGTAAACTGAAAGATACCTTTGATAAAATTGATGGTTCAAATATGTTTATTCTGCATGCAAAAATTAACACTATTGAGCATAATGGTACAAGTATATCTGAATATTTTCATAATTTGAATGTTTTGTGGAAACAATATGATGCCATGCTTAATCTGGTTGCTTGTACTTGTGATGCTGTTGTTGGTCTTAAAAATCATGATAAGGTGTTAAGATGTATGCAGTTTTTTTTATGGGTTTTGATGATACTTATATGCAGATTAGAAGTAATATTTTGATAATTGATCATTATCCTGATGTGAAAACTGCGTTTGCTATTATTTTAGGAAAGAAATCTCATAGAGGTTCTTCTACTAGAAATAGTTATGCTAGAATTCAAACCTCGGCTTTTGTTGCTCAGACCAATAAGTTAATTTCTATAATAATGGTGGAAAGGATAATTTTAAAAATAATAATAGAGTTCCAAATCCAAAGTTAATAATGTTCTAGATACAATAAGATTGGACATTTTGTTGAAAGATGTTTTGAAATTATTTGCTATCCACCCGGCTATAAAACCCTTTTAATTTAGGTTTTAATAAAAATTTTAAAGCTAATAATGTTGTGTCTGGCAACACTTCTTCTTCTTCTTCTTCTTCTTCTTCTTCTTCTTCTTCTGATAATTCTGCTGTATTCTACCCACTCCTTCTGCTTTGTCTCATACTAATGAACAGATGGCTAAATTGATGAATCTGCTTAATGATAGTCATATTAATGGGTCTACTTTTACTTCTAATATGTTAGGTATAATACATAATTATAATGCGTTCTTTAATGAAAATTTTCATAAATTTCTTAATATTCATTCTAATAATAATAAAAATCAACGTTGGAATAAAAATCTTGATAATATCGTTGATGTTACTGACTTGAATTTAAATGTTTCTCATCCTAATGATACTCGAGCCATAATTAAGAAAATAGGAAACTTAAAGTTTTCTGATAAAATTATTTTATATGATGTGTTGGTGGTTCTTGACTACTGTGTTAGCCTTTATCTGTTAGTAAAATTGCTTTTGATAGTAATTTGATTATTAGTTTTGAGAAACTTAATTGTTATATTGGGGATTCTATGACAAATGTTATTCAAGGGACTTGTAGCATTAATGGTGGTTTATATCTGTTTGTTGAGTCTCAATTTGCTTATGTTAAATCTAATTTCTCTGCTATATCTGTGAATATACTATGCTTAGACATAGTAGACTTGGTCATCCTTCTAATCATGTTTTATATATTTTAAAAGATAAATTGAAGCTTGATAACAAGCATATTGAGGAACGATGTGAAGTCTGTTTAAGAGCTAAACATTCTAGGGATCCTTCCCCTTTGAGTGATCATGTTTCAATATCTTTAGGTGATTTTGTTCATATTGATTTGTGTAACGACCCAACCCATTATCCAACCGAAAACACGACCTAAAAAAAATTGTGACACAGTGTATCTGGACGGCGTCCAGTTATCTAGACGGCGTCCAAATGAACTAAATAATTCTGATCAGTTTTACAATTTCACGCGGGCGGAAAACCCGCTTCCCGACACTTTCACACAAAAGCACTTTCACAATATGTTATAATAATTAAAACTAAGAGTTTTCCACAATAAAACCGATTTTTACAACACCGGGCCCACATCGACCCAATTTACGACAAAGTGACCATTTCGATCCATTTTAGTTTTAATACAAAACATAGACCGAGCATGGTGATTGGGGATACGCTACCCAATCCTAATCAAATCCAAAGGCACGTCTTCTAAAGCAACTACGCAAGTCCACTAGTCCCCGCGCTTACCCGAGCCATCACCTCCGCGCAAATCTATAAAAATGTAAACAACGAGAGGGTAAGCTAACGCTTAGTGAGTGAGAATATACTACATACATATATATGCATAAAATGGACACGCCACACAATAATAAGCAAATAACACATACTGGAGTCCATGCATAAAGGCAAACTAATCTAAGCATACCGTACAATCGCTATACAACAGACTAACGATAACAACAATGTGAGTACATGATATTGCTTTAAACATACATATATTTTGACGCAATATCATTTATATTTCATCAGCTTTTACCGAAACGAAGACATTCAAATGTATAATTCACGAGAAAAATGACAAAAGTAAACACGAGCTTGAAGTTTGATAAAACAACGATAAAACGACGGATTTAAACTAAATATGTATCAAGATAATGTTTACCCGAATGAAAGTTCAAGATGATCGAAGAGAAGAGTTCAAATGAAAAGTTCCAAGTCGATATACGTAAACACGGGATCAACAGAGAACAAAACAAAAAAATAAAAATAAGAAAACTGTCGGGTACACTTACGCGGATCGTGTGGTTTTCCACACGAAACGCGTAGTATTTTTTCCCTACGCGTATCGTGTGGGTGTCTACGCGAAACGCGTAATATCCTGTCCAGATTCAGATTCCAAATGCAAATGGGATGGTCACTTTTTCAGTTTAATATTACAACTTCATCAACTTTTCAGCTGTACAGAATTATAAGTGGTGTATACTCAAGTATACCTACTACTCTTCAAATAAAATACAGGATATATTGTGAAGGATGGGGGATATATACAGAGGTACACATATTTTGAGAGGGTACACAATTTACAACACAACACAAATACACATATACAGTTTTAGAAGCACGCAGCAGAAAATAAGAGAAATATTACTTCAACTTATTAATATTTTGATTTTATCAAGTACTCTGTATTAGTATTATTTTCACTTTCAAGATTCAATATTTAGGATAGTTTTAAGCGTGTATTGCTCGTGATTAAGGGCATTATTGTACGTGCTAAAGGGGTATTGTTATTGTAATTTTCTACCGTTTAAAGTAAATGAGAGTGAAGACTTTCGTAAGTATATCTTATTAAAATTATCGTTATCAATTTTTATCGTTATTATTATGTTTGTATATTTATATTTTTACGTTTTCCCTAGTATAATGAGTAGCTAATTTCCCTAGTGTTTGCTTAGATATAGAGCCCCTAGTGAAATGGATTGTTATCATTTGTAAAAATTAAAATGTAACTTTAGTATTTTTAACATTGAGCCTAATTAAAAGAACCATTATTATGTATTTGGATATTTAACCCCTGTCACTTAATTTGTTAGATTAAAATAACGAAAGTTATTTTTATTTATATAAATTAAGCTTCAACATTAAAAGTGATCTAGACGAACTTATAACTAATTTACTAACACTAAATTAAAAGTAAAGTTCGGTGGTTTGGGTAATATCACTAGTCATATAATAGTGAAATTGTAAAAAGGGAAACCGTTATGATTTGGGTTTTGGCGAAGGTCAAAACTGGGTTGGGTCTCAATTTAAATACTTAAGGACTAGTAACTATCTAAATATAATCCAATGAAAATTAGATTTAATTTAGTTAGCCAAAACTTTATATTTATTCGAAAGGAAAATATAAGTTTTATACTAAACATTTTAATACGAGCTTAAACTTAAAACAATCCATGAATCTAGAGGTGACACATTTAAGTAAACACTCCCATTTATATATTGTTAATTATTATTATTATTATTATTATTTACGTATATTTATTCAGTAAAACTAAAAAGTTATGCAACATTATAATTCAGTTTAAACATTACTGTTTTGTCACATAGATTACATCATACGCGGATCGTGTATACATCACACGATACGCGTACGTTTTAAAACATACGCGGAATGCGTATATCATTACGCGAAACGCGTAAGTATTAATACGAGTACTGTAGCAAATAGGTTAAAATCTAGGGTTTTAAATATTTTATTATTATATTTAAGTTATTAATTTATAACTAGTATTTAAGATAATAATTTATAATTAGTAATTAGTTTATAATTAGTTAATTATTATAATTCTTATTAATTTATATTAATTTAATTAAAATATGTTATTTAGTTAATTTAAATAAATTTATATTATAATTGCTCAAAATAAAATTCTAATCAATTAGTTTTATTAAAAGTTATTATTTTATTAATTATCATTTAGTAATAAACTTATTAGTATAATTTCAATTAATTCACTTTTAAGTTAATAATTATTAATAATGTATTCGTATAAATTAATAAGTAGTTCAATTAAATTAGGATTAAGTTATATTTTATTATTATTATTATGTAGTATTATAAAATCCTAATCCATAACCCCTTTAAATAAGTTTAACCTCAAAGACTATTAAAAAAAAAAAAAAATTTGAACACTGTCTCCCTGTGGAACGAACCGGATTTACCAACAAAATAAACTACACGGATAGGACTAGTTGCCTATATATGTTTGAAACCAACCTAAATTCATTAAAATACCATATATACATCAATTCGTGTAACAAAACAACTCAAATCCGTTCATAAATAAAGGTACTGTTTCAACGCATCAGTACACCAACGACGATATGTACCACGCCAATAGGCTACACCTAGAGGGTTAGCTACAACACAACAATACAACAATATATATATCTATATATGTAACAAAGCATAAACCTCCCAAGGTTAACCCTTTAACCCAATACCGAAACCAACTACCAAATACCAAAATGAAGATTGGCCAAACTACACGAGCCTTAGTAAATCCGCATCCACACG
Source organism: Rutidosis leptorrhynchoides (assembly GCF_046630445.1). Taxonomy (NCBI): domain Eukaryota; kingdom Viridiplantae; phylum Streptophyta; class Magnoliopsida; order Asterales; family Asteraceae; genus Rutidosis; species Rutidosis leptorrhynchoides. Next base: position 546,879,280 of record NC_092334.1, read on the forward strand.
AGACTACTATCTTCAATAACACAACAACATCGAGGTTGGCCGAACTACACGAGCCTTAGTAAATCCGCAACCACACGAGATCACTACCTCAATAAGATGACCGAAACTACACGCGTCATCGTGAATTCGCATCCACACGTGATCCACTTTCCAAATCAAAACCCACGGTCCCGGGATTAAAAAATCCACATCATCGGGGTTATCCACATCACAACTCAATATCAACCCTTCGCCATTGGGGTTATATAATCCACATCACAAGCACATATGATAATGTACACACAAATTGTGCACCTCGCCAAAGGTGATCAACCAAAACGCACAACCGTGCCAATTGGACCTATACACAAGTCCATCAAATCCACCTATATGTGAAGTGAGCTCTAATACCGAGAACTACTTCACCAGACCCGCACCCATCCTACACATACATATGCACATAGGATATTAACACTCACCTTATCGCCTTGATGAATGCAACCGAATAAATCCGCAACACGTCAATGGAAAGTACCTATTCCATTATCACAATACAAACAACACAATTAGGGTGGATTTACAAACCAACCCAATTGACCCTTAGTGCAACTTCGACCCAATTGCACTTCCAAGCACAAACCGCGCCCCAAACTAACCAATAATCACTAACACAAGTGAAAATGGTCCTAATACGCCAATTAAACCCAAACACAAGTGTTAAACACTCGTCTTACCCAAATTGACATACAAACCCTAATTTTGACTCATTTCAAAATTAATCAACCAAATACCCCCAAATGGGTTCCAACACTTCCAAAATCACTAACACTAGTGATTTTACCCAATTACAAGTCCTAAATCATGGCCAAGTCGGTTTCCAACCCAAAACCCGCCAACAACAACAATAAACCCGATTACTAGCATCACTAAACTCACTTCATGAGTTTAAATGAGTTTCTCAACATTTTAAGTTCAAACCCTAACTTTGAATCATCAACTCAAACATTGAAATTCGGAGTTAGAACTTACCAATACAACCACAACGTAGCCAAGAACGAGATGAACAACTTTAAAACCCGAGCTTTGGTTAGAATTTGACTCCTTCTTCTCCAAATCAAGCTCTCTCTCTAGATATGGGTGAGAGTGTTTGTGTGGGTGAATGAGATCCACAAATGGCCAATGGATCAGCTTTGAAGGCTCCAAACCGACACCCAAGTGAATTGACCAAAACACCCTATCTAAAACAAGTTAAACAGCTGGCCCATATGTACATTTGGATGGCGTCCCAAATATTGGAGGGCGTCCCACTCTTCTTTACTGGACGGCGTCCCAATCAACTGAATGAGACTGAAACTGAAACAGGGTCTTACAACTCTCCCCCACTTAAATTGGATCACGTCCCCGTGATCTCCATCACTTAACCAACCGGACCAACACTCAATGGTCCTCAAACATATGTTCCAATACGACTTTTGTAGCGAACCGAAAAAATTGTCATTGACGGCGCCGTCTACTTAGGTCCCGTTACGTGGTCATAAGTTTTTAAAATAACGTTTAACCAAAATATGTCGCATTCATTTCAAATGTAAAGATTGTTTCAAAGTTTATAAGAATAGTTTAACCATTAGTTCTGTTACAAAGTTATAAGTACAAATGAAACCTATGCGACACAGTTTAAAATAAAGTCAAAAGACGATCCATATATGCATATATACTCGACATCCAATGCAAGTATCAAAATAATGAGCGGAAGCATGTATCACATATCGTTCAAAGACCTGAGAAAAATAGAGAAATCTGTCAACGAAAACGTTGGTGAAATCGTAGGTTTAAGTAAGTAAGTGAGTAAGTAAAATGAACCATAAGATTTATAACATTTCAATAATAGTAAACCATTCCAAAAATTGTTATCACGAGCACCCAATTATCAAGGCTTAACTTTCTTCCATAGAACCCCATCACAATAGTGTTAGAACATACACTGTTTTTCGAAAATATATTTCATCTGAAGTAACGGTAGCGAACCGTCCGAATGAGGGTTTGTCAAACCCATATGGCCATACAACATAAGTTCTCGCTTACACTCGGAAAGTGTAACTAATGATAATCGAATTGAGGATTTTGTTCTAACTCGTATGTAGAATGTTTATTTTCATACTTGTGTTCACTTTGTAAAATGAAACGTTTATTTTTTCTCATCCCAAATGTAAGTTTAAAAGAGTAAAAGTGGGACTATGATCTCACCTTGAGTGCACGAGTAATAAAGTACTTCACAAGTAAACGTGTGCAAGGAAAATTGCTAGTCTTGACCTAAACAAGTAGGTTGCATCAATAACGGTAAACACGATTGGTCAAAGTTGTTCAATTAGTCATATGGCTCGTTACGACTCGATTAATTAGCATGTGAATCAAATTTGTCAAGTTTCATGCAAGATACAAGTATAAGAGCAACTTAGAATGATTGCATAAGTAATTGGTTAAGTTTGATCAAAAGTCAACTTTAGTCGGGTCAAAGTCGACGAAAAAGTCAACACGTTCGAGTCGGGTCCCGAACTATTATTCTGAGGTTTTTAATCATATATAAGCATGTTAAAACAAGTTACATGTGAATTGGAGGTGCGTAGCATAGTTAGAATTAAATGGTAAACGGCCAACCAAATCAGAACCTGGTAGTTCATCTGGACGGCGTCCAGATGTGAAGGCCTGGATGGCATCCAAGAATCTGGACGGCATCCAGATTAGTGCCCAGGTCCTGTTTTGCTGAAAACACACAAGTGTACGAACCAAACTTTAAACAATCACATTTCGTAAACCGAAAATACTTAGAACATGTATCTTACACCGTTGGAAAGGTATTTTGACGAGGAACACAACTAAACACATTCCATCAAACAAAAACATCATTTACAATAACCAAATCCCGTCGAATGATTATTAAAAGTTCATTATCAAAGTTTCAAGTTCGTAAAACGCATTTCATGATTCGGGAATCCAATTTACACATAGGATATGCCGTTTCGAAGGTAATTAAACATACATTGCAATTAAACAGTTACTAACAATATCTCATGTCATTCAAGCATCAAAAGTTCATTTTAAGTGCTACCAAACCCTAATCAAGAATCAAGAATTTAACAATCATGTTAATGCAAGGTTTTCATGTCATCCAACATACTAAAACGAAGCATATGAAGCTAGTAACACAATTAATACATGAACTTTAACATTTACACAACATTTAATCATCTAAAATCAAGGATTAAGCTAACCCATTTCAAGTGTTCATGCTTGTTACTCATAACAATAAATCGAGCAAAACAAATCACATACACGACATCACAATGAGCCATAGACACTAACTAACACCATTTCAAGTGTATAAAACGGATTTGAGAAATCTAGAGTTTTTAGAAAGTTACCCAAACAAGATGAAGTTAGTATCAAAATGTAGAGGATGAAGAGAGGATTCCAAAAGTACAATAAGATTTGTTGTGAGCTTCCTAGATCGAATTTGGATGATGAATTTGTGTTTGAAGGTTTTGAGAGCAAAAAAGGAAGTAAAAAAAGAGGAAGGAGGTGATGAAATGAAATGTGTGGTGGTGAGGAGGTTACTAGTTAACCAAATTTACCCAAGAGGCAAGATTAGTCCCTCAAGTTTGTAGTCGGGTGCGGGAATTAACCAAACGGATTATTTTGAAATACACGAGAGTACGGAAGACGTTATAATCCAATAATGAAAATATTTAGAACGTTAGCTAAAGGAGGATACGAATCTAGATACGAACGATATTAACAAAAATAAAAAGACGGGCGTTAAAATAATTTAACGAAAAAATGCGGGATGTTACATTACCCACACCTTAAAAGAAATTGCGTCCCGAAATTTAGTTAGAAGTAATAGTCGATGTCTCTTCCTCGAGACCTTGCGTTATAAATTCTACGAATGAGTGAAGGTACTTCCTTTTCATTTGGTTCTCTTTTGGCATTCCAACGAATTTAGATGGTCGGGGTTTTACATTGTCTTAAGGTTTGGTTTTACGATCCATAATTTCAACCGGTTCTCCTATGAAGTGGAGTTTGTCATCAAAGATAAGCTTAACTAGAAGAATAACACGTTCCTGTTCCGCAGGACACGTATCTAAGTTTGTTACATGGAATGTAGGATGAACGGAAACTTAATCGAGTTGTATGATTCAAACGGTATGTAGCGGGTCCAATACGCCCCAAGATTTCAAAAGGATCAATATATCGCAGATTTAACTTCTCTCGATTTCCCGAAACGGATTATACGTTTCCAAGGTGCGGTTTTTCAATATTACGCGGTTACTCACTTAGAATTCGGGAGGTTTTCGTCTATCATTGGTATAACTCTTTAGGGGACTACGGGCCGGCTCGAGCCCTTCTCGGACTAGAACTATCTCAACGGTTGTTTCTTTGAATAAGTTCGGATCCTGTGATTGCTTGTCAATTACTTCGGTCCAACGAATAGGAGAGCAACATTTGCGGTCATATAAGGTTTCGAAAAGTGCGGCGTTAATATACGAGTGGTAACTACCATTGTAAGAGGAATCAACTAAAATCGATAATACAAGTTTGTAACATGTCTTTCCAAGATTTGAATTGTACGTTTCCTTGTTCCGTTGGTTTGTGGATGATACGCAGTACTCATGCTCAAACGTGTTCTTAAAGCTTCTTGTAAAACTAGAAGTGAAACGAGTATTTCGATCCGAGATAATTGACAATGGTACACCGGGTTGGAAAAGGGTTTCTTTAAGATATGTTTGAACAAGTTAGTCAGGGTTCGAAAACGTTTGTTGGAACAAGTTTCTTATCGGCTACTGAAAAATGTTCGTCAGGGCTATTCACCGTCATGGCGAATACTAGTAATACGTGAAGAGTCTCTCTCTCTATTGAGAATTTAGATAAGATGTTTCCTTATACGGAAGTACGAGCAAAAAAGATAGGAGTGAAATGAGAACTTAGAATAGGATGAGTTTACATCTTGAGGTAGCCATATCGCGCATCTAGTGGTCAAATGTTGAGACTTTGTGGGAAACGAGATAGTACACGTAGTAGTATAGTTCGGGGTTAAGTAGATGTTAGCCGTATATCAGAAGCACAAGGATGTTAAGTCAAAGAAGAAGGAGGTATCCTTGGATTGTGTGTTATCTTAAATTCCAGTAATATCAGACAGTAACGGTGAAATATCAGAGTTATGTAACGTGGTACGTGATGACGAGAAGATTGATGGGGTCCATAATTAAGTTTTCCAATTTTTCAGGCAAAATAACGAATTTCGGTTTCATTGATTTCGAGTCGAAAGAGGATGCCTTTCAGGCGTTCACGTAGAAATATTTTCATATTTGAGTTCCATTTTGTGTTACACGGATTTGGCTAATCTGGTTGATGTGGATAATCACGTTCAAGGTTCGGACACGGAGAGGCTTAATTCTTCCCTTATTGAGCTAACGAGGTTAAAGGATGAGCAACACGAGAAAAAGTCGAAAATGAATCTTCGGTAATAACCGACGAGATCTAAGATTTTACGAATACAAGTCTGAGTCGTGAGGGTTTCCCGATTACGTGTGGCTTCGATTTTTGCGAGATTTATTGTAATACCTTGACCACTAACAACATGGTCTAGAAATTGGACTTTGTTTAAGCAAAGTTCACACTTGGAGATTTTGGTATAGAGTTGCTCTTTTCTCAAGAGTTCGAGTGTAAGACAGAGATGTTGTTTGTTTTCTTCTTTACTTAAATAGATTTAGACATCATCTATAAATACGATAACGGATTTGTCTAGATATGTTTGCATACGCGGTTCAGGAGGTCTATGAATACGGACGGAGCCTTAGATAAACTGAATGGCACTAATAGAAATTTATAACTATCGTAGCGAGTTTGGAAAGCGATTTTGGAGATACCTTCTCCCTTAACCCTCAATTGATGATGACCAGAATGGAGGTCGATTTTGGAATACACACGAGATCCTTGCAATTGACCAAGAGGTCATCGGTACGGGAAAGAGGATATCAGTTCTTAACCGAAAATTATTTAGTTCACGATAATCTATACACATGTAAGGAATCATTTTCTTCTTAACGAATAGGTTTTGAGCTCCCTAGTTCTATAGGTATCAAGTCAAAATTCAAATTATCCACCCAATAAGTTTAACGTACACCCTCCGATAAAATTTGTCGGTACGCAATAGTTTTCCGTTGGTCACTTGAATGGCGTAAGTAGTGTCTAGGGAAAGTGGTGTAGTGCAAGGAGTAGGCTTCGAAGCCTTGGATATAAAACATTTATCGACCCCCGAATCGAATGACATGAAACATAAGAGTTGTTGAGAAGAAAACGTACCCGTGGCTAGTTGTCATCCCTGGCATCCTAGGTGTTAATGTTGAAGGCTCATCCGCGCACATTGGGGTATGCTTTCTTCTTTGGACACGCATTCCTAAAATGATCCGGTTGGCCACATTTGAAACAAACACCCGCTTTTGGCGCATTGGGCCCCTTTTGGGCGACGGTAACGGTACTCTTACAAACATGGGCCACATGGCCACTTCCTTGACACTTGATGCAAAATGGCTTGCCACATTTTCCATAATGATGGTTGTGGCACTTGTTGCAAAATGGTTTGATACATTCACCATAATGATGTTTGTGGCACTTTGATATCGCATATTTCATACGCGTTTTCCTTAGCGATATCGGGCACATTTTGGTCCTTTTGAATATGATTTGGTGTTATTTTGATAAGTGTTGTGAAAGTTTAAGTTCTAAGACCAAGGAGATGAAATTTGAAGTTATTTGATGGTTTTAGTGATTGTCTATGGAAACTAGTGAAAGAGATTGGTTCGATTCGAGTTTGGTTCGAAAACGAGTGATTTTATGAGTTTTATAGTCCGGATTCAGCAAAAAGGGGCTGGAGCGCCGCTCCAAAACATGGAGCGCCGCTCCAATAGGCAGGATTTTCAGTTTGAGGGGTTTTGGACAACCAAAGATGAGTTTCCAGTTATATGGAGCGCCACTCCATATGCGGAGCGCCGCTCCACTTTCAACCGGGGTCAGATTTTTACCTATTTAAAGGCCGAATTTTTACCCTAATAATCACTTTTGCATCCAGACGAATTTCAGCAGCTTTTTGACGAAAAAGGGTGGTTTTTGGGAAACCCCAAGATCATTCTAACACATCAATCATTCCGGAAACGTGTCTCGATCCGTTCATCATTCAAGAACACAATCTTCATTAGGTTTAATTCTTATCTTCATAATGAATACTCTTAATTGTTTATTTGTGATTTTGGTTTTAGCCATAGTTGGCTAAGTTTTCAATGTTTGTCTAGATTGAATATTCGTATGTGTTTGGATGATACTTTAATGTTTTATTGATTAATGCATGATATTTATGAGTTTTGATTAAGAACCATTCTTGTGGGTGTTGATTATTGTTACTAGATTGATTAGTGATCTTGTTTGAACAAAGGGAACCCTGTTTCAATTTAGTACACTAGTTTTCAATTGATTTGTCTTAACCAATTAGGTGCTTACTGGACCAAGAGGGTAAACCGGGTAACAAAGATTAAACAAAACATGGGTGAATTGTGTGGAGCGAACGCGTAACCAATTGAATCTTAATCTTATAATTAGTTAATTACTAAGTCACAAACGAAAGAGGTCTTTGGTGAAAGGGAACCCTAAGCCAATAAATCCAAGTTTGACGTGTTTGCTAAAAGAGAACTCTAGGTAAACCGACTCTGTAGTTGCATGTATTGATAAATTGAACTAGTGCTTAATAACAAATCATCCGACACTGCGAATAGGAGATCTAGGCAAACATTCTTTTATCTACTGAATTCAAATATCTTTACTTTCCGTTGAGTCTGCATTTATTTCTATAAACTTAAAATTACAAAAATATTGTTCTTTTACTTTTAATCAATCTTTGATTTGGCTAATCGTTAAATAGCCACAAAACAAACTATCTCGTACTTTCGATTTTCATAGATTAACTTAGTTTATTTTATTGGTTACAATCTTAATTATTACGTTTCAACTGTCCTTGGAACGATTTCGGAATTACCAACTTTATACTATTATACGATCGGGTACACTGCCCGTTAGTGTGTAGTAATCTTTTAACTGGCATTTTCCATTGATAAATAATATACACGATTTTACACATCAAGTTTTAGGCGCCGCTGCCGGGGACAATTGTGTCGAAAATTAAGATCGTTATCTAATTGTTCTTAGTTTAGTTTAGTTTAGTTATAGCTTATTATTTCTTTTCATATATTCTCAGTTGAATCGGTGCGTTTAATCAGTTGTTAGTTGTGATTTCGCAGATAACAGGTAGTGCATGCCACATACGCGTTCTTCTAAGTCTCCGATTCTTCAACCATTTGCAGAACCCGAAAGAGAGTTATTCAGAGCGTTAAGTTAAGAGCAACAGTCTACGGTGGATTCATCTTTTTCTTCGAGTGCTAATATAATTAATTTAGGTAGTAGTTCTGAGACTGTGGTGCCCGATACACCACCTGAAATCAGAGAAGAAGAAGAATCTTACATTTCATTAGATCTTTTCGAGACTAAAGATATGGCTGACCAAGCTGATCAACCGAATCGTCCTCAGACTATGGCAGAAAAGTTGAAGGCCACACGAGGGGGCCAAGGAAATTCGATTACTCAACCGAACATCACTCAGACTTTTCAAATCACAGGGCCGATCCTGAGTTTGATTTCTTTTGACTGCCAATTTCATGGCAAGGATAGTGAGGATGCTAACGAGCATCTTCGTATTTTCAATGATGTTTGCAACTTGTTCAAACTGCATGAGGTTGCCGATACTTCGATCAAGACGAGGCTTTTTTCCTGGACTCTTAAGGGAGAAGCTAAGAGATGGTTAGATAAGCAACCGGAAGGAGCGATTACCTCTTGGGATACGTTGGTAGATAAGTTCTTATCAAAGTTCTTCCCTGTGTCTCGAGCTGCTAGACCTCAAGCAGATATTTCTCAATTCAGACAAAAGAGCAGCGAGACACTATTTGATGCTTGGGACCGTTATTCTAATATTTTACGCTCGTGTCCGCAACACGGGTTGAATGATTTACAAAAGGTCCAGATTTTCTATAAGGGGTGTGACATCCCAACTCGTCAGAGTATAGATCAAGCAGCAGTTGGAACTTTAATGGATAAAACCGAAGAACAGGCACTAGAGATTATTGAAAAGCAAGCTGCTTACACTCACAAATGGCATCAAGATCATGAGTCAACTCGTTCAGCGTCAGTTAAGAGAACAGAAACCACTGGTGCATATGATGATTATGGGTCTATTAATGCTAAGTTAGACAAGTTTGGTAGACACTTGGAGAAGTTGGAGAAGGACATGCATGGTATTAAGGTTGGTTGTGAGTTTTACGGGGGATTACACTTAGGAAAAGATTGTGATGCGGGTTTGACTATGAATCAGAAAGAAGAGATCGCTTATATTAGTCAACAGAACAACAATCAGTTTCAGGGACGTGCGCAGTTTAATAGTAATTTCAACAATCCCTATAATCCTCATGGTAATCAAGGTTCGAGGTTTCAGCCAGGTTCTAGTGGAGGATATCAATAGCAAGCTCCCGGGTATTTTCAGAAACCCCAAGCCGAAGAGAAAAAGTCCAACCTTGAAGCTATGATCGAGAAGCTTGTGATGTCTCAAACTCAGCTTGTTACTGCTGTTACTCAGAACAATGAGAAGAATGATCAAATGTTTCGAAATCAACAAGCAGCTATTCAGAATTTGGAGAAACAAATTGGTCAACTTGCTAATCAGAATAATGAGAGGAAACCGGGGGAGTTACCGAGTAAGACAGATAATAACCTGAAGAATGGGCATGTTAATGCTATCACCACCCGAAGTGGTTTAGCATATGATCCACCGAGGAAGCCCGATGAGTATGATTTGCGAGTACCGTTGGTTAAGGATAGTGAGCCGGTTGTTGTTAGTGAACCGGAGGGGGAGAAGGAGCCGGAATAGGTGATTGAGAAAGTTGTGAGGGTACCGGAAATTGTTGCTGCGAAACCGGTAGTTAAAGAGTATCAACCACCACTCCCATTCCCAAGGAAGCAGAGATTGGAGAAGCTGGAGGCAGGACTTGATTAAAAAAGTTAACATTAATTTGCCTTTTATTGATGTGATTGCAGGTATACCCAAGTATGCAAGGTTTCTTAAGGACTTTCTAACTAACAGGAAGAAGCTGGAGAACGTGTCTTCAGTCAGGTTGAATGCCGCATGCTCAGCGGTAGTTGCAAACAAGCTTCCCTAGAAGCTTGAGGATCCTGGGAGTTTCACCATTCCTTGTTTACTGGGTAATTTGGATTGTATGAGGGAGTTGGAAGATTTGGGGGCTAGCATAAATTTAACGCCCTATTCTATTTATTTTAAGCTAGACCCCGGGGAGTTGAAACCCGCACGTATGGCTATTCAGCTGGCTGACCACTCCATTAAATTCCCTCGTAGAATTATAGAGAATATGCTAGTTAAGACCAGGTCGTTGGTTTTCCCGTTTCGTGGTGGTGGATATGGAAGTGGATGAGAGGATTCCACTAATTTTGGGTTGGTCATTTTTAAATACGGCTAGATGTATCATTGATATGTATGGCCAACAGTTGACCCTTAGGATAGATGATTTGCATGCAACTTTCTCAATCGACCATGCTTTAAAGTACCCTGCCTACACTGATGTTACATGTTATTTTCTTAACACTGTGAATTTCCAGTCTGAGTTTTTGTAGGAATTTCCAGAGTTACAGGGTTCAGGAGAATGTTCATTGGTTGAAATTGATGAAGAGTTGCAGGTTGAGGAGGTGGATATTTTGACCACCTTGATGGAAAATGGCTATGAGCCGACTGAGGAGGAGTTCAAAGAACTCAAACATGATGCGGATTACCGGAGCAAGTCTTCAATTGAAGAACCTTCAGAGTTAGAATTGAAGCCACTTCCAGATCATTTGGAATACGCTTATTTGCAGGAGGAATCTAAGCTCCCGTTAATTATTTCTTCTTCTCTTTCTACAGGTCAGAAAACTGAGCTTGTAACCATGCTCAAGGCCCATAAACCGGCCATTGCATGGAAAATTCACGACATTAAGGGTATTAGTCCCTCCTATTGCACCCATAAAATCTTAATGGAGGATAACTCCAAACCTGTGGTGCAACAACAAAGGAGGTTGAACCCGCATATGCAAGATGTCGTGAAGAAAGAGATCATTAAGCTCCTCGATGCAGGTCTTATTTACCCGATTTCTGATAGTCCTTGGATTAGCCCGGTACACTGTGTACCTAAGAAAGGTGGTATGACTGTTACCACTAATGATAAAAATGAGTTAATTTCCACTCGGACTGTCACGGGATGGCGTGTTGTATTGACTATCGTAAGTTGAACGATGCCACACGCAAAGACCACTTCCCGTTACCTTTCATGGATCAAATGCTAGAGAGGTTAGTGGGAAACAGCTTTTATTGTTTTCTTGATGGTTTTTCGGGCTATTTCTAAATTTCTATCTCGCCCGAGGACCAGGAGAAGACCACTTTCACGTGCCCGTATGGCACATTTTCATACCGACGCATGCCCTTTGGCCTTTGCAATGCTCTGGCCACTTTTCAAAGGTGCATGATGGCCATATTCCATGATATGATAGAGGATTGCATGGAGGTGTTCATGGATGACTTTTCGGTCTTCGGTGACACTTTTGATTCATGCCTTCTTAATTTGAAACGGATGTTGAAAAGGTGTGAGAAGTCTAATCTTGTGCTCAATTGGGAAAAGTGCCATTTCATGGTTCAAGGGGGCATAGTTCTCGGGCACAAGATTTCTAAGGACGGTATTGAGGTGGATCCCGCGAAGGTAACAACTATTAAGAACCTTCCACCTCCCACCGATGTTAAGGGTGTTCGGAGTTTTCTCGGGCACGCCGGTTTTTACCGGCAGTTTATTAAGGATTTTTCTAAAATTGCTAACCCGATGAACATACTCCTCGAAAACGACACACCGTGGAATTTCTCCGAAGAGTGCCTTAAGGCATTCAATCTTCTTAAGGAGAAACTGATCAATGCACCCATTATAATTGCTCCGAATTGGTCCCTTCCATTCGAGCTTATGTGCGATGCTTCTGATTTTGCTGTTGGCTCTGTTCTGGGTCAAAGGGTCGAGAAACATTTCCGACCCATTTATTATGCAAGCAAGACCTTACAGGGAGCGCAATTGAATTATACTACCACTGTGATGACCCGTCCTAATCCACCTGGACGAAGTCTTCAACAACTGGTTCCATTGCGAGGTACAGACCTCTATATGTCTTGAACGACTCCATGTAATATCTTTAAAATGAGCAAATTCACAGCGGAAGACTTAATTTGTACCTGAGAATAAACATGCTTAAAAGTGTCAACCAAAAGGTTGGTGAGTTCATAGGTTTATCATAACAATCATTTCAATATATTAATAGACCACAAGATTTCTGTTTATAAATATATGTACACCTACAAGTGTATAAAACTGTTCTGCTTATGTTGAGGCCTCAGTAACCCACCTTAACAATAATATAATAAGTCATATTCGCAAAGATGGATACGTACACTCGCAAGTGTATAAATAATCCTCGAAGTACTAAACATCCGCCCACTAGCTCTTATGTCTAGTGCAGCGTACAGGATGGGGGTGTTAAGCCCGATTGATCTATCTTTAGGATTCGCGCTTACATGCTCTTATAACATGTAACTAAATTACCTAGCACATCAATCCGCAGAATATCATTTTTAATCACTTGTCTCTATTTCGTAAAGCATTTATAAAATATTGCATGTATTCTCAGCCCAAAATATATATTGCAAAAGCAATTAAAAAGGGAGCAAATGAAACTCACCTAATGTATTTTGTAGTAAAGATACATATGACTATATTGAACAATGCATGGTTGGCCTCGGATTCACGAACCTATATCATTTATATACCTATATTAAAACATATAATCGTAATCGAATTATTGATGTAATTTATATATAGTAGATTAATAAGTTTCATTATGTATATTTTTACTTTATATGTAGATATATTAATATAGTTAAGTTATGTGTATTAAGTATATATTTATATATATATTCTTTATTTTTATGCTTATAACTTTAGTAATGTCATTAAAACTTTTATGTTCATAATCGTAATTATTTTAATGAAAATGATATAGATAATACTGATAACATTAATAATGATAGTTTTAGCAAAAATAATACTTACGTTGATGATGATAATAATAATAATAATAATAATAATAATAATAATAATAATAATAATAATAATAATACAAATAATTATAAGATGATACAAGTGCTAATATTAATGAAGAAATTTGTATTATTTTCATAATATTAATATTAATCTAATTATAGTGATAATAAAAATTCCTATATTACCAATACTAATAATTTTCAAAATTTTAATTAAAATACTTTTATTGATTTTGATAACAATAATAATAATAACAATATTAATTAATGAATATATAATAATAACAATTTTTAATCTTAATCATAATAATAATTGTAATAGTAATCATTTTATTAGTAATATCTAAGTTAATAATAATGTTAAATGATAACTAATACATATTAGTAATAATAATAATAATTATTATATCAACAACAGTAGCAATAATAATCATAATATTGATGATGATAATAATAATAATAATAATAATAATAATAATAATAATAATAATAATAATAATAATAATAATAATAATAATAATAATAATAATAATAATAATGTAAATAAAAGTACCTAACAAAATTAGGTTTGGCCCAAGTGATCGGCCCAAGCAAATGGGTTAGCAGTAATCAGAACACAGATGGTGTGTTCATCGAGCCTTCACAACAAATCTAATCCCACTTTTGATCTTGATGCTTCTGGTCATCGGCAGTAGCAGATTCAAGAACTCGACTATCATTATTACTCGATCAGGTAAGGGCAAATGGCCCGAAAAGGTAACCTATTTTGCCAAATTTGCCAATAAAGGTAATATGACTTTTCCAGATGCCCGAAAAGAATGTTTGTTTTAATTTGGAAGTCGAAAAGGATTATAATTTGAAAAAGTGTTAATTTGAGGTAATTTTTGCTGATGTGGCGTTTTTATTTTATTTTCCTTTGCAAATCGTTGATACACTTTTTCAGCAAAAATTACCTCAATTTAACACATTTTCAAATTATAATCCTTTTCGACTTCCAAATTAAAACAAACATTCTTTTCGGGCATCTGGAAAAGTCATATTACAGCAAAAATTACCTCAATTTAACATTTTTTCAAATTATAATCCTTTTCGACTTCCAAATTAAAACAAACATTCTTTTCGGGCATCTGGAAAAGTCATATTACCTTTATTGGCAAAATTGTCAAAATAGGTTACCTTTTCGGGCCATTTGCCCATCAGGTAATAGGTAATTGGTTCAATTAGACAGGTTCATCCTCTTCATATGAAATTAAAATAACAAAAAATCAAAACAATTCCTCGTTGTTTATAAATTATAATTACCTCATGAAAGATGTTAGGAATTACCTTCTTACTACTCGTACTTCATTATTCATTCCAAATTCAAAATACGTATTCGAATTTAAAGAAGAATGTATAAGTTGACTTTTTGTCTTCAAACTTTGATTTCGAAATTAATAATCAATTGGAGGAATTAAAGGTTGAATCCTTGCAGATAGTTCGAATAGATGAAGCTTAATGCATTTGCAAATTTTAGATTTTCGAAATTGGTTTAAATTTGAGTTCTTGAGAAAATAATACACTTACAGAGTGTTCTTGCTTATCATCTGTATTTTTCTTTGATTTTTAAATACCCTTTTTACAATTTATAGTAGAAGGTACAGATATAATGTATATATGATGATTTATACAGTAATAATATTCAACTAACTTTGTTTTGTAGTTTGAATGAGTCGACAGAAAGTGGAAGGAAGAACAGAGAAGGAATAAGAAGCTGTAAAGTTTTATATTTTGTTAACTCTTTTATTGGCAGTCTACATCCTATAACATACCACAAATAATTAATAGACAGTAATAAGATTTGAGATTAGTTGTATTGTTATGGTGATGACTCGACAGGATATTACCAGAAGGACAGAATCGAATAAAAAAATTAAAGGGGATAGGGACTGCAACAGATTTTTGATTCCTTCTGTTTGGATTCGTATTCATCCATAGCTATATATGTATCTACCGTATTTTTATAGATATATACCAGTATATGTATTTGGTATGTATACATATTGTATTATGTATATATATATATATATATATATATATATATATATATATATATATATATATATATATATATATATCTGATTATAATCTAATAAACATATACTTGTTTTATTAATAAATTTAATACTAATAATAAATATATAAATAATATCAATAATAATAATAATAATAATAATAATAATAATAATAATAATAATAATAATAATAGAAACATAATAATAATAATAATATAAATGAAAATGAAAATTTTATTAAAATTATACTAATAGTAATAATAAGAATAAGAGTAATGATAACGATAATATCTGTTAATTATACAAATAATATTTTAGATATATCATGTTATTGGCATCAAATTTCATATTTATATTTTTATATTATAATTAATAATATTAATAATACAGATATTAATATTAATGGGAGTAATAATAATAATATTAATATAACTTTTACCTTAACTTGTAATTATATATATTAATGTTTTAATCTATTAATTATGTAATATTTACTAGTTATATAACATATATATTATATATATAATAACATATATATATATATATATATATATATATATATATATATATATATATATATATATATATATATATATATATATATATATATATATATATATATATATATATATATATATATATATATATATATATATATATATATATATATATATATATATATATATATATATATGTATGTATATATATATATAAAATTATATATATTCATTTTAATAGTAACTTAACTATCCTATTAATTATTTTGTATCATAATTTACGTATTTAATTCAAATGCTTAAATTATATTTTATAATCTCATACTATTACATATACATACATATATATATTTATTTATTTACAACATTTATTCGTGAATCGTCGGGAATTGGTCGAAGGTTAACTGAACATATGAACATAGTTCCAAAATTTTCGAGACTCAATATTACAGACTTTGCTTATCGTGTCGAAACTATATAAAGATTAAGTTTAAATTTGATCTGAAATTTCCGGGTCGTCACAGTACCTACCCGTTAAAGAAATTTCGTCCTGAAATTTGAGTGTGATTGTCATAACTGACAATAGGTATGTTTTCATGACTCATATAAGCTGATAAATAGAGTTTTATTACCATTGAGTAATAAAGATAAAAAAAATTCAATTATTCGAAGAGTACGAATGAAGCTATCACAAAAGAGTGAAATGAGTAGATGCAAGTTTGTCTTAATCAATGACGTAGTCATGGTTGATTTTCCGGAATTTAAGGGATTTAAAGAAAATCTTCGTAATCTGAATAAGATCTGATTCTTTGGAATTTAAAGAAATTAGGATCCTCTCTAGTTGTATGCGATAATTTGTTTCAATTGCTCTGTCGGATATTTTACTATAAATCCACCCTTTTCATTTCCTTTATATGTTGAAGTTCGATCCTTTTGTTTTCTCTTCCTGATTTTAAATAGCAAGTAATGGTTCAGAATTCGTAGATATGATGTTTCGAATGAACATGATTAATGTTCTAGGAGAAATTATAACAGCACGATTTTAATTGGTTAAATTACCAGTATTCTTGAGAAAGATAGAATTATCCGGAAGATATCTTCTCGATATGTTTAGGGATTAGATAGAATGTAAGAGTCGTGTAACATGGCACATGATGACAGTAGGGTCTGTGAATCATCACGTTCCATTAGAAACTCAGCATAACTTACTGTAATATAATCACGTTGATCAAGTGTCATTATATTATACTAACTCAAGCTTCAGTTTCCAACACTACTTCAAAATCATTCATAATTTAAACTTGAAGGTTTACAGAATATAGAAACTAAACATTTTCCTTTATGGTGTAATACAGATGACGTGAAAAGATAACTGATTTCAGATAAAGATAGTTATGAAAATATCTTCAGAAATATCGAAGATATTTATGACGATATTTTGGAACTTCAAAGATCGAAGGTTGATGAAGAAAATCCTTTCGCAAGGATTTAGAATAAATAAGGAGCAAGATATTCGTTAAAGAGTTCATCAGTTATAGAATCATCTGAATTCGTTAAGTACAGGTTTAGTCCTTGTAATTTATCCACAGTCTCCTTTATAGTTTGCTCAATCCGTTTTTCAGTACCAAATTTTCTATCGAGCATTCCCAACACTCCATACTTTATCATCAAACTCTTGGCCATTTAGGCCATCTACAATTTTATTGTTTCGTCTGCATTTAATGCAGCTATATGTGAATCGTCGGTTATCAATTTGAGGTGTTTTCAGGAGAATTGTGTTTTTAGATGATTAAACGCTGATGGTAATATGGTGGAATATAAAAGGTTCTCCGGTAACAATAAATGAGCACGCATATATATCAAGATTATAATAAGGTTGTTTTGAATGAAAAGTCGAAGTTGTCTTGCTGGAGCTGTGACAATATTGGGTATTTTGAAAAGGAATTGCAAAGTTATTTCTGATAATAACAACGCCAAAAGAGCTAGCACAGATACGTGTTAAACGTTTACTCAGGTTCCTAGTGTTTTCAAATGCATATCTATATTCATCATTCTTTTTTTCTGTATATGGAGTGCGGTTGGTTCGTCCTCTCGACTGAAGTGTTTTCAAGAATCATGAAAGGCTTGAACGCAGATTGTAATTGTCAAGATACAAATGAGGTTTAAGATGAATTCAAGTGGCAAACTTGAAGAATTGTTTAGTTTCATATGTTATAATCAATATTTTAATTCATATTTAATTGTCCAATATTATTAGTCCACAGTCGATACTCCACAGTTGACAGTCCAATAATTCATATATAGTTTAATATATAATATACGAATTAATTAATACGTATCGTGACCCGTGTACATGTCTCAGACTCAATCACAACTCAAATTATATATATTATTGTAGAATCAACCTCAACCCTGTATAGCTAACTTCAGTATTACTGCATATAGAGTGTCTATGGTTATTCCAAATAATACATATAGATGCGTTGATATGATATGTCAAAACCTTGTATACGTGTCCCGATATTTAAAGTGCGTAAAATAAATAACAGTAATTAAATGACGATAAATAAAATTGCGAGAATAGGGGTACTCATTTTTGTAACGCCTAAATGGAGAAGGTATTGAAGCGATATGGAGTTCTCCATAAAGTTTCTACTTCATACCATCCCCAAACGAGCGGACAAGTTGAGAATACCAATCGAGCTCTTAAAGGGATTCTTGAGAAAACTGTGGGGTCAAATCCGAAGGAGTGGACGAATAAGCTCGATGAAGCTTTGTGGGCGTTTTGAACCGCCTACAAAATGCCAATTGGTACCACTCCTTATTGGTTGGTTTATGGAAAAGCGTGTCATATCCCGTTGGAGATTGAACATAAGGCGATGTGGGCACTTAAAAAGTGCAAATTGGACTTGAAGGAAGCCGGACGCCTGAGGGCGGGGCAATTGAATTGGCTTGGTGAATTACGCCTTGATGCGTATGAGAATTCGTTGATTTATAAAGAGAAAACCAAGCAATGGCATGATAGAAGGTTAAAGGGTCCGAGAGAGTTTAATGAGGGCGATCGAGTGCTCTTGTTTAACTCTAGATTGAAGCTTTTACCGGGAAAACTTAAGTCTCGGTGGACGGGACCATTTGAGGTTGTTAAGGTGTACCCATACGGTGCGATTGAGTTGAAAAATGCGAGTGGTACTACCTTTAAGGTAAACGGACATCGAGTGAAGAAATATTTTGATGATCCATTGGAGACTGATGACGGGGTTCACGTTGAACCCGATCCTAAGGTCACTTGAAGTTGGTAACGAGTCTTGTGAATGACTCGGTAATAAACTTCACATTGTTGTAGAGTTTGTATGTTTTTGTGCTTGTTTGACGATATGTGTAATATGATCTTGCTCGGCTTTTTGTTTGGGTTATTGGTTGGATTTTATGATGAGTAAATGGGTTAAAATGGCTTTAAAATGCGAAATTTTGGATTATCAGTACCTGGAGCGCCGCTCCAAACCATTGAGCGCCGCTCAGATGGTGCGTACCTGATGTACCAGATGTTTAAAACCCCTCGACATGGATTCTATGCCTAATGGAGCACCGCTCAACCTTTTAGAGCGCCGCGCCACATCTGGAGCACCGCTCCATTTGTCTGTCGGGCAGGGGCAGTTCGTTTTTAATATAAAAAAATCCCATATTTACAACCACACAATGGAAAATGGGTACCAGCTGTATTTTACTCCCAATTCCTTCATTCTTTACAATTTCCTAACACTTACAAACACCTACATCTAAAAATCCTAATTTTCAAGACTTCAAATTCTTGTTCACTTAACTTCATATCCTGCAAGAATGGTTAACCCTGAGGTCCGAATTTGTTTTCTATCTTACTAATTTCATCTAATTGTGTGTATTAACATGCTTAATCTTTGATTTACATGATGAATTAATGTGGGGTTTGTCTAATTGGGGTTTTGTGTTCTAATTAGTAATGGGTTTTGTTAGATTGTGCTTATATGCTTTGATTTCATGATTTAATTGGTGTTTTTGGAAGTTCTACTTGATACTAGGGTTTGTATGTTGAGGATCCTAATTTGTAAGAGATAGAAGAGTTGTTTACTTGAAATTGTTCTTGTTTTTAAATTGTTGGTATGTTCATGAGCTAGTGTGGGGTTGTGTTCATATGGGCGGGTCAAATCGGTTTGAATGAATTGAGCTATATCTAATTTATTTATTTAAGATGCCATGCTAAAAGAGACCTAACTTGTGTTTTGTGATGAGATGAGTAGTTTGATGGTAGTTGTTTGAATTGGTGTGAGTTTACAAAGATGATGAACTTCATTGGATTTGGGAAAGTTACAAGTGTTATGAGTAGTCATGTTTGACATGTTTGGTATAGTTGTTGTGTTGCTATGTTTTAAGAGCTAATTTGATATGTGTAGATTTGAGTTCTTGGCATGTTTACATGTGTTACTTGGTTAATTTGTTGATTGTTTTTAAAGTGACTTAGCATGTAACATGTTTTGGTTGTGTTGGGACTTTGGTGCTTATTATTTTGACTAACACTAACTTTTGAGTTTGGTTTTTTGGTTTCTTTATTTGTTTCATTTGTGTAGAGATCGCGAGGCGACACTAAACCAAGACAACCACCAAATAATCCGGAGCTATGGTTGTCACAAATTACGAATAATGAGGAATTAGAAGAATGTTTTACACTTGTTAGCGCCCGTCCGATCGAACGGACTTTTTATTTGGATTGGACGCAACTCACAGCAGTGGGTAATAATATTGTCAGGAGATTGCGTCAGTATTTGTGGGTAACATACGCAGGGCAAGAACTGAGGCCATATGAAAGGCTGTTTGAAATATGTGAAGATGTGTTTGAACAGTTGACTATCGAGTTCTTTTCTACAGTGAGTTGTCGACATCGAGCCTCTCCAACTGAGGCAGAGTTCTTGACATTCAGGTTAGGCAGTTTAGAGCGGAACAAGAGTAAGATTGGGGTAGCTCGGGTGTTAGATTTATATCCCGAGTTAAATGACAACGATTTAAAGTGGTTTTTGATTCAGTGCAAAGTGTTTGGGCAGGAGGTGTTTAGTGAAAGTGAATATTTGCCAACAGTGGTGAAAGATACTGCAAGTCCGTTTAGTTCAAGTCAAAGTGTTCAATCAATGCTTCGACTTCCGGAGGGCCGGATTATTTTTAAGATGATTGCTACTATGTTTATGGCTAGGGGAAATGCGAACAAAATTCAACGAAGGGATCTTTGGATTCTTCAACAGATTAAGTTGAGAGCAAGGATTGACGTCCCGTGTATGTTAGGAGCATGGTTTCAAGAGATTGGTACAGATAAACGAATAGAACGCCCGTTGTTAGGTGGGCATTTGGTTACTAGATTTGCTCGGGCATTTTCGATCCCGACTAGTAGGTGTGATATAGTGGGAGTTGAGGCGATGCCCACTAATATTCTGTTTTTCTCGAAAGCTGAGTTTATTTGAAGAGGTCCACAAGGTTGGGTTTTGGTGGATGATGATGAACAACAACAACAACCAGGAGATGGGGCTGGACGTGGTCGTAGACGTGGTGTTAGTCGATCCACGTATGAGGCAGGTAGCTCGAGTGCTGCGAACGTACAGGGTACGTGGTCAATTGGTGATGAGAGTTGGAATTTGTTGGTTAACAGTGTAGACGGTCTTCATCTGGAGTATAGGGACCGCAGGTCAGCGTATGATGCTCAGGTTGAGCACAATCAGCGGATGTTAGAGGAGTAGCGCAGGCATAACGAGGATATGCGGGTCTTGCACCAGAATAGTTATGGTACGATTAACACGGCGCTGGGATAGTTTGGAAAAGAGATGGGTCATTTGGGAAAGCGTGTTGACAAGGTAGAGTATGATGTTAGGGGAATTCGGGCCCACAATCAGTGGGAGGTTCATCAGCGACAAATTCAGCTACAGATGCTTCAGAACTGCGGACTACCATTCCTGATTATACATCAGTTACTCCTCCGAGACCGGATCCTTCATATGACCCATACCAAGCGTGTCAGGATACTTATGGTGTGGATTGGGACCCGTTCAGAGACTTGTGGCTGAGGAATGATTGATTTGTTGCGCATGTTTATGTTGTATTTGTTTGAAACTATTTCCTTTTCATTTGGTCTGTACTTGAATAATTTTATTTTCTGTTTATGTACTTTGAAACTTATTTGAGGGACAAGGCATTTCGGCATCGGGTGGTGCCTCCTTGTCATGTTATGTAGTTCGTTTGTTTTATTTTCTTAGGTTTGTTGGTGAATTGATTTTTCAAGTCTGGCATTAAGTTCAGCAAAACTGCATGATTGATGATATTGGTGTGATGATCGGGAATGGACGATGTTCTTATGCTGGCAGTCAGTTCAACGCCATCTGTCACTGGCATTCCACGATCAGTGGTTAAACTCGATAAGTTTTTATATTTTCTTTCTCACATAACCCTTTCGATTTTTATCTAATTTTTGATCTCAAGTGATGGGGACATTACTTTATCTCAAGTGTGGGGTGGGGGATGTAAAATCTCTCGAGTTGGTTGTTAATGGAATCATTATCATATTAGTTTTGATTTAAAAAGACTTGATGTTTCACGGGATTTGGTCGTAAAAAGAAAATGAAAAAATTAGGAGTAAAATAAAAAAAATAGAAAAGTTAGTTTAAAAATAAAAAAAAATAAAAAAGTAGAAAAACAATTGAAAATTCGGCCAAAACCTTTATTCTGAAAATTGGCTTGGTATTTTATGGTATATTTCGTGTTTTCAAAGAAGCCAAAATTGTTCCACATGTTCATTATTTTGGACATGAAATCCTACGAGTTCGGAGAACTCAATAGTAGGTCACCTGTACCAAAATGGGTGTAAACCGTGAGAGAGCGGTGATTGCATAGCGTGATTGTGACCGAATCACGTGCCAGATCACAAACTTTTGGTTACTTGATATAGCAGACTTCCGAAACTATATCATTTTATTATTACATCATTCAATGGTGTGATACTGTGGGAAGAGGAGCCTAGAGCTTCACCAGTGTTGTCCTTTTTAGGAACAATAGCTACGTGCTTGTGTTTGCTTAGACAACACAACCCATAGCCGAAAGCTATGGCACCTACAGGTTTTTGGGATTTAAACCGAGTGTCAATTGAAATAGATTGGCACTCCCGAGTGACTCAGATCCACTCATTAAGGAATAAAGTCTTTCGACCGTTTCACTTGGTACGTATACCTCTTAAGCGATACCATTTCATTACCCATCATTTCACAATGAGGTACTGTTAGAGGAGAAAGTCTTGAACTTTCAAAACATGTTCATTATTTTGAATGTGAAATCCTACATGAACATAAAAATTCATACGTAGGTCATCTGCACCAAGGCGGGTGTCAACCGTATGAACGGTGATAGTGGCGTGTGGTCGAAACCAGACCATGCGCTAGATCAAAAACTTTAACATGGTGATCCTCATTGTTTCTCCTAACAAGGACAATGTTGCACCTGACCACTTTATTTAACCACATAGTGAAAGGACCCATCCTAATCCATCCGGACGAAGTCCATATCGATTATAAACGTTTCACAATAGTTGGTTACATCGCGAGGTACTTGACCTCTATATGATACATTTTACAAACATTGCATTTAAATTTGAAAGACAAACTTTCTTTACAACGAAAATTGACGGCATGCATACCATTTCAGAATATATCCAACTATAATTGACTTAATAATAATCTTGATGAACTCTACGACTCGAATGCAACGTCTTTTGAAATATGTCATGAATGACTCCAAGTAATATCTCTAATATGAGCAAATGCACAGCGGAAGATTTCTTTCGTACCTGAGAATAAGCATGCTTTCAAGTGTCAACCAAAAGGTTGGTGAGTTCATTAGTTTAACATAAATAATCATTTCATGATTTTAATAGACCACAAGATTTCATATTTCCATTTCTCATAAACATACGTCCCATGCATAGAGACAAAAATATCATTCTTATGGATTGAACACCTGGTAACCGACATTCACAATATGCATATAAGAATATCCCCATCATTCTGGGATCCTCCTTCGGACATGATATAAATTTCGAAGTACTAAAGCATCCGGTACTTTGGATGGGGCTTGTTGGGCCCGATAGATCTATCTTTAGAGTTCGCGTCAATTAGGGTTTCTGTTCCCTAATTCTTAGATTACCAGACTATAAAGGGGCATATTCAGTTTCGATCATTCAACCATATAATGTAGTTTCGATTACTTGTGTCTATTTCGTAAAACATTTATAAAAGCGCATGCATTCTCAGTCCCAAAAATATATATTGCAAAAGCATTTAAAAAGGGAGTAATGAAAACTCACCTAATGTATTTTGTAGTAAAAATACATAGAACGACATTGAACAAGTATAGGGTTGGCCTCGGATTCACAAACCTATATCATTTGTATATATATATTAATACATATACAGGAAATCTCATAAATTTTCCTTTATTAATTATATATTATTTATGTGTTTGTAGTTTATATAATTTATACTAAATTCCATTTAAAATATATACATATATTATATCTTAAAGTATATGTTATATTTACTTATTTTATATATATTAAGATGGTTAAAATTTATACATTTAGTTATATTGATATATCCACACATATATACATAATTGTTTAGTATTATATTTATAAATTAGTAGTTTGTTACATGTAAGTTTATATATATATATATATATATATATATATATATATATATATATATATATATATATATATATATATATATATATATATATATATATATATATATATATATATATATAAATATTAATAGGTTTGTTATATATAGTTACGTGTAATACTGATATAAGTATAGTATATGTAATAAGTATATTTTATAAAATAAAATAAAAATGATAATTTTGTTATTATTTGGTTACTAATACACATAATAATAACTTTATTAATAATGGTAATATTGATAATAATAAATATTATTTTAATGATGCTTATGTTAATAATGATAATAATAATACTAATAACAAAAAAAAATGATACTAATACTAATATTTAAGGAAAATAATAATAAATTTTATTAATTTCAAACTACTAATAATAATAACAATAACGTTCCTAATTATGTTAATAATAATAATAGTTATATTTAGTAGCAACCATAATAATATTACTTTTAATTATTTTAATGAACATATTACTAGTATTGATAATAACAACTAATAATAACAATAATTGATAATAATAATAATACAAATAATAGTAAATATAAAGGGTTACAACCTTTGATGAGAAGTCAAAAAAAAAAAAAAGCTGCTGCAGGTACTCGAACCCACGACCTGTCAATAACACAACACCTCCCACAACCACTCTTCCGTTTCATTCATTCTGACTTAAATCGCACAAATAAATATATAGCTCGTGCGTCTGTTTCTTTCCTTATTTTCTCTAAACTCACCGAAACCATCCAGTTTTATGTATCTGGCCCATCTTTTATTTCAGCCCAACAATCAAATCAGTCCATTTGTTTCGTCCATTAACTAATTAAAGAAACCCAATGTAAAGTCTATTAATAGGAGGAAGCCCAAGTTGTTGAGTGGTCCAAATAAAAAATCTCGTTCATTGATCCAGTAAAAAAAATAAACGATAGGCATGTATTAACAGTCGAAGGTATACCGTAAGGTTCAGATTGGGTTTGCTTCGAATAGGGAGAGAACCGACAGATTCATCATCATCACGTATCATCATCTTTATCTCATCATGTTATCGATCAACATATCATCATCTTTATCTCATCATATTATCATCGTCGTGACACTATGGTATTTAATCATAATCATCATCAATATTTGTAAGTTCAAATGCGTATGGCAGCAACAACAATAGCTTAAATGGAAACAGCAATTTTGCTGTAGCAACGAACAACAAGAAAAGAAAAAAAAATAAAGGGTTCGGTTGTGTGGTGTTTTAACGTGGTTCGAATAAACAGAAAAAGAAGTAAAAACCATGGTGACGGTTGACGAAAGGGTTGAAGTAGAAACAGTTTATAGTGACAGTAGGAAAACGATATAGTTGGTGTTTCACTAGCAAGTTTAGGAGGGAGAGAGAGATAAAGAGAGTGGTTGATGATGGTGATCGTGAGATGGTCTCCGGTGGTTTATGATGATCATGTACGAGTGTTGGGGTGGAGATGGTGAAACCTTGGTGGTTGTGGTGATGGTTATATGGGTGACGATATGGATTAATCAAATGGATGAGATGGTTGTTTGTTGGTGGCTTTGACAAAATAGTGATGGGTTTGATGATTGAGGTTCATGATAGTTTCAATTGTATTGCAGGTGGTGGTTTCGTTGAGTGTCCAAAGTTGATCGTGGTGTTATCATTCGAACAAGAACTAACACTAGTTGTTGAACGGTGTGTGTTTGATCCGAACAAGAGACGAGAAAAAAAAATAGTAGCATCTAATAGATGCAGCAACTTTTAGTAAGGGTTGTTCAATGATGGTGTACATGTGTAGTCTTGCTTGTAGACAGTAGCAACATGAACTACTAGGTTTGAGTTTGGTTTAATAACTTAATTTGTAGAACTCAAAAGTTGTGCAGTATAGTGGATAGTTGGTGGTGATAATCATGCAATATGTTTATATATAAATATGAGTTCTCCCACTTGTATGAAATATCAACGGAAAGATAATAATAATAATAATAATAATATAATAATAATAATAATAATTGAAACTAGAAAACATGTGCGATGAATAATTAGCCGCCTTCTACCGACAGTTGAATTACGGAATGCTAAATCGTGCTCCGTTGAATAATCAGTGGCGGATAAAGGTCGTTAGAAAAATACCAAATTTTTAAATTAACTATCTTTATTTATTTCAATCATTATGGCGTAAAATTCGATCCTTAATCTATTAAAAAAAATTACATCAACTGTCCCTCTCATTTTTGGGTAAAATATAAAAAGTTTTAAAACTTAATCAATAATTCCTAAATACACTTTTAATAAGCCTAAAATTTATAGAACTCATTTTCGGATCACCGTTTATTTTAAAATTACATAAGTTTGAATTTAACTTGCTTAATATCAATCGAAACATCAAACGAGTATTACAATCATCTAATATTTATTTTTAATATACTTTACATATATATATATATATATATATATATATATATATATATATATATATATATATATATATATATATATATATATATATATATATATGTATTTATTTTAGTAATAATATTATATTTTATTTTTATTTTACATAGTTAACTAAAGCATATAATATTTTAAATTTAGTATTCAAATATATAACTATCTATATATATATATTGAAATATATATTTATCTATTTACAAATAGTTGTTCGTGAATCGACGAGAACAGTCGAAGGTCAAATGATTATATGAACATCGTTTCAAAATTTTCTAGACTCAACATTACATACTTTGCTTATCGTATCGAAATTATATAAAGATTAAGTTTAAATTTAGGCAGAAATTCCCGGGTCGTCACAGTACCTACCTGTTAAAGAAATTTCGTCCCGAAATTTGAGTGAGGTGGTCATGTCTAACAATAAAAATGTTTTCATGACAAATATGAGTTGATAAATGAAGTTTTCATCATTATTGATTAATATTGATAAAATACTTTGATTACTTGATGCGTACGAGGGAAGCTATCACAAAAGATCGAGATGAAGAAATGGAGATTTTTCCATGACTTTTGACGTAGTCGCGATTGAATTCCGGAATTCAAGGGATTTAAAGAAAATCTTCTAAATCTAAAAGATTTGATTCTTCAGCGAGTAAGGGGAATTAAGATCTCTATAATTAAATACGATGATCTGCCTCGATTACTCTGTCTGACATTTCCATTATAAATTAAACTCTTCCGTTCCATTATTCTCACCATTCCTATACTTTCCTTCTTGTTTTATACATGCAAAAGATTCTGAAAATGTTTAATCCAGTTCTGATCCTTGTCCTCATCCTTACTATCTCAACAATCATTCTCCTTTTCCAACTTCCACCAGAGGAATCTGCTTTCTTCTACTTCGCCCTTGGGATTATAATGTTTTTAATTCTCCCGTGTATTTATGTTGCTATAAACATTGATATATACGGTTTGTAATTTATGTGTTGCTATCGGAATTTATATTCTCCCTTAAATTTCAAAGCTCTATGCTTTTGTTTTCTCTTCCCGACTTCAAGTCAAGCGAATAATGGTCCAGAATTTGTAGATATAGAGTTTCGAATGATTATAATGTTCTAAGCAGGAAGGAACGTGATAACACGATTTGATTTTTAAATTTATCAACATCACGGAAGATAGAACCATCAAGAATACATTTTCTTGATTTGTTCCGGAGTTAAGTAGGATGAAAGAGTTATGTAACATGGCACATGATGACGTTATGATCTGTGAATCATCACGTTCCATTTAGAAACTCAACATGACTTACTGTAATATAATCACGTTGATCAAGTGTCATTATATTATACTAATTCATGCATCAGTTCTCAACATTACTTCAATAACATTCATATTTTAAGCTCGAAAGTTTACAGAATATAGAAACTAACAGTTTCTATATGATGTAACACTGATATCATGAAGAGATTAATGATTTCAGATAAGAATACTTATGAAAATATCTTCAGAAATATGGAGGATATTTATAATGAAAGATACGATGATATCTTGGAATTTCTATCGATGGACGATGAAGAAGATTTATCCGTAAGGGTTTAGATTCGGAAGCAAGGTATTTGCTAAAGACTTCATCAGAAATAGAATCATTTGGATTCTTTGAAGTCAAACTTATTCTTTGTGATTTGTCCACGGCTTCCTTCATAGTTTCGCATAATCCGCTTTTCAGTACTAAATTTCTATTGAATGTTTTCAATATAATGATACACAGGAAGCACGAGAAGGTATATAATTTCGGACGAGAATATTTATGAAAATATCCTCAGAAATATCGAAGATATTGATGATGATATTTTGAAATTTCTATGTTCGATGGTTGATGGGGAAAGATTTTCCGTAAGATTTTAACATGACTTCGGAGCAAGATATTCTCTAAAGATTTCAACGGATCCAGAATTATCTGGATTCTTTGAATATAGGGTATAGTCCTTGTATTTTTCCTTGGTCTCCTTCGTGGTTAGCTCAATCCGTTTTTCAGTTCCAACTTTTCTGAGATTTTCCAACATACTATTCTTTATCATCAAACTTTCGAGGATTAAGGTCGTTTTACGGTTGTCTATGGTTTCTGCTGCTTCATTCAGCTTTTTCAATATTCAGAGTATTGATTTGTGACTGAGTGCTTTTCAGAATTTCAGAATAAGAGATCATAATTCTAGGAGATAAATGTCATACATATAACTGTTGATGTAGATATGCTGTGAGTTTTCAATGTACTGATTGCTGATTCTTGGTAACTGTTATGGCAGTTCTCGTTACAAGATGCGGATGAGTATATGATAGGGTTTCAATGAATAAATATAATGATTTGTCAGGGAGATTTAAGCCAAAAAGCAACGAGGTTGCTGGTACGTCTACTGGTAATATGGTGAAATATAAAAGAATTCTACGGTATCAAAAGGGTAATCGTATATATCAGGATTATAGTAAGGCTATTTCGAATGAAAAGTCGAAGTTGACTTGCTGAAGCTGTGACAAAATTGGCTACCTTAAAAAGGGATCGCAAAGTTATTTTTGCTAATAAATGTCAAAGGATCTGACGCGACTACGTGTTAAACTTTTACTCAGTTGCCGAGAGTTTCTCAGGTGCATAACTATATGCATAAACCTTTCCTTCCATAGATGAAGTGCGGTTGATTCATCCTATCGATTGAGGTGTTTTCAAGAATCGTGAAAGGTTTGAACGCAGATTTGTAATTATCAAGATACAAATGAGGTTTAAGATGAAATCAAGTGGAAACTTGAAGAATTGTTTAGTTTCATATGTTATAATCAATATTTTAATTCATTTTAATTGTCCAGTGTTGGTAGTCCACAGTTGATATTCCGCAGTAACAGTCCAGTAATTCATATATAATTTAATATATAATATTCGAATTGATTAATAAATATCGTGACCCGTGTACATGTCTCAGACTCGATCACAACTCAAAGTATATATATTATTTGAGAATCAACCTCAACCCTGTATAGAGAACTCGATCATTACTGCATATAGAGTGTCTATGGTGATTCCAAATAATATATATAGATGCGTCGATATGATATGTCAAAACCTTGTATACATGTCCCGATATTTAAAGTGCGTAAAATAAATAACAGAAATTAAATAACGATAAATAAAGTGCGTAAAGTAAATAATAGAAATTAAATGACGATAAATAAAATTGCGAGAATGTAACTTGCGATAATTAAATTGCGATAAATAAACTGCTATAAATAAAAATGTAATCAGTTAGCTAGGAACAGTTAGCTAGGATCTTGTTAGCGTGGTTTCTTAACAAAATTTCATGTTGTTAATTAGTCTGTTTCTAATCAATTTTTATTGTGTTTATTATTTCTTCATTATGCCACTTGTTGGATTCTGGTAAGTCAAAATCCAAATATGAAATTGAATTTGAATGAAAATGGTTATTCTGTGGTGAACGGATTCGTATATCGGTAGATGTAAATAGGATAGTAAATGACTGTTGAATCAGATTCGAAGAATTTACAGTGTAACTTATTAATGCCAAATCTAAATATTCCTCGGGTATTACCTACCCGTTAAAATATTTTCACCATTAACAGTTTGTACGATAAAAATTTTAATTACAATCTTTATGAAAACATATATACATATATATTTTCTTCAGACGTAATTATGAATTTATTGAGTCAATGTGATATTAAACTCATTTGGTTTACCATTCGAACTAGGATACATAATCTCTAAAACATTTAGAGATTACTTAATCGTCATGAAGAACGAAGATAATCGATGTAGAACGATACATAGAACGATGATTATACTCGAGGTACATAATGAGATGTTGAGGCATGGATTGTTGATTGTACTGGTGCTGTTACTGATGGTACTGTTGGTGCCGATGATGTTGCTGAAGCTGGTACATTTTGCACCATATTCTCCGAATTGATTATTCGAGCGTGAAGTTCGTTGACTTATTACTCCAGGATGATTGTCGATCGGAACGAGTGGATGAATAAGGTTCAGAATTGTGGATAGAATATAATCTTGTAGAGTTACCCTGGAAATGAGACTGAAAATGGTGTCTCGAACAGGTTCGCCGGTAAACGCTTCAGGTTCATTGTGAGGTGAATTCGATTGGTGGAAGGGATTGCCTTCTGCGCGTTTCCATTAATTAAATCGTCTACGACCCCATCAAATGAATTGATAATGGCTGATTGGTTGATTCATGACGATGATGCTGTTTTTGAAGTTTAGGTGGACATCTATGTTGGAATAGCTGTCGGAATAGCTATCGGAATCTGAGGGACTCGAACTGGTTACTGGATTCATCTTGTACTATCAGATGAAGGATTTTCGGTAAGAAATAGATTATAGTATGTAGATTAGTACCCTGCAATACATAATTTACATATCCATATATAATACTAAAATCCCATAAGTTACGGAGGAATCTACGGGAGTTGTCAGACAAAGTTACAGTAACAGATACGCTAAGATATGAAGTAGAAGATACGCTAAGGTATGAATTTTGTCTATACACTACTCATGCAGTCATTGCAATAAGATATGTCTAGACTAAGAATAATAAGCAGGTAATTTACTAAGGATGATAAACAAATGATTTCTGACAACAATGATAAGCAAAACTTTTGACATGCAGACACGGTCGAAGTCCAGACTCACTAATGCATCCTAATGACTTATCAGTTAGACACACTAATGCAGACCCGGTTCACTAAGACCACCGCTCTGATACCAACTGAAAGGACCCGTCCTAATCCATCCGGATGAAGTCCATATCGATTATAAACGTTTCACAATAGTTGGTTACATCGCGAGGTACTTGACCTCTATATGATACATTTTACAAACATTGCATTCAATTTTGAAAGACAAACTTTCTTTACAACAAAAATTGACGGCATGCATACCATTTCAGAATATATCCAACTATAATTGACTTAATAATAATCTTGATGAACTCGACGACTCGAATGCAACGTCTTTTGAAATATGTCATGAATGACTCCAAGTAATATCTCTAATATGAGCAAATGCATAGCGGAAGATTTCTTTCGTACCTGAGAATAAGCATGCTTTCAAGTGACAACCAAAAGGTTAGTGAGTTCATTAGTTTAACATAAATAATCATTTCATAATTTTAATAGACCACAAGATTTCATATTTCCATTTCTCATAAACATACGTCCCATGCATAGAGACAAAAATATCATTCTTATGGATTGAACACCTGGTAACCGACATTCACACTATGCATATAAGAATATCCTAATCATTCCGGGATCCTCCTTCGGACATGATATAAATTTCGAAGTACTAAAGCATCCGGTACTTTGGATGGGGCTTGTTGGGCCCGATAAATCTATCTTTAGAGTTCGCGTCAATTAGGGTTTCTGTTCCCTAATTCTTAGATTACCAGACTATAAAGGGGCTATTCAGTTTCGATCATTCAACCATATAATGTA
The DNA here is from genome assembly GCF_046630445.1 of Rutidosis leptorrhynchoides. Classification (NCBI taxonomy): domain Eukaryota; kingdom Viridiplantae; phylum Streptophyta; class Magnoliopsida; order Asterales; family Asteraceae; genus Rutidosis; species Rutidosis leptorrhynchoides. Next base: position 546,911,779 of record NC_092334.1, read on the forward strand.
GTTTCGATTACTTGTGTCTATTTCGTAAAACATTTATAAAAGCGCATGCATTCTCAGTCCCAAAAATATATATTGCAAAAGCATTTAAAAGGGGAGTAATGAAAACTCACCTAATGTATTTTGTAGTAAAAATACATAGAACGACATTGAACAAGTATAGGGTTGGCCTCGGATTCACAAACCTATATCATTTGTATATATATATTAATACATATACAGGAAATCTCATAAATTTTCCTTTATTAATTATATATTATTTATGTGTTTGTAGTTTATATAATTTATACTAAATTCCATTTAAAATATATACATATATTATATCTTAAAGTATATGTTATATTTACTTATTTTATATATATTAAGATGGTTAAAATTTATACATTTAGTTATATTTGATATATCCACACATATATACATAATTGTTTAGTATTATATTTATAAATTAGTAGTTTGTTACATGTAAGTTTATATATATATATATATATATATATATATATATATATATATATATATAAATATTAATAGGTTTGTTATATATAGTTACGTGTAATACTGATATAAGTATAGTATATGTAATAAGTATATTTTATAAAATAAAATAAAAATGATAATTTTGTTATTATTTGGTTACTAATACACATAATAATAACTTTATTAATAATGGTAATATTGATAATAATAAATATTATTTTAATGATGCTTATGTTAATAATGATAATAATAATACTAATAACAAAAAAAAAATGATACTAATACTAATATTTAAGTAAAATAATAATAAATTTTATTAATTTCAAACTACTAATAAGAATAACAATAACGTTCCTAATTATGTTAATAATAATAATAGTTATATTTAGTAGCAACCATAAAAATGTTACTTTTAATTATTTTAATGAACATATTACTAGTATTGATAATAACAACTAATAATAACAATAATTGATAATAATAATAATACAAATAATAGTAAATATAAAGGGTTACAACCTTTGATGAGAAGTCCAAAAAAAAAAGCTGCTGCCGGGACTCGAACCCACGACCTCTCGATAACACAACACCTCCCACAACCACTCTTCCGTTTCATTCATTCTGACTTAAATCGCACAAATAAATATATAGCTCGTGCGTCTGTTTCTTTCCTTATTTTCTCTAAACTCACCGAAACCATCCAGTTTTATGTATCTGGCCCATCTTTTATTTCAGCCCAACAATCAAATCAGTCCATTTGTTTAGTCCATTAACTAATTAAAGAAACCCAATGTAAAGTCTATTAATAGGAGGAAGCCCAAGTTGTTGAGTGGTCCAAATAAAAAATCTCGTTCATTGATCCAGTAAAAAAAATAAACGATAGGCATGTATTAACAGTCGAAGGTATACCGTAAGGTTCAGATTGGGTTTGCTTCGAATAGGGAGAGAACTGACAGATTCATCATCATCACGTATCATCATCTTTATCTCATCATGTTATCGATCAACGTATCATCATCTTTATCTCATCATATTATCATCATCGTGACACTATGGTATTTAATCATAATCATCATCAATATTTGTAAGTTCAAAAGCGTATGGCAGCAACAACAATAGCTTAAATGGAAACAGCAATTTTGCTGTAGCAACGAACAACAAGAAAAGAAAAAAAAATAAAGGGTTCGGTTGTGTGGTGTTTTAACGTGGTTCGAATAAACAGAAAAAGAAGTAAAAACCATGGTGACGGTTGACGAAAGGGTTGAAGTAGAAACAGTTTATAGTGACAGTAGGAAAACGATATAGTTGGTGTTTCACTAGCAAGTTTAGGAGGGAGAGAGAGATAAAGAGAGTGGTTGATGATGGTGATCGTCAGATGGTCTCCGGTGGTTTATGATGATCATGTACGAGTGTAGGGGTGGAGATGGTGAAACCTTGGTGGTTGTGGTGATGGTTATATGGGTGACGATATGGATTAATCAAATGGATGAGATGGTTGTTTGTTGGTGGCTTTGACAAAATAGTGATAGGTTTGATGATTGAGGTTCATGATAGTTTCAATTGTATTGCAGGTGGTGGTTTCGTTGAGTGTCCAAAGTTGATCGTGGTGTTATCATTCGAACAAGAACTAACACTAGTTGTTGAACGGTGTTTGTTTGATCCGAACAAGAGACGAGAAAAAAAAAATAGTAGCATCTAATAGATGCAGCAACTTTTAGTAAGGGTTGTTCAATGATGGTGTACATGTGTAGTCTTGCTTGTAGACAGTAGCAACATGAACTACTAGGTTTGAGTTTGGTTTAATAACTTAATTTGTAGAACTCAAAAGTTGTGCAGTATAGTGGATAGTTGGTGGTGATAATCATGCAATATGTTTATATATAAATATGAGTTCTCCCACTTGTATGAAATATCAACGGAAAGATAATAATAATAATAATAATAATAATAATAATAATAATAATAATAATAATAATAATAATAATATAATAATAATAATAATAATTGAAACTAGAAAACATGTGCGATGAATAATTAGCCGCCTTCTACCGACAGTTGAATTACGGAATGCTAAATCGTGCTCCGTTGAATAATCAGTGGCGGATAAAGGTCGTTAGAAAAATACCAAATTTTTAAATTAACTATCTTTATTTATTTCAATCATTATGGCGTAAAATTCGATCCTTAATTTATTAGATAAAAATTACATCAACTGTCCCTCTCATTTTTGGGTAAAATATAAAAAGTTTTAAAACTTAATCAATAATTCCTAAATACACTTTTAATAAGCCTAAAATTTATAGAACTCATTTTCGGATCACCGTTTATTTTAAAATTACATAAGTTTGAATTTAACTTGCTTAATATCAATCGAAACATCAAACGAGTATTACAATCATCTAATATTTATTTTTAATATACTTTACATATATATATATATATATATATATATATATATATATATATATATATATATATATATATATATATATATATATATATATATATATGTATTTATTTTAGTAATAATATTATATTTTATTTTTATTTTACATAGTTAACTAAAGCATATAATATTTTAAATTTAGTCTTCAAATATATAACTATCTATATATATATATTGAAATATATATTTATTTATTTACAAATAGTTGTTCGTGAATCGACGAGAACAGTCGAATGTCAAATGATTATATGAACATCGTTTCAAAATTTTCTAGACTCAACATTACATACTTTGCTTATCGTATCGAAATTATATAAAGATTAAGTTTAAATTTAGGCGAAAATTCCCGGGTCGTCACACATAGGATGTATCTGTTCCATCCTAAAGGGAGTCAAGTCTCCCGACCGACACACTTGCTGATTTGCTTCAGAAGTTGTAGTCCAGACCAGTTGTAGGGTGACGAAAAATCTTGAAAAGTCATTGCTAAAATCGACTGGAAATCTACCAGGCCTCAACGTCAAACAGGGAAAGTGGTAGTCAAAGCTTATCTCAATGAGGGAGATTTGCTAGCCAAATGGAAAGCGCACCATGATACACAAAATGTCAGTGATTGATCAGATTCCCAGTGGATAACCTCCGGAAAGGTAAGATATCAGCTTTTAAGCCTGATGAACCTCAATCTTTATGGTTGACTTAACGGATTAGATGATCACCTCATGATTATCGATGATATCTGGATGTAATGTGTATCCTCCTAAGCACATTATTTTCTTACCGACATCTCGCGATGTTAGGTACTGTGGGAGGCATTGGCTTGACCAATTGCGGGTAGCCCGTGAGTTCTTTTTGGCACATGCGTTCGATTGTCATATCTTTGGTGTTTGGATCCCACTTGATTCCCTGTTCCTTTGAAGACTTACACTATGGTTCGAGATTCTCTACCTCATTTTATTTGGTACACTATTCGAGATTATATTCAGCTACTTTGTTCATACTATTTGCTTGAGGATTGGGAAGTTAATTTTGGGGAATGCAAGTGGGAGGTATGGTTGGTATTTACATCCAAATCGTGCCCATGCTAGTTTGTGGTTTGTTAGTTACGAGTTTGATTCTACATTCATGTTGAAGAAGTTATCATATGATAGAAGATTATTATCGAGTTCTATTGCTTGAGGACAAGCAAAACTCTAGTGTGGGGTTGTTTGATATCGCATATTTCATACGCGTTTTCCTTAGCGATATCGGGCACATTTTGCTCCTTTTGGATACGATTTGGTGTTATTTCGATAAGTGTTGTGAAAGTTTAAGTTCTAAGACCAAGGAGATGAAATTTGAAGTTATTTGATGGTTTTAGTGATTGTCTATGGAAACGAGTGAAAGAGATTGGTTCGATTCGAGTTTGGTTCGAAAACGAGTGATTTTATGAGTTTTATAGTCCGGATTCAGCAAAAAGGGGCTGGAGCGCCGCTCCAATAGGCAGGATTTTCAGTTCGAGGGGTTTTGGACAACCAAAGATGAGTTTCCAGTTATATGGAGCGCCGCTCCATATGTGGAGCGCCGCTCCACTTTCAGCCGGGGTTAGATTTTTACCTATTTAAAGGCTGAATTTTTACCCTAATAATCACTTTTGCATCCAGACGAATTCCAGCAGCTTTTTGATGAAAAAGGGTGGTTTTTGGGGAACCCCAAGATCATTCTAACACATCAATAATTCCGGAAACGTGTCTCGATCCGTTCATCATTCAAGAAAACAATCTTCAGTAGGTTTAATTCTTATCTTCATAATGAATACTCTTAATTGTTTATTTGTGATTTTGGTTTTAGCCATGGTTGGCTAAGTTTTCAATATTTGTCTAGATTGAATATTCGTATGTGTTTGGATGATACTTTAATGTTTTATTGATTAATGCATGATATTTATGAGTTTTGATTAAGAACCATTCTTGTGGGTGTTGATTATTGTTACTAGGTTGATTAGTGATCTTGTTTGAACAAAGGAAACTCTGTTTTAATTTAGTACACTAGTTTTCAATTGATTTGTCTTAACCAATTGGGTGCTTACTGGACCAAGGGGGTAAACCGGGTAACAAAGATTAAACAAAATAGGGGTGAATTGTGTGAAGCGAACGCGTAACCAATTGAATCTTAATCTTATAATTAGTTAATTACTAAGTCACAAACGAAAGAGGTCTTTGGTGAAAGGGAACCCTAAGCCAATAAATCCAAGTTTGACGTGTTTGCTAAAAGAGAACTCTAGGTAAACCGACTCTGTAGTTGCATGTATTGATAAATTGAACTAGTACTTAAATACACATCATCCGACACTGCGAATAGAAGATCTAGGCGAACATTCTTTTATCTATTGAATTCAAATATCTTTACTTTTCGTTGAGTCTGCATTTATTTCTATAAACTTAAAAATACAAAAATATTGTTCTTTTACTTTTAATCAATCTTTGATTTGGCTAATCGTTAAATAGCCACAAAACAAACTATCTCGTACTTTCGATTTTCATAGATTAACTTAGTTTATTTAATTAGTTACAATCTTAATTATCACGTTTAAACTGTCCTTGGAACGATTTCGGAATTACCAACTTTATACTATTACACGATCGGGTACACTGCCCGTTAGTGTGTAGTAATCTTTTAACCGGCATTTTCCATTGATAAATAATATACACGATTTTACACATCACACTTGTTGCAAAAGGGTCGAGTTCCGGCATAACTTTTCCTGCCGCTGGGGGTGAAAGGCTTCTTGGTGGAGTCGTTGTGGTTGTGGTTGCTTGATGGAGAGGCTTCCCGTTTTCTTTTGTTGTTACCCAGTTGGTCCTCAGCCGTTGGTGCCAGCGCTTCAATTTCATCCACCGTTTTTATAAATTGGCGGGCCATTGTCAAAGCCTCTTGTAGGTTGGCGGGTCTTGATGGCATTACCCCGTGTGGAATGCTCTTAGGGAGGCCACCCATGTAAAATTCAACTCCTTGGGGCCCAGGAGCCATGAGGTTTGGACAAATTGAGGCTAGTTCGACAAACCGTTGATTATAAGCTTCGAGGTTATTACGGGCCATTTTTAAATTTCTTGGCCCCTGTTCGATCTTTCGAGTCTCTTCGCACGGGAAGTATTCGATGATCATTCTTTCTCTTAATTTGGTCCAAGAGAGTGTATGGGCTTCATCGGTATCCACCGATTGTACATACATGTTCCACCATGAGAGAGCAATACCAGCGAAAGTGAGGGTGGAAAACTTGACCTTATCTTGGTCCCGACAACCGCTTATGCTAAAAATGGCTTCCGTTTGTTCGAACCATCGGATGAGAGCAACCGGTCCCCCGATTCCATCGAAAGTGGGAGGTTTGTACTCCATGAAGTTTTTGTAGGAGCACCCCTCGTTTGAATCACCAGCTCCATGATTGTTGTTGTTGTTGTTGGAGAAGTGACCGGCCATGGCCGCATCCACGGCGGTGATTATCATTCATTGAAGAGCTCGTTCGAGAGTTTCGGGAGGAGTATTGTGTTGACCTTGGTGAGCCATTGTTCCGTCATGACACAAGAATATCGTTGATTAGTATTATCAATAATACTAATCGTGATATGGAACAAAAATAGAGAGAAAATTTTCCTTGAGTCTCCTTAAATTCTTTATGTCATAATGTCGGAACGTTCATATGAGTCACCGTAATATAATCCCGGAAATTATATTACCCTAATTCATATGTGCATTCGACATTATTTCACTAAGTCAAGGTGGCGTGTCAATCAAATTAAACAACGTGAGATTAAGATGGAATAAAAGTTAGGTATGAATAGAAGAGTTCGAGTATAAATACACAAGTAGTCAAGTAATTCCTACTTCAAGTCTATATGCCGGTTGTAGTCTAGACTCACTAATGTACCCTATGACGTGGGGCTGACACCAATGAACTCTAATGTAACACCCTGTTTCAGTTTCTATTTTGTTCAGCTAAGTGGGACGCCATCCAGATTTAGGGGACGCCATCCAGTAATGAAGCATTGGACGCCGTCCAAAATGTTGGACGCCGTCCAACTTGTCTGACGGGCCAGCTGTTTTACTTTAAGATATTTAGAGGGGCAAAATGGTATTTTCACATGTGAAACGAGTTAAGGCCACAAGATCAGTTCATGGAGCCTCATTTGCTCCATTATCACCCACACAAACCCTCTCATCTTGTTCTAGTGAGAGAGTAAGAGTTTAGAGAGAGAGAGAGAGAGCTTGATTTGGAGAAGAAGGAGTCGGATTCTCGCCAAAGCTCGGGTTCTAAAGTTGTTCATCTCACTCCTACCTACGTTGTAGTAGTATTGGTAAGTTCAAACTCCGAATTTCAATTGTTAGATTTGATATTCAAGTTAGGGTTTGAGCTTGATTTGTTGTGAAACCCTCTTAGATGATGAAATGGGTTTATGGTGACTAGTTATTCTTGTCACTTGGCGGGTTTTGGGTTGGTTGATGATTTGGCCTTGATTAGGCTTTGATCTTGAGTTTAATCACCAGGTTTAGTGATTATGGAAGTGTTGGAACACTTTTGGGTGTGTTTGGTTAATTTTTGAAATGGGTCGAATTAGGGTTTTGGTGTCAAAATGGGTAAGACACGTGTTTAACACTTGTGTTCGGGTTTAATCGGTGTGTTAGGACCATTTTCACTCGTTTTAGTGAATGTTTGTTAGTTTGGGCGCGGTTTGTGCTTGGAAGTGCATTTGGGTCGAAATTGCACTAAGTGTCAAATTGGGTTGGTTTGTAAGTCAACCCTAATTGCATTGTTGTATTTGTGATTATGGAATAGGTACATTCCATAAACGGGTTGCGGATCTTTCGGTTGCATTCATCAAGGCGACAAGGTGAGTGTTAGTATCCTATGTGCATATGTATGTGTAGGATGGGTGCGGGTCGGGTGAAGTGGTTCTCGGTTATAGAGCTCACTTCACATATAGGTGGATTTGATGGACTTGTGTATGGGTCCAATTGGCACGGTTGTGCGTTTTGGTTGACCACCGTGGGCGAGTTGCACACTTGTGTGTACGCTATCACATGGATTGTGATTTGGATTTATAACCCCTACGGCGTGGGTTGTGGTGTGGGAAATGAATATCGGTTTGCACGTATTCATAATATTTTGGGTAGTGAATCTCGGGTAGCGCGGATTCATGATGACTCGGGTTGTTCGGTCATCTTGTTGATGAGGTAGTGAATCTCGGGTTGTGCGAATTCACTAAGGCTCGGGTAGTTCGGCCAACCTCGGTTGTTGAATTGGTGAAGAAGTGAATATCGGGTTATGCGAATTCACTAAGGCTCGGGTTGTTTGGCCAACTTTCGTATGTTTGAGGATAAGGGGTTAACCTTGTAGTTTTGGCTACCATATGTATATGCTTATGTACTATTATTATTGTAACTAATCTTGTGGTTTGGCTTGGTGGTACGTTAGGTATAACATTGCTTAGTTATGATTGGATTGCGGTATGTGATTACTATTTGTGTGTTGGCGATGCGCATTTATTTTATGCATATATATGTATGTAGTATATTCTCACCCACTAAGCATTAGCTTACCCTCTCGCTGTTTACATTTTTATAGATTGCATGGATGCGATGGCTCGGGTAAGTGTGGGGACTAGTGAGCCTGCGTAGTTTGCTTTAGAAGACTTGCTTTTGGATTCGATTAGGATTGGGTAGCGTATCCCCAATCCCATGCTCGGTCTATGTTTTGCATAAACTAAATTGGGTCGATGTGGGTCCGGGGTTGTAAAACTCGGTTTTATTATGGAAAACTCTTAGGTTTAACTATTATAACATATTGTGAAAGTGTTTTGGTTTAAAAGTGTCGGGAAGCGGATTTTTCGCCCGCGTGTAATTGTAAAACTGATCAAAATCTGGCAGACCATTTGGACGCCATCCAAAAGGCTTGGACGCCGTCCAGCCCTTCAGAGCTGGACGCCGTCCAGATGTGCTGTTCCAGAAATTTTTTTTTTATTGGCACGTTTTTGGAAGGATAACGGGTTGGGTCGTTACAAGTGGTATCAGAGCATGGTCTAAGGGATTTAGGTGACTTGAGATAGGTGCCTAGACTTAGACTTTTGTGTGTGCTTATTTGTTGCGGGACTTGTAGGAGTCCGGGTCGGAACGGCTTGTAGTTAGTGTCCTTGTTTGTGGGTGGACTAACATGTGTATTAATACGTGGATATTATTAAAATACTTTGCATTGTGCTTTGTTATTGTTTGCGTTGGGGATATCATTGAAATGTCCCGTTCTTATTGATTAAAAACGTTCCATATTAATTGATTTCGTTGCGAGGTTTTGACCTCTATATGAGACGTTTTTCAAAGACTGCATTCATTTTTAAAACACACCATAACCTTTATTTCATAAATAAAGGTTTAAAAAGCTTTATGTAGATTATCAAATAAAGATAATCTAAAATATCCTGTTTACACACGACCATTACATAATGGTTTACAATACAAATATGTTACAACAAAATAAGTTTCTTGAATGCAGTTTTTACACAATATCATACAAGCATGGACTCCAAATCTCGTCCTTATTTAAGTATGCGACAACGGAAGCTCTTAATAATCACTTGAGAATAAACATGCTTAAAACGTCAACAAAAATGTTGGTGAGTTATAGGTTTAACCTATATATATCAAATTGTAACAATAGACCACAAGATTTCATATTTCAATACACATCCCATACATAGAGATAAAAATCATTCATATGGTGAACACCTGGTAACCGACATTAACAAGATGCATATATAAGAATATCCCCATCATTTCAGGACACCCTTCGGATATGATATAAATTTTGAAGTACTAAAGCATCCGGTACTTTGGATGGGGTTTGTTAGGCCCAATAGATCTATCTTTAGAGTTCGCGTCAATTAGGGTGTCTGTTCCCTAATTCTTAGATTACCAGACTTAATAAAAAAAAGGGGCATATTCGGTTTAATAATCCAGCCATAGAATGTAGTTTTAAGTACTTGTGTCTATTTCGTAAAACAGTTATAAAACCTGCATGTATTCTCATCCCAAAAATATTAGATTTTAAAAGTGGGACTATAACTCACTTTCACAGATTTTTACTTCGTCGATAAGTAAGACTTGGCCACTGTTGATTCACGAACCTATAACAATATATACATATATATTAAAGTATGTTCAAAATATATTTATAACACTTTTAATATATTTTGATGTTTTAAGTTTATTAAGTCAGCTGTCCTCGTTAGTAACCTACAACTAGTTGTCCACAGTTAGATGTACAAAAATAAATCGATAAATATTATCTTGAATCAATCCATGACCCAGTGTATACGTATCTCAGTATTGATCACAACTCAAACTATATATATTTTGGAATCAACCTCAACCCTGTATAGCTAACTCCAACATTCACATATAGAGTGTCTATGGTTGTTCCGAAATATATATAGATGTGTCGACATGATAGGTCGAAACATTGTATACGTGTCTATGGTATCTCAAGATTACATAATATACAATACAAGTTGATTAAGTTATGGTTGGAATAGATTTGTTACCAATTTTCACGCAGCTAAAATGAGAAAAATTATCCAATCTTGTTTTACCCATAACTTCTTCATTTTAAATCCGTTTTGAGTGAATCAAATTGCTATGGTTTCATATTGAACTATATTTTATGAATCTAAACAGAAAAAGTATAGGTTTATTGTCGGAAAAATAAGTTACAAGTCATTTTTGTAAAGGTAGTCATTTCAGTCGAAAGAACGACGTCTAGATGACCATTTTAGAAAACATACTTCCACTTTGAGTTTAACCATAATTTTTGGATATAGTTTCATGTTCATAATAAAAATCATTTTCTCAGAATAACAACTTTTAAATCAAAGTTTATCATAGTTTTTAATTAACTAACCCAAAACAGCCCGCGGTGTTACTACGACGGCGTAAATCCGATTTTACGGTGTTTTTCGTGTTTCCAGGTTTTAAATCATTAAGTTAGCATATCATATAGATATAGAACATGTGTTTAGTTAATTTTAAAAGTCAAGTTAGAAGGATTAACTTTTTTTTGCGAACAAGTTTAGAATTAACTAAACTATGTTATAGTGATTACGAGTTTAAACCTTCGAATAAGATAGTTTTATATATATGAATCGAATGATGTTATGAACATCATTACTACCTCAAGTTTAGTAGGTAAACCTACTGGAAGTGACAAGAAATGATCTAGCTTCAAAGGATCTTGGATGGCTTGAAAGTTCTTGAAGTAGGATCATGACACAAAAACAAGTTCAAGTAAGATTTTTACTCGAATTAAGATAGTTTATAGTTGTAGAAATTGAATCAAAGTTTGAATATGAATATTACCTTGAATAAGAAAGATAACCTACTGTATATAACAAAGGTTTATTGATCTTAGATGATTACTTGGAATGGATTAGAAAGCTTGGAAGTAAATTAGTAAACTTGAAGGGATTTTTGAAGTGTTCTTGAAGTGTTCTTCCTATGATGATTATAGCTTGATGCTTGAAGTGATTTTTGATGAAGATGATGATTAACTACTGGAAAAATACGTTCATAATATTGTGGGTGTGTTGAGAGAGAATTAGAAAGAGAATTGGAAGTGAAATGGAGTGAATGATGAGTGGTAATTGGTGAGTGGTGAGTGGGGTTAAAAGGAGTTCTAGTTAGTTGACTAGCTCATGGTAGAAGTTAAAATTGATTAGTCATACATGACATAATAAAGAGTGGAATCCCATGCTAGTTCCTATTGGTATATACCCATAGTAAGTACGTTTTGAAGCTGTGTATAATACGGGTAAGAATACGACTAGAATTCTTGATGAAAGAAAAGAATGGGAAAGTAACTGTAACCATTTTCGTTAAGTATGAGTGTTTTGATATATGTCTTGAAGTCTTCCAAAAGTATTTTAATACATCTAAATACACTACATGTATATACATTTTAACTGAGTCGTTAAGTCATCGTTAGTCGTTACATGTAAGTGTTGTTTTGAAACCTTTAAGTTAACGATCTCAATTAATGTTGTTAACCCATTGTTTATTATATCTAATGAGATGTTAAATTATTATATTATCATGATATTATGATATATTAATATATCTTAATATGATATATATACATTTAAATGTCGTTACAACGATAATCGTTACATATATGTCTCGTTTCGAAATCCTTAAGTTAGTAGTCTTGTTTATATGTATATAAATCATTGTTAATATACTTATGGAGATACTTACTTATCATAATCTCATTTTAACCATATGTATATCCATATATATATCATCATTTCATTTTTACAAGTTTTAACGTTCGTGAATCGCCGGTCAACTTGGGTGGTCAATTGTCTATACGAAACATATTTCAATTAATCAAGTCTTAACAAGTTTGATTGCTTAACATGTTGGAAACATTTAATCATGTAAATATCAATCTCAATTAATATATATAAACATGGAAAAGTTCGGGTCACTACAGTACCTACCCGTTAAATAAATTTCGTCCCGAAATTTTAAGCTGTTGAAGGTGTTGACGAATCTTCTGGAAATAGATGCGGGTATTTCTTCTTCATCTGATCTTCATGCTCCCAGGTGAACTCGGGTCCTCTACGAGCATTCCATCGAACCTTAACAATTGGTATCTTGTTTTGCTTAAGTCTTTTAACCTCACGATCCATTATTTCGACGGGTTCTTCGATGAATTGAAGTTTTTCGTTGATTTGGATTTCATCTAACGGAATAGTGAGATCTTCTTTAGCAAAACATTTCTTCAAATTCGAGACGTGGAAAGTGTTATGTACAGCCGTGAGTTGTTGAGGTAACTCAAGTCGGTAAGCTACTGGTCCGACACGATCAATAATCTTGAATGGTCCAATATACCTTGGATTTAATTTCCCTCGTTTACCAAATCGAACAATGCCTTTCCAAGGTGCAACTTTAAGCATGACCATCACTCCAATTTCAAATTCTATATCTTTTCTTTTAATGTCAGCGTGCGTTGTTGAATTTAGATGATCTTCTCGGTAGTTTCTTGTATAATCTCTGGACCCGTAATCTGTCTATCCCCCACTTCACTCCAACAAATCGGAGACCTGCACTTTCTACCATAAAGTGCTTCAAACGGCGCCATCTCAATGCTTGAATGGTAGCTGTTATTGTAGGAAAATTCTGCTAACGGTAGATGTCGATCCCAACTATTTCCGAAATCAATAACACATGCTCGTAGCATGTCTTCAAGCGTTTGTATCGTCCTTTCGCTCTGCCCATCAGTTTGTGGATGATAGGCAGTACTTATGTCTAGACGAGTTCCTAATGCTTGCTGTAATGTCTGCCAGAATCTTGAAATAAATCTGCCATCCCTATCAGAGATAATAGAGATTGGTATTCCATGTCTGGAGACGACTTCCTTCAAATACAGTCGTGCTAACTTCTCCATCTTGTCATCTTCTCTTATTGGCAGGAAGTGTGCTAATTTGGTGAGACGATCAACTATTACCCAAATAGTATCAAAACCACTTGCAGTCCTTGGCAATTTAGTGATGAAATCCATGGTAATGTTTTCCCATTTCCATTCTGGGATTTCGGGTTGTTGAAGTAGACCTGATGGTTTCTGATGCTCAGCTTTGACCTTAGAACACGTCAAACATTCTCCTACATATTTAGCAACATCGGCTTTCATACCCGGCCACCAAAAATGTTTCTTGAGATCCTTGTACATCTTCCCCGTTCTAGGATGTATTGAGTATCTGGTTTTATGAGCTTCTCTAAGTACCATTTCTCTCATATCTCCAAATTTTGGTACCCAAATCCTTTCAGCCCTATACCGGGTTCCGTCTTCCCAAATATTAAGATGCTTCTCCGATCCCTTGGGTATTTCATCCTTTAAATTTCCCTCTTTTAAAACTCCTTGTTGCGCCTCCTTTATTTGAGTAGTAAGGTTATTATGAATCATTATATTCATAGATTTTACTCGAATGGGTTCTCAGTCCTTCCTGCTCAAGGCATCGGCTACCACATTTGCCTTCCCCGGGTGGTAACGAATCTCAAAGTCGTAATCATTCAACAATTCAATTCACCTACGCTGCCTCATATTCAGTTGTTTCTGATTAAATATGTGTTGAAGACTTTTGTGGTCGGTATATATAATACTTTTGACCCCATATAAGTAGTGCCTCCAAGTCTTTAATGCAAAAACAACCGCGCCTAATTCCAAATCATGCGTCATATAATTTTGCTCGTGAATCTTCAATTGTCTAGACACATAAGCAATCACCTTCATTCGTTGCATTAATACACAACCGAGACCTTGCTTTGATGCGTCACAATAAATCACAAAATCATCATTCCCTTCAGGCAATGACAATATAGGTGCCGTAGTTAGCTTTTTCTTCAATAACTGAAACGCTTTCTCTTGTTCATCATTCCATTCAAATTTCTTCCCTTTATGCGTTAATGCAGTCAAGGGTTTTGCTATTCTGGAAAAGTCTTGGATGAACCTTCTGTAGTAACCAGCTAGTCCTAAAAACTGGCGTATGTGTTTCGGAGTTTTCAGGGTTTCCCACTTTTCAACAGTTTCTATCTTTGCCGGATCCACCTTAATAACTTTTTTGTTCACTATGTGACCGAGGAATTAAACTTCTTCCAACCAAAATGCACACTTTGAAAATTTAGCGTACAATTTTTCCTTCCTCAATACTTCTAACACCTTTCTCAAATGTTCACCGTGTTCTTGGTCATTCTTTGAGTAAATAAGTATGTCATCAATGAAAACAATGACAAACTTGTCAAGGTATGGTCCACACACTCGGTTCATAAGGTCCATGAACACAGATGGTGCATTAGTTAAACCAAATGGCATGACCATAAACTCGTAATGGCCGTAACGTGTTCTGAAAGCAGTCTTTGGAATATCATCTTCTTTCACCCGCATTTGATGATACCCGGAACGTAAGTCAATCTTTGAATAAACAGACGAGCCTTGTAGTTGATCAAATAAGTCGTCGATTCTCGGTAGTGGGTAGTGGTTCTTGATGGTAAGTTTGTTCAACTCTAGGTAGTCGATACACAACCTGAATGTACCATCTTTCTTCTTGACAAACAAAACCGGAGCTCCCCACGGTGATGTGCTTGGTCGAATGAAACCACGCTCTAAAAGTTCTTGTAATTGGCTTTGCAGTTCTTTCATCTCGCTGGGTGTGAGTCTGTAAGGAGCACGAGCTATTGGTGCAGCTCCTGGTACAAGATCTATTTGAAATTCAACGGATCGATGTGGGGGTAATCCCGGTAATTCTTTCGGAAATACATCGGGAAATTCTTTTGCAATGGGAACATCATTGATGCTCTTTTCTTCAGTTTGTACTTTCTCGATGTGTGCTAGAACAGCATAGCAACCTTTTCTTATTAGTTTTTGTGCCTTCAAAATACTAATAAGATGTAGCTTCGTGTTTCCCTTTTCTCCGTACACCATTAAGGGTTTTCCTTTTTCTCGTATAATGCGAATTGCATTTTTGTAACAAATGATCTCTGCTTTCACTTCTTTCAACCAGTCCATACCGATTATCACATCAAAACTCCCTAACTCTACTGGTATCAAATCAATCTTAAATGTTTCGCTAACCAGTTTAATTTCTCGATTCTGACATATATTATCTGCTGAAATTAATTTACCATTTGCTAATTCGAGTAAAAATTTACTATCCAAAGGTGTCAATGGACAACTTAATTTAGCACAAAAATCTCTACTCATATAGCTTCTATCCGCACCCGAATCAAATAAAACGTAAGCAGATTTATTGTCAATAAGAAACGTACCCGTAACAAGCTCCGGGTCTTCTTGTGCCTCTGCCGCATTAATATTGAAAACTCTTCCGCGGCCTTGTCCATTCGTGTTCTCCTTGTTCGGGCAATTTCTAATAATGTGGCCCGGTTTTCCACATTTATAACAAACTACATTGGCATAACTTGCTCCGACACTACTTGCTCCGCCATTACTCGTTCCGACACCATTTGTTCCTTTCGTTCTATTAACCCCTGGTCCGTAGACCTCACACTTCGCCGCGCTATGACCATTTCTTTTACACTTGTTGCAAAATTTGGTGCAGAACCCCGAGTGATACTTTTCACACCTTTGGCATAGCTGCTTCTGATTATTGTTGTTGTTGCGGTTATTATTGTTGTTGGGATGATTGTTGTAGTTGCTGTTGTTGTTGTTGTTGTTGTTGTTGGGCCGTTTGTTGTAGTTGCGATTGATGTTGCGATTGTTGGGATAATTGTTGCGATTATTGTTGTAATTGCTGTTGTTGTTGTATTGGTGATTCTTATCACCGTTTTCCTCCCACTTTCTTTTGACTTGCTTCACATTGGCCTCTTCAGCAGTCTGTTCTTTAATTCTTTCTTCAATCTGGTTCACTAGTTTGTGAGCCATTCTACATGCCTGTTGTATGGAGGCGGGTTCGTGTGAACTTATTGTTGGGTTTTAACAAGTTTCAAAATACTTAAAACCTTTTAAGAATCAAAAATAAGCGGAAGCATGTATGTATTACCATTTAAAACTTGTAAACCTTTAACCAATTAAAGTTAAAACCCAATTAGGATCAAGTTATGAAACATGCTTACAAACTACAAGCAAGTAAAGAGATTATACCTACTCCAAGCTTGCTAGTAAATGATGAAGATGATGATGTTGAATGGAGCTTCAAATGGATGAAACCTCAAGAGATTATACCCCAAACTTGTGCACCAACACCCTAGCTTTGGTTAGGATTTAATTACACTTGAATGTGACTTGCAAAATCAACTTGAGAATCCTTTTCTCCTTGCTTAAACCCACGGCAGCTGCAGTAGCAGAATGGAGGTTTTTTTTGCATTTTTTTTGCTTAGTATTTTGATGTCTTGATGTGTGTTTGCATGTTATAGGAATTGGGAAAGCATGGGCATCAAATGGAATCTCTAGCATGCTTCTTGAACTCCCAATGCCACTACAAGGATCATTTTATAATATACATTATATAAAAAAAAAACTGATTTTATAAAATCAGTTTTTATAAAACTTAATTTTATAAAACACATTATATAAACATGTATATTATTTGTTATGTATATTTTATAAAACCAATTTTATAAAATGTGACATAACTTAATTATTTAACCTATAAATAATTAAATCCTTGTTATATAAGTTATTTCATAACTTATATATAAACATATCA
The DNA here is from genome assembly GCF_046630445.1 of Rutidosis leptorrhynchoides. Lineage (NCBI taxonomy): Eukaryota > Viridiplantae > Streptophyta > Magnoliopsida > Asterales > Asteraceae > Rutidosis > Rutidosis leptorrhynchoides. The sequence continues at coordinate 546,928,930 of NC_092334.1, forward strand.
AGTAACATTATTTAAGAAACCTTTTCTTTAAAGTTCAAGTGTCGTGTATTTAATCAACGATCCAACCGCTAAAATTAAATACAAATAAAGTGTCGGTAAGTTTGTTATTGGGTATGACCCGACTTGGATCATAACACATTAGCCACATTAATTTAATATGTCTCTCGGGCATACGAAATACCTTCAATCTCCCACTTGCACGAGAAACATAAGAAATTAATGCAAGTGATGGATACAGCCTAACACACCGTCCATCACCCCTAATATGTTATGACTTTGTGCCATTCAATAACATCATCCCTTTTCGAGCTCCCTACTCGAACTGATATATGTAGGTGAATCTTTCATTATATCCTTTCATCATAGATGTCATGTTAAATCCAAGAGATACAGAGTGATCACTCTCTTATAGATTTAACTTTTCAGGCCTTAGACATCTGACTCTCAACGAATAAGAGGGACAAATTCCATCTTGACTACATACGTCCTAGATATACACTTTGTAATATACCTGAGTTCTTCCTTATGTACTACCATGTTTCAGAATAGCGAAGGAAAGAATCAAGGCACAGTACTTGGTGAATATCCGAACCCAATATGTATCTCAGGTCAGAGGATACAATGATATTCGCCTTTACTCAAGATTACATGTGATCAACCACAAAGGCTCTATACAGTAATTCTTGAGAGCGGGTCTTCCAATATTTGTTTCCCACAAATATCTATGAACCTTGGTTGCAACCTTGCCCCACATTCAACCTATGAATGTATACCAATCCGAGTTCATAATAGTCTAAACCTCACACTTGTTCCCACAAATGTGATCGACTACGGAAATTTAGAGTAATTGCTTATTCATGGATGAAATATGCAAAATAGGAACATAACTCAAATAAATTAACACCATAGTTATATTAATGAGTTTGAATAATTTCGTTCCGGTACAATACTGAAAATAGATCATATCCAATCACTAGAATATCGAAGCCCTAATGCACAAACATGTCCCTCATGTTTTGGCCCATGTAAAAGCTTCGTGAGTGGATCCGCAACATTTTGATCTGTGTGAACTTTGTGAATACATATCTTTCCCTTTTCAACCTCATCCCTGATGTAGTTGAATCTCCGCTCAATGTGACGAGTCTTTTGATGAGCACGAGGTTCCTTGATTTGAGCAATCGCACCCTCGTTGTCACAAAAGATCTCAAGAGGGTCCTGAATGGAAGGGACCACTCCTAAGTCGTCGATGAATTTCTTCATCCATGCAGCTTCCTGAGCTGCCAGTGAGGCGGCAATGTACTCCGACTCTGTAGTGGATAACGCAACAACTTCCTGTTTCGAACTCTTCCAAGAGACCGCACCACCATTTAACATGAAGACATAACCGGATTGTGATCGAGAGTCATCTCGATCAGTTTGGAAACTCGCGTCCACGTAACCTTTTACGGCGAGTTCCTCCTCACCAGACCCATATATTAGAAACATATCCTTAGTTCTCCTAAGGTATTTCAATATACTTTTAACAGCAATCCAATGACTGTTTCCTGGGTTGTTCTGGTATCTACTTGTCAAGCTTAGAGCGCATGACACATCCGGTCTAGTACATATCATTGCATACATGATAGACCCAATAGCAGATGCGTATGGGACTTTCTTCATTCTCTCTTGTTCATCTTTCGTGGCAGGACACTGAGATGAACTGAGAACGGTTCCCTTTTGAATAGGTACCAAACCTCTCTTAGAGTTTTCCATCTTGAACCTTTTCAAGATTTTATCAATGTATGTACTTTGACTTAAACCTATCAATCTCTTGGATCTATTTCTATAGATCCCTATCCCCAATATGTATTGTGCATCTCCAAGATCCTTAATGGAGAAGCAACTCTTTAGCCAAGTTTTGACTCCTTGCATTGTGGTAATATCATTCCCAAATAATAATATATCATCCACATATAGTACAAGGAACATGATGGTGCTCCCACTAGCTTTCTTATATACACAAGCTTCATCACCATTTTTAATGAAGCCAAATTTCTCGGCTTCCTCATTAAAACGATGATTCCACATTCTAGATGCTTGTTTCAATCCGTAGATTGACTTCTTTAACTTGCATACACTTTTAGGATATTTTGGATCAACAAAACCTTCAGGCTGGACCATATAGACATCTTCCATAAGATATCCATTTAGGAAAGCGGTTTTGACATCCATTTGCCATATTTCATAGTCGTAGTGAGCAGCAATGGCAAATAATATCCTAATAGACTTTAGCATTGCCACAGGCGAGAAAGTTTCATCATAATCAACCCCTTGAGTTTGAGTGAAACCTTTTGCAACAAGTCTAGCTTTATATGTATCCAAGTTTCCATGTATGTCGGTTTTCATTTTGAAAAGCCATTTGCAATCAACTAGCTTAGAGCTAGGAGGTTGCTCAACAAGTTCCCACACTTGGTTTTCATACATGGATTGCATCTCGGCGTTCATGGCTTCCTGCCATTTATCTTTATCAATCCTTGATAAAGCATCTTGGTAGTTTGTTGGTTCATCCAAATCAACCGTATAGCAACCATCTATGAGAAACCCATATCTCTCAGGAGGATTGCTAATCCTACCAGATCTACGAATGTCTTGTGTATTTTGATCATCCATTTGATCACTATCAACATTTTCATGTTGAGTGCTAGTGTCAACCAATTGTGTATCATCTACTTGATCTTGAACCTCTTCAAGATCTATCTTCCTTTCACTATTTCCTTCCATTAGGAACTTAGTTTCAAGGAATTCCGCCTTCCGAGCAATAAATACATTCTGCTCGGATGGATCATAGAAATAGTATCCCATATCATCCTTGGGATATCCTATGAAGATACACTTCGTGGATCGAGCATTCAACTTATTAGGGACGTAACGCTTAGGATAAGCTTCACATCCCCATACTTTTAAGTATGATAGAGATGGAGGTTTACCAAACCACATCTCGTGAGGAGTTCGTTCCACTTTCTTGGTTGGGGCCATATTTAAAATACGAGCCGCGGAGCTTAGACAATAACCCCAAAATGATAGAGGCAACGAGCTTCTTGCCATCATAGATCGAACCATATCCATTAGGGTTCGGTTCCTCCTTTCGGAAACTCCATTAAGTTGGGGTGTTCCGGGTGGAGTAAGTTGTGAGATAATCCCACAACTCCTAAGATGATCTTGGAAGGCATCGCTTAGGTATTCACCTCCTCTATCGGTACGTAGTACCTTAATTGTCCTATTGAGTTGATTTTGTACTTCGTTTTGATATTCTTTGAATGCTTCAAACGTTTCGTCCTTGTGTCTTAATAAGTAGACATATCCGAAACGACTAAAGTCATCAATGAAAGTAACAAAGTATCTTTCACCATTCCTAGTTATGGGTTTAAAGGGTCCACATACATCCGAATGTATTAATCCCAATAAATCTTTAGCCCTTTCATAAGTCCCTTTGAAAGGTGCTTTAGTCATCTTGCCTTGTAAACAAGATTCGCATACATCAAATGAATCCATTTCATTTGATTTCAAAAGTCCATTCCTTTGAAGTGCATGCATTCGGTTCTTGTTTATGTGACCAAGGCGACAATGCCATAAGTAGGAATCACTCAAATCCTTTTTGAGTTTCTTGGTGCTTGTATGGTATATAGAGCTCGATGATGCGTCATCATGAACCAATTCATAAATTCCATTTGAAGGCGAAGCCTTGAAATAGAATACATTATCTAAATAAATATGGATATCATCATTAACAAAATTAAGATTAAAACCACATTGTTTCAAACGGGAAATGGAAATAATGTTTCGACATAAATCGGGTGCATACAAAACATCTTTCAAAATAAGTTCCAAACCACTTGGAAGCTTTAACACAAAGTCTCCTTGAGCCTTCACTTGCACTTTGGCTCCATTACCCATGTAGAGACTTGATGTTCCCGTTTGCTTGCTACTTCTTTTGAACCCCTGCAATGAATTGCAAATGTGAGTTCCACATCCAGTGTCTAATACCCATGTATTAGAAGAAGTAATACTAAGCTCTATATATACCATATATATATTACCTGAGGTTTGCCCTGCATCCCTCTTATCCTTCAACTCCTTAAGATAGATCGGACAGTTTCGTTTCCAATGACCCATTTCACCGCAACCGAAACATGGGTCTTCCTTGGGGTTTGCCTTCTCGGCTACCTTTTGCTTCTTAGCCTTGTTGATGGTTGGGGTAACCATCTTCCCCTTCCCTTTGCCTTGGTAAGCGGGTCCTTTTCTCTTAGCCACCTTTGGCTTAGAGGTCTTACCTTTGGACCCACCTTGATCGATTGCTAACACGGGTAAAGCCCTTTTACCCATGCTAGTTTCCGCCGTTCTAAGCATACCGTGAAGCTCACCTATGCTCTTATCCATCCCATTCATATTGTAATTAATTACAAATTGATCAAACCTTTTTGATAGGGAGTTAAGGATAAGATCGGTGGCTAACTCATTAGATATGTTTAGGTTAAGACGGTTAGCACGATCGATAAGGCTTTTCATCTTAAGTACATAAGATGAAACCGATTGGGTATCGTCCATACGACAAGCATGTAGCGCTCGAACCGTTTCGAAGCGTTCGACACGCGCTTGTTGGAGGAACATCTCCTTCAATTGCGTTATCATGTCGTATGCACTATGATGCTCGAAATCCTTTTGGAGTTCGGGAATCATAGTCCCAAGCATTAAGCATGAGACTTGAAGGGAGTCGTGGCAATACTTATCGTAAGAGGCCATTGCCTCCACATCATTCTCATTCGGTTGATCGGGAATGGGGTCCTCAAGCACATACATTTTATCCTCTTGTTTGAGGACAATCCGAAGATTGCGGAACCAATCCATAAAGTTTGTATGGTTGAGTTTGTCTTTCTCTAAGAGAGACCTTAATGATAGGTGGTTCAGGTTAAGTGGTGCGTTTGGAATGTTGTTGTTGTTATTGGCGGCCATCTACAAAATTAACAAAGTTCGTTTAAGTATCGATTTTAATTTAACATTCAATACCCTTTTAAATTTAATTGACTTATTAAATATTAGAATCCAACGGTAAATCAATTTTCGGTTAGGTGACCTTTATCCCGTTATTTGATTTAGCTAGGTAGTCATTATATGACAATTGCAATCCTTTTGCAACTTCTAAGTTATGGGATCATGCAATCCTTTTGCATGGCATATTTATCCCATCAACGCCTATTTGTTCATCATGCTTCAGTGACCCTAAGTTCATGATTCCCAAATCAAGTCGTCCTACTTGTGAAAACATGTAAAATTAACATACAAGTGGTTAGGTGACCTTTATCCCACAAGTGTGCGAATTTTACCTTAAGCATATTAGCTAGTTCATAATGGTTAGGTGACCTTTATCCCATTATGAGTTCACTACTATGTTCAAGTGTTCCCACAAAAGGATGGCGTTTAACTTGTTTACCTTGTATTTGTAAAGGGATTTTAAGTTTTCATAAATTCTAGTTTAAGAAAACATTTTGCTATACACCAACATGCATTTAGTGTATGGTACTTATGAAATCCATTTTCATGTCTTGTAATTAAACCAATTACATGATGTAAACCATTTTATATATATGATCCTTATCATGATCTTAATAACCGTTTATTAATGTCCTTTTAGCCATTTCAATTTAACCATTTTAAATTGTCGTTTTGCATGTGATTAATAACGTCTAATTTAACCAATTAAATTTTAGTTTTGTTTGTTGTTAACTTGTGTGATTAACTTGTAGCATACAAACACACAATCCACAATCATACAAGAAATTAAAACAACCACGCATGCAAAACAAAGATGTTCACAATCTAGCCATTTTGGTAGGCATTTGTTTAGCCGAAAACAAATGCCACCGGTTAAGGGGTTATAACTCAAAGTTAGAGATTTCAAAATCTCCCACTCAATCTTGCATCCAAATGCTTCTTCTTGTGTTCTTCATCTTGCATCTTCATCTTTTACAAAAAAAATATATCCTAATACATTTTTCTCTAAAAAATGAAAATACAACCTAATCTATTTTACATACCAAATATAAAATAAATTACATAACCAAATGAATTATTACATGCCAAATGAATAAATATTATTACAAACCAATTGAATAAATATCAATCAACCATGCATGCAACCAAACACAAGGTCAAGGCATAGATTGTGAACATCATCAACATTAGTGATAGGCAATACAGAATCACAAGTGATTGGCAATACAGAATCACAAGTGATCGGCAACACAGAATCACAAGTGATCTGCAACACAGAATCACAAGTGATTGGCAATACAGAATCACAAGTGATCGGCAACACAGAATCACAAGTGATTGGCAGTACAGAATCACAAGTGATTTGCAGTACAGAATGCAGAATCACAAGTGATTTTGGCCAAAATGACAACCACCCAAAACCGAAAATTTTACATTCTACTTCATGCATGTTCATAGAATGCAAAATTATAGTGGGTTTAATAACCATCTCGAAGCATATTTCAACAACTTCGGCTCTAGATACCATTGTTGGGTTTTAACAAGTTTCAAAATACTTAAAACCTTTTAAGAATCAAAAATAAGCGGAAGCATGTATGTATTACCATTTAAAACTTGTAAACCTTTAACCAATTAAAGTTAAAACCCAATTAGGATCAAGTTATGAAACATGCTTACAAACTACAAGCAAGTAAAGAGATTATACCTACTCCAAGCTTGCTAGTAAATGATGAAGATGATGATGTTGAATGGAGCTTCAAATGGATGAAACCTCAAGAGATTATACCCCAAACTTGTGCACCAACACCCTAGCTTTGGTTAGGATTTAATTACACTTGAATGTGACTTGCAAAATCAACTTGAGAATCCTTTTCTCCTTGCTTAAACCCACGGCAGCTGCAGTAGCAGAATGGAGGTTTTTTTTGCAGTTTTTTTGCTTAGTATTTTGATGTCTTGATGTGTGTTTGCATGTTATAGGAATTGGGAAAGCATGGGCATCAAATGGAATCTCTAGCATGCTTCTTGAACTCCCAATGCCACTACAAGGATCATTTTATAATATACATTATATAAAAAAAAAAACTGATTTTATAAAATCAGTTTTTATAAAACTTAATTTTATAAAACACATTATATAAACATGTATATTATTTGTTATGTATATTTTATAAAACCAATTTTATAAAATGTGACATAACTTAATTATTTAACCTATAAATAATTAAATCCTTGTTATATAAGTTATTTCATAACTTATATATAAACATATCAAGTAACATTATTTAAGAAACCTTTTCTTTAAAGTTCAAGTGTCGTGTATTTAATCAACGATCCAACCGCTAAAATTAAATACAAATAAAGTGTCGGTAAGTTTGTTATTGGGTATGACCCGACTTGGATCATAACACATTAGCCACATTAATTTAATATGTCTCTCGGGCATACGAAATACCTTCACTTATATCTTCTTGGATTCTTTCCGGTAATCCTTTCACAAACGTGTCAATCTTCTCTTCCTCATCTTCGAATGCTCCCGGACACAATAGGCACAATTCTGTGAATCGTCTTTCGTACGTGGTAATATCAAATCCTTGGGTTCGTAACCCTCTAAGTTCTGTCTTGAGCTTATTGACCTCGGTTCTGGGACGGTACTTCTCGTTCATCAAGTGCTTGAATGCTGACCACGGTAGTGCGTACGCATCGTCTTGTCCCACTTGCTCTATATAGGTATTCCACCATGTTAACGCAGAACCTGTGAAGGTATGCGTAGCGTACTTTACTTTGTCATCTTCAGTACACTTACTTATGGCAAACACCGATTCGACCTTCTCGGTCCACCGTTTCAATCCGATCGGTCCTTCGGTTCCATCAAATTCCAAAGGTTTGCAGGCAGTGAATTCTTTGTAGGTGCATCCTACACGATTTCCTGTACTGCTAGATCCAAGGTTATTGTTGGTATGTAGCGCAGCCTGTACGGCGGCTATGTTTGAAGCTAGAAAAGTACGGAATTCCTCTTCATTCATATTCACGGTGTGTCGAGTAGTCGGTGCCATTTCCTTCAAAATAGTCAAATGGAACAAGTTAATCATACAGAATATTAAGAGTAGTTAATAGTATTTCGTAGCATAATATGAACTCATTTATAAAAGCTTTTTCTTCATATTAGCATTTTATAAGTTTAAATTCGGGTAGTACCTACCCGTTAAGTTCATACTTAGTAGCTAATATACAATTCAACTACTACAATTCTATATGAAAAACTGATTATAATAATATTTCGCGTTCAAACTTTTATACAATATTTTACAAACTTACAATACCGCTTATTTTACATAAAGCATGAAATATAGCACACAATAACTTTGATACAAGATAGTTGTGAAGATAATTCTTGCTAGTACACAAGTCATTCAGCAAAGGCAATAAAGACACGTAATTCATACGTCCAGAAACAAGTCATGCATTCTGGTTTTACTAGGACTACTTCCCATCCTTGGTCTTGTGGAACATAACCGTTATGGCCGTTGATAAGACAGCGTGTTGTAACGTCGTCAAAGGGACGAGGGTTACGTAATGTCCAACAGTCCCGTAACAATCTAAAAACCTCATTTCTTACCCCAATTACCGACTCCGTCACTTGTGGGAACGTTTTGTTTAATAGTTGTAGCCCGATGTTCTTGTTCTCACTTTGGTGAGAAGCGAACATTACTAATCCGTAAGCATAACATGCTTCTTTATGTTGCATGTTAGCCGCTTTTTCTAAATCACGAAGTCCAATATTCGGATATATTGAGTCAAAATAATTTCTTAACCCATTGCGTAAAATAGCATTTGGGTTCCCCGCAATATATGCGTCAAAGTAAACACATCGTAACTTATGGATTTCCCAATGTGATATCCCCCATCTTTCGAACGAAAGCCTTTTATAAACCAAGGCATTCTTGAAACGTTCTTCGAATGTCTTACAAACTGATCTCGCCTTAAATAGTTGTGCTGAAGAATTCTGACCGACTCTAGACAAGATTTCATCAATCATGTCTCCGGGTAGGTCTCTTAAAATATTGGGCTGTCTATCCATTTTGTGTTTTTATACTGTAAAATAAACAAGAGTTAGATTCATAAAAAAAATACTTATTAATACAAGCAATTTTTACATATATCATAAAGCATAAGCACACTATATTACTTATATTACACCACACGAATACAACTATCTTATTCCGACTCGCTTGTTTCTTCTTCTTCGGTTTTGGTTCGTTTTGCCAAGTTTCTAGGGATATATGATGTTCCCCTAATACGAGCCGTCGTTATCCACATTGGTTTAGAAAAACCTGGTGGTTTAGAGGTTCCCGGGTCATTGTTACAACTTAAGGACTTCGGGGGTTGACGATACATATAAAGTTCATCGGGGTTGGAATTAGATTTCCCTATTTTTATGCCCTTTCCCTTATTATTTTCTTTTGCCTTTTTAAATTCAGTTGGGGTAATTTCTATAACATCATCGGAATTCTCGTCGGAATCCGATTCATCGGAGAATTGGTAATCCTCCCAATATTTTGCTTCCTTGGCGGAAACACCATTGACCATAATTAACCTTGGTCGGTTGGTTGAGGATTTTCTTTTACTTAACAGTTTTATTATTTCCCCCACCGGTTCTATTTCTTCATCCGGTTCCGATTCTTCTTCCGGTTCCGATTCTTCTTCCGGTTCCGACTCTTCTTCCGGTTCCTCTTCGGGAACTTGTGAATCAGTCCACGAATCATTCCAATTTATATTTGACTCTTCATTATTATTAGGTGAGTCAATGGGACTTGTTCTAGAGGTAGACATCTATCACATAATATCAAACGCGTTAAGAGATTAATATATCACATAATATTCACATGTTAAAAATATATAGTTTCCAACAAAATTTGTTAAGCAATCATTTTTCAAGTAAAAACGGTCGAAGTCCAGACTCACTAATGCATCCTAACAAACTCGATAAGACACACTAATGCAAAATTCTGGTTCTCTAAGACCAACGCTCGGATACTAACTGAAATGTCCCGTTCTTATTGATTAAAAACGTTCCATATTAATTGATTTCGTTGCGAGGTTTTGACCTCTATATGAGACATTTTTCAAAGACTGCATTCATTTTTAAAACAAACCATAACCTTTATTTCATAAATAAAGGTTTAAAAAGCTTTACGTAGATTATCAAATAATGATAATCTAAAATATCCTGTTTACACACGACCATTACATAATGGTTTACAATACAAATATGTTACAACAAAATAAGTTTCTTGAATGCAGTTTTTACACAATATCATACAAGCATGGACTCCAAATCTCGTCCTTATTTAAGCGACAGCGGAAGCTCTTAATAATCACCTGAGAATAAACATGCTTAAAACGTCAACAAAAATGTTGGTGAGTTATAGGTTTAACCTATATATATCAAATTGTAACAATAGACCACAAGATTTCATATTTCAATACACATCCCATACATAGAGATAAAAATCATTCATATGGTGAACACCTGGTAACCGACATTAACAAGATGCATATATAAGAATATCCCCATCATTCCGGGACACCCTTCGGATATGATATAAATTTCGAAGTACTAAAGCATCCAGTACTTTGGATGGGGTTTGTTAGGCCCAATAGATCTATCTTTAGAGTTCGCGTCAATTAGGGTGTCTGTTCCCTAATTCTTTGATTACCAGACTTAATAAAAAAAAGGGGCATATTTGGTTTAATAATCCAGCTATAGAATGTAGTTTTAAGTACTTGTGTCTATTTCGTAAAACAGTTATAAAACCTGCATGTATTCTCATCCCAAAAATATTAGATTTTAAAAGTTGGACTATAACTCACTTTCACAGATTTTTACTTCGTCGAGAAGTAAGACTTGGCCACTGTTGATTCACGAACCTATAACAATATATACATATATATTAAAGTATGTTCAAAATATATTTACAACACTTTTAATATATTTTGATGTTTTAAGTTTATTAAGTCAGCTGTCCTCGTTAGTAACCTACAACTAGTTGTCCACAGTTAGATGTACAGAAATAAATCGATAAATATTATCTTGAATCAATCCATGACCCAGTGTATACGTATCTCAGTATTGATCACAACTCAAACTATATATATTTTGGAATCAACCTCAACCCTGTATAGCTAACTCCAACATTCACATATAGAGTGTCTATGGTTGTTCCGAAATATATATAGATGTATCGACATGATAGGTCAAAACATTGTATACGTGTCTATGGTATCTCAAGATTACATAATATACAATACAAGTTGATTAAGTTTTGGTTGGAATAGATTTGTTACCAATTTTCACGTAGCTAAAATGAGAAAAATTATCCAATCTTGTTTTACCCATAACTTCTTCATTTTAAATCCGTTTTGAGTGAATCAAATTGCTATGGTTTCATATTGAACTCTATTTTATGAATCTAAACAGAAAAAGTATAGGTTTATAGTCGGAAAAATAAGTTACAAGTCATTTTTGTAAAGGTAGTCATTTCAGTCAAAAGAACGACGTCTAGATGACCATTTTAGAAAACATACTTCCACTTTGAGTTTAACCATAATTTTTGGATATAGTTTCATGTTCATAATAAAAATCATTTTTTCAGAATAACAACTTTTAAATCAAAGTTTATCATAGTTTTTAATTAACTAACCCAAAACAGCCCGCGGTGTTACTACGACAGCGTAAATCCAGTTTTACGGTGTTTTTCGTGTTTCCAGGTTTTAAATCATTAAGTTAGCATATCATATAGATATAGAACATGTGTTTAGTTAATTTTAAAAGTCAAGTCAGAAGGATTAACTTTTTTTTGCGAACAAGTTTAGAATTAACTAAACTATGTTCTAGTGATTACGAGTTTAAACCTTCGAATAAGATAGTTTTATATATATGAATCGAATGATGTTATGAACATCATTACTACCTCAAGTTTAGTAGGTAAACCTACTGGAAGTGACAAGAAATGATCTAGCTTCAAAGGATCTTGGATGGCTTGAAAGTTCTTGAAGTAGGATCATGACACAAAAACAAGTTCAAGTAAGATTTTTACTCGAATTAAGATAGTTTATAGTTATAGAAATTGAATCAAAGTTTGAATATGAATATTACCTTGAATAAGAAAGATAACCTACTGTATATAACAAAGGTTTCTTGATCTTAGATGATTACTTGGAATGGATTAGAAAGCTTGGAAGTAAATTAGTAAACTTGAAGGGATTTTTGAAGTGTTCTTGAAGTGTTCTTCCTATGATGATTATAGCTTGATGCTTGAAGTGAATTTTGATGAAGATGATGATTAACTACTGGAAAAATACGTTCATAATATAGTGTGTGTGTTGAGAGAGAATTAGAAAGAGAATTGGAAGTGAAATGGAGTGAATGATGAGTGGTAATTGGTGAGTGGTGAGTGGGGTTAAAAGGAGTTCTAGTTAGTTGACTAGCTCATGGTAGAAGTTAAAATTGATTAGTCATACATGACATAATCAAGAGTGGAATCCCATGCTAGTTCCTATTGGTATATACCCATAGTAAGTACGTTTTGAAGCTGTGTATAATACGGGTAAGAATATGACTAGAATTCTTGATGAAAGAAAAGAATGGGAAAGTAACTGTAACCATTTTCGTTAAGTATGAGTGTTTTGATATATGTCTTGAAGTCTTACAAAAGTATTTTAATACATCTAAATACACTACATGTATATACATTTTAACTGAGTCGTTAAGTCATCGTTAGTCGTTACATGTAAGTGTTGTTTTGAAACCTTTAAGTTAACGATCTCAATTAATGTTGTTACCCCATTATTTATTATATCTAATGAGATGTTAAATTATTATATTATCATGATATTATGATATATTAATATATCTTAATATGATATATATACATTTAAATGTCGTTACAACGATAATCGTTACATATATGTCTCGTTTCGAAATCCTTAAGTTAGTAGTCTTGTTTATATGTATATAACTCATTGTTAATATACTTATGGAGATACTTACTTATCATAATCTCATGTTAACCATATGTATATCCATATATATATCATCATTTCATTTTTACAAGTTTTAACGTTCGTGAATCGCCGGTCAACTTGGGTGGTCAATTGTCTATACGAAACATATTTCAATTAATCAAGTCTTAACAAGTTTGATTGCTTAACATGTTGGAAACATTTAATCATGTAAATATCAATCTCAATTAATATATATAAACATGGAAATGTTCGGGTCACTACAATCATCAAGCAAGATAGTCGTTGTACTAACAAGTTGATACGGCGTGTGTTCGTAATAAGGACTTGCAAACCTTATTACGGATGCAAATCGTGTCTAACAAGTGATGTACGACGAGTGTTTAGCAAGATGGGGCGGTGTGGTGCGTATGGTTTTATACGTTCGTGGACTAATCGTTTGGCATTCTTTAGAATGACGACGCGAAATGAGATCGGGGCGAATGGCGAGGAGTTTAATACTAGAGTTGCGTCCGCCGTTGCGGAGCAAATGAGTGCGTTGGAAGAAAGAATGGATAGGAGGTATTCCGAATTTCGGGGTAGTAGTGAAATGGAGCGTTGTCTTAAGAGATTCATGAGGACCAAACCTCCGATGTACGATGGGAAACCGGATCCTTTGATAAGCACAACTTGGATCTCGGATGTCGAAGGGTGTTTTTGTACCATTGAATGCCCTCCGCAGAAGAGGACAAGACTCGCTACTAGTTTGTTGCGGGGTAGGGAGAAGGATTGGTTAGATGGTAAGATTGATCTTGTCGGTGGCGAAGCATTTATGGCGTTATCATAGGACGAATTTAAGAAGGAATTCTTCAAGGAGTTCCGGACTTCAGTCGATTTATCAAAAATGCCTAATGAGTTGCGAAATTTGCAACAGGGTTCTATGGATTTGAATACTCTCAAGACGACCTTTATTTCGAAGGCTCGTTTTTGCCAGGAGTATATTGGGAATGATCGGATGTTGATGGAAGATTTCTATCGGACTCTGAATGATGAGTTGCAGGGCAAAATTAGCGTAGGCCAAGTGAACTCGTTTGCGGAGTTATTTAACATGGCTAGGGGTTTCGAATCTTATTCGCGATCGAAGGTTAGGGAGCTTTCAAGTAAGAGAAGGGTTGATTCGTATGGTGCTCCAAGTAAGAAAACTAAGGGCGCGAGTGCGAGTATGGGTAACGTGGAGAAAGGTTTGACGAGTTCTCATGCGCCTAGATGTTTCAATTGTGGTGTTAGGGGCCACAAGTTATGGGAATGCACAATGCCGAGAAGTGATGACGGAATGTGCTAATATTGTCATAAAGAGGGACATCGCAAGCCGGATTGTCCCGAGTTGGCCGCGGCGAATGCCGCAAGGAGACGTTAAGGTACGTTTCATTTTAATAGATATGTTCTTTGATTATTTATTAAGTGCCGTTTGAGTTTGAGTTGTTAAATGCCTTGTGTTGTGCATATTGTTGTTATGGGTGATGTTCCTAATGGAAGTACCCTATGGTGACATTTGATTGTCGGGCAAAGGGCGTAAGACTTGGTGCAACCAAGCCTTCCTTAGTTTTGGGAAATGTTTCTACCAAGCCATGGGCATGGGCTTTGGTGTTCGGATGTTAGAGCGTGTTCGCTCTCGTGCTGAAGTTGATGAACCGTGAGGTTTGTTGGGTGATGAAACCCGAAAGAGATCGAGTGTTGGATCTCGATGTATGTTGGTAAAGGAGTCTACGTGATGCGACATTAGGTGCCTCTTATATACCTACTAGCGTGGTGTTCAACTCCGATTGTGTTGCGGTTACATTATACTTAGGGTACCGAAGTGAAACCCTTAGGTACATGAGTGATCGGGTGAAATTTGACAAACTAAAGCAATTGGATGATTGCGAGGTTATGATTTGTGTATTCGTTGTACACTTTTCGCTCGAAGTGTTTAAGAATAGGTTAAGATCCTTAGTAAACTCAAGGTTGGAGCAAGATATGGTGATAGGTCGTGTGAACCCAATTATTGGTAAAGTCTACATTTGGTAGCATTGTACGAGTGTACAAGTTGTGGTTATGGAACGTAATTCCAAGTGGGGGAGTTACACTCCCGCACGAGTAGGTTTTGGTATGAAATTTCGGATGACGCTTTTAGTTGATCTGAAATTTGTGTTGGGACCTAATTTTTGGTCGATTTGTGGTAGAGTACAATTTTGGTTAAATTGTACTTATGATCTTGGATATGAATTATCACCGAGGTGGTAATGTGGTAAATCTCGTTGAGAGATAATGGACGTGTTTGGCGAGCAAGGTAAAATCTCTCGGTTAAGGGATGTGTGTGTCGGATTCTCTTCTAGAGAATTATTGTTTTATACCTATGTTTGATATAGGTGGTTCTTGCTCGATTGTGTGAATGTTTAGTGGTTTCTGTTAGGATTCACTATGGCGTAGCAGAGCGCGGTGTTACGCTACTCGTTGTTCGAGGCCAAAAAGGGCGTTGATTGGTGAAGCATGACCTAAGGGGTCCGCTGACTTCATCATGGGAGTAGTGTCATATTGGTGAAGCATGACCTTCGGGGTCCGCTGACTTCATCAAGGGTGTAGTGTCGATGTGCTAAGACACCACTCGGAGTGAAGTATCGACGTGTTAAGATGCCACTTCAAGGACTATCACGGGTGAAGTGTCGACGTGTTAAGACCCCACCGAGGTGAAGCATCGACGTGTTAAGATGCCACCCGTAATGGATATTTGTGATGGGAGTAGTGTTATATCGGCATGGTATAACATGATCGGGAAATGCGAGTACCGGTGGGAAATGCGAGTACCATTCCTTGTGTGTGGTTTGGGACGTGAATATCGGGTTGTTCGTATTCACAATGTTTCGAGTTGTGCGATTGTCCCTGTTGGTTGGACTCATAGTTTGAGGTAGTGAATATCGGGTAGTTCGAATTCACTAAGGCTCGGGTTGTACGGCCATCCTAGGTTATACTATGTGGTGGAGGTAGTGAATATCGGTTTGCACGTATTCACGATGACTCGAGTTGTGCGGTCATTTTGTTGTGAGAAATATGGATTGGTTGGTGAATTTCGGGTTGTTGCGAATTCACTAAGGTTCGGGTTGTTTCGACCATCCTCTAAATGTGTTTAGGCTCGGGTTATTTCGTCCATGTTGTGTGATCTATCGGTTGTTTTATACACCGATGGTGGGGTCGTAAGGACCATATCGTGTCTTTTGATCTATTGGTTGTTTTATACACCAATGATGGGGTCGTGAGGACCATGTTGTATGATTAGTGATGCGATAGCCGTGTTTCGCTCACATGATATTACGGGTGTGACAATAGTCGATTTTGTACACCTTGGGATTAGCGTTGCCATAGTCGTTTTGGGCGCTATCGGTTTTAACCGTTTGTTATGATGTTACGGTAGTTGCGTATTGGTCGTATTGCGCAATACAAGGGATGTTTAGTGATTGGTGTTATCTGTAAGGATTCGTTTGGTTCGGTCTTCATCGCTTCGGGTAGTTGACCTTAGGTTGAGACTCGATTGCTTTTAGCATTGTACTCGATAAAGGTACGCTAAGGGATTGATATCTCGGTTCGAGATTGGTTGAGTTTTTCCCAATGTGAGGGATTGAGCATGGTTTTAGTGCTCGAATTCTGATTTGATAAATCGCGTGTGACGATTTTAGTTGTTAAAGGTGATTCATTGGGAAGAGTTGCTTAGGAAAGTCAGATTAGGATTATGTTTGAGGACAGTGGAGTGTGATCCGTTTGGGTTAAGTGACGAAGATCACGAGGACGTGATCGATTCTAAGTGGGGGAGAGTTGTAACACCCTGTTTCAGTATCTGTTTTGTTCAGCTAAGTGGGACGCCTTTCAGATTTGGGGGACGCCGTTCAGTAATGAAGCGTTGGACGCCATCCAAAATGTTGAACGCCGTCCAACTTTTCTGATGGGCCAGCTGTTTTACTTTAAGATATTTAGAGGGGCAAAATGGTATTTTCACATGTGGAACGAGTTAAGGCCACAAGATCAGCTCATGGAGCCTCATTTGTTCCATTATCACCCACACAAACCCTCTCATCTTGTTCTAGTGAGAGAGTAAGAGTTTAGAGAGGGAGAGCTTGATTTGGAGAAGAAGGAGTCGGATTCTCGCCAAAGGTCGGGTTCTAAAGTTGTTCATCTCGCTCCTAGCTACGTTGTGGTAGTATTGGTAAGTTCAAACTCCGAATTTCAATTGTTAGATTTGATATTCAAGTTAGGGTTTGAGCTTGATTTGTTGTGAAACCCTCTTAGATGATGAAATGGGTTTATGGAGACTAGTTATTCTTGTCACTTGGCGGGTTTTGGGTTGGTTGACGATTTGGCCTTGATTAGGCTTTGATCTTGAGTTTAATCACTAGGTTTAGTGATTATGGAAGTGTTGGAACACTTTTGGGTGTGTTTGGTTACCTAATTTTTGAAATGGGTCGAATTAGGGTTTTGGTGTCAAAATGGGTAAGACACGTGTTTAACACTTGTGTTCGGGTTTAATCGGTGTGTTAGAACCATTTTCACTCGTGTTAGTGAATGTTGGTTAGTTTGGGCGCGGTTTGTGCTTGGAAGTGCATTTGGGTCGAAATTGCACTAAGTGTCAAATTGGGTTGGTTTGTAAGTCAACCCTAATTGCATTGTTGTATTTGTGATTATGGAATAGGTACATTCCATCGACGGGTTGCGAATCTTTCGGTTGCATTCATCAAGGCGACAAGGTGAGTGTTAGTATCCTATGTGCATATGTATGTGTAGGATGGGTGCGGGTCGGGTGAAGTGGTTTTCGGTTATAGAGCTCACTTCACATATAGGTGGATTTGATGGACTTGTGTATGGGTCCAATTGGCACGGTTGTGCGTTTTGGTTGACCACCGTGGGCGAGTTGCACACTTGTGTGTACGCAATCACATGGATTGTGATTTGGATTTATAACCCCTACGGTGTGGGTTGTGGTGTGGGAAATGAATATCGGTTTGCACGTATTCATAATATTTTGGGTAGTGAATCTCGAGTAGCGCGGATTCATGATGACTCGGGTTGTTCGGTCATCTTGTTGATGAGGTAGTGAATCTCGGGTTATGCGAATTCACTAAGGCTCGGGTAGTTCGGCCAACCTCGGTTGTTGAATTGGTGAAGAAGTGAATATCGGGTTGTGCGAATTCACTAAGGCTCGGGTTGTTCGGCCAACTTTCGTATGTTTGAGGATAAGGGGTTAACCTTGTAGTTTTGGCTACCATATGTATATGCTTATGTACTATTATTGTTGTAACTAATCTTGTGGTTTGGCTTGGTGGTACGTTAGGTATAACATTGCTTAGTTATGCTTGGATTGCGGTATGTGATTACTATTTGTGTGTTGGCGATGCGCATTTATTTTATGCATATTCATGTATGTAGTATATTCTCACTCACTAAGCGTTAGCTTACCCTCTCGTTGTTTACATTTTTATAGATTGCATGGATGCGGTGGCTCGGGTAAGCGTGGGGACTAGTGAGCCTGCGTAGTTTGCTTTAGAAGACTTGCTTTTGGATTCGATTAGGATTGGGTAGCGTATCCCCAATCCCATGCTCGGTCTATGTTTTGTATAAACTAAATTGGGTCGATGTGGGCCCGGTGTTGTAAAACTCGGTTTTATTATGGAAAACTCTTAGGTTTAACTATTATAACATATTGTGAAAGTGTTTTGGTTTAAAAGTGTCAGGAAGCGGGTTTTTCGCCCGTGTGTAATTGTAAAACTGATCAGAATCTGGCAGACCATTTGGACGCCGTCCAAAAGGCTTGGACGCCGTCCAGCCCTTCAGAGCTGGACGCCGTCCCGAAATCTGGACGCCGTCCAGATGTGTTGTTCCAGATTTTTTTTTTTATTGGCACGTTTTTGGAAGGATAACGGGTTGGGTCATTACATCTAAATCCCTACAACCAATGCTCTGATACCATCTGTAGCGACCCGACAAAATCGTCATTGACGGCGCCGTCTACTTAGGTCCCGTTACGTGGTCATAAGTCTTTAAAATAACGTTTGACCAAAATATGTCGCATTCATTTCAAATGTAAAGATTCTTTCAAAGTTTACAAGAAAAGTTCAACCATTAGTTCCGTTACAAAGTTATAAGTACAAATGAAACCTATGCGACACAGTTTAAAATATAGTCAAAAGACGCTCCATATATGCATATATACTCGACATCCAATGCAAGTATCAAAATAATGAGCGGAAGCATGTATCACATATCGTTCAAGGACCTGAGAAAAACATAGAAATCTGTCAACGAAAATGCTGGTGAAATCATAGGTTTACGTAAATAAGTGAGTAAGTAAAATGAACCACAAGATTTTTAACATTTCAATAATAGTAAACCATTCCAAAAATTGTTATCACGAGCACCCAATTATCAAGGCTTAACTTTCCTTCCATAGAACACCATCACAATAGTGTTAGAACATACACTGTTTCTCAAAAATATATTTCATCCGAAGTAACGGTAGCTGAAATGTCCCGTTCATATTGATTATAAACGTTCCATATTAATTGATTTCGTTGCGAGGTTTTGACCTCTATATGAGACGTTTTTCAAAGACTGTATTCATTTTTAAAACAACCATAACCTTTATTTTATCAATAAAGGTTTTAAAAACATTATGTAGATTATCAAATAATGATAATCTAAAATATACTGTTTACACACGAACATTACATAATGGTTTACAATAGAAATATATTACATCGACATATGTTTCTTGAATGCAGTTTTTACACAATATCATACAAACATGGACTCCAAATCTTGTCCGTATTTTAGTATGCAACAGCGGAAGCTCTTAGTATTCACCTGAGAATAAACATGCTTTAAACGTCAACAAAAATGTTGGTGAGTTATAGGTTTAACCTATATATATCAAATCGTAACAATAGACCACAAGATTTCATATTTCAATACACATCCCATACATAGAGATAAAAATCATTCATATGGTGAACACCTGGTAACCGACATTAACAAGATACATATATAAGAATATCCCCATCATTCCGGGACACCCTTCGGATATGATATAAATTTCAAAGTACTAAAGCATCCGGTACTTTAGATGGGGTTTGTTAGGCCCAATAGATCTATCTTTAGGATTCGCGTCAATTAGGGTGTCTGTTCCCTAATTCTTAGATTACCAGACTTAATAAAAAGGGGCATATTCGATTTCGATAATTCAACCATAGAATGTAGTTTCATGTACTTGTGTCTATTTTATAAATCATTTATAAAACCTGCATGTATTCTCATCCCAAAAATATTAGATTTTAAAAGTGGGACTATAACTCACTTTCACAGATATTTCCTTCCTCGGAAATAAGACTTGGCCACGGATCGATTCACGAACCTATACAAATATGTACATATATATCAAAGTATGATCAAAATATAATTACAACCATTTTTATTATGTTTTAAAGATTTGAGTGTATTAAGTCAGCTGTCCTCGTTAGTAACCTACAACCCTCGTTAGTAACCTACAACTAGTTATCCACAGTTAGATGTACATAAATAAATCGATATATATTATCTTGAATCAATCCAAGACCCAGTGTATACATGTCTCAGGCTAAATCACAACTCAAAGTATATATATTTTTGGAATCAACCTCAACCCTGTATAGCTAACTCCAACATTACTGCATATAGAGTGTCTATGGTTATTTCAAATAATATATATACGTGGGTCGATATGATATGTCAAAACATTTGCATACGTGTCTATGGTATCCCAAGATTACATAATATATTAGAATACATGTATAATACAATATAAGTTAGCTAGGATATGATTTGTATAGATTTGCTAAACATTTCCCGTAGCTAAAAAGATCAAAAATATCCAATCTTGTTTTACCCATAACTTCTTCATTTTAAATCCGTTTTGAGTGAATCAAATTGCTATGGTTTCATATTGAACTCTAATTTAAGAATCCAAACAGAAAAAGTATAAGTTTATAGTCATAAATTTAAGTTACATGTCAATTACTAAAGTGGTAGTCATTTTCGTCGAAAGAACGACATCTTGATGACCATTTTGAAAAACATACTTTCACTTTGAGTTTAACCAAGATTTTTGGATATAGTTTCATGTTCATATGAAAAATCATGTTTCCAGAAGAACAACTTTTAAATCAAAGTTTATCATAGTTTCTAATTATCCAAACCAAAACAGCCTCCGTTTTCACTACGACGGCGTATATCCGATTTTATGGTGTTCATCGTGTTTCCAGGTTTTAAATCATTAAGTTAGCATATCATATAGATATAGAACATGTGTTTAGTTGATTTTAAAAGTCAAGTTAGAAGGATTAACTTTTGTTTGTGAACAAGTTTAGAATTAACTAAACTATGTTCTAGTGATTACAAGTTTAAACCTTCGAATAAGATAGCTTTATATGTATGAATCGAATGATGTTGTGAACATCATTACTACCTTAAGTTTTCTGGATAAAACTACTGGAAATGAGAAAAATGGATCTAGTTTCAAAGGATCCTTGGATGGCTTGAAAGTTCTTGAAGCAGAATCATGACACGAAAACAGTTCAAGTAAGATTTTCACTCGAAATAAGATTGTTATAGTTGTAGAAATTGAATCAAAGTTTGAATATGTAACAACCCAGAATTTTCCGATCGTTCTATACTTATGAGATTAATATTTACATAAATTATACCTTACCAACATGATAAGCAATCCAAACTGTTGAGACTTATATTTTTGAAAAGAGTTTTACACAACGTTTGACCGTCCAATTTGACTGATGATATCACGAACTATATAACACATGATAATTATACGATTATGTATATGTACATATCTATACATATTTAACATGATTTAAGGATGGTTTAACATTTCATTGTGAACTAACAACAATGAGTTATAAGTATACTTTGATACTACTAACTTAAGTTTTCAAAACGATAACTATATGTAACATTCTTTGACATATATACTTACAATCTATAATGTGTTGTGATTTATGTCACCAATATGATTTAAGTGTAATGGGATTAATTTGTAACCAAAATAATCTTGACAAATATCGAACAAGTTTGGGGAAGTGTGGAGTGCACACTTGTTTGAACTTATCTTGATTATGACGGGGGTTCGGGGGCAGCGCCCCCGATAAGCGGGGTCCAAGGGGTGGCAACCCCTGGCGGGGTCCAAGGGGCAGAGCCCCTGGTTGGGGTCGAGCTGGACCCAAAATAAAGTGTCTTAAAATTTTATTAAAAGTTTTTGGGCTAACATTGCTTTATTAAAAGTGTCTTAAAATTTTATTTTTGGCCCGGTTGGACCCAAAATAAATGCCCGATTTTGAGCTTCTTTTACCGTATCATACCCATCATCTATACGTATTTACTATTGGTAAATACACATCAAATCAATATCCTTATCAGCCTTAGATCTGCCCTAGATAAGAGGGAATCTTATTTGTAAGCTAGCATACATTATTACTCAAAAATTCAACACAATAATTTGTCCTTGTTCCCTCAACAACCAGACTGTCCTATAAGTATCACCATCACCTTGGTTTTTCATTTCATTCTTACAACCATCTTTCTCTAACCAAAAACACACTCTTAGGAACTCTAAGTGTTCTTCACAATCTCAGCAAATACTCATGAAGAACTAGCTTCATGAACAACCTATAATCATCATAAGAAAGTTTGATCAAGATTATTTTCTATCTTTTCCAGTAGCTTTATCCAAGTAACTTGAGGTAGTAACCTTATTCATAATCTTATTCGATTCATATTTATATAGCTATTTTATTTTGTGTTATAAAATTTTTAACAACAAGAACATAGTTTGAATGATTTCAAACCTGCTCGCAAACTAAATAGATCCTTCTAATTTGATTTTTAAAACACTTCAAAACCTGTAATATATCATATTATGACAAAATTGGATTAATCATATCTTGGCTAATTAACATAATATTTAATATATATTTACTTATGATTTGATTTTATATATTTCAGGACCACCCGTAAACAATACGAGAAGATTAATCATAAGACCTCATGATTGTACGCAACACGTCATTTGACAACACAGTACTTTATGTACGCAACACGTCATTTGACAACATGGTACCATGGGTCGAGATTAATTCTGATCAATACGAATACGATGGGGTCTTTATTTATGTTATTGAGCAACTAATTGTGGATCATTAACAACGGACTGCTAACTACGGACTAAGAAAATATTAAAAGTATTATAAGTATATATATGTAACGATTACTTGAAAAGAAAATATGTTGATATATTATATATATGGTTAGGTTCGTGATATCTATCGGAGACCAAGTCGAGTTAAATACCTTCAAGGAAAAGGTGAGTATATAGTCCCACTTTTAAACTCTAAATATTTCGGGATGAGAATACATGCATTTTATGATTTACGTTATAGATACAAGTACTTAAAAATATATTCTACGTTGAGTTGTACCACTGGCATATCTCCCTGTAACTTGGTAACTACTATCTACATGCGGTATTGTAAACGCGAATCCTGTTGATAGATCTATCAGGCCTGACAACCCCAACCGGACTGGACGACCGGTATTCAACGGTTGCACAGTACTTCGTTTCGGTGACTACACTTGGTACGGTGTAGTAAGATTTCATAATAAAGGGAATATGCGACGTTGATTAAATGTTAAGTATGGTTATCAAGTGCTCAACAACTTAGAATATTTTTATTAAAACGTTTATATATGAAATCTTGTGGTCTATATTCATAACGCTGCCGGCATTAAACCTATATCTCACCAAATTTATGTTGACGTTTTAAGCATGTTTATTCTCAGGTGATAACTAAAAGCTTCCGCTGCAACATGTTGAATTTAAGCAAGATCTTGAGTATGCATATTTGTGTCAAAAATAAAACTGCATATCGGAGGATTTGTAATGTAAAATATGTTGGAAGTCGTATTGTTATTATCACATGTAAAGTTTGTAGGTCTAAGATTATCGCTAAACGATAATCATTATTATCTTGTTTAAACCTTGTATTTGTAATAAAAGTTATGGTTTGTATTGTAAAAATGAATGCAGTTTTTGAAAAACGTCGCATATAGAGGTCAATACCTCGCGATGAAATCATATGTTATTGTATTCGTCCTTATGGTTAAGGTCGGGTTATGACAGAATATGAATATTACTTTGAATTAGAAAGATAACCTACTATAAATAACAAAGGTTCCTTGATCTTAGATGATTACTTGGAATGGATTAGAAAGCTTGGAAGTAGACTTGCAAACTTGGAAGTATTCTTGATTTTTATGAAACTATACTTATGGAATTTATGAAGAACACTTAGAACTTGAAGATGGAACTTGAGAGAGATCAATTAGATGAAGAAAATTGAAGAATGAAAGTGTTTGTAGGTGTTTTTGGTTGTTGGTATATGGATTAGATATAAAGGATATGTAATTTTGTTTTCATGTAAATAAGTCATGAATGATTACTAATATTTTTGTAATTTTATGAGATATTTCATGCTAGTTGCCAAATAATAGTTCCCACATGTGTTAGGTGACTCACATGGGCTGCTAATAGCTGATCATTGGAGTGTATATACCAATAGTACATACATCTAAAAGCTGTGTATTGTACGAGTACGAATACGGGTGCATACGAGTAGAATTGTTGATGAAACTGAACGAGGATGTAATTGTAAGCATTTTTGTTAAGTAGAAGTATTTTTATAAGTGTCTTGAAGTCTTTAAAAAATTTATGAATACATATTAAAATACTACATGTATATACATTTTAACTGAGTCGTTAAGTCATCGTTAGTCGTTACATGTAAGTGTTGTTTTGATACCTTTAGGTTAACGATCTCAATTAATGTTGTTAACCCAATGTTTATTATATCAAATGAGATGTTAAATTATTATATTATCATGATATTATGATGTATGAATATCTCTTAATATGATATATACATTAAAATATCGTTACAACGATAATCGTTACATATAAGTCTTGTTTCGTAATTCTTGAGTTAGTAGTCTTGTTTTTACATATGTAGTTCATTGTTAACACACTTAATGATATATTTAAATATCATTTTATCATGTTAAATATAGTGTATCAATATCTTAATATAATACATATATATTTAGTAGACGTTATCATAACGATAATCGTTATATATATCATTTCGAGTTTCTTAACTTAGTAATCTCATTTCTTATATATATCACACATTGTTAATATACTTAATGAGATACTTACTCATCATAATCTCATGTCAACCATATATATATATATATGTCTATATATACCACAACATGTAGTTTTTACAATTTTGTAACGTTCGTGAATCGCCGGTCAACTTGGGTGATCAATTGTCTATATGAAACTTATTTCATTTAATCAAGTCTTAACAAGTTTGATTGCTTAACATGTTGGAAACATTTAGTCATGTAAATATCAATCTCAATTAATATATATAAACATGGAAAATTTCAGGTCACTACAGTAGCGAACCGTCCGAATGAGGGTTTGTCAAACCCATATGGCCATACAACATAAGTTCTCGCTTACACCTGGCAAGTGTAACTAATGATAATCGAATTGAGGATTTTGTTCTAACTCGTATGTAGAATGTTTGTTTTCATACTTGTGTTCACTTTGTAAAATGAAACGTTTATGTTTTCTCATCACAAATGTAAGTTTAAAAGAGTAAAAGTGGGACTATGATCTCATCTTGAGTGCACGAGTAATAAAGTACTTCACAAGTAAACGTGTGCAAGGACAATTGCTAGTCTTGACCTAAACAAGTAGGTTGCATCATGTAGTGACCCGAACTTTTCCATGTTTATATATATTAAATGAAATTGATTTTTACATGATTAAGTGTTTCCAACATGTTAAGCAATCAAATTGTTAAGACTTGATTATTTGAAATGAGTTTCATGTTGACAATTGACCACCCAAGTTGACCGGCGATTCACGAACGTTAAAACTTGTAAAAACGACATGATGATATATATATGAATATACATATAGTTAACATGATATTATGATAAGTAAGTATCTCCATAAGTATATTAACAATGAGTTATATACATAAAAATTAGACTACTAAGTTAAGAAACTCGAAACGATATATATAACGATTATCGTTATTACAACGTCTTACTAAATACATATGTATCATATTAAGATATTGTTACACTATATTTAACATGATAAAATGATAATTATATATATAATTAAGTATGTTAACAATGAACTACATATGTAAAAACAAGACTACTAACTTAAGGATTTCGAAACGAGACATATATGTAACGATTATCGTTGTAACGACATTTAAATGTATATATATCATATTAAGATATATTAAGATATCATAATATCATGATAAGATAATAATTTAACATCTCATTAGATATAATAAACAATGGGTTAACAACATTAAATGAGATCGTTAACTTAAAGGTTTCAAAACAACACTTACATGTAACGACTAACGATGACTTAACGACTCAGTTAAAATGTATATACATGTAGTGTATCTAGATGTATTAATATACTTTTGGAAGACTTCAAGACATATATCAAAACACTCATACTTAACGAAAATGGGTACAGTTACATTCCCATTCTTTTTCCATCAAGAATTCTAGTCGTATTTATACCCGTATTATACACAGCTTCTAGACGTACTTACTGTGGGTATATACCAATAGGAACTAGCATGGGATTCCACTCTTGATTATGTCATATATGACTAATCAATTTTAACTTCTACCATGAACTAGTCAACTAACTAGAACTCCTTTTAACCCCACTCACCACTCACCACTTACCACTCATCATTCACTCCATTTCACTTCCAATTCTATTTCTAATTCTCTCTCAACACACACACACACACACACACTTATGAATGAATTTTTCCAGTAGCTAATCATCATCTTCATCAAAAATTACTTCAAGAATCAAGCTATAATCATCATAGGAAGAACACTTCAAGAACACTTCGATAATCCTTTCAAGTTTACTAGTTTACATCCAAGCTTTCTAATCCATCCAAGTAATCATCTAAGATCAAGAAACCTTTGTTATTTATATTAGGTTATCTTTCTTATTCAAGGTAATATTCATATTCCAACTTTGATTCAATTTCTATAACTTTAAACTATCTTAATTCGAGTAAAAATCTTACTTGAACTTGTTTTGTGTCATGATCCTACTTCAAGAACTTTCAAGCCATCCAAGATCCTTTGAAGCTAGATCATTTCTTGTCACTTCCAGTAGGTTTACCTACTAAACTTGAGATAGTAATGATGTTCAAAACATCATTCGATTCATATATATAAAACTATCTTATTCGAAGGATTAAATTCGTAATCACTGGAACATAGTTTAGTTAATTCTAAACTTGTTCGCAAACAAAAGTTAATCCTTCTAACTTGACTTTTAAAATCAACTAAACACATGTTCTATATCTATATGATATGCTAACTTAATGATTTAAAACCTGGAAACACAAAAAACACCGTAAAACCGGATATACGCCGTCGTAGTAACACCGCGGGCTATTTTGGGTTTGATAATTAAAAACTATGATAAACTTTGATTTAAAAGTTGTTCTTCTGGGAAAATGATTTTTCTTATGAACATGAAACTATATCCAAAAATCATGGTTAAACTCAAAGTGGAAGTATGTTTTTCAAAATGGTCATCAAAACGTCGTTCTTTCAACTGAAATGACTACCTCTTACAAAAACGACTTGTAACTTATATTTATGACTATAAACCTATACTTTTTCTATTTAGATTCATAAAATAGAGTTCAATATGAAACCATAGCAATTTGATTCACTCAAAACGGATTTAAAACGAAGAAGTTATGGGTAAAACAAGATTGGATATTTTTGATTGTTGTAGCTACGGAAAATATTGTAACAATTCTATACAAATCATATCCTAGCTAACTTATATTGTATTATTCATGTATTCTAATATATATTATGTAATCTTGGAATACCATAGACACGTATACAATGTTTTGACATATCATATCGACCCATCTATATAATATATTTTGGAACAACCATAGACACTTTATATGCAGTAATGTTGGAGTTAGCTATACAGGGTTGAGGTTGATTCCAAAATAAGGTCTAGCCTGAGGCATGTATACACTGGGTCGTGGATTGATCCAAGATAATTTATATTTATTTATTTTTGTACATCTAACTGTGGACAACTAGCTGTAGGTTACTAACGAGGACTGCTGACTTAACAAACTCAAATCATTAAAACGTAATAAAAAATGTTGTAAATATATTTTGATCATACTTTGATATATATGTACATATTTGTATAGGTTCGTGAATCGACCAGTGGTCAAGTCTTACTTCCCGACGAAGTAAAAATCTGTGAAAGTGAGTTATAGTCTCACATTTAAAATCTAATATTTTGGGATGAGAATACATGCAGTTTTATAAATGTTTTACGAAATAGACACAAGTAAATGAAACTACATTATATGGGTGAATGATCGAAGCCGAATATACCCCTTTTGCTTGGTAACCTAAGAATTAGTAAACCGATCTACTAATTGACGCGAATCCTAAAGATAGATCTATTGGGCCTAACGAACCCCATCCAAAGTACCGGATGCTTTAGTACTTCGATGTTGTTTTTATCATGTCCTAAGGATTTCCCGAAATGATAGG
Source organism: Rutidosis leptorrhynchoides (assembly GCF_046630445.1). NCBI lineage: Eukaryota > Viridiplantae > Streptophyta > Magnoliopsida > Asterales > Asteraceae > Rutidosis > Rutidosis leptorrhynchoides. The sequence goes on from NC_092334.1 coordinate 546,957,757, forward strand.
GGATATTCTTATATGCATCTTGTTAATGTCGGTTACCAGGTGTTCACCATATGAATGATTTTTATCTCTATGTATGGGATGCATATTGAAATATGAAATCTTGTGGTCTATTATTATGATTTGATAATATATAGGTTAAACCTATAACTCACCAATATTTTTGTTGACGTTTTAAGCATGTTTATTCTCAGATGATTATTAAGAGCTTTCGCTGTTGCATACTAAAATAAGGACAAGATTTGGAGTCCATGCTTGTATGATATTATGTAAAAACTGCATTCAAGAAACTTATTTTTGATGTAATATATTCTTATTGTAAACCATTATGTAATGGTCGTGTGTAAACGGTATATTTTAGATTATCATTATTTGATAATCTACGTAATGCTTTTTAAAACTTTATAGATAAAATAAAGGTTATGGTTGTTTTAAAAATAAATGCAGTCTTTGAAAAACGTCTCATATAGAGGTCAAAACCTCGCGACGAAATCAATTAATATGGAACGTTTATAATCAATATGAACGGGACATTTCAGTTGGTATCAGAGCGTTGGTCTTAGAGAACCAGAAAATTGCATTAGTGTGTCTTACCGAGTTTTTTAGGATGCATTAGTGAGTCTGGACTTCGACCGTGTTTTTCTTCAAAAACGATTGCTTAACATTTTTTTTTTGTTGGAAACTATATATTATTAACATGTAAATATTATGTGATATATTAACCTCTTAATGTGTTTGATATTGTGTGATAGATGTCTACCTCTAGTACAAATCCCATTGATTCAGCTAATAATAATGAAGAGTCGAATATATTTTGGGAAGATTCACAAATTCCCGAAGAGGAACCAGAAGAGGAGGAACCGGAAGAAGAGGAACCAGAAGAGGATGAATCGGAAGAGGAGGAACCAGAAGAAGAAGAGGTTTCGGAGGAAGAAATAGTGATACCTACAGTAAATCTTTTAAATAAAAGAAAATCCTCAACCAACGGACCAAAGTTAAAAATGGTCAATGGTGTTTCTGCCGAGGAAGCAAAATATTGGGAAGATTACCAATTTTCTGATGAATCGGATCCTGATGAGGATTCCGATGATGTTATAGAAATCACCTCGACCCAATTTAATATAGCAAAAGAAAATAATAAGGGAAAAGGTATAAAAATAGAGAAACCTGATTCCAACCCCGATGAGCTTTATATGTATCGGTCACATCCGTATTTCCTAAAGTGTAACAATAACCCGGGAACCTCTAAACCACCAGGTTTTTCTAAACCAATGTGGAAAACGACTGCTCGTATTAGAGGAACACCATATATCCCTAGAAAATTAGGAAAGCGAACCAAGTCCGAAGAAGAAGAAACCAGTGATTCAGATTAGGGAGTTGTAATCATGTTGTGTATTATATGTATTGTAGTGTGCTTGTACTTTTATGTTCTATGTAAAAATTGCTTGTATTGTTTGTTAATTATCTTTTATGAATCTAATCCTTGTCTATTTTACAGTATAAAAACAAAATGGACGTTAAGGGTAGACAACCGAATATTTTAGAAGACCTACCAGAGGATATGATTGAGGAAATTTTGTCTAGAGTCGGTCAGAATTCATCAGCACATTTAGTTATGGCGAAATTAACTTGTCAAACATTTGAAAGACTTTCCAGAAATGCCTTAGTTTATAAAAGGCTTTCCTTTGATAGGTGGGGTATATCACATTGGGGAGACCGTAAGTTACGCCGTGTTTTCTTTAAGGCATTAAATACGGGGAACACAAATGCAATTTTACGCTACGGGTTAAGAACCTATTTTGACTCAACATATCCCAACATAGGATTTCGTGAGTTAGAAAGAGCTTCTAACATGCAACATAAAGAAGCATGTTATACTTACGGGTTAGTGATGTTCGCTTCTTACCAAAGTGAGAAAAAGAATATCGGATTACAACTTTTAAATAAAACCTTTCCACAAGTGATGGATTCAGTAGTTGTGGTGAGAAACAAGGTTTTTAGATTATTACGGGGCTGTTGGACATTACGAAACCCTCATCCTTTTGACGACATTACAACATGCTGCCTAGCCAATGGTCATAACGGTTATTTTCCATAAGACCAAAGATGGGAAGTCGTCTTAGTAAAACCGGAATGCATGACTTGTTTCTGGACTTATGAATTACGTGTCTTTATTTTCTTTGCTGAACAACTTGCGTATTAACTAGATTTATCTTCAAAACTGTCCTGTATCAAAGTGTACTGTATTTCATGTTATATGTAATATAGCGAAGTTGTAAGTTTGAAGAATATTTGTATGTGATATATTATTATAATCAGTTTTTCATATGGAATTATAGTAGTTGAATTGTATATTAGCTACTAAGTATGAACTTAACGGGTAGGTAGTACCCGAATTTATACTTATAAAACGCTAATATGAAGAAAAAGCTTTTATAAATGACTTCATATTATGCTACGAAATACTATTGACTACTCTTAATATTCTGTATGATTAACTCAATTCAGTTGACTATTTTGAAAGAAATGGCACCGACTACGCGACAAACCATGAATATGAGCGAAGAGGAATTTCGTACTTTTCTTGCTGCAAACATAGCAGCAGTACAGGCTGCGCTACATACCAACAATAACTCTGAATCTAGCAATGCAGCTAACGGCTCAAGAAATCGTGTAGGATGCACCTACAAAGAATTCACTGCCTGTAAACCTTTGGAATTTGATGGAACCGAAGGACCAATTGGATTGAAACGGTGGACCGAGAAAGTCGAATCGGTGTTTGCCATAAGTAAGTGTACTGAAGAGGACAAAGTTAAGTACGCTAAGCATACCTTCACAGGTACTGCGTTAACGTGGTGGAACACCTATCTTGAACAGGTAGGATAAAATGCTGCTTACGCACTACCGTGGTCGGCATTCAAGCAATTGATGAACGAGCAGTACCGTCCTAGAAACGAAGTCAATAAACTCAAGGTAGAACATAAAGAGTTACGAACACAAGGGTTTGACGTTACCACATATGAACGACGATTCACAGAGTTGTGCCTATTGTGTCCGAGAGCATTCGAAGATGAAGAAGAGGAGATCGACGCGTTTGTAAAAGGGTTACCAGTAAGGATTCAAGAAGATGTAAGTTCACACGAGCCTGCTTCTATACAGAAGGCAAGTCAAATGGCTCATAAACTCATAAATCAAATTGAGGGAAGAATTAAAGAGCAGGCGACCGAAGAAGCCAACACGAAACAACTCAAGAGGAAGTGGGAGGAAAACGGTGACAAGAGTCACCAGTACAACAACAACAACAACAACAACAACAACAACAACAATTACAATTACAATCGCAACAACTATCCCAACAACCGCAACAATAATCGCAACAATAACCACAATCCTAACAATAACTACAACAAACATCCCAACAACAACAACAACTACAACAACCGTTTCAACAACAATAACAATCCCAACAACAACCTCAATAACAACAACGGCAACAAAAACCAAAAACAGCCATGTCATAGGTGTGAAGAAAATCATCAGGGGTTTTCCACGACATTTTGCAACAGGTGTAAAAGAAATGGTCATAGCGCGACAAAGTGTGAGGTCTACGGACCAAAGTTTAACAGAACTAAAAGAACAAATAATGTCGGAACAAGTAATGCCGAAACGAATAGTGTCAGAGCAAGTAATACCAACGCTGTTTGTTATAAATGTGGAAAATCGGGCCACATTATTAGAAATTGCCCGAATCAGGGGAATACTAATGGGCAGGGCCGTGGAAGAGTTTTCAATATTAATGCAGCAGAAGCACAGGAAGACCCGGAGCTTGTTACGGGTACGTTTCTTATTGACAATAAATCTGCTTATGTTTTATTTGATTCGGGTGCGGATAGAAGCTATATGAGTAGAGAATTTTGTGCTAAATTAAGTTGCCCATTGACGCCTTTGGATAGTAAATTTTTACTCGAATTAGCAAACGGTAAATTAATTTCAGCAGATAATATATGTCGGGAGAGAGAAATTAAACTGGGGGATGAAACGTTTAAAATTGATTTAATACCAGTCGAGTTAGGAAGTTTTGATGTAATAATTGGCATGGACTGGTTGAAAAAGGTGAGAGCAGAGGTCGTTTGTTACAAAAATGCGATTCGCATTATGCGTGAAAAAGGAAAACCTATAATGGTGTACGGAGAAAAGAACAACGCGAAATTGAATCTTATTAGTAGTTTGAAGGCGCAAAAACTAATAAGAAAAGGTTGTTACATCATTCTAGCACACATCGAGGAAGTTAAACCTGAAGAAAAGAACATCAGTGATGTTCCCGTCGCAAAAGAATTTCCCGATGTATTTACGAAAAAATTACCGGGATTACCCCCACATCGATCCGTTGAATTTCAAATAGACCTTGTACCAGGAGCTGCACCAGTAGCTCGTGCTCCATACAGACTCGAACCCAGCGAAATGAAAGAATTACAAAGTCAGCTACAGGAACTTTTAGAGCATGGTTTCATTCGACCAAGTACATCACCATGGGGAGCTCCTGTTCTATTTGTCAAGAAGAAAGATGGTACATTTAGGTTGTGTATCGACTACCGAGAGTTGAACAAACTTACCATCAAGAACCGTTACCCATTACCGAGAATTGATGACTTATTTGATCAACTACAAGGCTCGTCGGTTTATTCGAAGATCAATTTACGTTCTGGATATCATCAAATGCAGGTGAAGGAGGATGATATTCCAAAGACTGCTTTTAGGACGCGTTACAGTCATTACGAGTTTATGGTTATGCCATTTGGATTGACTAACGCACCAGCTGTGTTCATGGACCTCATGAACCGAGTGTGTGGGCCATATCTTGACAAGTTTGTCATTGTTTTCATCAATGACATACTTATTTACTCGAAGAATGATCAAGAGCACGAAGAACATTTGAGAAAAGTGCTAGAGTTGCTGAGAAAAGAAAAATTATACGCTAAGTTTTCAAAGTGTACATTTTGGTTGGAAGAAGTTCAATTCCTCGGTTACATAGTGAACAAAGAAGGTATTCAGGTGGATCCAGCATAGATTGAAACCGTTGAAAAGTGGGAAACCCCGAAAACTCCGAAACACATACGCCAATTTTTGGGACTAGCTGGTTACTACAGAAGGTTCATCCAAGACTTTTCCAGAATAGAAAAACCCTTAACTGCATTAACGCATAAAGGGAGGAAATTTGAATGGAAGGATGAACAAGAGAAAGCATTTCAATTGTTAAAGAAAAAGTTAACTACAGCACCTATATTGTCATTACCTGAAGGGAATGATGATTTTTTGATATATTGTGATGCCTCAAAGCAAGGTCTCGGTTGTGTATTAATGCAACGAACGAAAGTAATTGCTTATGCGTCTAGACAATTGAAGATTCACGAGCAGAATTATACGACGCATGATTTGGAATTAGGCGCGGTTATTTTTGCATTAAAGACTTGGAGGCACTACTTATATGGGGTCAAAAGTATTATATATACCGACCACAAAAGTCTTCAACATATATTTAATCAGAAACAACTGAACATGAGGCAGCGCAGGTGGATTGAATTATTGAATGATTACAACTTTGAGATTCGTTACCACCCAGGGAAGGCAAATGTGGTAGCCGACGCCTTGAGCAGAAAGGACAGAGAACCCATTCATGTAAAATCTATGAATATAATGATTCACACTAACCTTACTACTCAAATAAAGGAGGCGCAACAAGGAGTTTTAAAAGAGGGAAACTTAAAGGATGAAATACCCAAAGGATCGGAGAAACATCTTAATATTCGGGAAGACGGAACCCGGTATAGGGCTGAAAGAATTTAGGTACCAGAATTTGGAGATATGAGAGAAATGGTACTTAGAGAAGCTCATAAAACCATATACTCAATACATCCTGGAATGGGGAAGATGTACAAGGATCTCAAGAAACAATTTTGGTGGCCAGGCATGAAAGCCGACGTTGCTAAATACGTAGGAGAATGTTTGACGTGTTCTAAGGTCAAAGCTGAGCATCAGAAACCATCAGGTCTACTTCAACAACCCGAAATCTCGGAATGGAAATGGGAAAACATTACCATGGATTTCATCACTAAATTGCCAAGGACTGCAAGTGGTTTTGATACTATTTGGGTAATAGTTGATCGTCTCACCAAATCAGCACACTTCCTACCAATAAGAGAAGATGACAAGATGGAGAAGTTATCACGACTGTATTTGAAGGAAGTCGTCTCCAGACATGGAATACCAATCTCTATTATCTCTGATAGGGATGGCAGATTTATTTCCAGATTCTGGCAGACATTACAGCAAGCATTAGGAACTCGTCTAGACATGAGTACTGCCTATCATCCACAAACTGATGGGCGGAGCGAAAGGACGATACAAACGCTTGAAGACATGCTACGAGCATGTGTTATTGATTTCAGAAACAGTTGGGATCGACATCTACCGTTAGCACAATTTTTCCACAACAACAGCTATCATTCAAGCATTGAGATGGCGCCGTTTAAAGCACTTTATGGTAGAAAGTACAGGTCTCCGATTTGTTGGAGTGAAGTGGGGGATAGACAGATTACGGGTCCGGAGATAATACAAGAAACTACCGAGAAGATTATCCAAATTCAACAACGGTTGAAAACCGCCCAAAGTCGACAAAAGAGCTACGCCGACATTAAAAGAAAAGATATAGAATTTGAAATTGGAGAGATGGTCATGCTTAAAGTTGCACATGGAAAGGCGTTGTTCGATTTGGTAAACGAGGGAAATTAAATCCAAAGTATATTGGACCATTCAAGATTATTGAGCGTGTCGGACCAGTAGCTTACCGACTTGAGTTACCTCAACAACTTGCGGCTGTACATAACACTTTCCAAGTCTTGAATTTGAAGAAATGTTTTGCTAAAGAAGATCTCACTATTCTGTTAGACGAAATCCAAATTAACGAAAAACTTCAATTCATCGAAGAACCCGTCGAAATAATGGATCGTGAGGTTAAAAGACTTAAGCAAAACAAAATACCAATTGTTAAGGTTCGATGGAATGCTCATAGAGGACCCGAGTTCACCTGGGAACGAGAAGATCAGATGAAGAAGAAATACCCGCACTTATTTCTAGAAGATACGACAACACCTCCAACTGCTTAAAATTTCGGGACGAAATTTATTTAACGGGTAGGTACTGTAGTGACCCGAACTTTTCCATGTTTATATATATTAAATGAAATTGATTTTTACATGATTAAGTGTTTCCAACATGTTAAGCAATCAAATTGTTAAGACTTGATTATTTGAAATGAGTTTCATGTAGACAATTGACCACCCAAGTTGACCGGTGATTCACGAACGTTAAAACTTGTAAAAACAACATGACGATATATATATGAATATACATATAGTTAATATGAGATTATGATAAGTAAGTATCTCCATAAGTATATTAACAATGAGTTATATACATAAAAATGAGACTACTAAGTTAAGAAACTCGAAACGATATATATAACGATTATCGTTATTACAACGTCTTACTAAATACATATGTATCATATTAAGATATTGTTTCACTATATTTAACATGATAAAATTATAATTATATATATAATTAAGTATGTTAACAATGAACTACATATATAAAAACAAGACTACTAACTTAAGGATTTCGAAACGAGACATATATGTAACGATTATCGTTGTAACGACATTTAAATGTATATATATCATATTAAGATATATTAATATATCATAATATCATGATAAGATGATAATTTAACATCTCATTAGATATAATAAACAATGGGTTAACAACATTAAATGAGATCGTTAACTTAAAGGTTTCAAAACAATACTTACATGTAACGACTAACGATGACTTAACGACTCAGTTAAAATGTATATACATGTAGTGTATTTAGATGTATTAATATACTTTTGGAAGACTTCAAGACATATATTAAAACACTCATACTTAACGAAAATGGGTACAGTTACATTCCCATTCTTTTTCCATCAAGAATTCTAGTCGTATTCATACCCGTATTATACACAGCTTCTAGACGTACTTACTGTGGGTATATACCAATAGGAACTAGCATGGGATTCCACTCTTGATTATGTCATGTATGACTAATCAATTTTAACTTCTACCATGAACTAGTCAACTAACTAGAACTCCTTTTAACCCCACTCACTGCTTACCACTTACCACTCATCATTCACTCCATTTCACTTCCAATTCTCTTTCTAATTCTCTCTCAACACACACACACACACACACACACACTTATGAATGAATTTTTCCAGTATCTAATCATCATATTCATCAAAAATTACTTCAAGAATCAAGCTATAATCATCTTAGGAAGAACACTTCGAAAATCCTTTCAAGTTTACTAGTTTACATCCAAGCTTTCTAATCCATTCCAAGTAATCATCTAAGATCAAGAAACCTTTGTTATTTACAGTAGGTTATCTTTATTATTCAAGGTAATATTCATATTCAAACTTTGATTCAATTTCTATAACTATAAACTATCTTAATTCGAGTAAAAATCTTACTTGAACTTGTTTTGTGTCATGATCCTACTTCAAGAACTTTCAAGCCATCCAAGATCCTTTGAAGCTAGATCATTTCTTGTCACTTCCAGTAGGTTTACCTACTAAACTTGAGATAGTAATGATGTTCAAAACATCATTCGATTCATATATATAAAACTATCTTATTCGAAGGATTAAATTCGTAATCACTAGAACATAGTTTAGTTAATTCTAAACTTGTTCGCAAACTTATATCCTAGCTAACTTATATTGTATCATTCATGTATTTTAATATATATTATGTAATATTGGGATACCATAGACACGTATACAATGTTTTGACATATCATATCGACCCATCTATATAATATATTTTGGAACAACCATAGACACTCTATATGCAGTAATGTTGGAGTTAGCTATACAGGGTTGAGGTTGATTCCAAAATAATATATATAGTTTGAGTTGTGGTATAGCCTGAGGCTTGTATACACTGAGTCGTGGATTGATCCAAGATAATTTATATTTATTTATTTCTGTACATCTAACTGTGGACAACTAGCTGTAGGTTACTAACGAGGACTGCTGACTTAACAAACTCAAATCATTAAAACGTAATAAAAAATGTTGTAAATATATTTTGATCATACTTTGATATATATGTACATATTTGTATAGGTTCATGAATCGACCAGTGGCCAAGTCTTACTTTCCGAAAAAGTAAAAATCTGTGAAAGTGAGTTATAGTCCCACTTTTAAAATCTAATATTTTGGGATGAGAATACATGCAGTTTTATAAATGTTTTACGAAATAGACACAAGTAAATGAAACTACATTATATGGGTGAATGATCGAAGCCGAATATGCCCCTTTTGCTTGGTAACCTAAGAATTAGTAAACCGATCTACTAATTGACGCGAATCCTAAAGATAGATCTATTGTGCCTAACGAACCCCATCCAAAGTACCGGATGCTTTAGTACTTCGATGTTGTTTTTATCATGTCCGAAGGATTTCCCGGAATGATATGGGATATTCTTATATGCATCTTGTTAATGTCGGTTACCAGGTGTTCACCATATGAATGATTTTTATCTCTATGTATGGGATGCATATTGAAATATGAAATCTTGTGGTCTATTATTATGATTTGATAATATATAGGTTAAACCTATAACTCACCAATATTTTTGTTGATGTTTTAAGCATGTTTATTCTCAGGTGATTATTAAGAGCTTCCGCTGTTGCATACTAAAATAAGGACAAGATTTGGAGTCCATGCTTATATGATATTATGTAAAAACTGCATTCAAGAAACTTATTTTTGATGTAATATATTCTTATTGTAAACCATTATGTAATGGTCGTGTGTAAACGGTATATTTTAGATTATCATTATTTGATAATCTACGTAATGCTTTTTAAAACTTTATAGATAAAATAAAGGTTATGGTTGTTTTAAAAATGAATGCAGTCTTTGAAAAACGTCTCATATAGAGGTCAAAACCTCGCGACGAAATCAATTAATATGGAACGTTTATAATCAATATGAACGGGACATTTCACATCAATAACGGTAAACACGATTGGTCAAAGTTGTTCAATTAGTCCTTGGCTCGTTATGACTCGATTAATTAGCATGTGAATCAAATTTGTCAAGTTTCATGCAAGATACAAGTATAAGAGCAAGTTAGAATGATTGCATAAGTAATTGGTTAAGTTTGATCAAAAGTCAACTTTGGTCGGGTCAAAGTCGATGAAAAAGTCAACACGTTCGGGTCGGGTCCCGAACTATTTTTCTGAGGTTTTTAATCATATATAAGCATGTTAGAACAAGTTACATGTAAATCGGAGGTGCGTAGCATAGTTAGAATTAGATGGTAAACGGCCAACCAAATCAGAACCTGGTAGTTCATCTGGACGGAGTCCAGATGTGAAGGCCTGGACGATGTCCAAGAATCTGGACGACGTCCAGATTAGTGCCCAGGCCCTGTTTTGCTGAAAACACACAAGTACACGAATCAAACTTCAAACAATCACATTTCGTGAACCGAAAATACTTAGAACATGTATCTTACACCGTTGGAAAGGTATTTTGATGAGGAACACAACTAAACACATTCCATCAAACAAAAACATCATTTACAATAACCAAATCCTGTCGAATGATTATTAAAAGTTCATTATCAAAGTTTCAAGTTCGTAAAACGCATTTCATGATTCAGGAATCCAATTTACACATACGATATGCCGTTTCGAAGGTAATTAAACATACATTGTAATTAAACACTTACTAAAAATATCTCATGTCATTCAAGCATCAAAAGTTCATTTTAAGTGCTACCAAACCCTAATCTAGAATCAAGAATTTAACAACCGTGTTAATGAAAGTTTTTCATGTCATCCAACATACCAAAACGAAGCATATGAAGCTAGTAACACAATTAATACATGATCTTTAACATTTACACAACATTTAATCATCTAAAATCAAGGATTAAGCTAATCCATTTCAAGTGTTCATGCTAGTTACTTATAACAACAAATCGAGCAAAACAAATCACATACACGACATCACAATGAGCCATAGACACTAACTAACACCATTTCAAGTGTATAAAACGGATTTGAGAAATCTAGAGTTTTTATAAAGTTACCCAAACAAGATGAAGTTAGTGTCAAAACGTAGAGGATGAAGAGAGGATTCCAAAAGTACAATCGGATTTGTTGTGAGCTTCCTAGATCGAATTTGGATGATGAATTTGTGTTTGAAGGTTTTGAGAGCAAAAAGGGAAGTAAGAAATGAGGAAGGAGGTGATGAAATGAAATGTGTGGTGGTGAGGAGGTTACTAGTTAACCAAATTTTCCCAAGTGGCAAGATTAGTCCCTCAAGTTTGTAGTCGGGTGCGGGAATTAACCAAACGGATTATTTTGAAATACACGAGAGTACGGGAGACGTTATAATCCAATAACAAAAATATTTAGAACGTTAGCTAAAGGAGGATACGAATCTAGATACGAACGATATTAACAAAAATAAAAAGACGGGCGTTAAAATAATTTAACGGAAAAATACGGGATGTTACAACTTTCGCCACATTTATCGTAAATCTCGAAGATTGTTCCACTTATCAAATACATACGTGCACACATTCCGAGACATGCAATGCACACAACATTCGAAAACTACTACAAACACTTAGCATACATGGAAACATCACGCACACTTAGCATACATGGAAACATCACGCGTTCTTCCAATCCCTCTAAGCAATTCTTCCCAACGAATCACCCTCAATCACTCGCCCGTGGCCTGATCAAATCCACAAATCTGAGCACTAAAACTTGCTCAATCCCTCACATCGGGAAAAACTCAACCAATCTCGTACCGAGATATCAACCCTTTAGCGTACCCTTTAGCTTACCCTTACCAAGTACAATGCTAATAGCAGCCACGTTCCAACCTAAGGTCAACAACCAAAACGATGAAGACCGAATAAAAATGAATCCTTACGGATTACACTTACCACTTAACGTCCCTTGTAGTGCGCAACACGACTAATACGCAACTATCATAACATCGTAAGCAAACGACTAAATCCGCTAGCGTCCCAAACGAATATGGTAACGCTAAACCCAAGGTGTACAAAATCGGCTATTGTCACACCCGTAATAACATGTGAGCGAAACACGGCTATCGCATCACTAATCACACCAAGATGGCCAAAACAACCCGAGCCTAAACATATATGGAGGATGGTCGAAACAACCCGAACCTTAGTGAATTCGCAACAACCCAAAATTCACCAACCCAATCCATATTTTCTACAACGAAATGACCGTACAACCCGAGTCATTGTGAATACGCGCAAAACGATATTCACTACCACCACCACATAGTATAACCGAGGATGGCCGTGCTAACCGAGCCTTAGTGAATCCGAACAACCCGACATTCACTACCTCAAACTATGAGTCTAACCAAAAGGGACAATCGTAGTACCCGAAATATTGTAAATGCGAACAACCCGATATTCACGTCCCACAACACAACACATGAATGGTACTCCCATTTTGATAACGTTATATCATGCCGATATAGTACTACTCCCAACACAAATATCCATTAGTGTACTTATCACCGCGTAACACTAATCCCTAGGTGGTGTCTTAACACCGCGACTAACCCACCCATCACGACAATGTGGTGTCTTAACACCCCGACTAACCCACATGTCACAAACTCCAGAGTGGTGTCTTAACACCGCGACTACCCCACTCGTTACGTATTATGTGGTATCTTAACACCGCGACTACCCCACATTGTAAGCCACACAACTAACTACATTATCCTACTCACTTGGAATCATTGCACACGCGTCATACGTACGTGTACACAACGCCATCACAATCGAGCAAGAACCACCTATATCGCCCATAGGCACAAAACAATAATTCTCTAGAAGAGAATCCGATACGCACATCCCTTAACCGGGGATCCCACCTTGCTCGTCAAACACGTCCATTTATCTCCTAAAGAGATTCACCACATTACCACCTCGGTGATAATTTTAATCCAAAACCATAAGTATAATTTAACCAAAATTGTACTCTACCACAAATCGACCAATCTAGGCCCCGACACTAATTTCGGATCTACTATGAGAATTATCCGAAATCTCATACTAAAATCTCCTAGTGTGGGAGTGTAACTCCTCCACTTGGAACTACGTTCCATAACCGCATCGTCGTGGTAACATCAATCCTGCGATAATTACCACTATCTGAAATACGTGACCAATCTCTCCATCGGTCATAACACTCGAATTATCATGAAATTCATTTTGCACTCTAGAAATTGACGCTCACCGTCACCCTTTGGCTTTATTTAAACAACGACACAAAACCAAAACAACACGCACCTTGTACAACCGTACAATGCTACCGAAAGGTAGACTTCTTTTAACGATTGGGTTCACACGACCCATCACCACATCTTGCTCCAACCTTGAGCATACGAAGGATTTTAACCTATCCTTCATCACTTTGAACGAAGCGTTTACCACAAATTGCACAAACTTTATTCTTGCAATCCTCCGATTGCCATAGCTTGTCACATTTCCACCTAGTCACTCATGTACCTAAAGGTCTCTATAGGGTACCCTAAGTACAATGTAACCGCAACACCATCAGAGTCGAACACCACGCTAGTAGGTATGAAAGAGCTACCTAACATCGCGTCACATAGACTTCATTACCAACATACGCCGAGATCAAACACTCGATCTCAAGGGTTCTATCCACCAGACGAACCTCATGGTTCACCATATTCAACACAAAAGTGAACACGCGCTCACAACCGAACATCAAAGCCCATTCCCATGGCTTGGTAGAAACGTTTCCCAAACACTAAGGAATGCTTGGTTGTACCAAGTCTGACGCCCTTCGTCCGCCAATCAAAACGTCACCATAGGGAAATTCCACTAGGAACGTCACCCATAACAAAATATGTACAACACAATGCTTTCAACAAACTCGTACACAACGACACATAATAAATATCCAAAAGACATATTTATTAAAACGAAAGGTACCTTAATGTCTCCTTGCAGCATTCGCCGACGCCAACTCGGGACAATCCGGCTTGCGATGTCCCTCTTTATGACAATAGTAGCACATTCCGTCATCACTTCTCGGCATTGTGCACTCCCATAACTTGTGGCCCCTAACACCACAATTGAAACATCTAGGTGCACGAGAACTCGTCGTGCCTTTCTCCACATTACCCATACTCACACTTGCACCCTTAGTTTTCTTACTTGGAGCAGCATACGAATCAACCCTTCTCTTACTTGAAGGTCTACTAACCTTCGATAGCGAATATGATTCGAAACCCCTAGCCATGGCGAATAACTCCGCAAACGATTTCACTTGACCAATGTTAATTTTGCTCTGCAAATCATCATTCAAAGTTCGATAGAAATCTTCCATCAACATACGATTATTCCCAGTATACATCGAGCAAAAATGAGCCTTCGCCATAAAGGTCGTCTTGAGAGTATTCAAGTCCATAGATCCTTGTTGTAAATTTCGCAACTCATTACGCTATTCTGACAAATCGGCTCGAGTCCGGAACTCCTCGAAGAATTCCTTCTTAAAGTCGTCCCACGATAACGCCATAAACGCTTCACCACCAACAATATCAATTTTACCGTCCAACCAATCTTTCGCCCTACCTCGCAACAAGCTAGTAGCGAGTCGTGTCCTCTTCTCGGGAGGGCATTCAATAGTGCGAAAACACCCTTCGACATCCGAGATCCATGTTGTGCTTACCAAAGGATCCGATTTCCCGTCATACATCGGAGGTTTAGTCCTCATGAAGCTCTTGTGACAACGCTCCATTTCGCCACTACTTCGAAATTCGGAATACTTCCTATCCATTTCTTCTTGAAATGCACCCATTTGCTTCGCAACGGCGGCCACTACTCTAGCGTTAAACTCAATGTCGTTTGTCTCGATCTCATTTCACGTCATCATTCTAAAGAATGCAAAACAATTAGTCCATGAACGTATAGAACCACGCGCACAACACCGCCCCATCTTGCTCAACACTCGTCGTACATCACTTGTTAGACACGATTTGCACCCGTAATAAGGTTTGCAAGTCCTTATTACGCACACACGTCGTATCAACTCGTTAGTACAACGACTATCTTGCTCGATGATATTCGCAACGCAATCATCAATACAAACACAACTCAATAGTATATTAATAATAATATCCGCATATTAATATGATCGTTAGTCCACCTACAAATTAAGGCACTAACCACATTTCCATTCCAACCCGTACTCCTACAAGTCCCGCAACAAATAAGCACATACAAAAGTCTAAGTCTAGGCACCTATCTCAAGTCACCTAAATCCCTTAGATCATGCTCTGATACCACTTGTAACGACCCAACCCGTTATCCAACCGAAAACACGACTTAAAAAAAAAAAATTATGACACAGTGTATCTGGACGGCGTCCAGTTCTGAAGGACTGGACAGCGTCCAAGCCTTTTGAACGGCGTTTAAATGAACTAAATAATTTTGATCAGTTTTACAATTTCACGCGGGCGGAAAACCCGCTTCCCGACACTTTCACACGAAAACACTTCCACAATATGTTATAATAATTAAAACTAAGAGTTTTCCACAATAAAACCAATTTTTACAACACCTGGCCCACATCGACCCAATTTATGACAAAGTGACCATTTCGACCCATTTCAGTTTTAATACAAAACATATACCGAGCATGGTGATTGGGGATACGCTACCCAATCCTAATCAAATCCAAAGGCACGTCTTCTAAAGCAACTGAGCAAGTCCACTACTCCCCGGGCTTACCCGAGCCACTGCCTCCACGCAAATCTATAAAAATGTAAACAACGAGAGGGTAAGCTAACGCTTAGTGAGTGAGAATATATACTACATACATATATATGCATAAAATGGACACGCCACACAATAATAAGCAAATAACACATACTGGAGTCCATGCATAAAGGCAAGCTAAACTAAGCATACCGTACAATCGCTATACAACAGGCTAACAATAACAACAATGTGAGTACACCAACGACGATATGTACCACGCCAATAAGCTACACCCGGAGGGTTAGCTACAACACAACAAAACACCAATATATATATATATATATATATATATATATATATATATATATATATATATATATATATATATATATATAACAAAGCGTAAACCGTCCAAGGTTAACCCTTTAACCCAATACCGAAACCAACTACCAAATACCAAAATGAAGATTGGTCGAACTACACGAGCCTTAGTAAATCCGCATCCACACGAAACTACTATCTTCAATAACACAACAACATCGAGGTTGGCCGAACTACACGAGCCTTAGAAAAATATCAACCACATGAGATCACTACCTCAATAAGATGACCGAAACTACACGCGTCATCGTGAATCCGCATCCACACGTGATCCACTTCCCAAATCAAAATCCACGGTCTCGGGATTATAAAATCCATATCATCGGGGTTATCCACATCACAACTCAATATCAACCCTTCGTCATTGGGGATATATAATCCACATCACAAGCACATATGATAACGTACACACAAAGTGTGCACCTCGCCAAAGGTGGTCAACCAAAATGCACAACCATGCCAATTGGACCTATACACAAGTCCATCAAATCCACCTATATGTGAAGTGAGCTCTAATACCGAGAACCACTTCACCCGACCCGCACCCATCCTACACATACATATGCACATAGGATATTAACACTTACCTTGTCGCCTTGATGAATGCAACCGAACAAATCCGCAACACGTCAATGGAAAGTACCTATTCCATTATCACAATACAAACAACACAATTAGGGTGGATTTACAAACCAACCCAATTGACCCTTAGTGCAACTTCGATCCAATTGCACTTCCAAGCACAAACCGCGCCCCAAACTAACCAATAATCACTAACACAAGTGAAAATGGTCCTAATACGCCAATTAAACCCAAACACAAGTGTTAAACACTCGTCTTACCCAAATTGACATACAAACCCTAATTTTGACCCATTTCAAAATTAATCAACCAAATACCTCCAAATGGGTTCTAACACTTCCAAAATCACTAACACTAGTGATTTTACCCAATTACAAGTCCTAAATCATGGCCAAGTCAGTTTCCAACTGATGTGCGAGCGGAGTGTATACGAAATAGTTATATTTTTGTTATGAAATACTACGAAATACTACACAGGTTTTATTAATTTACGGATGGGATATACCTAAATCTTGCTACAACACTTATAGGCAGTGTACCTAATCGTAGAGTAGTGTAGTTTTTAGTAAGTCTGGTTCGTTCCATAGGGAGCTAGCTGAGTTTAACGCTATATTTTTAACAACTATATTTATATAAAATATATATAATTACATATAGTAATATTATTATAAAAGGGGGTTTTTTACCGTTTAATGACCGGTTTGTCGATTTTAAATAAAGCGTAAAGATAAATGACGATAATATAAATGACAGAATTTAAATTGCGATAAAGTAAATTGCAGTAATTAAAATGACAGTAAATGAAGGTACGATGAAATATGAAATAAAAGTATTATGCTTATTTAAACTTCCGTAATCATGATGTTCGACGTGTTGATTTTAATTTATTACCCGGGTTAATTGTCCTTTGTCCTGGATTATTTGATACCTATTTGGTTTTTGTCTATAATAGTCCATCGGTAATAATTATAAAATGCTCGTCAAATTAACCTTATTCCCGAAGTCAAATATTCCAACTGATTAGGGATTCGAACTGTAACAAGGTTTTAATACTTTGTTAACAATTACACCAATTATCCTTGTATGTAATCCACCCCTGTTTTAATGAGATATGAATATTAATTTACCCACTTGATCAGAATGAATAATCAATTACCCAACCCGAATAATTAATTAAATGATCGTAAAAGATGTCGTATAAACGTCACTAAATAGGACATACATAATCATTTTAATAATTATTAGATTAACTAATTTGAAGATAGGTTCGACAGGTTCCAATGAGTTATCACTCAATTAGATAATACCCCTTATCTATTAATAGTCATAGTCCAATGTCCACAAGTGTTGGTCTTTTGTCCAAACCTTAATTATGGTAAAAAATCTAATAACCCCGTCTTAATATTTAGTCTAACATCACGATTACTTTGGCTCAAATAAGCATAATAATAACTTAGTTACGAGACATTAATTTAAAAAGGATGAACATAGCTTACAGTGGTGATTAATCATGTAGCGTTACATGGACAGAGTTCCGACTTTAAAACCCGTAAAACCTTTCTTACATTAACCCAACTAAACCATAATTTATTATTAATCTTAATTATAATTAAAATTATAATTATAATTATATATTACATAGAGAGAAAGAGAGATTGAAAAAGGTGTGTCTATTTCGTGCATAATTCGTCGCCTTTTATAGCACTTGGCCAGACTGTGATGCCCATGCGATCGCATGGATTTTGTGCCTTCTGGTCATGCGATCGCATGGCCCTCTGATCCAGCTCACATGCTTTTGTTTTCTAATTTACCGACGGTTTTTAATATATAATATAATATATATATATATATAATTTTAAGAATTATTTATATATTATATTATATTTATGTGCATAGTTGACTTGTAATTTTAGCTCTGTTGCGTCGCGCGTTGATAGTTGGTTCATGTCCCGGTTCCGGATTTTCAAACGTCCTTTCGTATGCGGAGATATCTTGCACTTTCCATTCCGCGACTCGTACTGAAATGTCCCGTTCTTATTGATTAAAAACATTCCATATTAATTGATTTCGTTGCGAGGTTTTGACCTCTATATGAGACGTTTTTCAAAGACTGCATTCATTTTAAAACAAACCATAACCTTTATTTCATCAATAAAGGTTTAAAAAGCTTTACGTAGATTATCAAATAATGATAATCTAAAATATCCTGTTTACACACGAACATTACATAATGGTTTACAATACAAATATGTTACAACAAAATAAGTTTCTTGAATGCAGTTTTTACACAATATCATACAAGCATGGACTCCAAATCTCGTCCTTATTTAAGTATGTGACAGCGGAAGCTCTTAATAATCACCTGAGAATAAACATGCTTAAAACGTCAACAAAAATGTTAGTGAGTTATAGGTTTAACCTATATATATCAAATCATAATAATAGACCACAAGATTTCATATTTCAATACACACCCCATACATAGAGATAAAAATCATTCATATGGTGAACACCTGGTAACCGACATTAACAAGATGCATATATAAGAATATCCCCATCATTCCGGGACACCCTTCGGATATGATATAAATTTCGAAGTACTAAAGCATCCGGTACTTCGGATGGGGTTTGTTAGGCCCAATAGATATATCTTTAGAGTTCGCGTCAATTAGGGTGTCTGTTCCCTAATTCTTAGATTACCAGACTAAAAAGGGGCATATTCGATTTAATAATCCAGCCATAGAATGTAGTTTTGATTACTTGTGTCTATTTCGTAAAACAGTTATAAAAGCAGCGCATGTATTCTCAGTCCCAAAAATATATATTGCAAAAGCATTTAAAAAGGGTGCAAATGAAACTCACTTTCACAGATTTTTACTTCGTCGGGAAGTAAGACTTGGCCACTGGTTGATTCACAAACCTATAATAATATATACATATATATCAAAGTATGTTCAAAATATATTTACAACACTTTTAATATATTTTGATGTTTTAAGTTTATTAAGTCAGCTGTCCTCGTTAGTAACCTACAACTAGTTGTCCACAGTTAGATGTACAGAAATAAATCGATAAATATTATCTTGAATCAATCCACGACCCAGTGTATACGTATCTCAGTATTGATCACAACTCAAACTATATATATTTTGGAATCAACCTCAACCCTGTATAGCTAACTCCAACATTCACATATAGAGTGTCTATGATTGTCCCAAAATATATATAGATGTGTCGACATGATAGGTCGAAACATTGTATACGTGTCTATGGTATCTCAAGATTACATAATATACAATATAAGTTGATTAAGTTATGGTTGGAATAGATTTGTTACCAATTTTCACGTAGCTAAAATGAGAAAAATTATCCAATCTTGTTTTACCCATAACTTCTTCATTTTAAATCCGTTTTGAGTGAATCAAATTGCTATGGTTTCATATTGAACTATATTTTATGAATCTAAACAGAAAAAGTATAGGTTTATAGTCAGAAAAATAAGTTACAAGTAATTTTTGTAAAGGTAGTCATTTCAGTCGAAAGAACGACGTCTAGATGACCATTTTAGAAAACATACTTCCACTTTGAGTTTAACCATAATTTTTGGATATAGTTTCATGTTCATAATAAAAATCATTTTCTCAGAATAACAACTTTTAAATCAAAGTTTATCATAGTTTTTAATTAACTAACCCAAAACAGCCCGCGGTGTTACTACTACGGCGTAAATCCGGTTTTACGGTGTTTTTCGTGTTTCCAGGTTTTAAATCATTAAGTTAGCATATCATACAGATATAGAACATGTGTTTAGTTGATTTTAAAAGTCAAGTTAGAAGGATTAACTTTTGTTTGCGAACAAGTTTAGAATTAACTAAACTATGTTCTAGTGATTACAAGTTTAAACCTTCGAATAAGATAGCTTTATATGTATGAATCGAATGATGTTATGAACATCATTACTACCTTAAGTTCCTTGGATAAACCTACTGGAAAAGAGAAAAATAGATCTAGCTTCAATGGATCCTTGGATGGCTCGAAGTTCTTGAAGCAGAATCATGACACGAAAACAAGTTCAAGTAAGATCATCACTTGAAATAAGATTGTTATAGTTATAGAAATTGAACCAAAGTTTGAATATGATTATTACCTTGTATTAGAATGATAACCTACTGTACGAAACAAAGATTTCTTGAGGTTGGATGATCACCTTACAAGATTGGAAGTGAGCTAGCAAACTTGAAAGTATTCTTGATTTTATGTAACTAGAACTTGTAGAATATATGAAGAACACTTAGAACTTGAAGATAGAACTTGAGAGAGATCAATTAGATGAATAAAATTGAAGAATGAAAGTGTTTGTAGGTGTTTTTGGTCGTTGGTGTATTGATTAGATATAAAGGATATGTAATTTTGTTTTCATGTAAATAAGTCATGAATGATTACTCATATTTTTGTAATTTTATGAGATATTTCATGCTAGTTGCCAAATGATGGTTCCCACATGTGTTAGGTGACTCACATGGGCTGCTAAGAGCTGATCATTGGAGTGTATATACCAATAGTACATACATCTAAAAGCTGTGTATTGTACGAGTACGAATACGGGTGCATACGAGTAGAATTGTTGATGAAACTGAACGAGGATGTAATTGTAAGAATTTTTGTTAAGTAGAAGTATTTTGATAAGTGTATTGAAGTCTTTCAAAAGTGTATAAATACATATTAAAACACTACATGTATATACATTTTAACTGAGTCGTTAAGTCATCGTTAGTCGTTACATGTAAGTGTTGTTTTGAAACCTTTAGGTTAACGATCTTGTTAAATGTTGTTAACCCAATGTTTATAATATCAAATGAGATTTTAAATTATTATATTATCATGATATTATCATGTATGAATATCTCTTAATATGATATATATACATTAAATGTCTTAACAACGATAATCGTTACATATATGTCTCGTTTAAAAATCATTAAGTTAGTAGTCTTGTTTTTACATATGTAGTTCATTGTTAATATACTTAATGATATGTTTACTTATCATAGTATCATGTTAACTATATATATATCCATATATATGTCATCATATAGTTTTTACAAGTTTTAACGTTCGTGAATCACCGGTCAACTTGGGTGGTCAATTGTCTATATGAAACATATTTTAATTAATCAAGTCTTAACAAGTTTGATTGCTTAACATGTTGGAAACATTTAATCATGTAAATATCAATCTCAATTAATATATATAAACATGGAAAAGTTCGGGTCACTACAGTACCTACCCGTTAAATAAATTTCGTCCCGAAATTTTAAGCTGTTGAAGGTGTTGACGAATCTTCTGGAAATAGATGCGGGTATTTCTTCTTCATCTGATCTTCATGCTCCCAGGTGAACTCGGGTCCTCTACGAGCATTCCATTGAACCTTAACAATTGGTATCTTGTTTTGCTTAAGTCTTTTAACCTCACGATCCATTATTTCGACGGGTTCTTCGATGAATTGAAGTTTTTCGTTGATTTGGATTTCATCTAACGGAATAGTGAGATCTTCTTTAGCAAAACATTTCTTCAAATTCGAGACGTGGAAAGTGTTATGTACAGCCGCGAGTTGTTGAGGTAACTCAAGTCGGTAAGCTACTGGTCCGACACGATCAATAATCTTGAATGGTCCAATATATCTTGGATTTAATTTCCCTCGTTTACCAAATCGAACAACGCCTTTCCAAGGTGCAACTTTAAGCATGACCATCTCTCCAATTTCAAATTCTATATCTTTTCTTTTAATGTCAGCGTAGCTCTTTTGTCGACTTTGGGCGGTTTTCAACCGTTGTTGAATTTGGATGATCTTCTCGGTAGTTTCTTGTATAATCTCCGGACCCGTAATCTGTCTATCCCCCACTTCACTCCAACAAATCGGAGACCTGCACTTTCTACCATAAAGTGCTTCAAACGGCGCCATCTCAATGCTTGAATGGTAGCTGTTGTTGTAGGAAAATTCTGCTAACGGTAGATGTCGATCCCAACTGTTTCTGAAATCAATAACACATGCTCGTAGCATGTCTTCAAGCATTTGTATCGTCCTTTCGCTCTGCCCATCAGTTTGTGGATGATAGGCAGTACTCATGTCTAGACGAGTTCCTAATGCTTGCTGTAATGTCTGCCAGAATCTTGAAATAAATCTGCCATCCCTATCAGAGATAATAGAGATTGGTATTCCATGTCTGGAGACGACTTCCTTCAAATACAGTCGTGCTAACTTCTCCATCTTGTCATCTTCTCTTATTGGTAGGAAGTGTGCTGATTTGGTGAGACGATCAACTATTACCCAAATAGTATCAAAACCACTTGCAGTCCTTGGCAATTTAGTGACGAAATCCATGGTAATGTTTTCCCATTTCCATACCGGGATTTCGGGTTGTTGAAGTAGACCTGATGGTTTCTGATGCTCAGTTTTGACCTTAGAACACGTCAAATATTCTCCTACGTATTTAGCAACATCGGCTTTCATACCCGGCCACCAAAAATGTTTCTTGAGATCCTTGTACATCTTCCCCGTTCCAGGATGTATTGAGTATCTGGTTTTATGAGCTTCTCTAAGTACCATTTCTCTCATATCTCCAAATTTTGGTACCCAAATCCTTTCAGCCCTATACCGGGTTCCGTCTTCCCAAATATTAAGATGCTTCTCCGATCCCTTGGGTATTTCATCCTTTAAATTTCCCTCTTTTAAAACTCCTTGTTGCGCCTCCTTTATTTGAGTAGTAAGGTTATTATGAATCATTATATTCATAGATTTTACTCGAATGGGTTCTCTGTCCTTCCTGCTCAAGGCATCGGCTACCAAATTTGCCTTCCCCGGGTGGTAACGAATCTCAAAGTCGTAATCATTCAATAATTCAATCCACCTACGCTGCCTCATATTCAGTTGTTTCTGATTAAATATGTGTTGAAGACTTTTGTGGTCGGTATATATAATACTTTTGACCCCATATAAGTAGTGCCTCCAAGTCTTTAATGCAAAAACAACCGCGCCTAATTCCAAATCATGCGTCGTATAATTTTGCTCGTGAATTTTCAATTGTCTAGACGCATAAGCAATCACCTTCGTTCGTTGCATTAATACACAACCGAGACCTTGCTTTGATGCGTCACAATAAATCACAAAATCATCATTCCCTTCAGGCAATGACAATATAGGTGCCGTAGTTAGCTTTTTCTTCAATAACTGAAACGCTTTCTCTTGTTCATCATTCCATTCAAATTTCTTCCCTTTATGCGTTAATGCAGTCAAGGGTTTTGCTATTCTGGAAAAGTCTTGGATGAACCTTCTGTAGTAACCAGCTAGTCCTAAAAACTGGCGTATGTGTTTCGGAGTTTTCGGGATTTCCCACTTTTCAACAGTTTCTATCTTTGCCGAATCCACCTTAATACCTTCTTTGTTCACTATGTGACCGAGGAATTGAACTTCTTCCAACCAAAATGCACACTTTGAAAACTTAGCGTACAATTCTTCCTTCCTCAATACTTCTAACACCTTTCTCAAATGTTCACCGTGTTCTTGGTCATTCTTTGAGTAAATAAGTATGTCATCAATGAAAACAATGACAAACTTGTCAAGGTATGGTCCACACACTCGGTTCATAAGGTCCATGAACACAGCTGGTGCATTAGTTAAACCAAACGGCATGACCATAAACTCGTAATGACCGTAACGTGTTCTGAAAGCAGTCTTTGGAATATCATCTTCTTTCACCCGCATTTGATGATACCCGGAACGTAAGTCAATCTTTGAATAAACAGACGAGCCTTGTAGTTGATCAAATAAGTCGTCGATTCTCGGTAGTGGGTAGCAGTTCTTGATGGTAAGTTTGTTCAACTCTCGGTAGTCGATACACAACCTGAATGTACCATCTTTCTTCTTGACAAACAAAACAGGAGCTCCCCACGGTGATGTGCTTGGTCGAATGAAACCACGCTCTAAAAGTTCTTGTAATTGGCTTTGCAGTTCTTTCATCTCGCTGGGTGCGAGTCTGTAAGGAGCACGAGCTATTGGTGCAGCTCCTGGTACAAGATCTATTTGAAATTCAACGGATCGATGTGGGGGTAATCCCGGTAATTCTTTCGGAAATACATCGGGAAATTCTTTTGCGACGGGAACATCATTGATGCTCTTTTCTTCAGTTTGTACTTTCTCGACGTGTGCTAGAATAGCATAGCAACCTTTTCTTATTAGTTTTTGTGCCTTCAAATTACTAATAAGATGTAGCTTCGTGTTGCCCTTTTCTCCGTACACCATTAAGGGTTTTCCTTTTTCTCGTATAATGCGAATTGCATTTTTGTAACAAACGATCTCTGCTTTCACTTTCTTCAACCAGTCCATACCGATTATCACATCAAAACTCCCTAACTCTACTGGTATCAAATCAATCTTAAATGTTTCGCTAACCAGTTTAATTTCTCGATTCCGACATATATTATCTGCTGAAATTAATTTACCATTTGCTAATTCGAGTAAAAATTTACTATCCAAAGGCGTCAATGGACAACTTAATTTAGCACAAAAATCTCTACTCATATAGCTTCTATCCGCACCCGAATCAAATAAAACGTAAGCAGATTTATTGTCAATAAGAAACGTACCCGTAACAAGCTCTGGGTCTTCCTGTGCCTCTGCCGCATTAATATTGAAAACTCTTCCGCGGCCTTGTCCATTCGTGTTCTCCTGGTTCGGGCAATTTCTAATAATGTGGCCCGGTTTTCCACATTTATAACAAACTACTCCGACACTACTTGCTCCGACACTAATTGCTCCGCCATTACTCGTTCCGACACCATTTGTTCCTTTCGTTCTATTAACCCCTGGTCCGTAGACCTCACACTTCGCCGCGCTATGACCATTTCTTTTACACTTGTTGCAAAATTTGGTGTAGAACCCCGAGTGATACTTTTCACACCTTTGGCATAGCTGCTTCTGATTGTTGTTGTTGTTGCGGTTATTATTGTTATTGGGATGATTGTTGTAGTTGCTGTTGTTGTTGTTGTTGTTGTTGTTGTTGGGCCGTTTGTTGTAGTTGCGATTGATGTTGCGATTGTTAGGATAATTGTTGCGATTATTGTTGTAATTGCTGCTGTTGTTGTATTGGTGATTCTTATCACCGTTTTCCTCCCACTTTCTTTTGACTTGCTTCACATTGGCCTCTTCAGCAGTCTGTTCTTTAATCCTTTCTTCAATCTGGTTCACTAGTTTGTGAGCCATTCTACATGCCTGTTGTATGGAGGCGGGCTCGTGTGAACTTATATCTTCTTGGATTCTTTCCGGTAATCCTTTCACAAACGCGTCGATCTTCTCTTCCTCATCTTCGAATGCTCCCGGACACAATAGGTACAATTCTGTGAATCGTCTTTCGTACGTGGTAATATCAAATCCTTGGGTTCGTAACCCTCTAAGTTCTGTCTTGAGCTTATTGACCTCGGTTCTGGGACGGTACTTCTCGTTCATCAAGTGCTTGAATGCTGACCACGGTAGTGCGTACGCATCATCTTGTCCCACTTGCTCTAGATAGGTATTCCACCATGTTAACGCAGAACCTGTGAAGGTATGCGTAGCGTACTTTACTTTGTCCTCTTCAGTACACTTACTAATGGCAAACACCGATTCGACCTTCTCGGTCCACCGTTTCAATCCGATCGGTCCTTCGGTTCCATCAAATTCCAAAGGTTTGCAGGCAGTGAATTCTTTGTAGGTGCATCCTACACGATTTCCTGTACTGCTAGATCCAAGGTTATTGTTGGTATGTAGCGCAGCCTGTACTGCGGCTATGTTTGAAGCTAGAAAAGTACGGAATTCCTCTTCATTCATATTCACGGTGTGTCGAGTAGTCGGTGCCATTTCCTTCAAAATAGTCAAATGGAACAAGTTAATAATACAGAATATTAAGAGTAGTTAATAGTATTTCGTAGCATAATATGAACTCATTTATAAAAGCTTTTTCTTCATATTAGCGTTTTATAAGTTTAAATTCGGGTAGTACCTACCCGTTAAGTTCATACTTAGTAGCTAATATACAATTCAACTACTACAATTCTATATGAAAAACTGATTATAATAATATTTCGCGTTCAAACTTTTACACAATATTTTACAAACTTACAATACCGCTTATTTTACATATAGCATGAAATATAGCACACAATAAATTTGATACAAGATGGTTGTGAAGATAATTCTAGCTAGTACACAAGTCGTTCAGCAAAGGCAATAAAGACACGTAATTCATACGTCCAGAAACAAGTCATGCATTCTGGTTTTACTAGGATTACTTCCCATCCTTGGTCTTGTGGAACATAACCGTTATGGCCGTTGATAAGACAGCGTGTTGTAACGTCGTCAAAGGGACGAGGGTTACGTAATGTCCAACAGTCCCGTAACAATCTAAAAACCTCATTTCTTACCCCAATTACCGACTCCGTCACTTGTGGGAACGTTTTGTTTAATAGTTGTAGCCCAATGTTCTTGTTCTCACTTTGGTGAGAAGCGAACATTACTAATCCGTAAGCATAACATGCTTCTTTATGTTGCATGTTAGCCGCTTTTTCTAAATCATGAAGTCCAATATTCGGATATATTGAGTCAAAATAATTTCTTAACCCATTGCGTAAAATAGCATTTGGGTTCCCCGCAATATATGCGTCAAAGTAAACACATCGTAACTTATGGATTTCCCAATGTGATATCCCCCATCTTTCGAACGAAAGCCTTTTATAAACCAAGGCATTCTTGGAACGTTCTTCGAATGTCTTACAAACTGATCTCGCCTTAAATAGTTGTGCCGAAGAATTCTGACCGACTCTAGACAAGATTTCATCAATCATGTCTCCGGGTAGGTCTCTTAAAATATTGGGTTGTCTATCCATTTTGTGTTTTTATACTGTAAAATAGACAAGAGTTAGATTCATAAAAAAAATACTTATTAATACAAGCAATTTTTACATATATCATAAAGCATAAGCACACTATATTACATATATTACACCACACGAATACAGCTATCTTATTCCGACTCGCTTGTTTCTTCTTCTTCGGTTTTGGTTCGTTTTGCCAAGTTTCTAGGGATATATGATGTTCCCCTAATACGAGCCGTAATTTTCCACATTGGTTTAGAAAAACCTGGTGGTTTAGAGGTTCCCGGGTCATTGTTACAACTTAAGGACTTCGGGGGTTGACGATACATATAAAGTTCATCGGGGTTGGAATTATATTTCTCTATTTTTATGCCCTTTCCCTTATTATTTTCTTTTGCCTTTTTAAATTCAGTCGGGGTAATTTCTATAACATCATCGGAATTCTCGGTCCGATTCATCGGAGAATTGGTAATCCTCCCAATATTTTGCTTCCTTGGCGGAAACACCATTGACCATAATTAACCTTGGTCGGTTGGTTGAGGATTTTCTTTTACTTAACCGTTTTATTATTTCCCCCGCCGGTTCTATTTCTTCATCTGGTTCCGATTCTTCTTCCGGTTCCGATTCTTCTTCCGGTTCCGACTCTTCTTCCGGTTCCTCTTCGGGAACTTGTGAATCAGTCCACGAATCATTCCAATTTACATTTGACTCTTCATTATTATTAGGTGAGTCAATGGGACTTGTTCTAGAGGTAGACATCTATCACATAATATCAAACGCGTTAAGAGATTAATATATCACATAATATTCACATGTTAAAAATATATAGTTTCCAACAAAATTTGTTAAGCAATCATTTTTCAAGTAAACACGGTCGAAGTCCAGACTCACTAATGCATCCTAACAAACTCGATAAGACACACTAATGCAAAATTCTGGTTCTCTAAGACCAACGCTCGGATACCAACTGAAATGTCCCGTTCTTATTGATTAAAAACGTTCCATATTAATTGATTTCGTTGCGAGGTTTTGACCTCTATATGAGACGTTTTTCAAAGACTGCATTCATTTTAAAACAAACCATAACCTTTATTTCATCAATAAAGGTTTAAAAAGCTTTACGTAGATTATCAAATAATGATAATCTAAAATATCCTGTTTACACACGAACATTACATAATGGTTTACAATACAAATATGTTACAACAAAATAAGTTTCTTGAATGCAGTTTTTACACAATATCATACAAGCATGGACTCCAAATCTCGTCCTTATTTAAGTATGCGACAGCGGAAGCTCTTAATAATCACCTGAGAATAAACATGCTTAAAACGTCAACAAAAATGTTGGTGAGTTATAGGTTTAACCTATATATATCAAATCATAATAATAGACCACAAGATTTCATATTTCAATACACACCCCATACATAGAGATAAAAATCATTCATATGGTGAACACCTGGTAACCGACATTAACAAGATGCATATATAAGAATATCCCCATCATTCCGGGACACCCTTCGGATATGATATAAATTTCGAAGTACTAAAGCATCCGGTACTTTGGATGGGGTTTGTTAGGCCCAATAGATCTATCTTTAGAGTTCGCGTCAATTAGGGTGTCTGTTCCCTAATTCTTAGATTACCAGACTAAAAAGGGGCATATTCGATTTAATAATCCAGCCATAGAATGTAGTTTTGATTACTTGTGTCTATTTCGTAAAACAGTTATAAAAGCAGCGCATGTATTCTCAGTCCCAAAAATATATATATTTTGGAATCAACCTCAACCCTGTATAGCTAACTCCAACATTCACATATAGAGTGTCTATGGTTGTTCCGAAATATATATAGATGTGTCGACATGATAGGTCGAAACATTGTATACGTGTCTATGGTATCTCAAGATTACATAATATACAATACAAGTTGATTAAGTTATGGTTGGAATAGATTTGTTACCAATTTTCACGTAGCTAAAATGAGAAAAATTATCCAATCTTGTTTTACCCATAACTTCTTCATTTTAAATCCATTTTGAGTGAATCAAATTGCCATGGTTTCATATTGAACTCTATTTTATGAATCTAAACAGAAAAAGTATAGGTTTATAGTCGGAAAAATAAGTTACAAGTCATTTTTGTAAAGGTAGTCATTTCAGTCGAAAGAACGACGTCTAGATGACCATTTTAGAAAACATACTTCCACTTTGAGTTTAACCATAATTTTTGGATATAGTTTCATGTTCATAATAAAAATTATTTTCTCAGAATAACAACTTTTAAATCAAAGTTTATCATAGTTTTTAATTAACTAACCCAAAACAGCCCGCGGTGTTACTACTACGGCGTAAATCCGGTTTTACGGTGTTTTTCGTGTTTCCAGGTTTTAAATCATTAAGTTAGCATATCATACAGATATAGAACATGTGTTTAGTTGATTTTAAAAGTCAAGTTAGAAGGATTAACTTTTGTTTGCGAACAAGTTTAGAATTAACTAAACTATGTTCTAGTGATTACAAGTTTAAACCTTCGAATAAGATAGCTTTATATGTATGAATCGAATGATGTTATGAACATCATTACTACCTTAAGTTCCTTGGATAAACCTACTGGAAAAGAGAAAAATAGATCTAGCTTCAATGGATCCTTGGATGGCTCGAAGTTCTTGAAGCAGAATCATGACACGAAAACAAGTTCAAGTAAGATCATCACTTGAAATAAGATTGTTATAGTTATAGAAATTGAACCAAGTTTGAATATGATTATTACCTTGTATTAGAATGATAACCTACTGTAAGAAACAAAGATTTCTTGAGGTTGGATGATCACCTTACAAGATTGGAAGTGAGCTAGCAAACTTGAAAGTATTCTTGATTTTATGTAACTAGAACTTGTAGAATATATGAAGAACACTTAGAACTTGAAGATAGAACTTGAGAGAGATCAATTAGATGAAGAAAATTGAAGAATGAAAGTGTTTGTAGGTGTTTTTGGTCGTTGGTGTATGGATTAGATATAAAGGATATGTAATTTTGTTTTCATGTAAATAAGTCATGAATTATTACTCATATTTTTGTAATTTTATGAGATATTTCATGCTAGTTGCCAAATGATGGTTCCTACATGTGTTAGGTGACTCACATGGACTGCTAAGAGCTGATCATTGGAGTGTATATACCAATAGTACATACATCTAAAAGCTGTGTATTGTACGAGTACGAATACGGGTGCATACGAGTAGAATTGTTGATGAAACTGAACGAGGATGTAATTGTAAGCATTTTTGTTAAGTAGAAGTATTTTGATAAGTGTATTGAAGTCTTTCAAAAGTGTATAAATACATATTAAAACACTACATGTATATACATTTTAACTGAGTCGTTAAGTCATCGTTAGTCGTTACATGTAAGTGTTGTTTTGAAACCTTTAGGTTAACGATCTTGTTAAATGTTGTTAACCCAATGTTTATAATATCAAATGAGATTTTAAATTATTATATTATCATGATATTATCATGTATGAATATCTCTTAATATGATATATATACATTAAATGTCTTTACAACGATAATCGTTACATATATGTCTCGTTTAAAAATCATTAAGTTATTAGTCTTGTTTTTACATATGTAGTTCATTGTTAATATACTTAATGATATGTTTACTTATCATAGTATCATGTTAACTATATATATATCCATATATATGTCATCATATAGTTTTTACAAGTTTTAACGTTCGTGAATCACCGGTCAACTTGGGTGGTCAATTGTCTATATGAAACATATTTTAATTAATCAAGTCTTAACAAGTTTGATTGCTTAACATGTTGGAAACATTTAATCATGTAAATATCAATCTCAATTAATATATATAAACATGGAAAAGTTCGGGTCACTACACGTACTCTTGTCATTTTTAGATGTTTCTTATCAATAAATGGAACCACTTGAATTATATCTTGTTCATTTGAGCTTTTTGGTCATTTGCATCTTCAAATCGTCGTTTTCTTCTTTTGTCTTCGCACTTATTTATTTAAACAAATATTACATAAAAATAGAACAATTGCAACTAAAAGCTTTACATATTGGAAGGATATTGTGCCTAAATATATGTTCATTGATTTTGATACAGCGGTATAAACAATGATAGTAACAATGTGGTTTACAGTCCCACATGACTATGAAAATTTAGATCCTTTAAGGAAATTGGATCTTTATGAAAACATTTGATCTTTTGAAAATTCATTCTAGCTTTTACCCTAGATAAGTTTTCTAGAATACCCCTTCACCGGTGTTTGCAGAATGTTTTTGTGGGTTGTGTGGGTTTCATATTTGAAAATTTTAGCTCAAAAACTTGTGGTTTTGTGTCACCCACTTGCTAATCCTTGTATTAGGAAAGCACACATCCAGTATACTTGCTCCGTATATTACCTTTCGGTAAACTACCGTCCGGTTGTAAAGGAAAGTGATGAACAAGCAACTGTTAAGGCAATGTCCCGTGACATGCAGATAATTATGGTCAAAAACGTGTCGGATGCAATTACTATTCTTTGTAGGAGCAATAGTAAAGATTACCCTATAGTTTTTCGGTCTGGCACAAGGTCCTGTCTTCGACCATGCTATGCAACCACCGTTCTTACTGTTGACACCCGATTTAGTTCAGGTGACCTAATGTATTCTGGTGAATTCTTAGGATTTTACGTTCAATGGTAATGAACGCATTGAAAATAGGTTTTCAGAAAACAAATCGGTTTTAATTTTATCAAAATATTTTCTCGTTCAAACTCGAGTTTAGATATCATTGAATTCCATGAGTTTGTAATTCTCAATCTTTAAGGTCAATCTCAAGGATTGAGTATTATCAGGCTTAAAAGCTGATTTTTAATCTTTAAGGAGATTATCCTTTCTGGGGGTCTGATTCATTAGTCTTATCAAGCTAATTTGCACGGCGCCCTCCCCATTTTACGAGACAGATCCTCTCATGATTAGGATAATTCTGACCACTTGGAGACCCTGTTTAATGCTGAGGTCCGTGGATTTCCAGCTGATTTTCGAGAAACCTTTTCAAGGTTTTTCGTAGACTCTACAACTGATCTGGACGACAACTTCCTGACCAAAATCAAGAAGCGCGTGTCTTTTTCGGAAGACTTTACTTCCTTTTAATGATGAAATTGATTCATCGTGTAGATCCATCTTTCTTTCAAATATATTACAGTAAATTAGGTAAAACTGATTAAAATCGTCCAAAACAAAAGTTCCTGTAATAATCTTGAACAAACATATGTGATATGTGTTTTGAATAACTTAGTAAATTCTTCCCACACTTAGCTTTTATTAATTTTTTCTCTTTACCTTTTTATTCTCCTCTATTCCATTTTAAATGAATTCTAACGTTTTGGGTTGTTTCTCCATTTATGTTCTCTCCGAGGTAACAATAATTTCGGCATTAACACCTAGTTTTATCGTTTATAAATATGTATAAACATGATTTTGAATTCATTTAGTTGAAAATTTTTCAAATTTTCACAAAATTTGGCAATTAAACTAAGTGTAAACCCGAGAGAATTTATAACCCTTCCCCGCACTTGAGATCATGCAATGCCCTCATTTGCATGAAATCAGACTATAATTATAAATTCATGAGGGTGATTAGTGTAGAAAAGCAATTAAAATTACCGAGTTTGCAAACATATTATTTTATATCACATTTGATATTTTGCGTCTTGTCGTCAAAATTAGTAGCTTTTGCTGAACTTAATGTCAGTCTTTGAAAGTGCTTTGTTTTACCCTGTTTTGTACATAAGATAAACTACAAACATATATAATATATATATATATATATATATATATATATATATATATATATATATATATATATATATATATATATATATATTATAAAACCTTTATTTATTAAAACAATTTAAATGAATAATTTTTTAAAATTTTGTTTCCTTTTACTTTAGGTAGTTTCGGTATGTTTACCTAGTCCATCCCTCGATAAAATTTAAAATTTGTCGTTTTTAAATCGATTGTTTTAAAAGCAAATATTTTTGGGTTTTTTTCGGTATACTTTAGATCAATAAAATTAAAATAATGATAACAAAATTTTTCGCCCCGCCCTCGGGTAAAGCAATTTCGGTTTCATGACGTAGTCTTCAACTTACGATGAATTTTAGAAATTATTTTTTAAACTTAATGAAATAAAGTAAAAAAAATTTTAAAAAATTCACACAAAACTTAAATTTAAAAAGCGTATTAATTTCATACAAAACTACAAAATAAAATAAAATTCAGAATGGGGGAAGAAAACTAGTTCTTTAGTGTCTGCTAGTGGAAAAGACCAACCAGATTCCATTCTCGGAACTACACGAGAACAGAACAAATAACTCTAGACAGCATTTTCTTTTTATAACATTTGAATCTCCCCACACTTAGGTAGCTGTGGTGTCGAAATTGTGATTAACTTCATCGTCAATTTCTCTTGGACCATAATCAACTTGCATATCTGTGACTTTTGCTTTAAGCCATTGGTCCGATTCCTGTGTAACATCCAAAAATTCAACTAGTTTCGCCTTTTCTTTAGGCGATAGATTGGATACTAACCGGTTACATAACTTAAAGTTCCCCTTGGTTCTAGCATCGTGAATCCGTTTAATAAGTTTCTTCATTGAACTATTAATAACGGGGTCATTTAATTTCGTATCAACAACGAGGTTCTTTGTTATCAGGTCATCATTAGGGTTTACTTCATCTTCCCCATACTTAGGCGTTTTATTATTGTTAAGCACTACCGTTGGAGTTGGTAAAACAATATGGTT
Organism: Rutidosis leptorrhynchoides; assembly: GCF_046630445.1. Classification (NCBI taxonomy): domain Eukaryota; kingdom Viridiplantae; phylum Streptophyta; class Magnoliopsida; order Asterales; family Asteraceae; genus Rutidosis; species Rutidosis leptorrhynchoides. Next base: position 546,992,365 of record NC_092334.1, read on the forward strand.
CTTATCGGTCATTTTTGTTGGTTCAACGGTTTTGGTTGGTGGAGATTTAGCCTTTCGACTCACAAAGGTGATTGATTTTTCATCATTATTAAGTGTCATTCTATCCTCTCTTACATCAAATAACGCCCCGGTGGACGCTAAGAATGGTCGACCTAAAATTAGAGGAATGTTTGGGTCCTCTTCTATGTCAATGATAATAAATTCGACTAAAAAGGTTAAATTACCCACTTGAACGGGTAGGTCGTCAGCAATTCCAACTGGGTGCTTAATGGTTTGATCAAAGAGTCAAACACTCATTTCCGTTGGACTTAACTCACCTACTCCTAATATCTTATATAATGAAAGAGGGATAACACTCATACTCGCACCTAAATCTGCTAGTGCATCATATATGACACAATCTCTAAGTAGACAAGGAACAATAAATTCACCCGGATCAACCAACCTGGGTGGAGGTTTTGGTGGAACTGTCTTCACCGGGTTTACTTTTACGGTTCTTGTTTCTTGCACTTTCTTATTCTTCTTCTTCTTTCCAGAGGTATCACAAACTTTATTACCTATCACTTGCTCATACTTAACTCCTTTTCTTGGAAACGGGATGGGTGGTCTGTATGGTGCCACCATTGGTTTTACATACTCGGGTGGTGGTGGTGTTGTAACTTCTTCATTGTTACTCACATCGAAAACCTTCCCATCTTCTGATGCTGGTTTTTCAGAATTTGTTGACACCATATTAACATTCTCATTCCGAGGATTTACTTCGGTATTACTCGGTAGCTTTCCTTGTTCCCTCTCACTCATCATGCTAGCAAGAGTACCTACATGTTTTTCTAGATTTAAAATGGAAGCTTTTTGAATTCTTAATGACTGATCAAACCTCTCATTTGTTTGGGTTTGAGATGTAATAAATTGTGTTTGAGATTCCATTAGCTTTGCCATCATTTCTTCCAGATTTGACTTTTTCTCTTCGGTTTGTTGTGGTGGTTTATACAAGCCAGGTCTTTATTGATTGAAAGTGTTGTTTTGAGTTGGTTGGTTATTTGGACCATGTTGGTTGTACGAGTTATTGTTGGGTCCATTTGGATTGTAAAGAATGTTTTGATTTTGATTGAAGTTTGCCTTGGCGGTTGATAATTATTTTGATAATTATTTCCCGGCCTTTGGTTTATGTAGGAAACATTCTCACGTTGTTCCATCGTTTGCTTGATGTGACACTCTTTCGATAAGTGTGGTCCACCGCATTGCTCACAACTAATTCGTATTGCATGAATATCTTTAGTCATCTTTTCCATTCGTCTTTCAAAAGCATCTATTTTTGCGGAAACGGAATCAAAGTCATGGCTAGAATCGGCTCTAGCCACTTTAGATGAACGAAAAATATCTTTTTCTTGGTGCCACTCATGTGAGTGGGAGGCTGTGTTATCAATGATTTTGCAAGCCTCAGTTGCGATTTTCTTCATAATGGAAGCACCAACTGTTATGTCGATGTCTTTTCGTGTAGCAATGTCGCATCCTTGGTAGAATATTTGTACTATTTGATAAGTGTCTAAACCGTGCTGAGGACATCCTCTTAACAACTTTCCGAATCTTGTCCACGCCTCATATAGAGTTTCATTTGGTTTTTGCGTGAATGTAACAATTTCTCCTTGAAGTCTCACGGCTTTGGATGCCGGAAAGAATTGTTTAAGAAATTTTTCAACTAAAACATCCCATGTATCAATCGCCCCTTCAGGTAACGATTCTAACCAATCTTTAGCTTCTCCCTTTAAAGTCCAGGGAAACAACATGAGATAGATATGTTCATCCTCAACTTCTCTGATTTTAAATAGAGTACAGATCCTATTAAATGTTTGAAGATGTTCATTTGGATCTTCTTTTAGCGTACCACTATATTGACATTGATTAGTTACCATGTGTAGAATTTGTCCTTTGATTTCATAATCTGGCGCATTAATATCTGGCTTAATAATAGCGTGACCTTGGCCAGTGTGTGTGGCTCTCATTCGGTCTTCCATACTTAGAGGTTCAGTTACTTCTATAATTGAATTTGTTGAATACGAATCACTAGAAGATTCTGATTGAACGGTTTGTGATTTAGGAGGAATGATTAGTGGTTCTGGATCTTGGAATTGTCCTTGAATATCCTCCGGGTTTTCAATTTTGAATTCGGGTTCAAAAAATGGATTATCGGAAATTTTAATTGGAGTACTTGGTTGACTAGATGACGATTCTAAAGAAAAATCAACGACGACAATATTGGCTAGATGTCTTGATCGAGTTACAGGTGGTGAATGTATGAAAGGTGGTGAACGTTTTGCTCGGTGCATTCACTTAATATCCTATTAATTATAAAAGATAAAAATTACATAAGTTATCAAATTAATAGAATTTTCTGATTTTGCCCACGTTTCGAATAGCCAATAGATGCAGCAGGTAGCCAGGACCCTTTAAATCGGAAGCCCACAACTCGCCACTAACAAATTCAACTATTACTACGAACTAGAAAATTTTGGATGTCTATCAATTTAACCGCTTAAAATAATTTTTTGTTTTGAAATTTTAGAGAAGAAATAGAAAATTCTATGTCCTAAAAACTAGAGCGTCGAGAAATAAGAAGGAAAAAGAGTGCGTCGAAAAACGTCGAAAATAAAAGGTCGAAAAATAATAATAAGAAAGTAAAGCGTCGAAACTTAACAGTCTAAAAATTAAATATTAAAAGTTGCGTCTAAAGGTATTAAAGCTTAAAAGGAATTCTATATCCAAAACGGCAATAACTTAAAAGGCACTAAAATCTATAAAATATTAAAGCGATAAGCGACGTCGTAAAATTCTAAAGCGCCTAAATCTTAGTCTAAAGAAAAAGCACTTAAAGGATTTTACGGCGAATCTTAAAATTCTAGAAATAAAAATAAACTACGGCAAAAACTAGTCTTAAAACTAAATACGAACGACAAATATTAAAAACTACGAATTTATATGAATAAAAAGATACAAAATATAAAAAGAAAATTAAAGTTATAAAAATATAATTTTTTTATAAAAATATTATTTATATAAAAGTATTAATATAAATATGTAAATAATAATAATTAAAACTTAAAATACAAATTATATTAAAACTATAAATATAAATATGTTAATTAATTAAAACCCTAATAAGATAATAATAATTAATAATAAACCCTACCGTAATAAATGCGTTTAAGGATGTGGCCTGTCAGATCAGCTCATGCGGTCGCATGAGATTCTGGCTTCTGGATCATGCGATCGCATGGGAAGGAAGTCCAGATCAGTTTTGGGCTTCAATTTCTTCTCGGCCCAGTTTCTATTATTATTTTTTTCTGAGTTTAATTTTTACAAAAATAATAAAAACAAACTTATAAAAAAAACTAAAAATAAAATAAAAATACTTTTTAATTTTATATATTTTAAATGAAATCTTAAAAATATTTATATTTTTATATTTTTTATTATTTTTAACACTTATTATAAATACAAAATATTTTTATGAAATAAGAAATAATATATTTTTACAAAAATATAGTTTTACTAAAATATAGCGTAAAAATATAGCGTTTCGCCGAGTCCCCGGCAGCGGCGCCAAAAACTTGATGTGCGAGCGGAGTGTATACGAAATAGTTATATTGTTGTTACGAAATACTACGAAATACTACACCGGTTTTATTAATTTACGGATGGGATATACCTAAACATTGCTACAACACTTATAGGCAGTGTACCTAATCGTAGAGTAGTGTAGTTTTTAGTAAGTCCGGTTCGTTCCACAGGGAGCTAGCTGAGTTTAACGCTATATTTTTATCAACTATATTTATATAAAATATATATAATTATATATAGTAATATTATTATAAAAGGGGGTTTTTACCGTTTAATGACCGGTTTGTCGATTTTAAATAAAGCGTAAAGATAAATGACGATAATATAAATGACAGAATTTAAATTGCGATAAAGTAAATTGCAGTAATTAAAATGACAGTAAATGAAGGTACGATGAAATATGAAATAAAAGTATTATGATTATTTAAACTTCCGTAATCATGATGTTCGACGTGTTGATTTTAATTTATTACCCGGGTTAATTTTCCTTTGTCCTGGATTATTTGATACCTATTTGGTTTTTATCCATAATAGTCCATCGGTCATAATTATAAAATGCTCGTCAAATTAACCTTATTCCCGAAGTCAAATATTTCAACTAATTAGGGATTCGAACTGTAACAAGGTTTTAATACTTTGTTAACAATTACACCAATTATCCTTGTATGTAATCCACCCCTGTTTTAATGAGATATGAATATTAATTTACCCACTTGATCAGAATGAATAATCAATTACCCAACTCGAATAATTAATTAAATGATCATAAAAGATGTCGTATAAACGTCACTAAATAGGACATACATAATCATTTTAATAATTATTAGATTAACTAATTTGAAGATAGGTTCGACAGGTTCCAATGAGTTGTCGCTCAATTAGACAATACCCCTTATCTATTAATAGTCATAGTTCAATGTCCACAAGTGTCGGTCTTTTGTCCAAACCTTAATTATGATACAAAATCTAATAACCCCGTCTTAATATTTAGTCTAACATCACGATTACTTTGGCTCAAATAAGCATAATAATAACTTAGTTACGAGACATTAATTTAAAAAGGAAGAACATAGCTTACAGTGGTGATTAATCGCGTAGCGTTACACGGACAGAGTTCCAACTTTAAAACCCGTAAAACATTTCTTACATTAACCCAACTAAACCATAATTTATTATTAATCTTAATTATAATTAAAATTATAATTATAATTATATATTACATAGAGAGAAAGAGAGATTGAAAAAGGTGTGTCTATTTCGTGCAGAATTCGTCGCCTTTTATAGCACTTGGCCAGACTCTGATGCCCATGCGATCGCATGGATTTTGTGCCTTCTGGCCATGCGATCGCATGGCCCTCTGATCCAGCTCACATGCTTTTGTTTTCTAGTTTGCCGACGGTTTTTAATATATAATATAATATATATATAATTTTAAGAATTATTTATATATTATATTATATTTATGTGCATAGTTGACTTGTAATTTTAGCTCCGTTGCGTTGCGCGTTGATAGTTGGTTCATGTCCCAGTTCCGGATTTTCGAACGTCCTTTCGTATGCGGAGATATCTTGTACTTTGCATTCAACGACTCGTACTCTTGTCATTTTTAGACGTTTCTTATCAATAAATGGAACCACTTGAATTATATCTTGTTCATTTGAGCTTTTTGGTCATTTGCGTCTTCAAATCGTCGTTTTATTCTTTTGTCTTCGCACTTATTTATTTAAACAAATATTACATAAAAATAGAACAATTGCAACTAAAAGCTTTACATATTGGAAGGATATTGTGACTAAATATATGTTCATTTGGAGCACTATCACCAACCCAAAACCCGCCAACAACAACAATAAACCCGATTACTAGCATCACTAAACTCACTTCATGAGTTTAAATGGGTGTCTCAAAATTTTCAGTTCAAACCCTAACTTTGAATCATCAACTCAAACAATGAAATTTGGAGTTAGAACTTACCAATACCACCACAACGTAGCCAAGAACGAGATGAACAACTTTAAAACCCGAGCTTTGGTGAGAATCCGACTCCTTCTTCTCCAAATCCAGCTCTCTCTCTCTCTCTCTCTCTAAACTCTTTCTCTCTCTAGATATGGGTGAGAGTGTTTGTGTGGGTGAATGAGATCCACAAATGGCCAATGGATCAGCTTTGAAGGCTCTAAACCGACACCCAAGTGAATTGACTAAAATGCCCTTTCTAAAACAAGTTAAACAGTTGGCCCGTCTGTACATTTGAACGGCGTCCCAAATATTGGACAGCGTCCCACTCTTCTTTACTGGACGGCGTCCCAAAACTTGAACGGCGTCCCAATCAACTGAACCAGACTGAAACTGAAACAGGGTCTTACAATTTATGGGGACCCTATAGGGTTACTAGTAGGAAAGGTTTTAAGTTTTTTCTTACTATTGTGGATGATTACACTAGGACCGTGTGGGTGTATATGTTTAAGTCTAAAGATAAAGTTTTTGATAATCGTGTTATTTTTGTTGATCTTATTCACACTCAATTTGAGAAAAAGATTAAAGCTATTAGATCTAATAATGGGACTAATAATCAGTTGAAAGCTTTTCTTAACAAAAAAGGTATTATTCATCAAACTTCTATTGCATATACCCCTCAACATAATGGTATTGTTGAAAGGAAACATAGACACATGCACAATGTTTCCAGGTCTCATATGTTTCAGGGAGGGATTCCTTTGTATTTGTGGAGTGATTGCATTCTAATTGCTACTTATCTTATTAACAGGACCCTTCTAAGGTATTAAGTGGCAAGTTTCCTTTTGAAATGATTTATGGGTTCCAGCCTTTTCTCTCTCACTTAAAAAATTTTGGTTGTCTTGTTTTTGGTATGATTTTAAATAGATCTGATAAATTTCTTCTAAGTTTGAAAATCTGTTCTTATTGGTTATTCTTCTGTTAAAAAAAGGTTAAAAGATTTGGAGTCTTGATAGAAAAATTGTTTTTTATTCTAGAGATGTTAAATATTTAGAAAAGATTGTTCCTTTTGTTCAAATGAATTCTAAATCTTCTGTTCAAGATAGAGTTGATTTATTAAAAAAATATATATCTTTATTTTTCTCAAAATGACACTAATTTTTCTAAAAATCCCAATGATGAAGGGGGAGATCACATTAAAAAGGATGTCATGATGGAAACCCATTCTGATAGTTCAACTACAGAAGGTGGAGGTAATCATGATGACTTTGATGTTGATGACCATTCTAATCTGATCCCTTATGGTACTTCTACCGAAACTTCTTCTTCTGAAAATAATACTGAGACTATGCCAACCAATCTTAGAAGGTCTGATGGATTAGTGATTTTCCCATAAAACTTGATGATTTTGTTATTGAAGGAAAAGTGAAATATGGTCTTGAAAGGGTTGTTAATTATGCTAATCTTAGTTTTGACACCTTAGGTTTCGTTTCCTCTTTGAATAAAAGTGTAGATCCATCTAATTATGAACAATCTTCTTTAGATCCTAATTGGGTTAGTGCTATGAATGATGAAATGGAAGCTTTATATAGGAATAATACTTGGATTTTGACTGATTTACCTCTTGATAGAAAACCAATAGGTTGTAGATGGATTAATAAAATCAAATACAAATCTAATGGGGAAATTGAAAGGTATAAAGATAGGTTAGTTTCTAAGGGATATAGTTAAACAGAAGGTATAGATTATGATAAGACTTCATGTCATTAAAATAACTGTTAGATGTTTTTAAAGTCTAAGGTTTTTTTTTTTTCCTTTTTTTAAAAAAAAAAAAAGTCTAAGTTTCTGATAAAAGATCTCAGTGAATTAAAATATTTTTTTTGTATTGAGGTTTTGAAAAATGATTATTATGTTTGTTTAAGTCAAAGAAAATATTGTCTTGAGTTACTTAATGAATTTGGTTTAACTAGTAGTAACACCCTTGATTTTTTTATTTTTTTTTAAATACACAGCGGACGTTATTACATATATTAATCACATATAAAGTCATATTACACAAAATTACCGGTGTTACTTAATTACAGACCATATTATAAAAATCGTATACATAAAACATCAGAGTCACACTGTGTCAAACATCTTCAGTCGCCCTGCGATACCCACCAAAAGCGGCTAATACACACCTGCAGGGCAAAACACTGTGGGGGAGTTAGCATAACGCTAAGTGAATGGCAGTATCTAGGTGGACATCACTACAAGCATCAAGCATAGCTTAAAGGCACTGGGCACTGGTCACTAGTCATTTAAAGCCATAAACAAGAGGATCGGCAACCCATAGCTGATCAAGCTAGAATATACAGATAGTCCACACTACTGAGTCACTGGTATAGTCTTCCAGATGTGACGCACTCGTCATTCATACTATACCACTAATCAGTAACACCTGGACCCAATACTATCACCCGACACCAAGGTAAATAGGATTGACCTCATACGTCGGGAACACCATCGACGTTACATCAGAATTCACCCTCGACGTTAGCACTGGGTGCGCAAATAATCACATACGGTCTCAACACTAGTCACAGACTTATTACACAGTCTTAAACATAGGCATGGCATGGATCACTATACTTCTCACTGTATAATCACATCCATAAAGATAATCCCACTCACCGATACCAGCACAACTCAATGATCTAATGTTACTGAGTCTTCACTTCCACTTTGTCACCTAAAAACAATACGCACAAGTTAGTAAATCGTATTTCACTTACTAACTTCACAATAACGTCAAAATCACTTTACACAATACAGGCGATACATGTTATTTCATACACAACATCATACGAAGTATATATATATATATATATATATATATATATATATATTACATATGTATATAATACACACATACATATACACACTCGCACACACACACACGCGCATATATATATATATATATATATATATATATATATATATATATATATATACATATATATATATATATATATATACACACACGTACATATATATATATATATATATATATATATTACATACCCGTATATATATTCGTACATAATAATTCGCATACTAATGCCTGTATGTATATATACACATGCCACACCTATATACTTAAATTAATACACAATCATATAATAATTATGTACATAATCTCACATGTATGTTCAAGTCGTTATAACGATGCACTAAATATAATAAAGAATGGGTCAATGGTCAAAACGGGTGATCGCGTAAATCCATCTATTTATACATACACACACACTTGTATATTTAATACCAATAAACGGGTCATGGAAAAATGGGCAAACAATTCACAACACATTTATGCACCCATATATATATATATATATATATATATATATATATATATATATATATATATATATATATATATATATATATATATATACATATATACATGCTTACATATTTACATAAATCCAACTATCGAGTCAAGGTTAAAATGGGCAAAACCTCATCACTCATAAATTAACATGAACGGGTCGGGGTCCGAACGAGCAAACCGAACCCTCGCATGTACTAAAAACAACAAACACCACAACCGGCCGCCAACCGTCACCGCTGGCCGCCAGCTGCAGCAGCAGTAGCGGCGGCAGCCGCCGCCAAAATTAGCAACAGCAGCAGCCGTAGCTGCTGCCCTCGACAGAAACAGAAACAGAAACAGAATAGCAGCAGTGGCAGCAAAACAAACAACCACCACCGCCAGCCACCGGCAGCCATGGTGACAGTGGTCAGCTGTCCAGAAACAGCAGTGGCAGCAGCAAAGTTGCTGCCCCATTTCGGGTCACCAAATTTCGGGTTGTTCTTGCTATTTTCCCAATTCCAAGCTCACAATAAGCCTAAACAAGTTATATGTTAAGAATCAAACACTAAAACACAAATTACAACAAGGATTGAACAAGAATCAAGTCCCAATTGCAAATTATAACTTTTATCTAATAACCCTAAGTTTTAAGAATTTAAGCACAAGATTAAGAAAACAAACCTTATAAAATCGATCATAAATACACAAGAATGAATTTAGGGATTGCAATTTATCAAAATCTTCAACCAATTAAGGCTAGGGTTTGTATGTGTGTGTGGATCGTGGGAACGAAGGGAGAAAAGAGGGGAAACCCAGTTACTGGAAATTAATAAGAAAAGGGGCGGTCTATCTAATTAAATGGGTATTAAACCCATACTTAATAATACGCGGGTATTTATCTGTTATTAGATATCTTTCGTATCCGATTCGGTAAACCAAAGGATGTCAGAAATAAATAATAAACCCTGATTTGGGACCCTGGTCATAAAACAGAACCAACGGACTAATAAAATTACATAAATATTTCATTAAAATACACTTTAAACTCTTAACGGGAAAAACGGTAAATTTCACCTAGGCCTGAATTTAAGATGTTACAAATCTACCCCCTAAAGAAATTTCATCCTCGGAATTCAATCAATCACAGTCAACACGGTTTTGGGGTATCTATCGTCACTACACCGGGTCACAATAAGAACTAATCCAGAACACGTCTTTTGATCACACGCATTACTAGGTTCAGTTCAGTACTCCAACTGTCAAGTTAAAAAAAAAACTCGTCGGTCTAAAGTCAAACATACTTTCCCGTTTCCCCTTTTTTTTATCATCCAGGTTAAACACAATCTCCCAACTAAGATTACCATTTCAAAACATCAACAGATCACAATACATATCAAAATCACATTACTTATATGCATACAAGTCACATGGTACACCTGGGTCAAAGTCAATATAAACTGAAAATGTCACCAAATCACTGGTCGATGTCAGTCGCACACTATTTTGTTTACGAACACTAAGGAATTCACGTCAAAAATCCGACACTTTATGTCAATCAATCTCATTTTTGGGTTATTCCTAATTCAGTTCCACTAAATTTCAGAATTAGTTAAGTTCGGGTCACAGGTCAAAACTAACACTAAGCTTTATACACAAGGAATTTAGCCAATTCCTTAAATATTATAACGCTAGGTTAACACCAATCACAACAAAGTAACCCGAATCATGTAATTAAATACCTAATATAAACTTGATATTTAAGAATATTATCATATTCTACGTAACTACATCGATATTCATCTGATAATTCGTCACGTAAATCGTGTCTAGCACTACTAAAGTTACCTCCGAAACGTCAATTCTCAGTCAAAATAAGTCTATCACTTGCTACATCTCCTCCGACTCCTGAAACTACTACATGATTTGCCACGATGTATTTCCGTTGGCCAGACGTAATATGTAACATCCTCAATCGGGCCTACTTGTAAGATTACTATTTTGCCCTTAAGTTTGTATTGCGTTATTATATGTTTTTATTTCTATTTAATATTTATTATTATTTAATGATGTGGTTAGGACCAGTTTGTGACAATGGTTACAGAACAGGTTTGTTTATTTAATTTAGACTCCGTTTGGGTTGCCAAATGACGTACGAAAGATATCAGATAACTGATAAATACCCGTGTGTTGTGAGGTGGGGAATATAGCAGCCTTAAGTGATTAAGTGTAGGATAATACTTTCATTTTCCAATTATTCCCAAATATCACCAACCGTACCTAACCTTCATCATACATCAAACCCTAATCCTTAAACATTGATCTTGAGCTCAAATTAGTGTTAGAATTGTGTTTGTTATAGTTTACTGAGTCTATCAAGGTAAGTAACATGTGTTTTTGTGTTCAATTCGTTGTTAAATTCATAGTTTTGTGTGAGTTTTGTAAAAAGCTTGAATTTGTGTCAAAACAAGTGATTTAAGTGTTGTTATGGTCAAATTGTTGTAGGTTTTGAGTCTATAACAAGTAGTGAACAAGTTGTGGTCAATTTTGGTGTTTAAAACGAGCTCTAGGTCGAGATTTGAGGATTTCATCGTGAAGTCCGTAGCCTTTGTTCAGTTTCTGATGAAGATGAACACACTCGGCCGACTGTCGGTCGACAGTCGACCGACTGAGGGTTGAACCGACCGACTGAGAATTACCTTCGGCCGATTGATGTATTACCAAATGAATCGACCGACTGGGATGGTCAGTCGACCAGTTGTGTCGACAGTCGACCGACTGAGTGTCCAGGGCAGAATATTTTACCTAAGTGTTGATTTGTAGCCGTTATGCTGCCCGTTTGTATTTTGATGTTCTGGATGTAAATTTTGAAAGTGCACAAGTGTTAAGCAAAAAATTTTAGCGGATACTTTTTCTGACAAAAATTTATATATTGTGTTATTTGATGTTAACGAACATAAACTAACTTGTGGATATGTTTTTCTCAGGAGAAAAGGAGAAAGAGAAGGTTCAGTGATTAGATAGCTGAATACCTTCTCGTTTGCTGGTAATCAGTGAGTGGGACTAACTGAAGATTATAGTATATAGAAGCATGTTATATTATGATTGCCATGCTTGTTAGATATACTTATTGTTGTGGTTAGTTAGTTCTTGTGATGACTGCATGTTAGTTGATGCTTGTCTGCTGGAGCCTAGTGCGTCCCTATTGTGTGGTAGTCTCTGTAGGAGAGATCAACCTGCTGGTTGGGTTCCTCTGTGGTAGCCTAGACAACCGTGGTGTATATATACGTGAATGACGCTCCGTCGTGTGTGGATTATGTATATACATACGGTGGTGGAGGAACTTCTTGTAAGCCCCAGTCCGATCAGCTGGTGGTTAATGGTTTGGTCGAGCCGCCAGAGTCTCTGTAGACGGCACTTGGGTGATGTTTGCGTGTTAGACTATTGTGACATGATTAGTATAATACTTATGTATGCTATGGCCTGTAGTTAGTCGTACTCACTTAGCTTCGTGCTAATTTGTAACGACCCGGAAATTTCCGACCAAATTTAAACCTTAAACTCTATATGTTTCCGACACGATAAGCAAAAACCTTGATGTTGAGTCTAGAAAGTCTGAAATCTAAATCTGGAAGATTAGTTACCCTTTTGACCAAGCCTGACGATTCACGAATGATTATGTGTATATGTGTTATATGATTATTTATAGTTAACGATAACAAAAGTATTAGATATGTAATAGGTTTTGAAATAAGATTATTATATTGGCAAGAGTAAAAGATAATATGTTTAATAAATATCTGAAACCATTTTTGTCAAATTATTTAAGAATCATTTTAATAAGATTAAACGTTTTAACGTTATTTTAAAAGTCATAACTTTTCTAGAAACCTTTTGTTAAACGATAAATGTAACGGTCCGTGATTTTTATAAAAATAAATATTTAATTAAAACGTGTTTATTAAATATATATTTATGTATTTTACAAAATGATTAAATATAGTCTTTAACTAAATATAAAACGTTTTGTATTTAAAAACACTTAGTTAAACAACGAACACATTTTTTTTTTCGATATAATATAATTTGATTATAAAATATTTTTATGGATTTTCAATAATATAAAAATAAAAATAAAGATAATATAAAGATTTTTTTTAATGACACCAAAAGACTACAACATTTCATCACATGATTGTAAGTTAAAACATTGTAAATCACTAAACCTGCGCACTTGCACGAGAAAAATCATAACTAATTCATTCGGACTCGAAAAAGGGTGATCTTGGTGTCCAAACGACCGTAACTCAAAAATCTACAACTTTCGTGACTATACCTTACACGAATCGTGTACCCATCTACACGAAACGTGTAACGTTTTGCCGACATAAAGTGGGTAGGTGACGAAAATTTCTTTAAAAAGGCCTCGTACGTTTCAGTTTATTCATTTTCATCAAACACAAACACACACATACAGAGACATAAGATAGATAGATAGATATTACTCCGTATAACTTAATAATTATAATATAAATATATTATGATTATTACTATAATTATTAGAATTAATATTAATCTTAAGATTAATATTACATGAAACTCGAGAATAGGAGTGTTATTAATACTGAAAATACACAAAGTATTATGACGGGGTTCTGTCCAAGTGTTCCAAAACTGGTTTTATGAATGGGATAAGATTAAGGAGATTATGGGTTAAATTTATGAAAGTTATGAGTATGGATCGGGGGTTTTGCTCATGAGACAAACTAGTGTTTGTCATCTCCGTTGCGTTTAAATAATATCCTGCAATATTGAATCTCAATATTGATACGTGAGCACTCTAAACTTAACTTTTATTTACTTTTAGTGTGTCCCTGACTAGTGCTCGAGAAGTTAGGATCGTGTACATTTTTATATCTATTTTTGTTAAAATATATTTAGGATAGAATCTGAATTAGTTACTCTTGCGGTTAAGATAAGGTATATGAATAATATGTTTTTGGAAAGGTGGCGAAAAACTATAAACTTTTCATTTAGATGTCGAATGGATTCGACGGATGGATTTGAAGTTATAGTCAATTGAACTTTTGTACAAATTATCAAAAATGAATATTTTAACATTACGTCGATGTTATAAATTTCTATTATTATTGATATTATGATTTTTATGGGAAAACTAATATTTTTATTAACAACTATAAAATTATTATTTTAATGGTTATTGTTATTAAAACTATTAAATATCATTTTACTAAAAATATTATTTTTACGATTATTATGATTGTTGTTATTAATATTTCAAAGAAAATAATATTTTTATCAAAACTATAAAGTTATTATTTTATTGTAATTAAAAATATTATTGATACTAAAACTATAAAATTATTATCATCAATAATATTAATATTAAAATTATTATTTAAAAATATTGTTTAAAAGTAAAAAGTATCTTTATATCAAAATTTGGTATAATTTTAAGATATTATAAAAAGAATTATATTATTATTTACCTTAATAAGTATTGTAAAAATATTTGAGGATATAAAACAGTGATATATAGTTATATTTAGAATTTTTGGAAATCTTTTTGAGTCAAACGAATTTTTATTAACTTTTACATATTGGTCTCGAGCATTAGGATTGTGGAACACTGTAAATTGACTTTATTTTGTTATTAACCAATATATAAATATATAATTAATTAGGTTCGTGAATCGAAGGCCAACCTTATAAGTGTTCAACGGTGTTATATGTATTTTTGCTACAAAATACATTAGGTGAGTATATAGTCCCACTTTTAAACTCTAAATATTTCGGGATGAGAATACATGTATTTTATGTTTTACATTATGGACACAAGTAACTGAAAAATATATTCTACGTTGAGTTGTACCACTGGCATACTTCCCTGTAGCTTGGTAACTAATATTTACAGCTGTATTGTAAACGCGAATCCTGTTGATAGATCTATCGGGCCTGACAACCCCAACCGGACTGGACGACCAGTATTCAACGGTTGCACAGTACTTCGTTTTGTGACTACACCTTGGTACGGTGTAGTAAGATTTCATATTAAAGGGAATATGCGACGTGATTAAATGTTAAGTATGGTTACCAAGTGCTCAACCACTTAGAATATTTTTATTTAAACGCTTATGAATATGAAATCTTGTGGTCCATTGTTATAACGCTGCTAGCATCAAACCTATATATCTCACCAACTTTATGTTGACTTTTTAAAGCATGTTATTCTCAGGTACGAATTAAGACTTCCGCTGTGCATTAGCTCATATAAAGAATATTAGTTGGGACCATTTAAGTCATGTTACAAGAACGTGCATTCGAGTCATTGAAGATCATTAAAGACATTTATTAAGTAAATGACAGAATAGGTCATTCGGATATCGAGAAATGTTAGACGAGTTTAATAATGTTTGATGTAAAGATAGATTGCCTTTTAAGAATAAATGCAACGTTTGTAAAATGTATCATATAGAGGTCTAGTACCTCGCGATGTTATCAACTGTTGTAATTCGTTTGTAATCAATATGGACACTGTCCGGATGATTAGTTTCGGATCCTTTCAGTTGGTATCAGAGCGTTGGTCTTAGCGAACCAGGTTACCCATTAGTGTGTCTAACTGGTAGTTGTTAGGATACATTAGTGATTCTGGACTTTGACCGTGTCTGCCTGTTAAAAAGTTTTGCTTATCATTTCTAGTCGGAAACCATCTGCTTATCATCCTTAGGGAATTGCCTGCCTATCATTCTTTAGTCTAGACACGTCTTACTGCATTTAGTGCATCGATAGTGTATAGACAAAAATTCATATCTTAGCGCATCCTAGATTTGCCGGACATATGCCGTAAATTCCTTTGAAGTCTATGAAATTTTTGGTAATATATATAGATATTCTATATAGTTAGAATATCATACGACATCCGAAAATCATTTCACATCGAGGAACCTTTCCATCCACTAAATTATCCTTTTGGCGATAAACCTGAAACACTTACCGACGAACCTGTTCGAGAAATCATTTCTTTTCCCCTTTTTACAGATATCTCATCATAATTACATATCATTTCATATTCTGAATATTATACATCCGCTCGTTTCAATCGCCAATCATCCCGGTGTACAAGCATAAGTTAATAAACTTCGCGCTCGTGTGACGGCTATGGAAAATATGGTGCGACGGTTACAAACACCAGCAGCAGCCACAACCGCGTCGTAAACCTCAACGTCATAAACTATACCTTGAGTATAGTCACCGTTCTACGTATCATTCTATCTACTAAATTTTTGTTTGACATATCATTCTAAATCGATTACTTTCGCTTTATGTTTTACCTCATATATCTTCGTTCGACATGGCAATCACGTAATCTCTAATGTTTTAGAGATCATGTAATCCAGTACTAATGATAAATCAAATGAGTATTAATATCTTATTGACTCATTAAATCCATGATTACATCCGATGAAAATATATATGCAAGTATATTTTCATAAAGAATGTAATTAAAAATTCTCTCGTACAAACTGTTAATGATGAAAATATTTTAACGGGTGGGTAGTACCCGAGGAATATTTAGAATTCACATTAATAAGTTACACTGTACATTCTTTGAATCTGATTCAACGATTATATAATATCCTACTTACAATCACCGATATTCGTATCCGCTTACCTCAGAATAACCATTTTCATTCAAATTTCATATTTGGATTTTTACCTATCAGAATCCAACAAGTGGCATAACGAAGAAAACATTGGATATAATAAAATTTGTTAGAAACAAACGGATAAACTAATTGAAAATCTATTAAGGATTCCACGCTAACTGTTCCGGCTAACTGTTCCCAGCTAACTGATTAACATTTAATTTATCGCAATTTACTTTCTCGCAATTTTATTTATCGTCATTTAATTTCTGTTATTTACTTTTATGCATTTTTAAGTCGGGATACATGTACGCAATACGTCGGATTAATTCTGAGACAACATGGTACATGGGTCATGATATATATTTATTTTACGCACTTTAAATAAACGGGACACGTATACAAGGTTTCGACTTATCATATTGACCCATCTATATATATATTTCGGAACAACCGTAGACACTCTATATGCGAAGGTGGGAGTTGGCTATACAGGGTCGGAGTTGATTCCAAAATATATATATACTTTGAGTTGTGATCGACACCGAGACCGGTACACGGGTCACGATATGTATTATTTAATTCGAATATTATATATTAAATTTATATATGAACTTATTGGACCATTGAACAATCAGACTATTAGACTGTTAACTTTGGACAATTAAAATGAATTAAAATGTTAATTATAATATATGAAACTAAACAATTCTTCAAGTTTGCCACTTGAATCCATCTTGAACCTCATTCGTATCTTGACGATTACAAATCGCATTCACAAATTTTCATGATTCTTGAAAACACCTCGATCGAGAAGTTGAACCCACCGCACTTCATCTACGGAAGAAAGATTTACGCACCTGAAAAACTCTCGAATCCGAATTCATAGTTTAAACACATACCGTGTTGAATCCTTTGCCATTTATTAGCAAAAACAACCCTACAATTCCTTTTCAAGAAGCTAATTTTGTCACAGCTTCACTTCGATTTCTCAGTGAAAATATTCCTACTATAACCTCGATATTTATACTTTGTCCTTTCGCTGTCGTTATCGAAAAACCTTTTATATTCCACAAAATCATCATCAAATGTTCCAGCAGTTTGTTATCTATTCGGAAGAATCCTCAATCGGTATTTTGAAAATCTCGCAAAAATTTTCCCGTCGTGCCTAAAACATCTATCCCTAAGAATTTCATACATCGAATGTGAAGTTTCTGAAAAACGTCTTGAACTATGAAGTAGTTCTTGAAATGCTAATAAAGTAGCAAAAACTGTAAACGACTATAACAGTCAAAAGTTTGATAATGAAGTACAGTGTGTTGGTAAAGCTCAGAAAAAGAAAAGGGTTGGAACTGAAAAACGGATTGAGCAAAGTATGAAGGAGGATGTAGATAAATATCAAGAACTGAATCTACTTTCAAAGAATCCCAATGATTCCGTACCTGCTGAAACTTTTAGTAAGAACCCCACTCCTTATTCTAACCCTTTCAAGATGATATTCTTCATCATCATCTTATCTTAGATATTATAAGATATCCTCAAATCTTCCGTTATACATAACCTCCATATCTCTGGAGGTATTTTCACAACTATTCCTATCTGCGATCATGTACCTCTCCGTAATATCTGTATCATAAAATAAAAGAAACTGTGTTAGGTTCTAAATTCTGAAACCTTCGAGTTTAAAATAAGAATGTTCTGAAGCAGTATTGGGAACTGATGCATAAATTAGTATAATATAATGAAACTTGATCAACTTCATTATATTACATTAAGTTATGATAAGTTTTAATGGAATGTGATGATTCACAGTACCATCATCATATGCCATGTTACACGGCTCTTACATTTTATCCAATCTCCAACCATATTAGAACTTATCACCCTGACAGTTCTAATTTTCCGAAATATCCTGGTATTTTGACCAATCAAAATCGTGCCATTACCATTTCTTTCTGATAACTTTAGCTATGTTCATTCCAAATTTTATACATACGAACTCTGAACCATTACTCGCTTGATTCGAGGACGGGAAGAAGAAACGGAGGGACAAAACCTCAGAATAGAAATAGGAACATAAACCACAGCAAACAAGAGAGAGCATTAACTGTGGATGATAATGATTTTAAGGGACAGGAGTAGGAACATCGAAATATAAGGGAAGATATAAAACCTAACAACAACCTTGAAACTACAAACCGTGCATATCAATACGTATTGCAACGTAAAGGCACGGGAGAATTAAAAGCATTATAATTCCAAGGAAGGGATAAAAGAGAATAGATTCTTCTGGTGATAGATGAAAAAGAAGAATGAAAGATATGAAAGTTAGAAATATAACAAGGATTAGAATGGGATGGAACATTTTAGTGAATGCCTTAAAGTAGGAACTAAAGAGAAAGAATAGAAGGTGTGGGAAGTAAGAAGGGAAGGAGGTAAATTTATAGTGAAATATTCGACAAAGAAATCAAAACAGATTGCTGCGTTAAATCAAAGAAGATCCTGATCGCCGCAAAACTAAATCTTATTACATAAGATTTTCCTCAAAACCCTTAAATTCCGGAAATCGATCATAATCACGTCATCGGTTACAACAATTCTATATTTACTCATTTCACTCTCTTTTGTGATAGCTTCGCTAGTACGCTTCACATAATCGAAATGTTTTATCTATATCTATCAATAATGATAAAACTCCGTTATCACCTCATATTCGTCATGAAAGCATTCCTATTGTTATCCATAACGACCTCTAACAAATTTCGGGGACGAAATTTCTTTAACGGGTGGGTACTGTAACGACCCGGAAATTTCCGACCAAATTTAAACCTTAAACTCTATATGTTTCCGACACGATAAGCAAAAACCTTGATGTTGAGTCTAGAAAGTCTGAAATCTAAATCTGGAAGATTAGTTACCCTTTTGACCAAGCCTGACGATTCACGAATGATTATGTGTATATGTGTTATATGATTATTTATAGTTAACGATAACAAAAGTATTAGATATGTAATAGGTTTTGAAATAAGATTATTATATTGGCAAGAGTAAAAGATAATATGTTTAATAAATATCTGAAACCATTTTTGTCAAATTATTTAAGAATCATTTTAATAAGATTAAACGTTTTAACGTTATTTTAAAAGTCATAACTTTTCTAGAAACCTTTTGTTAAACGATAAATGTAACGGTCCGTGATTTTTATAAAAATAAATATTTAATTAAAACGTGTTTATTAAATATATATTTATGTATTTTACAAAATGATTAAATATAGTCTTTAACTAAATATAAAACGTTTTGTATTTAAAAACACTTAGTTAAACAACGAACACATTTTTTTTTTTCGATATAATATAATTTGATTATAAAATATTTTGATGGATTTTCAATAATATAAAAATAAAAATAAAGATAATATAAAGATTTTTTTTAATGACACTAAAAGACTACAACATTTCATCACATGATTGTAAGTTAAAACATTGTAAATCACTAAACCTGCGCACTTGCACGAGAAAAATCATAACTAATTCATTCGGACTCGAAAAAGGGTGATCTTGGTGTCCAAACGACCGTAACTCAAAAATCTACAACTTTCGTGACTATACCTTACACGAATCGTGTACCCATCTACACGAAACGTGTAATGTTTTGCCGACATAAAGTGGGTAGGTGACGAAAATTTCTTTAAAAAGGCCTCGTACGTTTCAGTTTATTCATTTTCATCAAACACAAACACACACATACAGAGACATAAGATAGATAGATAGATATTACTCCGTATAACTTAATAATTATAATATAAATATATTATGATTATTACTATAATTATTAGAATTAATATTAATCTTAAGATTAATATTACATGAAACTCGAGAATAGGAGTGTTATTAATACTGAAAATACACAAAGTATTATGACGGGGTTCTGTCCAAGTGTTCCAAAACTGGTTTTATGAATGGGATAAGATTAAGGAGATTATGGGTTAAATTTATGAAAGTTATGAGTATGGATCGGGGGTTTTGCTCATGAGACAAACTAGTGTTTGTCATCTCCGTTGCGTTTAAATAATATCCTGCAATATTGAATCTCAATATTGATACGTGAGCACTCTAAACTTAACTTTTATTTACTTTTAGTGTGTCCCTGACTAGTGCTCGAGAAGTTAGGATCGTGTACATTTTTATATCTATTTTTGTTAAAATATATTTAGGATAGAATCTGAATTAGTTACTCTTGCGGTTAAGATAAGGTATATGAATAATATGTTTTTGGAAAGGTGGCGAAAAACTATAAACTTTTCATTTAGATGTCGAATGGATTCGACGGATGGATTTGAAGTTATAGTCAATTGAACTTTTGTACAAATTATCAAAAATGAATATTTTAACATTACGTCGATGTTATAAATTTCTATTATTATTGATATTATGATTTTTATGGGAAAACTAATATTTTTATTAACAACTATAAAATTATTATTTTAATGGTTATTGTTATTAAAACTATTAAATATCATTTTACTAAAAATATTATTTTTACGATTATTATGATTGTTGTTATTAATATTTCAAAGAAAATAATATTTTTATCAAAACTATAAAGTTATTATTTTATTGTAATTAAAAATATTATTGATACTAAAACTATAAAATTATTATCATCAATAATATTAATATTAAAATTATTATTTAAAAATATTGTTTAAAAGTAAAAAGTATCTTTATATCAAAATTTGGTATAATTTTAAGATATTATAAAAAGAATTATATTATTATTTACCTTAATAAGTATTGTAAAAATATTTGAGGATATAAAACAGTGATATATAGTTATATTTAGAATTTTTGGAAATCTTTTTGAGTCAAACGAATTTTTATTAACTTTTACATATTGGTCTCGAGCATTAGGATTGTGGAACACTGTAAATTGACTTTATTTTGTTATTAACCAATATATAAATATATAATTAATTAGGTTCGTGAATCGAAGGCCAACCTTATAAGTGTTCAACGGTGTTATATGTATTTTTGCTACAAAATACATTAGGTGAGTATATAGTCCCACTTTTAAACTCTAAATATTTCGGGATGAGAATACATGTATTTTATGTTTTACATTATGGACACAAGTAACTGAAAAATATATTCTACGTTGAGTTGTACCACTGGCATACTTCCCTGTAGCTTGGTAACTAATATTTACAGCTGTATTGTAAACGCGAATCCTGTTGATAGATCTATCGGGCCTGACAACCCCAACCGGACTGGACGACCAGTATTCAACGGTTGCACAGTACTTCGTTTTGTGACTACACCTTGGTACGGTGTAGTAAGATTTCATATTAAAGGGAATATGCGACGTGATTAAATGTTAAGTATGGTTACCAAGTGCTCAACCACTTAGAATATTTTTATTTAAACGCTTATGAATATGAAATCTTGTGGTCCATTGTTATAACGCTGCTAGCATCAAACCTATATATCTCACCAACTTTATGTTGACTTTTTAAAGCATGTTATTCTCAGGTACGAATTAAGACTTCCGCTGTGCATTAGCTCATATAAAGAATATTAGTTGGGACCATTTAAGTCATGTTACAAGAACGTGCATTCGAGTCATTGAAGATCATTAAAGACATTTATTAAGTAAATGACAGAATAGGTCATTCGGATATCGAGAAATGTTAGACGAGTTTAATAATGTTTGATGTAAAGATAGATTGCCTTTTAAGAATAAATGCAACGTTTGTAAAATGTATCATATAGAGGTCTAGTACCTCGCGATGTTATCAACTGTTGTAATTCGTTTGTAATCAATATGGACACTGTCCGGATGATTAGTTTCGGATCCTTTCATAATTCCCCTCTATCTCCTCCCTGCAGGTTGTTAGCTGAAAGGATCCGTTCATATACATTATAAACGATTCACAATAGTTGATTACATCGCGAGGTATTTGACCTCTATATGATACGTTTTACAAACATTGCATTCGTTTTTAAAAGACAAACTTTCTTTACATCAAAAATTGACGACATGCATACCATTTCATATTACATCCAACTATAATTGACTTAATATTAATCTTGATGAACTCAACGACTCGAATGCAACGTCTTTCAAAGTATGTCATGAATGACTCCAAGTAATATCCTTAAAATGAGCTAATGCACAGCGGAAGATTTCTTTAATACCTGAGAATAAACATGCTTTAAAGTGTCAACCAAAAAGTTGGTGAGTTCATTAGTTTATCATAATCAATCATTTCCGTAATAGTAATAGACCACAAGATTTCAGTTTCTATAAATCTCCGTACACTCGCAAGTGTATAAAAGTATTCTATAAGTTGTAGGCACCCGGTAACAAGCCTTAACGTTCATGTTTTACCCTCTGAAGTACACCAGATCAGGTGTGTTTAAAATAACCTCGAAGTACTAAAGCATCCCATAGTCAGGATGGGGTTTGTCAGGCCCAATAGATCTATCTTTAGGATTCGCGCCTACCGTACATAGACAAGTAGTTTAATGTTACCAAGCTAAGGGTATATTTCTGGTTTAAACCCACATAGAATTAGTTTTAGTACTTGTGCCTATTTCGTAAAACATTTATAAAACAGCGCATGTATTCTCAGCCCAAAAATATATATAAAAGGGGAGTAATGAAACTCACCATACTGTATTTCGTAGTAAAAATACATATAACGTCATTTAACAAGTGCAAGGTTGGCCTCGGATTCACGAACCTATATTAATTATATATATTTATATGTTGGTCAATATTTGTCTAACAATTTTTGGTCAAGTCATAGTGTACCACAATCCTAATGCTCGAGACTAATATGCAAAAGTCAACAAAAGTCAACTTAACCCAAAATGACTTCTAAAATTTATACGTGTTTATTATATAACTTAACTATAGTCATTTTATATATTTAAATATATTTATTAGATTTTATAATAATAAAAGTCATTTATTAATAAAAATTTATATTAACGTTTATATATGATAAAATATACTTTTATATATCTTAAGTAGTAAAATTTATAAAGTTCACTTAATATCGTAAAACTATAGTGGTAAGTATTATTAATGTAATTATATTACGCGTGGTGAAAAATATCTTTGTATCCCCTATTTATTTGATAAAATAATATTGATCATAATAATAATAAGTAAAAGTTGTATTATTTTGTAATAATAATTATTAATATTCTATAAAAAAAATAACAATATTTATATTTACTAAAAATGTTATTATGATAAAATGATAATACTAACATAATAGTAATAATGATATTTTATAATAACAATGATATTTCTATTAAAATAATAACGACGATAGTAATAATAATCATTTTAACAATAATACTAAAATTCAGTTGACTATAACTTCTAATCCGTTCATCGAAACCATTTGATATCTAAATGAAAAGTTCTTAATTTTTCGCTAGCTTTCCAATGACATGCATATCATATACCCTATCTCAGTAGCATATGTATCTAATTCAGGATTCAACAAACCTATCTAAGGACAATATCGAATGTACAAGCATGCATAATCCTATATACTCGAGCACTAGTCAGGGATACACTATTGAAATATAAAAGTTAAGTTATGAGTGCTCACGTATCAATATTGAGATTCAATATTGCAGGAAAGTACGTAGACGAAACGAAAATGATAAACGTTAGGTTGACCTCACGAGCAATACCCTCGATCAATACCCATAACCTCCATAGCTATAACCCATAATTTCCTTAGCTCTATTCCGTTTGAAAACTTATTTTAAAATCGTCTGAATATAACTCCGTCGTAGTATTTTATGTATACTAATAATATCTTGAAATAATACAAAGAAAATATATATGTGTAATTCGATTGAGAGAGTTTAGAAAAATATATTTTCAAGTTTCTATGAAATAATAAAACCTATTGAATTCTATTTATAATAGATTTTTGAATTATTAAAGTGAATTATTAAAGTATGAATTATTAAAGTGAATTATTAAAGTATGAATTATTAAAGTGAATTATTAAAGTATGAATTATTAAAGTGAATTATTAAAGTATGAATTATTAAAGTGAATTATTAAAGTATGAATTATTAAAGTGAATTATTAAAGTGAATTATTAAAGTATGAATTATTAAAGTGAATTATTAAAGTATGAATTATTAAAGTGAATTATTAAAGTATGAATTATTAAAGTTAAAGTAAAGTAAAAGTAAAGTAAAGGTAAAGTTAAAGTATAGTAAAAGTATAAAACTATGTACGTATAATACGCGTATAAATATATATAATATTAATTTAAATCGTTATATATATTTGATAAAATAAAATATAAATATCGTTATTTTATCATACTAGTTAAGTAATGAGTGGTCAAAAAGAATAGATTTCTTAAATCACAGTGGACCTCATAACATAGGCCCGTAATCATATCATAATGTATCTGATAATTCAATCATTTGATATTATCTCTTAATTCTGTCAATAAATATATCGAAACAAATACGTTCATGTAAAGTATCATATATCTAATACTTTGTTAATGTTTTCAGTTAATATTATATATTATATATACATATCTATATACACATAATTGTTCGTGAATCGTCGAACACGGTCAAAGGATAATTGATTACATGAATGTAGTTCCAAACTTTTTGAGATTCAACATTACAAATTCTGCTTATCGTGTCGGAAACATATAAAGGTTAAGTTTAAATTTGGTCGGAAATTTTCGGGTCGTCACAGTACCTACCCGTTAAAGAAATTTCGTCCCGAAATTTGATCGAGGTCGTCATGGCTAACTATAAAAATGTTTTCATGACGAATATGAGTTGATAAATAGAGTTTTATCATCATTGAGTAATATAGATAAAACAATTTGATTACGCGAAGAGTATAAGTGAAGCTATCGCAAGAGAGTGAAATGAGTAAACGTATATTTATTTTAACCGATGACGTAGTTATGATTGATTTCCAGAATTCATTGGATTTAAAGAAAATCTTTGCAATAAGATTTGGTTCTTCGGCGATTAAGAAAATCATGACCTTCTTTGATTAAATGCGATAATCTGTCTCGATTTCTCTGTCTGATATTTTACTATAAATCCACCCCCTTCGTTTCTTTATTTCCACAGCTCACACCTTCTAGTCTTTCTCCCCAATTCATACTTTAAAGCATTCGTTAATATGCTTCATCCAGTATTGATTCTTGATATACTCTTAACTTTCATATCTGTCATTCTTCTTTTTCATCTACCACCGGAGGAAGTTATTTTCTTCTACCATTACCTTGGGGTTATTGTGTTTTTCATTCTCCCGTGTCTTTATATTGCTATACGCATTGATATACACGGTTTGTAATTTCGAGATTGTTATCGGGCTTTATATTCTCCATTATATTTCGGAGCTTCATGCTTTCATTTTCTCTTCCCAGCCTTAAGTCAAGCGGATAATGGTCCAGAATTCGTAGATATGAATTTTTGGATGAACATAGTTAATGTTCCAAGAAGAAAATCGTAATGGCACGATCTTAATTTGGCAACTTACCAGAATATCTGAAAATATTGAGCTATCAAGATGATATGTTCTTAATATGTTTGGAAATTGGGTAGAATGTAAGAGTCGTGTAAATAGTACATGATGACGGTATGTTCTATGAATCATCACGTTCCATTAGAAACTCAGCATGACTTACTGTAATATAATCACGTTGATCAAGTGTCATTATATTATACTAACTCATGTTTCAGTTCCCAACACTACTTTAAAAACATTCATATTTTAAATTCGAATTTTTTTTTTCTTTAGAATTTAGAAACTAACACAGTTTCTTTTTATGTTGTAACGCAGATATTGCGAAGAGATAAAAGATTTCAGATAAGAATAGTTGTGAAAATATCTTCAGGAATATCGAAGATATTTATAATAAAAGATACGATAATATCTTAGAATTCTTAACATAGATGGATGATGAAGAAGATTTGTCTGTGAAGGTTTAGAATAAGAAGTAAGGTGTTTGCTAACGATTTCAGTAGACACTGAAACATTTGGATCCTTTGAAGGCAGGTTTAGTCTTTGTGATTTGTCCACAGCCTCCTTCATGGTCTGCTCAATCCATTTTCCAGTTTTAAACCTTCTATTTTTCTCAGCTTTACCACCATACTATTCTTTATCATCAAACTTTTGACTGTTAAAGTCGTTTACAGTTTTTGCTGCTTCATCAGCATTTTTCCAATTTCGGAGAACTAGTTCATAGTTTGGGGATGTTTTTCAAAAAATTCACATTCGAAGTATGTAAGTCTAGGAGATAGACGTTATATGTATACATATAACTTTTAACATAAAATTGTCGTGAAATTCAAAATACTGATTGCTAATTCCCAGTAGTTGGTGTGACAATTATTGTTACAGGATGTAGGTGAGTACATGATGGGGTTTTAATGAATAAGTATAGTGGATTTTCGGAGAGGCTTAAGTCAAAGGTTAATGAAGTTGTTGATAAGTTTACTGCTAATGTGACGAGATATGAAAGGTTCCCCGGTAACCATGATGAAGGGTTTATTCGTATAAACAAATGAAGGTGATTTGCTGGAGCTGTGACAAAACTGTCTATTTTGGAAAGAGATTGAAAAATTATATTTGGTAATAAATATCAAAGGATTTGACATGGATACGTGTTAAACTATAACTTTGGTTTCGAGAGCTTTTCAGGTGCATGGCAGTGGGTAATGTATGGTTGGATAATCATCTCGCATGTCTTTAGAAATTTTGAAGTGTTTGAACACATATTGTAATTGTTAATATACATATGATGTTCTAAGATTTTGAATGATACAAATATTTTTGTGAGTTCTATGAATAGAAATGAGGTTCTAGGACAGTTTTGAAGTCAAAGTATAGTTTTGAAAGATGTAGGAATCTAAGAGTGATGATTTCGGTTATATCTTGAATCGAATTCTGAGATTTTAAAATTAGAATATGTAATTAGATTTTGAATGAGTATGGTTGTTTTGATTTCTATAAAAGAATGTATATTGTTGTGAAAGTAGGGAGTATAATGGATGACTTGCTGAATCAGATTCGAAGAATGTAACATATTAATTGTGAATTTATATATCTCTCCGGTATTACCTACCTGTTAAAAAAAATTCACAATTAATATTTTGTACAAAAGAATTTTATTACAGTCTTTATGGAAATATATATGTGTATATTTCTTCAGATGTAATATAGATTTAATGAGTTAATATTAAATTAAACTCATTTGATTTATGGTTAAGGCTAGGATAGATAATTTCTAAACTTTAGAAATTACATAATCGCCGTAGAATGTTTCCCCAATGAAGTTATGAATCAATACTTAATCGTTGTGGTATTCCTTGGTATCTACATGGCATATGACGTCGATGCTCGTGGGACAGATTGTGAAGTTGAGATTTGCAATGCGGTTGTTGTTGGTGGTGGTAATGGTACTGTTGATGTTGTCGATGGTGGTACTGGTTATGCTGCTGGTGCTGCTGCTGGTGTTTGTAACCTTTGCACCATATTCTCCAAAGCCACTACCCGAGCGCGAAGCTCGTTGACTTCTTCTATTACACCGGGGTGATTGTCGGTTCGGACGAGCGGATAAATAAGATCTAGAATTTGGTGTAGTATATAATCATGACGAGATACTCTGGAAATGAGAGAGAAAATGGTGTTTCGGACAGGTTCGCCAGTAAGTGCTTCAGGTTCATTGCCAAGAGGGCAATGTGGTGGATGAAAGGGATCACCTTCTTCTTGTCTCCAATGGTTAAGTAGATTACGAACCCATCCCCAATTCATTCAGAATAGATGACGGCTAATTGGTTGATCCATTCCGGTCACGCTGCTTTCGGAGCTCATGTGGAAATCCATATCGGCATAGCTGTCGGAATCCGAGGAACTCAAACTGGTTGAGGGATCCATCTTGTATGATCAGGGAAAGAATTTTTTTGTATGAAATAGATTGTAGAATTTAGATTTGGTATTCTTCAATACATAATTTACATATGTATATATAATACCAAAATCCCATAAATTACGGAGGAATCTTTGAAAGATGTCAGTCAAAGTTCACAGTAACAGATATGCTAAGATAAGAATTCGTCTATACACTATTATGCAATAAATGTAGAAAAACGCATCTAGACTTAAGAATGATAAGCAGGTAATTTCCTAAGGATGGTAAGTAGATGATTTCAGACTAAAAATGATAAGCAAAACTTTTGACATGCAGACACGGTCGAAGTCCAGACTCACTGATGCATCTTAACAACTATCAGTTAGACACACTAATGCAAGACCTGGTTCGCTAAGACCACCGCTCTGATACCAACTGAAAGGATCCGTTCATATACATTATAAACGATTCACAATAGTTGATTACATCGCGAGGTATTTGACCTCTATATGATACGTTTTACAAACATTGCATTCGTTTTTAAAAGACAAACTTTCTTTACATCAAAAATTGACGACATGCATACCATTTCATATTACATCCAACTATAATTGACTTAATATTAATCTTGATGAACTCAACGACTCGAATGCAACGTCTTTCAAAGTATGTCATGAATGACTCCAAGTAATATCCTTAAAATGAGCTAATGCACAGCGGAAGATTTCTTTAATACCTGAGAATAAACATGCTTTAAAGTGTCAACCAAAAGGTTGGTGAGTTCATTAGTTTATCATAATCAATCATTTCCGTAATAGTAATAGACCACAAGATTTCAGTTTCTATAAATCTCCGTACACTCGCAAGTGTATAAAAGTATTCTATAAGTTGTAGGCACCCGGTAACAAGCCTTAACGTTCATGTTTTACCCTCTGAAGTACACCAGATCAGGTGTGTTTAAAATAACCTCGAAGTACTAAAGCATCCCATAGTCAGGATGGGGTTTGTCAGGCCCAATAGATCTATCTTTAGGATTCGCGCCTACCGTACATAGACAAGTAGTTTAATGTTACCAAGCTAAGGGTATATTTCTGGTTTAAACCCACATAGAATTAGTTTTAGTACTTGTGCCTATTTCGTAAAACATTTATAAAACAGCGCATGTATTCTCAGCCCAAAAATATATATAAAAGGGGAGTAATGAAACTCACCATACTGTATTTCGTAGTAAAAATACATATAACGTCATTTAACAAGTGCAAGGTTGGCCTCGGATTCACGAACCTATATTAATTATATATATTTATATGTTGGTCAATATTTGTCTAACAATTTTTGGTCAAGTCATAGTGTACCACAATCCTAATGCTCGAGACTAATATGCAAAAGTCAACAAAAGTCAACTTAACCCAAAATGACTTCTAAAATTTATACGTGTTTATTATATAACTTAACTATAGTCATTTTATATATTTAAATATATTTATTAGATTTTATAATAATAAAAGTCATTTATTAATAAAAATTTATATTAACGTTTATATATGATAAAATATACTTTTATATATCTTAAGTAGTAAAATTTATAAAGTTCACTTAATATCGTAAAACTATAGTGGTAAGTATTATTAATGTAATTATATTACGCGTGGTGAAAAATATCTTTGTATCCCCTATTTATTTGATAAAATAATATTGATCATAATAATAATAAGTAAAAGTTGTATTATTTTGTAATAATAATTATTAATATTCTATAAAAAAAATAACAATATTTATATTTACTAAAAATGTTATTATGATAAAATGATAATACTAACATAATAGTAATAATGATATTTTATAATAACAATGATATTTCTATTAAAATAATAACGACGATAGTAATAATAATCATTTTAACAATAATACTAAAATTCAGTTGACTATAACTTCTAATCCGTTCATCGAAACCATTTGATATCTAAATGAAAAGTTCTTAATTTTTCGCTAGCTTTCCAATGACATGCATATCATATACCCTATCTCAGTAGCATATGTATCTAATTCAGGATTCAACAAACCTATCTAAGGACAATATCGAATGTACAAGCATGCATAATCCTATATACTCGAGCACTAGTCAGGGATACACTATTGAAATATAAAAGTTAAGTTATGAGTGCTCACGTATCAATATTGAGATTCAATATTGCAGGAAAGTACGTAGACGAAACGAAAATGATAAACGTTAGGTTGACCTCACGAGCAATACCCTCGATCAATACCCATAACCTCCATAGCTATAACCCATAATTTCCTTAGCTCTATTCCGTTTGAAAACTTATTTTAAAATCATCTGAATATAACTCCGTCGTAGTATTTTATGTATACTAATAATATCTTGAAATAATACAAAGAAAATATATATGTGTAATTCGATTGAGAGAGTTTAGAAAAATATATTTTCAAGTTTCTATGAAATAATAAAACCTATTGAATTCTATTTATAATAGATTTTTGAATTATTAAAGTGAATTATTAAAGTATGAATTATTAAAGTGAATTATTAAAGTATGAATTATTAAAGTGAATTATTAAAGTATGAATTATTAAAGTGAATTATTAAAGTATGAATTATTAAAGTGAATTATTAAAGTATGAATTATTAAAGTGAATTATTAAAGTGAATTATTAAAGTATGAATTATTAAAGTGAATTATTAAAGTATGAATTATTAAAGTGAATTATTAAAGTATGAATTATTAAAGTTAAAGTAAAGTAAAAGTAAAGTAAAGGTAAAGTTAAAGTATAGTAAAAGTATAAAACTATGTACGTATAATACGCGTATAAATATATATAATATTAATTTAAATCGTTATATATATTTGATAAAATAAAATATAAATATCGTTATTTTATCATACTAGTTAAGTAATGAGTGGTCAAAAAGAATAGATTTCTTAAATCACAGTGGACCTCATAACATAGGCCCGTAATCATATCATAATGTATCTGATAATTCAATCATTTGATATTATCTCTTAATTCTGTCAATAAATATATCGAAACAAATACGTTCATGTAAAGTATCATATATCTAATACTTTGTTAATGTTTTCAGTTAATATTATATATTATATATACATATCTATATACACATAATTGTTCGTGAATCGTCGAACACGGTCAAAGGATAATTGATTACATGAATGTAGTTCCAAACATTTTGAGATTCAACATTACAAATTCTGCTTATCGTGTTGGAAACATATAAAGGTTAAGTTTAAATTTGGTCGGAAATTTTCGGGTCGTCACATTAGCTTTTGTAGATAGTGCTTTTGGGAGAAGACGGGCATGATGATGTTATGTTTGACAGGGTTAACTCTGATGTGGTCTTTTAGAATATGAACCATGTACTTTTGAAAACAGAATGTATTTACGTCTCTTCCTGTTAATATGTAAATTGTTTTAATGACACGTGACATCAGTTTGTACAAATGTCGATATCGTATTTAATTAATATTATGATTCCGCCACGTATTTATTATAATAAAAAAATAGCGGTGTCACATAATACATCATTCCAAATCATAGTTTCATCTCGAGTATTTCGGAGCGAGATCCTAACCATGTTTCTTAATCTATTAAGGTTTTACCTACCCTGATTACCCTTAGTTATAATCAATTAATAATGCATAAATCTCAAAACAC
This sequence comes from Rutidosis leptorrhynchoides, assembly GCF_046630445.1. Lineage (NCBI taxonomy): Eukaryota > Viridiplantae > Streptophyta > Magnoliopsida > Asterales > Asteraceae > Rutidosis > Rutidosis leptorrhynchoides. The sequence continues at coordinate 547,024,583 of NC_092334.1, forward strand.
AAAATTTACAATTCACACTTCCACCCAATTATAACTCTTCCGGTATGTCACACATTACTCACTATCACTGTCCTTGTTCAACCCAAAATACCCTTTGAAAACACACTTGTAATTCCCGTCATTACAATTTAACCCCCTCTAAGCTATAAAGTGCAGATGTCACAATATTCTCAAAACATGATATTGTCAAACTATATCATTTCATCCTTAGTTGACGCCAATCACAAGTCTCCAATCACAGTTTGACACTCGTCCTGGTCTTACGGTCAACTCATATTCGATGCCCAATCTTTGGTCAAGTCAAAGTCTATCTATATCTTCCAAGAGAAGAATTCAAGGAAACCACCCATACTTATGTCCTAAGGTTCACACTAAAGGTCATGTCAGGCCGAAAAGAAGACAGTTTCTTAGGACAACTCTATGGGTCATACTCGACAAGTCCAATCATATAATAATGTAAGGCCATCATCATACATAACATGTAGTGACCCGAACTTTTCCATGTTTATATATATTAATTGAGATTGATATTTACATGATTAAATGTTTCCAACATGTTAAGCAATCAAACTTGTTAAGACTTGATTAATTGAAATAGGTTTCATATAGACAATTGACCACCCAAGTTGACCGGTGATTCACGAACGTTAAAACTTGTAAAAAAACTATATGATGACATATATATGGTTATATATATAGTTAACATGATATTATGATAAGTAAACATATCATTAATTATATTAACAATGAACTACATATGTAAAAACAAGACTACTAACTTAATGATTTTTAAACGAGACATATATGTAACGATTATCGTTGTAAAGACATTTAATGTATATATATCATATTAAGAGATATTCATACATGATAATATCATGATAATATAATAATTTAAAATCTCATTTGATATTATAAACATTGGGTTAAAAACATTGAACAAGATCGTTAACCTAAAGGTTTCAAAACAACACTTACATGTAACGACTAACGATGACTTAACGACTCAGTTAAAATGTATATACATGTAGTGTTTTAATATGTATTTATACACTTTTGAAAGACTTCAATACACTTATCAAAATACTTCTACTTAACAAAAATGCTTACAATTACATCCTCGTTCAGTTTCATCAACAATTCTACTCGTATGCACCCGTATTCGTACTCGTACAATACACAGCTTTTAGATGTATGTACTATTGGTATATACACTCCAATGATCAGCTCTTAGCAGCCCATGTGAGTCACCTAACACATGTGGGAACCATCATTTGGCAACTAGCATGAAATATCTCATAAGATTACAAAAATATGAGTAATCATTCATGACTTATTTACATGAAAACAAAATTACATATCCTTTATATCTAATCCATACACCAACGACCAAAAACACCTACAAACACTTTCATTCTTCAATTTTCTTCATCTAATTGAACTCTCTCAAGTTCTATCTTCAAGTTCTAAGTGTTCTTCATAAATTCCAAAAGTTCTAGTTTCATAAAATCAAGAATACTTTCAAGTTTGCTAGCTCACTTCCAATCTTGTAAGGTGATCATCCAACCTCAAGAAATCTTTGTTTCTTACAGTAGGTTATCATTCTAATACAAGGTAATAATCATATTCAAACTTTGGTTCAATTTCTATAACTATAACAATCTTATTTCAAGTGATGATCTTACTTGAACTTGTTTTCGTGTCATGATTTTGCTTCAAGAACTTTGAGCCATCCAAGGATCCATTGAAGCTAGATCCATTTTTCTCTTTTCCAGTAGGTTCATCCAAGGAACTTAAGGTAGTAATGATGTTCATAACATCATTCGATTCATACATATAAAGCTATCTTATTCGAAGGTTTAAACTTGTAATCACTAGAACATAGTTTAGTTAATTCTAAACTTGTTCGCAAACAAAAGTTAATCCTTCTAACTTGACTTTTAAAATCAACTAAACACATGTTCTATATCTATATGATATGCTAACTTAATGATTTAAAACCTGGAAACACGAAAAACACCGTAAAACCGGATTTACGCCGTCGTAGTAACACCGCGGGCTGTTTTGGGTTAGTTAATTAAAAACTATGATAAACTTTGATTTAAAAGTTGTTATTCTGAGAAAATGATTTTTATTATGAACATGAAACTATATCCAAAAATTATGGTTAATCTCAAAGTGGAAGTATGTTTTCTAAAATGGTCATCTAGACGTCGTTCTTTCGACTGAAATGACTACCTTTACAAAAACGACTTGTAACTTATTTTTTCCGACTAGAAACCTATACTTTTTTTGTTTAGATTCATAAAATAGAGTTCAATATGAAACCATAGCAATTTGATTCACTCAAAACGGATTTAAAATGAAGAAGTTATGGGTAAAACAAGATTGGATAATTTTTCTCATTTTAGCTACGTGAAAATTGGTAACAAATCTATTCCAACCATAACTTAATCAACTTGTATTATATATTATGTAATCTTGAGATACCATAGACACGTATACAATGTTTCGACCTATCATGTCGACACATCTATATATATTTCGGAACAACCATAGACACTCTATATGTGAATGTTGGAGTTAGCTATACAGGGTTGAGGTTGATTCCAAAATATATATAGTTTGAGTTGTGATCAATACTGAGATACGTATACACTGGGTCGTGGATTGATTCAAGATAATATTTATCGATTTATTTCTGTACATCTAACTGTGGACAACTAGTTGTAGGTTACTAACGAGGACAGCTGACTTAATAAACTTAAAACATCAAAATATATTAAAAGTGTTGTAAATATATTTTGAACATACTTTGATATATATGTATATATTGTTATAGGTTCGTGAATCAACCAGTGGCCAAGTCTTACTTCCCGACGAAGTAAAAATCTGTGAAAGTGAGTTATAGTCCCACTTTTAAAATCTAATATTTTTGGGATGAGAATACATGCAGGTTTTATAAATGATTTACAAAATAGACACAAGTACGTGAAACTACATTCTATGGTTGAATTATCGAAATCGAATATGCCCCTTTTTATTAAGTCTGGTAATCTAAGAATTAGGGAACAGACACCCTAATTGACGCGAATCCTAAAGATAGATCTATTGGGCCTAACAAACCCCATCCAAAGTACCGGATGCTTTAGTACTTCGAAATTTATATCATATCCGAAGGGTGTCCCGGAATGAAGGGGATATTCTTATATATGCATCTTGTTAATGTCGGTTACCAGGTGTTCACCATATGAATGATTTTTATCTCTATGTATGGGATGTGTATTGAAATATGAAATCTTGTGGTCTATTGTTACGATTTGATATATATAGGTTAAACCTATAACTCACCAACATTTTTGTTGACGTTTAAAGCCTGTTTATTCTCAGGTGAATATTAAGAGCTTCCGCTGTCGCATACTTAAATAAGGACGAGATTTGGAGTCCATGCTTGTATGATATTGTGTAAAAACTGCATTCAAGAAACTTATTTTGTTGTAACATATTTGTATTGTAAACCATTATGTAATGGTCGTGTGTAAACAGGATATTTTAGATTATCATTATTTGATAATCTACGTAAAGCTTTTTAAACCTTTATTGATGAAATAAAGGTTATGGTTTGTTTTAAAATGAATGCAGTCTTTGAAAAACGTCTCATATAGAGGTCAAAACCTCGCAACGAAATCAATTAATATGAAACGTTTTTAATCAATAAGAACGGGACATTTCAGTTGGTATCCGAGCGTTGGTCTTAGAGAACCAGAAAATTTGCATTAGTGTGTCTTATCGAGTTTGTTAGGATGCATTAGTGAGTCTGGACTTCGACCGTGTTTTCTTTAAAAATGATTGCTTAACATTTTTGTTGGAAACTATATATTTTTAACATATGAATATTATGTGATATATTAATCTCTTAATGTGTTTGATATTATGTGATAGATGTCTACCTCTAGAACAAGTCCCATTGACTCACCTAATAATAATGAAGAGTCAAATGTAAATTGGAATGATTTGTGGACTGATTCACAAGTTCCCGAAGAGGAACCGGAAGAAGAGTCGGAACCGGAAGAAGAATCGGAACCGGAAGAAGAATCGGAACCGGATGAAGAAATAGAACCGGTGGGAGAAATAATAAAACGGTTAAGTAAAAGAAAATCCTCAACCAACCGACCAAAGTTAATTATGGTCAATGGTGTTTCCGCCAAGGAAGCAAAATATTGGGAGGATTACCAATTCTCCGATGAATCGGATTCCGACGAGAATTCCGATGATGTTATAGAAATTACCCCAACTGAATTTAAAAAGGCTAAAGAAAATAATAAGGGAAAGGGCATAAAAATAGAGAAATCTAATTCCAACCCCGATGAACTTTATATGTATCGTCAACCCCCGAAGTCCTTAAGTTGTAACAATGACCCGGGAACCTCTAAACCACCAGGTTTTTCTAAACCAATGTGGACAACGACGGCTCGTATTAGGGGAACATCATATATCCCTAGAAACTTGGCAAAACGAACCAAAACCGAAGAAGAAGAAACGAGCGAGTCGGAATAAGATAGTTGTATTCGTGTGGTGTAATATATGGAATATAGTGTTCTTATGCTTTATGATATATGTAAAAATTGCTTGTATTAATAAGTATTTTTTTTATGAATCTAACTCTTGTCTATTTTACAGTTTAAAAACACAAAATGGATAGACAACCCAATATTTTAAGAGACCTACCCGGAGACATGATTGATGAAATCTTGTCTAGAGTCGGCCAGAATTCTTCGGCACAAGTATTTAAGGCGAGATCAGTTTGTAAGACATTCGAAGAACGTTCCAAGAATGTCTTGGTTTATAAGAGACTTTCGTTTGAAAGATGGGGGATATCACATTGGGAAACCCATAAGTTACGATGTGTTTACTTTGACGCATATATTGCGGGGAACCCAAATGCTATTTTACGCAACGGGTTAAGAAATTATTTTGACTCAATATATCCGAATATTGGACTTCGTGATTTAGAAAAAGCGGCTAACATGCAACATAAAGAAGCATGTTATGCTTACGGATTAGTAATGTTCGCTTCTCACCAAAGTGAGAATAAGAACATCGGGCTACAACTATTAAACAAAACGTTTCCACAAGTGACGGAGTCGGTAATTGGGGTAAGAAATGAGGTTTTTAGATTATTACGGGACTGTTGGACATTACGTAACCCTCGTCCCTTTGATGACGTTACAACACGCTGTCTTATCAACGACCATAACGGTTATGTTGCACAAGACCAAGGATGGGAAGTAGTCCTAGTAAAACCAGAATGCATGACTTGTTTATGGACGTATGAATTACGTGTCTTTATTGCCTTTGCTGAACGACTTGTGTACTAGCTAGAATTGTCTTCACAACTATCTTGTATCAAAGTTATTGTGTGCTATATTTCATGCTTTATGTAAAATAAGCGGTATTGTAAGTTTGTAAAATATTGTATAAAAGTTTGAACGCGAAATATTATTACAATCAGTTTTTCATATAGAATTGTAGTAGTTGAATTGTATATTAGCTACTAAGTATGAACTTAACGGGTAGGTACTACCCGAATTTAAACTTATAAAACGCTAATATGAAGAAAAAGCTTTTATAAATGAGTTCATATTATGCTACGAAATACTATTAACTACTCTTAATATTCTGTATGATTAACTTGTTCCATTTAACTATTTTGAAGGAAATGGCACCGACTACTCGACACACAGTGAATATGAATGAAGAGGAATTCCGTACTTTTCTAGCTTCAAACATAGCCGCAGTACAGGCTGCGCTACATACCAACAATAACCTTGGATCTAGCAGTACAGGAAATCGTGTAGGATGCACCTATAAAGAATTCACTGCCTGCAAACCTTTGGAATTTGATGGAACCGAAGGACCGATCGGATTGAAACGGTGGACCGAGAAGGTCGAATCGGTGTTTGCCATAAGTAAGTGTACTGAAGAGGACAAAGTGAAGTACGCTACGCATACCTTCACAGGTTCTGCGTTAACATGGTGGAATACCTATCTAGAGCAAGTGGGACAAGATGATGCTTACGCACTACCGTGGTCAGCATTCAAGCACTTGATGAACGAGAAGTACCGTCCCAGAACCGAGGTCAATAAGCTCAAGACAGAACTTAGAGGGTTACGAACCCAAGGATTTGATATTACCACGTACGAAAGACGATTCACAGAATTGTGCCTATTGTGTCCGGGAGCATTCGAAGATGAGGAAGAGAAGATCGACGCGTTTGTGAAAGGATTACCGGAAAGAATCCAAGAAGATATAAGTTCACACGAGCCCGCCTCCATACAACAGGCATGTAGAATGGCTCACAAACTAGTGAACCAGATTGAAGAAAGAATTAAAGAACAGACTGCTGAAGAGGCCAATGTGAAGCAAGTCAAAAGAAAGTGGGAGGAAAACGGTGATAAGAATCACCAATACAACAACAACAGCAATTACAACAATAATCGCAACAATTATCCCAACAATCGCAACATCAATCGCAACTACAACAAACGGCCCAACAACATCAACAACAACAACAGCAACTACAACAATCATCCCAACAACAATAATAACCGCAACAACAACAACAATCAGAAGCAGCTATGCCAAAGGTGTGAAAAGAATCACTCGGGGTTCTGCACCAAATTTTGCAACAAGTGTAAAAGAAATGGTCATAGCGCGGCGAAGTGTGAGGTCTACGGACCAGGGGTTAATAGAACGAAAGGAACAAATGGTGTCGGAACGAGTAATGGTGGAGCAAGTAGTGTCGGAGAAAGTTATGCCAATGTAGTTTGTTATAAATGTGGAAAACCAGGCCACATTATTAGAAATTGCCCGAACCAGGAGAACACGAATGGACAAGGTCGTGGAAGAGTTTTCAATATTAATGTGGTAGAGGCACAAGAAGACCCGGAGCTTGTTACGGGTACGTTTCTTATTGACAATAAATCTGCTTACGTTTTATTTGATTCGGGTGCGGATAGAAGCTATATGAGTAGAGATTTTTGTGCTAAATTAAGTTGTCCATTGACGCCTTTGGATAGTAAATTTTTACTCGAATTAGCAAATGGTAAATTAATTTCAGCAGATAATATATGTTGGAATCGAGAAATTAAACTGGTTAGCGAAACATTTAAGATTGATTTGATACCAGTAGAGTTAGGGAGTTTTGATGTGATAATCGGTATGGACTGGTTGAAAGAAGTGAAAGCGGAGATCGTTTGTTACAAAAATGCAATTCGCATTATACGAGAAAAAGGAAAACCCTTAATGGTGTACGGAGAAAAGGGCAACACGAAGCTACATCTTATTAGTAATTTGAAGGCACAAAAACTAATAAGAAAAGGTTGCTATGCTGTTCTAGCACACGTCGAGAAAGTACAAACTGAAGAAAAGAGCATCAATGATGTTCCCATTGCAAAAGAATTTCCCGATGTATTTCCAAAAGAATTACCGGGATTACCCCCACATCGATCCGTTGAATTTCAAATAGATCTTGTACCAGGAGCTGCACCAATAGCTCGTGCTCCTTACAGACTCGCACCCAGCGAGATGAAAGAACTGCAAAGCCAATTACAAGAACTTTTAGAGCGTGGTTTCATTCGACCAGGCACATCACCGTGGGGAGCTCCTGTTTTGTTTGTCAAGAAGAAAGATGGTACATTCAGGTTGTGTATCGACTACCGAGAGTTGAACAAACTTACCATCAAGAACCGCTACCCACTACCGAGAATCGACGACTTATTTGATCAACTACAAGGCTCGTCTGTTTATTCAAAGATTGACTTACGTTCCGGGTATCATCAAATGCGGGTGAAAGAAGATGATATTCCAAAGACTGCTTTCAGAACACGTTACGGTCATTACGAGTTTATGGTCATGCCGTTTGGTTTAACTAATGCACCAGCTGTGTTCATGGACCTTATGAACCGAGTGTGTGGACCATACCTTGACAAGTTTGTCATTGTTTTCATTGATGACATACTTATTTACTCAAAGAATGACCAAGAACACGGTGAACATTTGAGAAAGGTGTTAGAAGTATTGAGGAAGGAAGAATTGTACGCTAAGTTTTCAAAGTGTGCATTTTGGTTGGAAGAAGTTCAATTCCTCGGTCACATAGTGAACAAAGAAGGTATTAAGGTGGATCCGGCAAAGATAGAAACTGTTGAAAAGTGGGAAACCCCGAAAACTCCGAAACACATACGCCAGTTTTTAGGACTAGCTGGTTACTACAGAAGGTTCATCCAAGACTTTTCCAGAATAGCAAAACCCTTGACTGCATTAACGCATAAAGGGAAGAAATTTGAATGGAAGGATGAACAAGAGAAAGCATTTCAGTTATTGAAGAAAAAGCTAACTACGGCACCTATATTGTCATTGCCTGAAGGGAATGATGATTTTTTGATTTATTGTGATGCATCAAAGCAAGGTCTCGGTTGTGTATTAATGCAACGAACGAAGGTGATTGCTTATGCGTCTAGACAATTGAAGATTCACGAACAAAATTATACGACGCATGATTTGGAATTAGGCGCGGTTGTTTTTGCATTAAAGACTTGGAGGCACTACTTATATGGGGTCAAAAGTATTATATATACCGACCACAAAAGTCTTCAACACATATTTAATCAGAAACAACTGAATATGAGGCAGCGTAGGTGGATTGAATTATTGAATGATTACGACTTTGAGATTCGTTACCACCCGGGGAAGGCAAATGTGGTAGCCGATGCCTTGAGCAGGAAGGACAGAGAACCCATTCGAGTAAAATCTATGAATATAATGATTCATAATAACATTACTACTCAAATAAAGGAGGCGCAACAAGGAGTTTTAAAAGAGGGAAATTTAAAGGATGAAATACCCAAAGGATCGGAGAAGCATCTTAATATTCGGGAAGACGGAACCCGGTATAGGGCTGAAAGGATTTGGGTACCAAAATTTGGAGATATGAGAGAAATGGTACTTAGAGAAGCTCATAAAACCAGATACTCAATACATCCTGGAACGGGGAAGATGTACAAGGATCTCAAGAAACATTTTTGGTGGCCGGGTATGAAAGTCGATGTTGCTAAATACGTAGGAGAATGTTTGACGTGTTCTAAGGTCAAAGCTGAGCATCAGAAACCATCAGGTCTACTTCAACAACCCGAAATCCCGGAATGGAAATGGGAAAACATTACCATGGATTTCATCACTAAATTGCCAAGGACTGCAAGTGGTTTTGATACTATTTGGGTAATAGTTGATCGTCTCACCAAATCAGCACACTTCCTACCAATAAGAGAAGATGACAAGATGGAGAAGTTAGCACGACTGTATTTGAAGGAAGTCGTCTCCAGACATGGAATACCAATCTCTATTATCTCTGATAGGGATGGCAGATTTATTTCAAGATTCTGGCAGACATTACAGCAAGCATTAGGAACTCGTCTAGACATGAGTACTGCCTATCATCCACAAACTGATGGGCAGAGCGAAAGGACGATACAAACGCTTGAAGACATGCTACGAGCATGTGTTATTGATTTCGGAAACAGTTGGGATCGACATCTACCGTTAGCAGAATTTTCCTACAACAACAGCTACCATTCAAGCATTGAGATGGCGCCGTTTGAAGCACTTTATGGTAGAAAGTGCAGGTCTCCGATTTGTTGGAGTGAGGTGGGGGATAGACAGATTACGGGTCCGGAGATTATACAAGAAACTACCGAGAAGATCATCCAAATTCAACAACGGTTGAAAACCGCCCAAAGTCGACAAAAGAGCTATGCTGACATTAAAAGAAAAGATATAGAATTTGAAATTGGAGAGATGGTCATGCTTAAAGTTTCACCTTGGAAAGGCGTTGTTCGATTTGGTAAACGAGGGAAATTAAATCCAAGGTATATTGGACCATTCAAGATTATTGATCGTGTCGGACCAGTAGCTTACCGACTTGAGTTACCTCAACAACTCGCGGCTGTACATAACACTTTCCACGTCTCAAATTTGAAGAAATGTTTTGCTAAAGAAGATCTCACTATTCCGTTAGATGAAATCCAAATCAACGAAAAACTCCAATTCATCGAAGAACCCGTCGAAATAATGGATCGTGAGGTTAAAAGACTTAAGCAAAACAAGATACCAATTGTTAAGGTTCGATGGAATGCTCGTAGAGGACCCGAGTTCACCTGGGAGCGTGAAGATCAGATGAAGAAGAAATACCCGCATCTATTTCCAGAAGATTCGTCAACACCTTCAACAGCTTAAAATTTCGGGACGAAATTTATTTAACGGGTAGGTACTGTAGTGACCCGAACTTTTCCATGTTTATATATATTAATTGAGATTGATATTTACATGATTAAATGTTTCCAACATGTTAAGCAATCAAACTTGTTAAGACTTGATTAATTGAAATAGGTTTCATATAGACAATTGACCACCCAAGTTGACCGGTGATTCACGAACGTTAAAACTTGTAAAAAAACTATATGATGACATATATATGGTTATATATATAGTTAACATGATATTATGATAAGTAAACATATCATTAATTATATTAACAATGAACTACATATGTAAAAACAAGACTACTAACTTAATGATTTTTAAACGAGACATATATGTAACGATTATCGTTGTAAAGACATTTAATGTATATATATCATATTAAGAGATATTCATACATGATAATATCATGATAATATAATAATTTAAAATCTCATTTGATATTATAAACATTGGGTTAAAAACATTGAACAAGATCGTTAACCTAAAGGTTTCAAAACAACACTTACATGTAACGACTAACGATGACTTAACGACTCAGTTAAAATGTATATACATGTAGTGTTTTAATATGTATTTATACACTTTTGAAAGACTTCAATACACTTATCAAAATACTTCTACTTAACAAAAATGCTTACAATTACATCCTCGTTCAGTTTCATCAACAATTCTACTCGTATGCACCCGTATTCGTACTCGTACAATACACAGCTTTTAGATGTATGTACTATTGGTATATACACTCCAATGATCAGCTCTTAGCAGCCCATGTGAGTCACCTAACACATGTGGGAACCATCATTTGGCAACTAGCATGAAATATCTCATAAGATTACAAAAATATGAGTAATCATTCATGACTTATTTACATGAAAACAAAATTACATATCCTTTATATCTAATCCATACACCAACGACCAAAAACACCTACAAACACTTTCATTCTTCAATTTTCTTCATCTAATTGAACTCTCTCAAGTTCTATCTTCAAGTTCTAAGTGTTCTTCATAAATTCCAAAAGTTCTAGTTTCATAAAATCAAGAATACTTTCAAGTTTGCTAGCTCACTTCCAATCTTGTAAGGTGATCATCCAACCTCAAGAAATCTTTGTTTCTTACAGTAGGTTATCATTCTAATACAAGGTAATAATCATATTCAAACTTTGGTTCAATTTCTATAACTATAACAATCTTATTTCAAGTGATGATCTTACTTGAACTTGTTTTCGTGTCATGATTTTGCTTCAAGAACTTTGAGCCATCCAAGGATCCATTGAAGCTAGATCCATTTTTCTCTTTTCCAGTAGGTTCATCCAAGGAACTTAAGGTAGTAATGATGTTCATAACATCATTCGATTCATACATATAAAGCTATCTTATTCGAAGGTTTAAACTTGTAATCACTAGAACATAGTTTAGTTAATTCTAAACTTGTTCGCAAACAAAAGTTAATCCTTCTAACTTGACTTTTAAAATCAACTAAACACATGTTCTATATCTATATGATATGCTAACTTAATGATTTAAAACCTGGAAACACGAAAAACACCGTAAAACCGGATTTACGCCGTCGTAGTAACACCGCGGGCTGTTTTGGGTTAGTTAATTAAAAACTATGATAAACTTTGATTTAAAAGTTGTTATTCTGAGAAAATGATTTTTATTATGAACATGAAACTATATCCAAAAATTATGGTTAAACTCAAAGTGGAAGTATGTTTTCTAAAATGGTCATCTAGACGTCGTTCTTTCGACTGAAATGACTACCTTTACAAAAACGACTTGTAACTTATTTTTTCCGACTAGAAACCTATACTTTTTTTGTTTAGATTCATAAAATAGAGTTCAATATGAAACCATAGCAATTTGATTCACTCAAAACGGATTTAAAATGAAGAAGTTATGGGTAAAACAAGATTGGATAATTTTTCTCATTTTAGCTACGTGAAAATTGGTAACAAATCTATTCCAACCATAACTTAATCAACTTGTATTATATATTATGTAATCTTGAGATACCATAGACACGTATACAATGTTTCGACCTATCATGTCGACACATCTATATATATTTCGGAACAACCATAGACACTCTATATGTGAATGTTGGAGTTAGCTATACAGGGTTGAGGTTGATTCCAAAATATATATAGTTTGAGTTGTGATCAATACTGAGATACGTATACACTGGGTCGTGGATTGATTCAAGATAATATTTATCGATTTATTTCTGTACATCTAACTGTGGACAACTAGTTGTAGGTTACTAACGAGGACAGCTGACTTAATAAACTTAAAACATCAAAATATATTAAAAGTGTTGTAAATATATTTTGAACATACTTTGATATATATGTATATATTGTTATAGGTTCGTGAATCAACCAGTGGCCAAGTCTTACTTCCCGACGAAGTAAAAATCTGTGAAAGTGAGTTATAGTCCCACTTTTAAAATCTAATATTTTTGGGATGAGAATACATGCAGGTTTTATAAATGATTTACAAAATAGACACAAGTACGTGAAACTACATTCTATGGTTGAATTATCGAAATCGAATATGCCCCTTTTTATTAAGTCTGGTAATCTAAGAATTAGGGAACAGACACCCTAATTGACGCGAATCCTAAAGATAGATCTATTGGGCCTAACAAACCCCATCCAAAGTACCGGATGCTTTAGTACTTCGAAATTTATATCATATCCGAAGGGTGTCCCGGAATGATGGGGATATTCTTATATATGCATCTTGTTAATGTCGGTTACCAGGTGTTCACCATATGAATGATTTTTATCTCTATGTATGGGATGTGTATTGAAATATGAAATCTTGTGGTCTATTGTTACGATTTGATATATATAGGTTAAACCTATAACTCACCAACATTTTTGTTGACGTTTAAAGCCTGTTTATTCTCAGGTGAATATTAAGAGCTTCCGCTGTCGCATACTTAAATAAGGACGAGATTTGGAGTCCATGCTTGTATGATATTGTGTAAAAACTGCATTCAAGAAACTTATTTTGTTGTAACATATTTGTATTGTAAACCATTATGTAATGGTCGTGTGTAAACAGGATATTTTAGATTATCATTATTTGATAATCTACGTAAAGCTTTTTAAACCTTTATTGATGAAATAAAGGTTATGGTTTGTTTTAAAATGAATGCAGTCTTTGAAAAACGTCTCATATAGAGGTCAAAACCTCGCAACGAAATCAATTAATATGAAACGTTTTTAATCAATAAGAACGGGACATTTCATAACATGCACATCATATACATATGGCAACAACATATAGAGTTCAAGTCCTTTATTACTAGACACTGGGATTACTACCTGATTCCAATCCTTACGGGCCAGTACAGATGTCTCGTTAGCCAAATTAAAGGATTCACAAATCACATAAATCCTACGCAATCTTATCCAGTTGTGCATAATCCTACATCAAGGCTAACATGACAAACAAGTCACTAAAAGCAGAGCAATTACTTCACATGAGACCTAGCCATAAGTCTTATACATTACATAACAAAATAATCACATTGATCATGGCAAGTATATCACATGCCTTACATCTAGCATATTTACAATAACATGGCAAGCAACAAGAAACACTGCGATTAGCCAAAGGGAATAAAATCCCAATAATGTCAATGATAGCTCCAGACACAATCGTGAGAACTGGAGCCGTCAAGTCACTGGTTACTTTTACCTTAAAACAATAAGCAATCTATATATATCACAACAGACATGCCACATACAATATAACAAACAAATCACTGGAGCATAGCAAACATGTCACGGGGAACAAGTTTTCTAAATCACCAAAAGTCCCTCCAATTTCACTTATGGTGATTAAAATCTCTAAACCATCAATTAATTCAACCTTTAAGGAAAAAGTAATCATGTCATAATTAATCTCAGTGAATCCCTACTAACTACAAGCACAATCAAGTAGTTGTTCAAAATTAAACAGTATATTTATAATGTAACAATTAATCAAAACGTACCTTCGAAAGTAGGAGAACCCTTTTCTCTTTTTCTTAGTAGACGATGTAGACGATCTCCCAGTTGATCCCACACCCGCCCCTGTCCCTGACCCCACTTCAACACTAGATCTTTTTGCATACAGACATTGCTTCGATTGATGGCCTCCTAAATGATAGTTCCAACAAACACCCTCTGTATATGAACAAACTTGAGAATCATGCCCTATTATCCCACAATGAAGACACTGTCGTATCACTACCGAACATTTTCCAATATGAGAACTTTTACACTGTCTACACCACTTTTTCGGTTTAGCTCCTACACTAGATTCACCTTGGAAGGATCGTTCCTTTTTCTTTTCCTTATTACTATTCTTGTTTTTCTTAGCTGTTATCTTCAGTTTACCTTTCTTCTTTTTTTGGTTGCTACTTTCAAATTTTTCTTCACTTTTATCGGTTTCATTTATCACTGGAGTCTGGAACGAACAAATCGTATCTCTAACCATAGTTCCGTGTCCGGGAGGTAACATACTCAAAAACTGTTGAGTATGAGATAATTCACTTGTCACCGGATTATTTAGAACTGAATATGGACAGGCCGTGGAGGGTTGGTTTGGGTAGGAAAATGGGCCTGGAGGTAACTGGTACAAATCCCCAAGGTACAGACATATAAGGTAGCACTGGAAAACCTGAAGATGTATTTTTGTTATTGGCTCCCAACGCAACTGGAATAGATGACACTTGCTATTGTTCCATATCAATCATTTTGCCGCGTAACTCTTGAACTTCATCCTGTAATTGCTGAATATACCGATCCTTATCTTGTGCAGTAGTTGGATACGATGCTCCAAGTTGATTAGACACAGTAACAAAATCATTATGCAATGCTCCAACATATCTCGGGGTCATAGGGGCTTCATCGGGGTTTGATTGATCAGCCATACCTGTTTTATCACAACATCTCACACAAAAGCTTAGTAGATAATTCGTTAATACTTATCACTAACCATAATTATCAAATCACATGGCACCTACATTCACTTATCCCTTTCCCCCACTTGTATGTTTGACACAACTCGGGGTTTGGGAACATGCCACTCACGTGTACATGCTGCCAAACCTATGCTCTGATACCAAGTTTTAACACCCTTGATTTTTTTTTAAATACACAGCGGATGTTATTACATATATTAATCATATATAAAGTCATATTACACAAAATTACCGATGCTACTTAATTACAGACCATATTATAAAAATCGTATACATAAAACATCAGAGTCACACTGTGTCAAACATCTTCAGTCGCCCTGCGATACCCACCAAAAGTGGCTAATACACACCTGCAGGGCAAAATACTGTGGGGGAGTTAGCATAATTCTAAGTGAATGGCAATATCTAGGTGGACATCACTACAAGCATCAAGCATAGCTTAAAGCACTGGGCACTGGTCACTAGTCACTTAAAGCCATAAACAAGAGGACCGGCAACCCATAGTTGATCAAGCTAGAATATACCAATAGTCCACACTACTGAGTCACTGGTATAGCCTTCCAGATGTGACGCACTCGTCATTCATACTATACCGCTAATTAGTAATGTAACGACCCGACTTTTTTGACTTGCTTTTATGCCTTGTATTTTAGCGAAACTGCGTATTTGTGTGTACTGTGTTACTTTATTACTCCAGAACCTTAGCACACGTGTTTTATATTCATATTTACCCTAAAACATGCCTTGGTGTATGTGGAATGCTTAACTTGTCCATTGGATGCTTTATAACCGTTAGTGTTACTTGCCATTACGAATAAACCGCGGACTGCGCGCACGTTTGACTTTTGTCAGAACCGGAACTTTTGGACTGCAAAATATTAATTATTATTTTATAATAATAATTACTTGGGCCTTTGGATGCTTAATTTTATTTATTTAATTGCTAAAGCCCAATAGTTAGTCTTGTTGGACTTTCTACCTTGTTGGGCTCAAGCCCACCCTACTCTAGCTAGTGACCCAATTAATTAGCCCAAGTAATATTACTAGTGGCCCATAATAATATATAAATAATAAAGAAATTAATTAGTGAGTCATACTAGCATAATGGATAAGGATCATCTATTTGTCACATGGGATTCTAGCATTAGTACACACTTTAGACAACCATTATCCATAAAGTAAAGTGGTGTCCCCCTCCCCCTCCCTCAAAAATCACGACCACAATGGCCTTGCCATGTCATCAATCCAAGTGAAATTCTTGCTTATAAATACTAGCCATTTACCTCACACTTGATCATTTGGTTTTCACACACACTTGTTCTTTCTTTCTTTCCTCTCTAGTTCTTCTTGTAAGTTTTCTTTTCCTTCTTCTTTTCCTTTCAATTTCGTGGTTATCATCATCATAATATGGAGATCAAAGTTCCTTTTAGCTTTGATCTTACTTATATCTTGTTGATTCAAGCATGAATCTTTCAAGAACATGGAAGATTCAAGCTTTCTAGCTTGAATCTTCATATCTTTTGTAGATCTACTTCTTTTATACTTTAATCTTTCTATTTTGGTGATAAAGATTCAAACTTTTTTTTGTAATCTTCATGCATCTTCAAGATCCAAGCTTTATGCTTCAAGATCTTCAAGAACAAACAAGATGCAAGCTTTCTAGCTTGAATCTTCATATCTTTTTGTTAGATCTAAGTTCTTTTGCTTTGATCTTGTTATTTTGTTGAAAAGATTCAAACTTTTGTTTGTAATCTTCATGTATCTTCAAGATCCAAGCTTTATGCTTCAAGATCTTCAAGAACACTTAAAGGTTCAAGATTTCTAGCTTTGCAACCTTGTAACTTGTGTGAAATGGATCCAAGCTCTCTAGCTTAGGGTTCCATCACCTCATTTGACTTAGATTGTGCTTATACTTGTTGAAATGATGTAAATTTTGTAGCTTTAGTTGTTATTGTGAATTGAAATTGTGTTAAGACTAAGGATATGATGTAACCATGGTTCATCATCCATCTAAGACTCATGAATGAGTTGTGTTCTTACTTGGTCTTAACATATTGTGTATTGATGGTGAATCTTGATCAAAATTAATGCTAAACCATCAACGATTTGTACACTTGAAGCTACAAGCATCAAGGATGAGAACCGTGATGAGCATCAAGCACCAAGAACCCCACCGGAGCACTTGTCCACTGATTTTCGTATATGATCAAACCACCTGGGCTACTGTAAAGTTGATTTTCAGTTAGTTCGGTTCAAGTAGATAATTTTCTGTTTAGGCCTCGTCTTAATCCGAGTTACAGTTTAGGATTTATGGCCCTCCGATAGTCACTACACCCTATTAACGTTGTGCTGAAATTTCTGACCTACTTGCGCTTAAACCATCACCACGGTCAAACAAAGATGAGTTAGGTTCTGAAAATTGGTCAAATGTTAGGGAACTCCCATACGGAGCTATAGCCATTGACTATGCATCTTTTCAATTTACGTAGAGGTCGTAGCAGCTGACCGAAGTAAGCCTATTGTTTCGATCTCTATTCTTGTCAAACTTACTTAGTTTTTATGATGATGAACGATGATGATGATGACACTTAAACTTATTTTATGCACTATTAGAATTTATAAAGACAACCTACTGACCTAGTAACATTTGATTTAGGTTGACGACCTTTCGGACCGACTTACTACTTGCGTACTTTCATTACCGACTTTACCGCTTTTATCATTGTGAGTTATAGCATCCCTTATTACTACTTTTACTATTTTTGGGACTGAGAATACATGCGCTTTTTACGATTTACGTGTTAGGCACGAGTACTTAAACTTTATATGTGTGTGGGTTATATAACGGCATAAAAATTTCCTTTAGCACGGTAACGTTTAGTCATTGGTGTTTGAACCGGTGAACGCGAATCTTAGATATGGATCCATAGGGTTTGGCATCCCCACTCGGGCTAGTCGCACTAGCATTTAACGGGTGTTTAATACTTCGTGAACATACGCACTCGCCAAGTGTACTTTCAGGGGGTTATAAACGTTAAGTCTAGTTACCGGGTGCCCACGGTTATGCATATACTTTTCATACTGTTTTGATACGCTGTTGCAGCACTGAAATCTCGTGGCCTATCTTACGTTACTATTACAACTTAAACTATAGCTCACCAATATTCGTGTTGACTTTTTAAGCGTGTATTTCTCAGGTGCCTAGAGGTTTATTGCTTCCGCTGTTAGACTTGCTGTCATGCTATTATTGAATTGCTGTTATGGACCTACTGTACTAGTTATCCGCTGCATTGCTAGAGATGTCTCAAATTATGAAACTTATGTTTTGCATTAGTAAACTTATGTTATTTTGGAACAATGGTTTGTAATAAGTCTTACGACATGTTATCTTTGTAAAACGTTATATTTTTAATGAATGCAAATCGGTTTTCAAACAGCATATAGTGTTTGACCTTGTGATGATCCTGTTGTTGATGATTCATACACGATGGTTTTGTACGGGGCATCACAGTTAGTATCAGAGCATTGGTTGTAGGGAATTAGGTTGCATTAGTGAGTCTAAACCGGACCTAATTAGGATTCACTAATAGGACTAATCTACAACTTGCTAGTTTACTTGTTTCTGCATGCTGCTGATAACTTTTACTGCTATGATCTTACTGCATGCTATTGCTTATATTTACTGCCATACGAACTTGCTGTATGCTTACTTCCGCTATTGCATGATTACTATCTTCTTTCACATGTTATTTCTGTTTAGCACTGTTCTTATTGCCATGCTAGGTTGCTATAGTGCCTAATACATGCTTGCTTATGACTTACTGATATGGAAAAGTTATTTTCCTTGTTCAGATGTCGGATATTCCACCTGTCATCATTTTGGGCAGCGACTCAGACTCCTCAGACACTTCACCTGCCACTGTTGCCGACCCTCCGATTCTGTCGACGACACCCTCTAGTGACCTTGGCGCTTTATCCTCCGGAACCAGCAGCCATACACCTGTACCAGTGGTTACCGCAGTCGGCGCCCAGGACCCTCCGGAGATTCCAGCTCCAGTTGCCCCGGTACCTCAGGAGCCACAACCCCGCCCCGGTGGTGTTGTGATTCCCGCGGAATACGAGGACGTCCCGTTCCGTAATGAGCATAACCATTGGTGTCGACGCCTTCCTGATGGACGTGTCATACCGATCCCACCTTTCAGATACCGGATCATGACTACCGGTCGCCGATCGCCGCCACCCCAGCTGATTCATCATCCGACGTCTCATCCACAGACGACTCTAGCGATGATGACTCTGGCGAGGAGGACCTTGATGATGCACCTGTGCAGCCACCCTCCACCCCGCCGAAGAAGCGGTACGGTTTTGACGGCACCGTTATTTCAGGGATCAACTGAGGACGAGCATTCACTGACGCACGTGGCCAGCATTATAGGGTTACCGCCCGTAAGCGGGTCGTGCCTTACCCGGCTGATCTGTTCGTGCGTAAGCCTTACCGCCGTGCAGCATCTACCTCTGGAGCCGGACCATCTGCACCACCAGCGCCACCTGCACCAGCAGCTCCGCCTGCTCTACCAGCCCCTCCCTCTGTCGAGGAACTGACGAGGGAGGTGGAGATCCTCCGTGCTCGGGTGACTGAGCTCTAGGAGCAGATGTCCCATGTGCTGGACATCCTTTACCCACCGTCACCATAGAGCTTTGTAGTAGGTTTCATTTTGTAATCTCGTTGTAGTTTCATGTTTTCCTTATGTAATGTACGAACTTATGTATGCAACTCTTTATTAATGGAACTTTGTATTGTTAAATTCTTGCACAGTGTTCTATTTACATTACTGTATGTTGGTTTTGCGGTATTTGTACCTAGTTGCTTCACTATATTGGCATGTGTTACGTTGTTTTCCTGTTTACTATATACTATATTATTATATATTAAATGCTGGATTTTGACATAAGTCAAAATTTCTGTTTCGAAGGGCAATGGCAAACACACGAACAACACCCACAGCAGCTCAAATCGAAGAGATGATTAATGAACGAGTCGCCGCAGCCTTGGCGTAAATGAACCCTCAAGCTGAATCACCGCCGGTTATCCAACCCGTTCAAAAAGAGTGCACCTACAAGGAATTCCAGAGCTGTAAGCCACATAACTTTAGCGGAACTGAGGGGCCTTTTGGTCTCACAAGATGGTTTGAAAAGCTTGAATCGGTATTCCGAGTTAGCAACTGTTCCGAGTCTAACAAAACCAAATTTGCTTCCTACACGCTATCTGATGGTGCCCTCACGTGGTGGAACACCATGGCTCAGGCACAAGGTATTGATGAGGCGTATGCTACGCCATGGGAGGAGTTCAAAGCGGCTATGATTTATGAGTATTGTCTGAGAACCGAGATACAAAAGATGGAAATAGAGTTTATGCAATTGAAAGCTGTTGGCAACGATCTCGATGGTTACAATCGGAGGTTTCTTGAGTTAGCTCTTATGTGTCTGATGTGGTAGCGTGGGGGTACGTGATAGTACTATATTTTACTACGAATTACGTTACAAATTACACAAGTTTTAATTATTTATTTACAAATGGGATATACCTAAACCTTGCTACAACACTATAGGCAGTGTACCTAATCGTAGAGTAGTATAGTTTTTAGTAAGTCCGGTTCGTTCCACAGGGAGCGGGCTTATTGCACACTATATTTTTAAACAACTATATTTGTACAAAATATATATAATTATATATAATAATATATAAAAGGGGGTTTACCGTTTAATGACCGGTTTGTCGATTTATATTTTAAGCGAAGCGTATAGTAAATGACGATATTTAAATAACAATATAAAATAAATAACAATAATTAAAATGACAATAAATAAAAGTACGAGGAAAAATGAAATAAAATATATTATGCTTATTTAAACTTCCGTAATCATGATGTTTGAAGTGTTGATTTTAGTTTATGCCCATGGGTTAATTGTCCTTTGTCCTGGATTATTTAATATGTCCGTCTGGTTTTTGTCCATAACAGTCCATCAGTCATAAATTTAAAGTGCGAGTGTCCTCGTCAAATTATCCTTATACCCGAAGTCAAATATTCCAACTAATTAGGGACTTAAACTGTAACAAGGTTTTAATACTTTGTTTAATAATTACACCAGGATATCGACTGCGTGTAATGCAAGGTTTAATACTTTGTTAACAATTACGCCAAGTGTCCTTGTACATAATTTCACCCCTGTTTTAATAATTCCATAGACTATTAATCCATTCCCGTGTCCGGTTAAATGAACGATTATTCGTACATATAAATATCCCGCCCATCGTGTCCGATCGAGTGTATATGGTTATTTATAGGTACGTTCAATTGTAAATCTTTATATTAAAATTAACAAACTATCATTTAGTTAAACAAATATAAAGCCCATTAATAGCCCATAGTCTAATTTCCACAAGTGTCGTTCTTTTGTCCAAACCCCAATTTTGGTACAAAGCCCAATTACCCAATTTTAATATTTTTAGCCCAACATCATAATTACTTCGTCTTAAATAAGCATAATAATAACTTAAGTACGAGACATTAATTTAAAAAGGAGAACATAGCTTACATTGATTATTTATCGCGTAGTGTTACACGGACAGAGCTCCGACTTTAAAAACCCGTAAAATAACCTTTACATAACCCGAACTAATCTAATATAAAACTACCCTATACTATATATATATAATATATATATATATATATATATATTTATTATTTATTTATTACAGAGTATTATTATTATTATTTTATATTTTTACTAGCAGAATTCGTGACCTTTTATAGGCATTTTGGAATTTGGCAGCTCCGCGAGTCGTGGAGTTTTTGGCCTTCAAACTCCGCGAGTCGTGGAGTTTGAAAATCCAGCTCACAAACTTTTGGCTCCTAGCTTGTCGACATAATAAATATATAAATATAAAATATAAATAATTAATATAATTATTTATATATTATATTATATTCTTGTGCATAGTTGACTTGTAATTTTCGGTCCGTTGCGTCGGGCGTTGATAGTTGACTCATGTCCCGGTTCCGGATTTTCGAACGTCCTTGCGTACAATTTAATATCTTGTACTTTGCGTTTTGTAACTTGTACTTTTGTCATTTTTAGATGTTTCTTATCAATAAATTGAACCACTTGGATTGTATCTTGTACATTTGAGCTTTTTGGTCATTTGCGTCTTCAAATCGTCGTTTTCGCCTTTTATCTTCGCACTTATTTAATATAAACGATTACAACTTAAAATAGGACAATTACAACTAAATAATTTACATGTTGGGAGGATATTGCTACTAAATATATGTTCATTTGGAGCACTATCAAATATCCCCACACTTGAACGTTGCTTGTCCTCAAGCAATACAGAACTTGAAATATAATACATCACACGAATTACTTCTTTATTCTTCACACTTTATACATTAGTGATTTTGAGATGGCGGTATGAACAATGGTAGTAACGATGTGGTTTACAGTCCCACATGACTATACAAATTTAGATCCTTTAGGAAATTGGATCTTTATGAAAACATTTGATCTTTTGAAAATTCATTCTAGCTTTTATCCTAGATAAGTTTTCCGGAATAACCCTTCACCGGTGTTGCAAAATATTTTTGTGGGTTTTGTGGGTTTTAGATTTGAAAATTTTGGCTCAAAACTTATGGTTTTGTGTCACCCACTTGCTAACCTTGTATTAGGAAAGCAACACGTCCAGTATACTTGCTCCGTATATTACCTTTCGGTAAACTACCATCCGGTTGTAAAGGAAAGCGATGAACAAGCAACTGTTAAGGCAATGTCCCGTGACTTGCTTTTGATTATGGTCTATAAACGTGTCAGACACAATTACTATCCTTTGTAGGAGCAATAGTAAAGCTCACCCTTATAATTTTTCGGTCTGGCACAAGGTCCTGTCTTCGACCATTCTATACAACCACCGTTCTTACGGTTGACACCCGATTTGGTTCAGGTGACCTAATGAATTCCAGGTGAATTCCTAGGATTTTACGTTCAATGGTAATGAACGCATTGAAAATGTTTTTTCAGAAAACAAATCGGTTTATAATTTTGATCAAAATATTTTCTCGTTCAAGCTCGAGTTTAGATATCATCGAATTCCATGAGTTTGTAATTCTCAATCTTTAAGGTTAATCTCAAGGATTGAGTAATATCAGTCTTAAAAGCTGATTTTTAATCTTTAAGGAGATTATCCTTTCTGGGGATCTGATTCATTAGTCTTATCAAGCTAATTTGCACGGAGCCCTCCCCATTTTACGAGACATATCCTCTCATGGTTAGAATAAGTCTGACCACTTGGCGACCCTGTTTTATGCTGGGGTCCGTGGATTTCCTGCTGATTTTAGTGTTGACTTTTCTAGATTTTTCGTCAACCTACAGCTGGTCTGGACGACAACTTCTTGACCTAAATCAAGAAGCGCGTGTCTTTTTTGGAAGACTTTACTTCCTTTTAATGATAGAATTAATTCATCGTGTAGATCCATCTTTCATTACAGTAAATCGGGTAAAACAGTTAATTTAGTCCAAAACAAAAGCACCTGCAATAAACTTTACAGAAACATGTGATAGATAGTTTTTAATTGAATAACTTGGTACATTCTCCCCACACTTGGCTTTTTTCATGCGTCTTTTTATATCTTAATAAATAAATTCAAGCGTTTTAGTTGTTTCTCAATTTATGTCATTTCTGAGGTAACAATAATTTCGGCATTAACACCTAGTTTTATCGTTCATAAATATGTATAAACATGATTTTTAATTCATTTAGTTGAAAATTTTTAAAATTTTCATAAAATTTAGAAAATAAGCCAAGTATAAACCCGAGAGAATTTATAACCCTTCCCCACACTTGAGATCTTGCAATGCCCTCATTTGCATGAAATCAGACTCTAATTATAAATTCATGAGGGTGATTAGTGTAGAAAAGTGATTAATAATACCCAGTTTGTAATTACAAAGCTCGTCGAATGATAGATGGTGCACCTCATCGTTCATTCCTTCTTGTTTTATCACACATATTTTTCTTCAAAAACGGTTGCTTTTCTGAACTGTTTGCTAATTTTTGAAAATGCGTCTTTTACCCTAATCGTGCATTTTTATTAACAAGTCATTCACTAACCCGAACCCCTAATTTAACGTTAAGTGGGGTTAGACTTCCCCACACTTAGCTGACGACATGTGAAGTCGGTAGAATACGTTCCACGAATTAGAATAGTGAGCCAGTTATTTCCATCTCGGGTGGTGTATAATATATCAATGGGTTTAAAGTTTAGAACCACCAGATTGTCACTACTTAATTCTTTTTTTAGTGTAGCTTTTAGTAAATGAAAATGTCTCTTTTCTGGTTCTTGGTCAAATGGATCGATATACACCGACATACATATTTCTATAGGGTGGATAATTCCTAATATTTCCTTCCGTTTATTCTTGGGATCAAAGTTTTCACCTCTATTACCCAATTGGGTGAAATTCGAGGTGTCAATATCTATTACAGCTTGTAGCTCATCTTTGGTAGATGACTCATCTATTGAGAATATTGGGTTGGAAGGTTGTGGAATGGTGAATTTCGGGATCAAAGCAAATTCTTCTTCATTAATCGGTCCCACCATTTTGGTCTTGGGGGTAAAATTTTCAACGTTATCATTTTTCCAAGAGTACCAATTTGTCACCCTTACTTCTTCTTCTTCATCCATTGATGGATCGTTGATTTCGTCGGTAGAGGCTAATGTGTCGATATGTTGTGAAATTGGTAAAGCTGAATAAAAAGTATCATCGGGATAATTGGTGCTTTCGGAGCTCTCGAATTCATCAAAATTTGATGATATGGGATTTTCTTGCACAATACTCCTCAGATTAATACGTGTGTAATCTGATAGCGTTTCAGCTTGCCTATTTGCAAAATCTCTCATTTGTTCATTTTGAGTGTCAAGTTTTTCGAGTTTGATTTTCATAGAATCTAAAAAAATTTCAGACACATAATTTTCCTCGTCCTCTGGTTGTTGAGCTTGTTACGGGTACGTTTCTTATTGACAATAAATTTGCTTACGTTTTATTTGATTCGGGTGCGGATAGAAGCTATATGAGTAGAGATTTTTGTGCTAAATTAAGTTGTCCATTGACGCCTTTGGATAGTAAATTTTTACTCGAATTAGCAAATGGTAAATTAATTTCAGCAGATAATATATGTCGGAATCGAGAAATTAAACTGGTTAGCGAAACATTTAAGATTGATTTGATACCAGTAGAGTTAGGGAGTTTTGATGTGATAATCGGTATGGACTGGTTGAAAGAAGTGAAAGCAGAGATCGTTTGTTACAAAAATGCAATTCGCATTATACGAGAAAAAGGAAAACCCTTAATGGTGTACGGAGAAAAGGGCAACACGAAGCTACATCTTATTAGTAATTTGAAGGCACAAAAACTAATAAGAAAAGGTTGCTATGCTGTTCTAGCACACGTCGAAAAAGTACAAACTGAAGAAAAGAGCATCAATGATGTTCCCATTGCAAAAGAATTTCCCGATGTATTTCTGAAAGAATTACCGGGATTACCCCCACATCGATCCGTTGAATTTCAAATAGATCTTGTACCAGGAGCTGCACCAATAGCTCGTGCTCCTTACAGACTCGCACCCAGCGAGATGAAAGAACTGCAAAGCCAATTACAAGAACTTTTAGAGCGTGGTTTCATTCGACCAAGCACATCACCGTGGGGAGCTCCTGTTTTGTTTGTCAAGAAGAAAGATGGTACATTCAGGTTGTGTATCGACTACCGAGAGTTGAACAAACTTACCATCAAGAACCGCTACCCACTACCGAGAATCGACGACTTATTTGATCAAATACAAGGCTCGTCTGTTTATTCAAAGATTGACTTACGTTCCGGGTATCATCAAATGCGGGTGAAAGAAGATGATATTCCAAAGACTGCTTTCAGAACACGTTACGGTCATTACGAGTTTATGGTCATGCCGTTTGGTTTAACTAATGCACCAGCTGTGTTCATGGACCTTATGAACCGAGTGTGTGGACCATACCTTGAAAAGTTTGTCATTGTTTTCATTGATGACATACTTATTTACTCAAAGAATGACCAAGAACACGGTGAACATTTGAGAAAGGAGTTAGAAGTATTGAGGAAGGAAGAATTGTAAGCTAAGTTTTCAAAGTGTGCATTTTGGTTGGAAGAAGTTCAATTCCTCGGTCACATAGTGAACAAAGAAGGTATTAAGGTGGATCCGGCAAAGATAGAAACTGTTGAAAAGTGGGAAACCCCGAAAACTCCGAAACACATACGCCGGTTTTTAGGACTAGCTGGTTACTACAGAAGGTTCATCCAAGACTTTTCCAGAATAGCAAAACCCTTGACTGCATTAACGCATAAAGGGAAGAAATTTGAATGGAATGATGAACAAGAGAAAGCGTTTCAGTTATTAAAGAAAAAGCTAACTACGGCACCTATATTGTCATTGCCTGAAGGGAATGATGATTTTGTGATTTATTGTGATGCATCAAAGCAAGGTCTCGGTTGTGTATTAATGCAACGAACGAAGGTGATTGCTTATGCGTCTAGACAATTGAAGATTCACGAACAAAATTATATGACGCATGATTTGGAATTAGGCGCGGTTGTTTTTGCATTAAAGACTTGGAGGCACTACTTATATGGGGTCAAAAGTATTATATATACCGACCACAAAAGTCTTCAACACATATTTAATCAGAAACAACTGAATATGAGGCAGCGTAGGTGGATTGAATTATTGAATGATTAAGACTTTGAGATTCGTTACCACCCGGGGAAGGCAAATGTGGTAGCCGATGCCTTGAGCAGAAAGGACAGAGAACCCATTCGAGTAAAATCTATGAATATAATGATTCATAATAACCTTACTACTCAAATAAAAGAGGCGCAACAAGGAGTTTTAAAAGAAGGAAATTTAAAGGATGAAATACCCAAAGGATCGGAGCAGCATCTTAATATTCGGGAAGACGGAACCCGGTATAGGGCTGAAAGGATTTGGGTACCAAAATTTGGAGATATGAGAGAAATGGTACTTAGAGAAGCTCATAAAACCAGATACTCAATACATCCTGGAACGGGGAAGATGTACAAGGATCTCAAGAAACATTTTTGGTGGCCGGGTATAAAAGCCAATGTTGCTAAATACGTAGTAGAATGTTTGACGTGTTCTAAGGTCAAAGCTGAGCATCAGAAACCATCAGGTCTACTTCAACAACCCGAAATCCCGGAATGGAAATGGGAAAACATTACCATGGATTTCATCACTAAATTGCCAAGGACTGCAAGTGGTTTTGATACTATTTGGGTAATAGTTGATCATCTCACCAAATCAGCACACTTCCTACCAATAAGAGAAGATGACAAGATGGAGAAATTAGCACGACCGTATTTGAAGGAAGTCGTCTCCAGACATAGAATACCAATCTCTATTATCTCTGATAGGGATGGCAGATTTATTTCAAGATTCTGGCAGACATTACAGCAAGCATTAGGAACTCGTCTAGACATGAGTACTGCCTATCATCCACAAATTGATGGGCAGAGCGAAAGGACGATACAAACGCTTGAAGACATGCTACGAGCATGTGTTATTGATTTCGGAAATAGTTGGGATCGACATCTACCGTTAGCAGAATTTTCCTACAACAACAGCTACCATTCAAGCATTGAGATGGCGCCGTTTGAGGTACTTTATGGTAGAAAGTGCAGGTCTCCGATTTGTTGGAGTGAAGTGGGGGATAGACAGATTACGGGTCCGGAGATTATACAAGAAACTACCGAGAAGATCA
The DNA here is from genome assembly GCF_046630445.1 of Rutidosis leptorrhynchoides. Taxonomy (NCBI): domain Eukaryota; kingdom Viridiplantae; phylum Streptophyta; class Magnoliopsida; order Asterales; family Asteraceae; genus Rutidosis; species Rutidosis leptorrhynchoides. Next base: position 547,052,744 of record NC_092334.1, read on the forward strand.
TCCAAATTCAACAACGGTTGAAAACCGCCCAAAGTCGACAAAAGAGCTACGCTGACATTAAAAGAAAAGATATAGAATTTGAAATTGGAGAGATGGTCATGCTTAAAGTTGCACCTTGGAAAGGCGTTGTTCGATTTGGTAAACGAGGGAAATTAAATCCAAGGTATATTGGACCATTCAAGATTATTGATCGTGTCGGACCAGTAGCTTACCGACTTGAGTTACCTCAACAACTCGCGGCTGTACATAACACTTTCCACGTCTCGAATTTGAAGAAATGTTTTGCTAAAGAAGATCTCACTATTCCGTTAGATGAAATCCAAATCAACGAAAAACTTCAATTCATCGAAGAACCCGTCGAAATAATGGATCGTAAGGTTAAAAGACTTAAGCAAAACAAGATACCAATTGTTAAGGTTCGATGGAATGCTCGTAGAGGACCCGAGTTCACCTGGGAGCGTGAAGATCAGATGAAGAAGAAATACCCGCATCTATTTCCAGAAGATTCGTCAACACCTTCAACAGCTTAAAATTTCGGGACGAAATTTATTTAACGGGTAGGTACTGTAGTGACCTGAACTTTTCCATGTTTATATATATTAATTGAGATTGATATTTACATGATTAAATATTTCCAACATGTTAAGCAATCAAACTTGTTAAGACTTGATTAATTGAAATATGTTTCATATAGACAATTGACCACCCAAGTTGACCGGCGATTCACGAACGTTAAAACTTGTAAAAACGACATGACGATATATATATGGATATACATATGGTTAACATGAGATTATGATAAGTAAGTATCTCCATAAGTATATTAACAATGAGTTATATACATATAAACAAGACTACTAACTTAAGGATTTCGAAACGAGACATATATGTAACGATTATCGTTGTAACGACATTTAAATGTATATATATCATATTAAGATATATTAATATATCATAATATCATGATAATATAATAATTTAACATCTCATTAGATATAATAAACAATGGGTTAACAACATTAATTGAGATCGTTAACTTAAAGGTTTCAAAACAACACTTACATGTAACGACTAACGATGACTTAACGACTCAGTTAAAATGTATATACATGTAGTGTATTTAGATGTATTAAAATACTTTTGGAAGACTTCAAGACATATATCAAAACACTCATACTTAACGAAAATGGTTACAGTTACTTTCCCATTCTTTTCTTTCATCAAGAATACTAGTCGTATTCTTACCCGTATTATACACAGCTTCAAAACGTACTTACTATGGGTATATACCAATAGGAACTAGCATGGGATTCCACTCTTGATTATGTCATGTATGACTAATCAATTTTAACTTCTACCATGAGCTAGTCAACTAACTAGAACTCCTTTTAACCCCACTCACCACTCACCAATTACCACTCATCATTCACTCCATTTCACTTCCAATTCTCTTTCTAATTCTCTCTCAACACACACACACTATTATGAACGTATTTTTCTAGTAGTTAATCATCATCTTCATCAAAAATCACTTCAAGAATCAAGCTATAATCATCATAGGAAGAACACTTCAAGAACACTTCAAAAATCCCTTCAAGTTTACTAATTTACTTCCAAGCTTTCTAATCCATTCCAAGTAATCATCTAAGATCAAGAAACCTTTGTTATATACAGTAGGTTATCTTTCTTATTCAAGGTAATACTCATATTCAAACTTTGATTCAATTTCTGTAACTATAAACTATCATAATTCGAGTAAAAATCTTACTTGAACTTGTTTTTGTGTCATGATCCTACTTCAAGAACTTTCAAGCCATCCTAGATCCTTTGAAGCTAGATAATTTCTTGTCACTTCCAGTAGGTTTACCTACTAAACTTGAGGTAGTAATGATGTTCATAACATCATTCGATTCATATATATAAAACTATCTTATTCGAAGGTTTAAACTCGTAATCACTAGAACATAGTTTAGTTAATTCTAAACTTGTTCGCAAACAAAAGTTAATCCTTCTAACTTGACTTTTAAAATTAACTAAACACATGTTCTATATCTATATGATATGCTAACTTAATGATTTAAAACCTGGAAACAAGAAAAACACCGTAAAACCGGATTTACACCGTCGTAGTAACACCGCGGGCTGTTTTGGGTTAGTTAATTAAAAACTATGATAAACTTTGATTTAAAAGTTGTTATTCTGAGAAAATGATTTTTATTATGAACATGAAACTATATCCAAAAATTATGGGTAAACTCAAAGTGGAAGTATGTTTTCTAAAATGGTCATCTAGACGTCGTTCTTTCGACTGAAATGACTACCTTTACAAAAACGACTTGTAACTTATTTTTCTGACTATAAACCTATACTTTTTCTATTTAGATTCATAAAATAGAGTTCAATATGAAACCATAACAATTTGATTCACTCAAAACGGATTTAAAATGAAGAAGTTATGGGTAAAACAAGATTGGATAATTTTTCTCATTTTAGCTACGTGAAAATTGGTAACAAATCTATTCCAACCATAACTTAATCAACTTGTATTGTATATTATGTAATCTTGAGATACCATAGACACGTATACAATGTTTCGACCTATCATGTCGACACATCTATATATATTTCGGAACAACCATAGACACTCTATATGTGAATGTTGGAGTTAGCTATACAGGGTTGAGGTTGATTCCAAAATATATATAGTTTAAGTTGTGATCAATACTGAGATACGTATACACTGGGTCGTGGATTGATTCAAGATAATATTTATCTATTTATTTCTGTACATCTAACTGTGGACAACTAGTTGTAGGTTACTAACGAGGACAGCTGACTTAATAAACTTAAAACATCAAAATATATTAAAAGTGTTGTAAATATATTTTGAACATACTTTGATATATATGTATATATTGTTATAGGTTCGTGAATCAACCAGTGGCCAAGTCTTACTTCCCGACGAAGTAAAAATCTGTGAAAGTGAGTTATAGTCCCACTTTCAAAATCTAATATTTTTGGGATGAGAATACATGCAGGTTTTATAAATGATTTACAAAATAGACACAAGTACGTGAAACTACATTCTATGGTTGAATTATCGAAATCGAATATGCCCCTTTTTATTAAGTCTGGTAATCTAAGAATTAGGGAACAGACACCCTAATTGACGCGAATCCTAAAGATAGATCTATTGGGCCTAACAAACCCCATCCAAAGTACCGAATGCTTTAGTACTTCGAAATTTATATCATATCCGAAGGGTGTCCCGGAATGATGGGGATATTCTTATATATGCATCTTGTTAATGTCGGTTACCAGGTGTTCACCATATGAATGATTTTTATCTCTATGTATGGGATGTGTATTGAAATATGAAATCTTGTGGTCTATTATTATGATTTGATATATATAGGTTAAACCTATAACTCACCAACATTTTTGTTGACGTTTTAAGCATGTTTATTCTCAGGTGATTATTAAAAGCTTCCGCTGTCGCATACTTAAATAAGGACGAGATTTGGAGTCCATGCTTGTATGATATTGTGTAAAAACTGCATTCAAGAAACTTATTTTGTTGTAACATATTTGTATTGTAAACCATTATGTAATGGTCGTGTGTAAACAGGATATTTTAGATTATCATTATTTGATAATCTACGTAAAGCTTTTTAAAACCTTTATCTATGAAATAAAGGTTATGGTTTGTTTTAAAAATGAATGCAGTCTTTGAAAAACGTCTCATATAGAGGTCAAAACCTTGCAACGAAATCAATTAATATGGAACGTTTTTAATCAATAAGAACGGGACATTTCAGTATGAACATTAGAAGGATATTCAGTTCCGAAAGTTGACTTGTACCCTGTAAGCTTTCATGACCGTCACTTAACTCTTTCGTTCTTCACCACTACTCGACGACCTAACAACACTTCTGTACTTAGACATTGACGCATGACCTACGGAACCTACGCACCCGCATCGAGAAACTGTGAGATTAATTATGTAGATCCTGTTTTGGGATGGCATAGATAAGGCACCGTTAGATGAAATTGAGTATAATTGGAAGTGATCACGTTACATTGACCATATGGAATGGTATTGGAATGAACGCACAATTTAGTACAATATAATGATGCCAGGCCAGCGTGATAATATTGAAGTAAATCATGCAGAAGTTCCGATATTACTACGTGAGGAATATGGGGTGATCCAGGGAAAATTTTGTCAGGAATCACTTGAGCATACACATTGTAGCCTGTTAAAGGTAGGGAAAGAATAACCACGTAGCCTATATACTGTACAAGAAGGGCCTTGATTTCAGAATTGAAAATCCGAAAGTTTGTTATAGATATTGACACCCTGGATATTTAAGGAAAAGGTTCTCATATAGGAAAAAAAATTTAAACTTACTCGCGGTGAAGCAATCGTTATGGAAACTTGCATGGATCCTGATTCTTGTTAGGGTACGTTTCGTCACAACGTTTTACTGTTTCGGAGTTGTTTAATACTAGAATGATAGAAACCTTACATCTAAGAACCTTAGCATTATGAATAATAAACCATTAACAACCATGGGAATTAAGTATTTTATAGGACCAGTAAATGGTAAGCTAGCAGAGATAGATGAATAATTTTAGGTAGTACTTTAAGATTAACAGGTGGGTTATTTGGAGATGACCTCATATTAACCAAACTTGGGAGTTTAAATGTAGTAGATGAAAAGGATTAGTTACCTACGTACAGGCATATGTTAATTGAGAAGATTGATAAAATTTTCACAGTAGTATAATAAGATTGGTTGGAATGAACCTTAAGATTAACCGAACACCCATCAATGTGGGAAATTGGATGCGATAGTTGGGATGAACTTTAAGATTAACCTAATACTCATCAAGTTATGAAGCTTTGATGAAATAGTTGGAACGAACTAACTTTCAAGGATGAGAGTGAAGGATATTTATAGTAAGGAAATTTTTCGTATATCTCGCGAGAAGCCAAAAGCCATCTGGGTAACTACAACAAACCTAAATCCCACTACGGAAGTAGGAAGGAATAACAATAGATTTCATCACGAAGCTACTGAAAACAGTAGGCGGTTGGAACATCATCTGGGTTATTATTGACCATCTCACCAAAACTGCTCACTTTCTAGCCATGAAAGAAACCGATACAATGGACAAACTTGCACAACGATACTTAAAGGAAATTTTATTCCGTTACTTCGGCAATTCAAATTCTATATTAAAGATTACCCAAGAATCTCATTTGACACTCATTCTTACACAACTCTAAATCCTAACTTATTACGAAGAACTTCTTATTCGATGATAACCACAATATCATCCTTCTTACTTCGATATTAGCCATACTAGTTCGAAATTTTCCTAAAATCAATGAGTGGTTAACTCTCATCCTCATACTCTCTCATTCGTATCTCACTTATAAGCAACAACTTCACACTTAAGCATTTTTGGTCAAAGGACTTATGCCCTACTAATAGTCGTCAAACACATATAAATTCAATGGTTTTATTACCTCAAATATCACCCGAAATTTTCAAAAGTCTTTTACTCGATTCTCATCAATCCTTTCCAACTTGTAACCTCCGAAATATGAAATTTTGTTTGCCAAAACTTTATACACATTATTTTACTGTGCCATCCCCTCAAAGCTTTATAAAAATAAATTTATTTTGTTTGCCATTCATGCTAAATTTTGAAATCGTACCCGTTATATAAAATGAAGTAAATGATTACTTATTTTTGACAAGTACATATGAAACTTTACTTTCACTTTTACAAATCAAATCTTTAATTCAAAAAAATATTATACTTTGAAATGGTACGTGTTGTACATAACCCTAATTTACTAAGAACTTCGTTTCTTCTCTTACATTGTCACCATAAACAATTTCTATAAAACTTTCGTTGCTTGTTATATAAAACTTTTCATGTTATTCGTATCCAAGTCATCAAAAGGATTTATAACCGTCAAAATCGAGAGATTCATGTGTATGTGATAAAGGCACTGACTACCACATCATGCAAGGCCTTCGGACATCCACATAAACCATTCAAAACTATTGCGTTACCCCATGGATTTATTTCACCACACCGGTTGGAACAATGCTCTTTCTTACATAACCCTAAGTCCTGACTCATTCCAAGAAACTCTCATTTAGTGACATTAACACCATCAGTATTCCGACTTCATTATTAGTCACGACCTATTTGGGATTTTGCAATTTCAAGAAGCGATTAACTTCTCATCCTCGTGCTTTATCCTTCGTACCTCACTTTTTAGCAACGGCTTCGCACGTGAATATTTTGGCCCAAAGACTTGTGTCCTGATAATTACCAAAACTACATTTATGTCATTAGTTTTCATTACCTAGTAACCGGTCACCCGATGATTCAAAGATTTTCCACTCAACCTTTTTTTAATCGCAACCTCTGAAATACGAAAAGCTATGTTTATCAAAAAATTTACACGTTGATTTTTACACGTTGATTATCCGTGGGGTCCTCACGAGATTTATGGACAAATGGAAGTAATAAAATTTTCTGTCACCTATGCGATTTATAAAATCATATATGTATGTATATAATTAAGTCCATAAATTTACCTTTACTTATTTTGGTTAGTACATACTAAGTTATATCTTCAAATTATATAAAAAAAAAATTTCCTTTATCGAGTTATTCAACTTAAGTCAAATAGTTTTGTGCAAAATGGTACACGTTGTACCTACTTCTAAATTTACTAGGAACTTTGTTCCGTTTATGTTATCACATCAAACGTTTAAAGGTTTTACAAAACTTCCTTGGTTGATTTTATTAGAGGTTTTCATATTAGATTACACCATGTATGGATCACACTTTCTCTCGCCCTCCGTTAAGGATGAAACTTACCATTAAGATCTTTGTTAAAAACTCTTGAGCCACTTCGGGTGGTAGTTTATAAAATTTGTTAGAAAATCTTTACACCCATCAAATGTCCTTTTAAAGCTAGACATGATAAAAATGCGGGCCGATAAATCAGTTTTCTGAGGTACACTCAGTGGTCACCCTATTGTAGGAAAGGCACTAGGAGGGTTTCTGTTCTCAATACTTCACAGCAAATCATAACACCCTCGTAAACCTCATCTATATGAATCAGTATGTTGAGACCCAAGAATCATTTTTGGAGATTCTTTTCACTCGGAGTAAACCATTCTTTAGGACCAAGGGTTCACGTATTTTCTCATCCGCACATCCCCTAAGTACACGGATAAATTCAGAACGAACCGCTCGAAGGGTTCACTCTCGCTCAAAGACCACACCTTTTGTGCGATTTTCTTTCGGAAATGTAATACAAGGAACTATGAGAACCTATGAATCTTATTATCCCTTGGGAGGGAACTGCTTAAAACATTTACGACACCGATGTGAATACTCTATATAATTCTTCCTTCATTGGTTGCAACTGTATGTTACTCTAGTTAACGTTAACCCTAACTTCAACATATAACTGAAAGGATGAAGTTACATTACGGAACTGTGCTTTCATTTCATCCCAGGATAAGTTCACGCGCAGTATGGTAAACTGGGTGATATCATTCATTTTTCATTCAGACCATCCTGAAGACACTATAAACAATTATGGCCTGCAAGTCCGATTGGTCACTTTCAGCTAAAATTTCAATTCACTTATTCAAATGAAACGTTCTTAATTATCGGGTCCTTTATGCCTTAGGCCTCCTTCCGAAATCAAGGGGTTAGTATAATCCGTAGCTAACAGTATCCAAACATCAAATCACATGGTTGTAATCGTTATCTTTTCCATTATACTTGTCAGCTTATATTGCGACATACGCGCTCAATGTTTTAGATGAGCTTAGAATCATTCATGAGGCATTTCACGCATCCAGCTTACCGAAGATGCCTGTAAGGCTAAAAACACCATCTTCCCTTTTGTGGATATATATTCAGATGACATACTCATGTTAAGCACAAACGAAATCAATTTGTTGATCTCTTAGGATAAGAGACTTAATTAATGGCATGGACCCATTCTTACTTTCATACACCGAAATACCTTTCAGGGTAAATAACTTACTTCTGAGCCCTCGAGACTCACGAAACTTTGATACGCTCCTTCTTATTCGAATACGGTACCACTATAGGTCACTCCTTAAAATTTCGGGACGAAATTTTCTTTAACAGGTGGGTAATGTAACGACCCTGGAAATTTCAACTCTTAATTAATAATTGTTATTATTAATACTTGTGATTTAATGAATGTATGTTATTACATTTACTTGTTACCGCGATTAACTTTGAATGCCCCGATTCGTCTTTGTGACACGTACATTACACGAATAATATTTTTGAATATTATTTACATTCATGATTAATTTTTATTAATCATTTTTAATTAACTATGATTATTAGTTAATTACTTGGGCTTTGTTGGATTGAATTGTTAATCACTTGAACTTGGGTTTTTATTAGTATTAATGGACTTAAGAAGCCCACCCTACTTCTTTAATGGACTAGTTAGCCCATTTATTTTTATGTAAGTATCACATTAAGGATTAACTAGTTAGTTTAATACATAAGGAATCTAGTTGCATGATACTTGCACCTTATCCCCATGAAAACACCTCTTATAACCATCTTTTTAAGCTAATTACATGAAGGATCTATTGGACACTTCCCTCCCCCCCCCCCCCCCCCCTTTCCCTTTGTAAACCGTCAACTTTGAATGCATGGGGTGGGGTTCAAAATATTTTTTTTGTTACATATTACTAGTATTACTCTTGCATTCTCCCATTTCTTCACACACACATACACCTTTTTCTCTCAAACTTTCTCTCATTCTTCTCTCAAAAACTTGTAAGTAATAAGGCTTTGTTTCTCTCTTTTTCTTCTAACAAAACCGTGGCCTAGAACACCTCTCATCATCATTCTTTTGTTGTTAATTTGTTACTTGTTCTTGGTTGTAGCTTACTTACTTGTTATTGTAGTTATTACTTACTAGTATTTAAGAATCAAACTCTTTAGTTTGTTTTTCTTTTTTTATCTTGTATTTACAAGAACACACAAGAACTAAACTTTCTAGTTTATGTTCTACATTTAATGTCTTAAAGATTGTAAGTTCAAGTGTTGTTAAAATCAGAGGCGTCTTTGGACATAGGCAAGATAGGCAACCGCCTAGGGCCCAAAAAGTTTGAAGGGCCCAAAATCTTAAATATGTACATATGTATGTATGTATGTATGTATGTACTTATGTATTGTATGTATGTATGTATGTATGTATGTATGTATGTATGTATGTGCGTGCGTACGTACGTACGTACGTATGTATGTATGTATGTATGTATGCTTGTGTGTGTGTGTGTGTATATATATATATATATATATAGTTAATATTAAAATCCTACAATGATGATTTCATTATTACGCTAATTCTTTTGTTAAGAAAAAATAAAAAAGAAAAAGAAAAAAATCTAAGCATGGTGACTGATGTCATTAATCTAAATAATATTGAATTAAAATAAAATTTTATTAATTAATTATTATTATTAAAATTAAATAATTTTAAATCTTATTTTGATTAATTATTTTGAATTCAGTACGAGAACGTATAAAAACTAAGCTGAAGGAAACCAATTCTAAATTTATATTTTAATTTACACTTTTAAAATAAAACAACAACCAATATTATCTCTTATGATTGGATGTGGATTGTTTAATATGCATTTTTGGTGTTTGATGAAATGTTCAGCTGACGAGTTTCTTAGTCAGACTCTGTGGTCCCACGGGTTATTAAACTAAATGACTTTAGCATTTACGTTCACTTAATACCTAAAACATATCATTAAACTGTTTCGTTTAAACAAACCCGTGATTCCAAGGGTCATTTCACTGGTATATATATATATATATATATATATATATATATATATATATATATAGGAGAGATCTATCTCAAAATATTCTATTTAGTTAAATAAAAAATTGTCAATTAAAGTTGTAATATTGTTATTTTAAATAGTTATGATTGTAAGTATGTACAAATTGATACATTTAAGTATTATCTTTTTATATGTATTAAAAAATTAAACGTGTGTGAAGGTCTATTTTTATTTTCGCCTAGGGCCTTCGAATTGTTGAGACGGCCCTGGTTAAAATCATACTTATGTTCATGAAGTAAACTTAAAGTCTACTTCCTTAAAGATCAAAGCTTTGGTTGAATCTTTAAAAATATGAACAACCATGACTTATTAACTTGTTTATTTAGTTTATTACTTCATTTACTTGCACTTTAATTTCGTGATTTTGGTTATTATTGGTCAAGTGTTACTAGTTAACTTTGATCTCATTAATCTTGAACTAAAGTTAACTTTAAGAGTTCAAGAACATGGAAGTGTAACTCTTTAGTTATAACTTCAAGTACTTATGTAAGATCTAAGTTTATATAGCTTATGGTCTTCTAACTTTGTCATAATCAAGAGCTTATGAGCTTACATATACTTTATAAGATGAAAATCTAAGTTTTGTAGCTTATGGTTTCATTAAAGTAAAGATTCAAGTGTTATTACTTAAGGTTTAACTTAATAACTTTAGATCTAGACTTTTGAGTCTTGGATCTTCAAGATCAAACTAAGAACTATGTTCTACAACTTAAGATCTTGAGTAGTTAGTTACTTTCAAGTTTAGAGTTCAATATTACTTTTATATTTCAAGTATGTGTTAAATCTAAGACTTTGATGTAACTTTGGTTCATCAAAACACTTGCAACACTTAAGTGAGTTGTGCTACATATCTTAGACTTACACTTGTGTTATGATGGTCAAAACTTGGTAAAAATGATGTAAACCTATCAACGAGTTGTACACTTGAAGCTAAATGCATCAAGGATGAGAACCGTGATGAACATCAAGCACCAAGAACCCACCAGAACCTACTGTTTTACTGTTTATGGGTCTGATCAGTACGACCTGGGCTACTGTAAATATGATATTCTGTTAGCTCTTTTCGATTAGATAACTTTTCATTTAGGACTCGTCTTAATCCGAGTTACGGTTTAGGATTTATGGCCCTTCGATCATCACTATGTCCTTTTAACGTCGTGCTGAAAATTCTGACCTACTCGCACTTAGACCGTCGCCGCGGTCAAACGAAGACGAGTTTGCTTCTGAAATTTTTACCACAACTAAAGGACTCATATACGGAACCATGGCCACTGGTCTCACCTTATTTCAGTAGGTATAGAGGCCGTGGTGACTGATCCAAATCAGCCTTTGTTTTAAACTTCTTTCATGAACGAAACTTACTTTACACCTTTTGTTTGATGATGAATGATGATGACCTTTAAGACCTAAATTACATACTTATAAACCTATCGGGACGATTTACTGACTTAGTAATATTTGACTTAGGTTGAGGACTTTCCGGACCTACATACTTGCTTACTTTCCGACTCAACTTTACCACTACTTTACCACTGTGAGTTATAGCATCCCTTTTTACTTTAACTATTTTGGGAACTGAGAATACGTGCGCATTTTACGTTTTACATACTAGGCACGAGTACTTAAACTTTATATATATATGTGGGTTATACAACGGCATAAACATTCCCTTTAGCTCGGTAACGTTTAGTCATTGGTTTTTGAACCGGTGAACGCGAATCTTAGATATGGATCCATAGGATTTGACATTCCCACTAGGGCTAGTCGAGCTAGCATTTAACGAGTGTTTAATACTTCGTAAACATACGCACTTGCCAAGTGTACTTTCAGGGGGTGATATATTATTAAACGTTAAGTTAGTTACCGAGTGCCCACGGTTGAACATATACTTTATCATACTGATTTGGATTACTGATTTAAACGCTTGTTGAAGCACTGAAATCTCGTGGCCTATCTTACATTACTATTATACTTAAACTATAGCTCACCAACCTTTGTGTTGACATTTTAAAGCATGTTTTTCTCAGGTGCTTAAGGTTGCTTGCTTCCGTTGTTGTGCTAGACATGCCTTGTAGACTTCCGCTGTGCTTACTAGAGTTGTCACCGCATGAAACATATTATCTTGCATTCAAACTTGATTACTTTTGAACAATGATTTGTAACGACCTAAGGGTCACGTACTATTACCTTTGCTTCTATTCATAGAAGCATTCTTTTGGTTGTAAAACATTTGACGTTGGTTATGACGTCACCTTTTATCATGAATGCAAACTTAGTTTGAAAACGCATATAGTGTTTGACCTTGTAATAATCCTGTTGTTGATTGTCCGTACATGTTGACTTAGTACGGGGCATCACAGTTATCGTATCAAGATTTTCTACGGAATGTGAATACATACCTATGACATCTTTTACAAGTGAAGTTATTTGGATTTTAAAATTTTTAAACGATATAAATATAAAGAATTTACTTCCTATTAATCTATATTGTGATAACACATCTGGCATTCTTTTAGCTCATAATCCTGTTTTTCATGAAATGTCAAAGCATTTTGAGATTGATCCCTTTGTTAGAGAAAAGGTTATTACCGGTGTCATTAAATTAGTTCCTATTGATTCTAAAAATCAGACTGCAGATATTTTTTACTAAAGGATTGGGTATTTCTCTGCATAGTTATCTTTGTGACTTGTTAAAATTGTTAGACATGTTTAGAACTTAGATTGAGGGGATGTTAAAATTATATACAATCTAGTTCTAAATATCTTTGCTTTTATACTCACATATTTTTGAAATGTAGGAACTATTGGTGGTCAAAATATGAAGTTTGGAACTTGTCTCAAAGTGTTGTTGTCCTGCCTTGAAGTTTATGTGACTGAAGTTGGATTACAATAAGTTCAAAGGTGTAGAGCGTCATTTCCTTTAGTTGTTGATTTAGGGTTTCATATAACCAGATTGTTTCTGCTTCCTGATTCATTAAAAAACATCTATCATTCATAATTTTCCTCTCTTAATTCGGCTATATAAATTGATTAAGGTTATCATCCTGATAATCTTGGTTTTATTGTGATTGTGATCACGAGTATGTGTTCTTATTTCGGTTTACTTATAGAGAATTGTGTAATCTTCGTGTTTGTTTCATCTTTGGATATTGTGTTCTTAATTGATTCTGATAATAATATTGTTAAGGTTTTGGTTATTTTGACACACACCTCACCAGGAATTGGAACACGAGAAGAGCATGGTGATCGGATGGCGGGGTTAATGCAATCGGCGCTCTGCAGGGCGAGCCCACAACGAGCCGATCACGTTCAACGATAGGACCACTCTTATATTTATTTTTTCTGACAAAAAATAACATGATACGGGATAAGTTTTCTTTATACGTATAAAAAAAAAGATTAGCAAATGTACGTCATTTGAAAAATAAATTAAAATCAAAGTAATATGTCGGATATATGTAAAGAACTACCTAGCTTATCCCCATACGCAGGGCCGGTCAAACTTTGGTCAAAAATTTTGCATGCCCCGGGCGAAATGATTATAAAATGCCCCCAACAGTTACGCAAACATATATCTTTATGAGATTTAAACTATGTGTATTAATCATTTTTTCGAAATGATGCCCCTAACCGCGTGATGCCCCGGGCCGTCGCCCGCTTCGCCCATAGCCTTAGCCGGCCCTGCCCATACGTACATGTGAATTATTTCTTGAGCCTTTCTTAAAGCATTTGTAACCGTAAATGTTCGAATACTCTTCTTAATACAAATAATTTATATAATTAAAGATTTGTAACTCTAAATTTTTTATTATCTGCGTCATGTTTATGTATGTTAACGGCAAATCTAAAATATACGTTTCTAAAGATTCCAAATTTTCGTAACGTTAGAAAGAAAAAAGTAATAAACCTTAAAAACTAGCGTGTAATAATAGTACAAGAAAAATCACATAAGAATGATAAAGGCAATGTTTTAAAATCGAGAGTAATAAAGGAAAACAATGAATGTAGAAATAGCATTCGTGATTACTGAGTGGGATTACTAGGTACATTTTGTTGAGCACCTATACTTTATTGTCCAGCTATTTGTCCAGAAACTGACGGCCCAGAGAGCTGCAGTCCACAAAAAATGTTGCATCGAGTTCTTGCAAAATAAAGATGTTGGGCCTAATTGTTGTATTGGGCCGTTGGTTGAGAATTTAGCCCATGTTGTAGACATTAAATTTGTTGAGCTTGAATAATTTTTCCAATTGGGCTTGCGATGAGGATAGCATGTTTTTGTAATTACAACTAGGGCTCCACATGGAGGAATGGTACAGGAGGATGTGGAGGCTTGCTGTGAGAATTTTAATATTCAAATAGAAAAACTATGTTGAAGGAAATCTTTGAAAAATGATGTTTTGAATAATTTGTTGAAGGAGCCTTGCTTTTGGCTTCATATTAAAATATATTGATTGATGGGTAGATGATGATTTTTGCTGTAATATATGGATAATAATTTTATAGTTGTACGTTGATATTTGAAGTAGACGTGAGTGGCGGTGATTGTGTTTAGGATTTAAGCTCAAATACCATCAAAACTACTACGGAGTACGGAGTACTATATTTCCCCATTATCGTTCCATTTATCGGACCTATATATAGAACATATCATCCCATGATTACAAATTTACAATGATATGACAATCCATGGCCCATGGGTATTTGAATTTGTGTTTTAAAATTAATTTTAATTATGCAAAATTAAATAATCAGTTTCAAAATGTTTGATAATTATTAACCCTTATATACTAAAACTGATGTCTAAATATGTGGTTTCAATTCATTTGCAATATGGGGTTTCAATTCATTTGCATTGTAGTTTTGAGTTTGCGTTCACACTATAATCGGTCTTTCAAATTCAACTCAATTTACACAACAGCCCACTAAGTTTACAATTTTTTTAGGAGTAAAAAGTGTAAACATATAATTTTATTAAAATAAAAGAAAATAACTCCCCCCGAATTTATACAGGCTCTATCTTCTCAATCGGTGCGAGTTAAATTTTTTCGAGACCACCGTTCAACTCCAAAAAGTCTCACGAACCCAACGGAACTAACTATACGCAAAACGGACACTTTATAAAAAACGCTTAACACAAGATAACCCGTATCTTTCTGTTCGCCGCAAGTTAAATTTTTTCGACAGCCTTGTTATTACTAGTGTTTACAATGGTAAGAGTCTCAAATTACAATTAATTGATTTTAAAGCTGATTTCAATTTAAGAAAGGGAGGTGATACTTTCACCATTCATATTTATTCTTCAACCATCATTTGATGCAGTTTTTCAGTAATAACCGTATCATATTACTTTATGAGTAATGATGGAAATATCAATCCCTTCTTAGAAATGTACTAATTTAATAAATGATCATATACATAGCATTATTATGAGCTCGTGCGTTGCACGGGGACTCATCCGAAAGCATTATTGGTTTTTAAACTTATTTATTAAATAACGATATTATAGGAAAATTGTCAAAAGTACTGTTCTGGTTGAATTAGTAAAATATGTTTTTGTAAACAACACACATTAGTAAAACTTGAATAAATTATAGTTCATACGTAGATTTCTTGTATTATACACTTATACACTAATAAACCAAATCATTAATGAAATTACTCTGTTTTGACCAAGGCCATAACTTAGCCTACGAAGTTATGGTACCAAGTACCAACATTAGCATAATCAGTTTCCCTTATTTCTTCAAGATCTTCCCCAACAACTTAATGTACCTTGTGTTGTGTGATCTTCCGCTAAAACATCTTAGAGTACCAAATCCCAAGTTTTATAACCTGCAACAAAAAAGGGCATAAATATGCTTAGTTTTCATTAACTTAAAAGGTAGATAATTCAACCGATTGCACATGATGATCATAATCTAATAATACTCAAAAATTACATATATCATCCACTTTAATGGTACCTAATTGCATTATCATGGAAGTTTATGTTCAGGTCTTACAATGAAACTTACAATTGCATAAAAAGAGTATGTGATGTGGTGATCGACTTTGGGACACGTTGAGCAATTTCAACGTACTTCCTGACAAGCTCATTTTCATTTTTATGAGTTTCGTACACTATTTCAACATTAATTTGTGTGCACTCCAAATATATTAGTACATATTATTAAGGTAAATCAATTAGAATTCATATTAAATTAAGCGAAACCATAAGAATTTAAGAATAACATTATTTGGTTTAACATATGTAGATTACCTGATGATGTTTTCTAACGCACCAACTTGCTTTTAGTTAGTACACACATATTAATGAAGAATCTCAAGACACATACCTAACGACCCTTTGAGGAGTTAGGTGTCACGATATTTGACCAAATCGAGATTGAAGTTTGCATTTGAACTTAGCTTTCAAAACTAACTCTACAAATCTTCAAAATAATAACCGACCCAATTTGACGCAAAAGGGCCAATATGGAAAAATGTCAAAATTGACAATCAAAACACTTTTAATGTTATAACACCAAAAAGACGTCTTTTGAGTCTAAAATCGGCAGTGTAAGAAATTTTACAAACGACTATATTATCACGATAGCTGTCACATTATACATCGATGCAAAAAAGAAATAAAAAATATTAACAGCCATTACATAACAATAAAAGGAACCATAGCTGTCACATTATACATTGATGCACTATATTCGTAACTACCATATAACGACCAAAACAACAGCACGTTCTACAATAATAAGCAAAGAAAGGAAACATAAATTGTTACCTACAAACACATTGTCGAATCAAAATAGCAACCAAACTGAATAAGTATCAAAATAACAACGCAAACAAATATTACATAGAAAAATAGTTCGTTAACGAATATTTTAAGTGATATTATGGTGCAAATAACGTTAGCAACAGATATTAAACTCAGAAATATCGTTTCATGTGTAAAAAACACCAATGGAAGCGTTAATACAAAGTAACAAAAATGATTACCTTAAAAAAAAAACTTTAGTACGGAAACAAAAGGAGCTTTATCCATGTCCCTTTCTAGCCCCATCTAATAAATGATAAGGCACCTAATCTCTGGATTTAAGAAATATAATGTTGTGTTTATTAGTTAATGAGATTAGTAAAAGATGAACCCAAATCAGGAACCAAAACCATCTCATGATCATTATACTATTTGTATGTTGGTCGAATTTGTTGACAATTAGGAAAACGCATTTGAACAGTGCGCTGAAAATATAATGATCATGAGATGAAAGGTTGTGATGAAAGGTCATAGAATGTGCTACAAAGTGTTGACTTTTGGGCAACATTAGAACTTGGAATGATAGGTTTTACATATAAAGATATATGAACTCATATTTATAAGCCACAGTTCAAACTAAAATAAACTTCCAAAAGTACGTAGACGATTTCAAGACTCATAACTCGGTATTTTAGAAGCAATTGAATGACTACGTATGCGCTTGTCAACTCAAGTATCCAAGATCACGGTCAACCATTTTAGAAAATACGAAGGGTTTTTCGAAAAACGACACAGACAATAAACACACATACAAACACATCTAACAACATTAATGGAAGATATAGATACCTGATAACCTGACCGTGTTAGAACTTTTAGCTCCGATTCTCAACTTGAAACCAAGAGATATCCGAACCCTAACAATGTGATAAGCAGCCTCTTTTCTAAATTAAAAGTCAAAATCAACAACACAGTATGACATTCAAAAAGAAAAATCACCGTCATTAATAAATCATCACCGTAGAAACAATATTAAACCCATTTAAGATATAATAAGTTCATTTAAGGGATTCAATTTACAGTTCACAAAAGTAATAGACGTAATGTCAGCTCATAGTGGGTTGATCATTTGCAGCCCAATGTTTAACTAATACAGTAACAAAGAAGAGGGCTTTTTTTCTTTGTCAAACCCTCTAAATAAATGAATCGGAGTACATGAGTAAAACCACTCCACTACTAAAAAAACCTATTAACATTGACTCATTATTCGTTACTACAAAAAAACCTGTGGTCAGAATAGCTCCTAACTGGCGAAGCCCGTTGACATACCTAAAGGCGCCGACTAACTTTATAAGAAAATGAAGTAACTTGTGATGAAACACATACTTGCTTTTAAAAAAAAGTTTAAACTCAATAAAGAAATTAGTGTAAAGTAACTTACACCATGAAGCCTTTAATCATCTTGACTCATAGTCTCGTACTCAAGAAAAGAAAATCACAAAACCAAATAAAACACACACACTTATATGAAGTCCTTCTGTTCACATTCCACACACAAAAAAAAAAGGGAAATCATAAAACCTTAATCTCGTCTAAGTGTAAGATAGGTCAAGATTACTATGTTCACATAGCTTATACTAAACATGGGTTAGTTTTAAGTTAAAAACATGTAGCAACAGCCCCTATAATATCCACACATTTATACTCATTTTAAGGTCAAGAAATTACAGATCAACTATGACATCAAAAAATTTGTAGTTGCACATAATTCTATATAAATTTTATAAAACGACATGCTGACCCATTTTTATATTAATGGGTCCAATTCTATTGAACCACACTTTTGACCCTTTTCTAATCCTAATTAGCCACAACTTAAAGTAGATGGGTCATGGGGCAGCAATAATAGTACTACACATTTCTAACTAAATAAACATAATGTACAAAGACATGGGTTGGAGAAACGACTTCTTTTTTACTTAAAGGTAGGGAGAAGATTATCTACATTTCACCTTCCCCATACCTCACATATGT
The DNA here is from genome assembly GCF_046630445.1 of Rutidosis leptorrhynchoides. Taxonomy (NCBI): domain Eukaryota; kingdom Viridiplantae; phylum Streptophyta; class Magnoliopsida; order Asterales; family Asteraceae; genus Rutidosis; species Rutidosis leptorrhynchoides. The sequence continues at coordinate 547,071,491 of NC_092334.1, forward strand.
GAAATGGTTTGTTACTTGATGATTTCCACTTCCTAGCAAAGTATATATTGTGTCTGGCACTGCACAAACATCAAGTGTTTTGGTTAGACATGGAGAAAGTAGAAGTCTTCCTACGACATCAAAGAAAGATTTCAGACATATTGAGGATAACTATCAATAACCAATAACAACACTTAAAAATCCAAATAAAATCCTGGTTGAAAAAGTTTAAACTCTTATAAACATATTGAAGTTATCTGGAAAAAAAAAACCTTTTTAGTTAAAGAAGCATACCCACCAAATCTTGAACATGATTTGTAAGCTAAATAAGAGCCGGATGAATAGATAAAAGTCAATTCACATAAATAGCTTTATCACTTACTACTCATGTTTTGTTATAGCATTATCACCTTTTTAAGCTAAAATTGCCATGACTAAGATCCATTAATTGACTTAAACAAAAAAAAAAAAAAAAAAATACTTTGTTTCATGTCATGCTACAGCTTTTCAAAAGTCAAACCCTCCCGCACGAGTTTCAATTCTCAGGCTTCATCGATCCATTTAAAGCACATCCATGATTATATAAGATTCCATATCAAATATTCAAACAGCATAAAAGGAAACAGAAAAACACAGAAATATTTTTCATCCCTTCACAACATCAACTTTAAATATCTCGTAACAGTCCAATGAATTGACTATATTTTTAATTTGTGGTTAGTTAATCATTTAAAATAGGGGAATATTGATATTGATGACATTAACAAAAATCAGGAGAATCATCAAAATGAATGAACGAACACAAAACCTGGATACCGCACAAATGAATACAAAACCTGCTTTGATTCTGAAAGAGCTATCACTAAAATCGTAAATGAATGAACGATCACTAATCGAATAACCTGCTTTAATTCTGAAAGAACACGAATCCCGGATATCGCATAAATGAATGAACGATCACTGATCGAATCGAATACATGTACATTTATAGAAAAATTACTCTATAAATTATACAAAGTATAATAATCACCGATATTCAAATCATAATGATTGGAAGATTAATTACATATAATGAAAACTTACACCATCCATGTAGGTCAAGCAGAAACCGTAAATGATGATAATGGTGGTTTATCGAGATCGGCGATTATAAGTGAATTTGAATCCTTTAGATTGAACATATCGGATGAGATGATCGGCATAATCAGATGCGATTATAACTGTGTGTTTTTTAACAAATTAAATCGATTAAGATTTATGGGTTTTGTAGCAGATGAATCGCATTGAATCAATCGATCGATCTGTTAAGGCTTGTAGCAGATGATTTAGAATTTGGGATTTTTTTCGAATGAATCAATCAGTTTTAGATCGTGTTTGGTTTTTTTCCCGATTGAATCTATTGATGTTGAGATTTAGGGTTTGTATTGGATGGGTTGAAGAGACGACGGAGGAGAAGAGATGTACGATACTTTTTTTTTTCTTTTTTTTTTTTTTACAGCGTGGCATGATTAGGTGTTAATTGTAATTAGGAGAAGGATTAACATGTGAGATTAGGATTTGCTAATGGAGTGACAAGTAGGATTTTTTTTTTCATGGTTTATAAGATGTAATAGATAGATAGATAGATAGATAGATTGTTAGTGCTAAAGGGTTAAAAACAAATGATACGCGAAGTATACTTATAAGATTTGGAAGATCCGCTAAAAGTTTAGTTCGCGGATCAGTTTGGGCATTAATAAAAGACTGCGGATTCTTTTCGCTAAATCAACGCGGATAATAAGACAATCCGCACACCGCGAATATTCTAAAAACTATAAATAGGGAGCTTGGCCTCTCAATTATAGGTTGTTGATTCTCTGTCATTTGCCCTACCCTTGTCATTTTCACTTGTAACTTTGCCCAATGAACTTTTACATTGTGTTAAGGTGAATTATGCTAATTAACAACCAAAATCGGGTCGGGGTGGTTGATCACTTGATTGATAAAGTGAAAGACGATCATCAGGGCCCAAAACAATCATCAAACATCTCATTCCACCACTTTAATCTCATTGCACTCAATCCTTAATTAAGTATCTTTAATATAGGACTTAGCAGAAAGAATCCGCAATCTTTATTAACGCGCAATATGATCCGCTAACTTAATATTCAGCGGATATTACATTCCAATCGTTAAGTAAAATAGCCATAGCTATAAGAAGTCTATTATGACTAACGGTTACACTTTCAACCATTTGAGAACACGAGATACTTAATTCAGCAAACTCTTGTCATTTAGACCTTCTCTAACGGGTGCGTGTTAGAGCATCAGATGTCCCCCGTCCTTGCTAGCCGTCAGTCACCAAGCGACGCTGGGATCGATCGTCGGTCGACACCGGCTCGGCAACGCCGCCGCCACAGCCGTTGGTGGTCAGTGTCGAGCCTTCGACGGTGAAAAAAGTGACCGTTGGTGGTCTCTTTTTTGAAACTTTTTTTTTTTCCTTTAATTTTTGTTGGTTTATTTCTGAGGGTTTTTTTGTGATTTTTATGGAGGTTAAAGAAGGAGGAAGAAGAATAAAGAATGAAGATAACTAAACTATTCATCCTCTTAACCTTCCACATCAGCGCTTCATCAACAGCAATATCATATAACTAACTCATAACTAAACACTCCCTATCATGGCTAAAACAATACTCCTCTTAATATACCACGTACAAGCAATAAAGCATCAAGTACAACAATAAAAAGCCACTAGGACCCACAATTCCTATAACTAACCTAAACTCTTCCGTTAAATCCATGGTGAGTGCGGGTAACTAACGCGGGTAACTAAGCCGTGACTATGGTTCATTACGGGTAACTACGGATAATGAGCGGGTAATGACGGATAATGGAACCATAGGGAGTGGTCTTCTACCCCTTGTTTCATATACTGTAGTACTCCGTATTTAGTTTGTAAAAATTTATTAATGAAAAGTTTTTAAATATATTTATTAATGAAAGTTTTTTATTTTTCACAACTAATAAAAATAATAAATAATAATAAAAAGATACTAAAAAAAAATATAAAATATGAAAATGAACACCGAAATGGACACTGAAATAGACACTGTGGACACCTCCACCCATGTCACTGTCAGTCAATTTCGGCTTCCATTTTCGACACTGAAAAATAGACATCGAAATGGACTATGGACACCCTCTGCTCTTACACCATATGTGCAAGCAACACGCCACCAACACGTGGCTAACGCGGCGTGTTGGTGGGTTCAATAGGCGGTGTGCTAGATCTGAACACGGAGGAAGAAGCGGTGTGCAAGAGCAGTTTGGTCGACGTGTCTGTTGCTGATTGGCCCATTTCCTTTGAATTCAAATACATATATTCAAACGGATATATTTTGTAACGGGTATCAAATAAATAAATAAATAAATAAATAAAACCTTTTAATTTATAAATACAACACATAAATCAAACACACTTTCAAACTTTAACATTCATTTCTCTATACTCTTCCAATTTCTAAACAAAACACTACTCCAAGTTTATGCTTTTTTACGCCCATCAAGCACCCCACCCCCACCCAGTTATACGCCAACACGCCTCGAAGGGTTAAAGATGGTCTTACCAAACTAGATTATAAATCTTAAAATCTAAAACTGCATATATAATGTCCATACATGCACCATTACATACTCCGTTCTTTTACGACGGTTAGGAGTCATTGACAAAGATCTCAATGCGATATCAGAAGTCACCCACCCACCCGATCATTTCCTGAAACGAACCAATACAATCTCACCGCCCCTCATGAGAAAACCCCCACGACGAATCCATACAGGCATCGCGTGTGGTAAAACCCTTCGAGTGAAGCTCGAATGCAAGACGTCCGAGACTTCCGAGGCCATAAAATGACCGGGTAACCTCAAATGAAATATCTTGGAGCTCATGCTTGACATTAATAATTTCATACTTCATAAGATATATACAGGCCGTATTCAAATATTCGTTAACTTTATAAGTTACATCATTCTAGCAATTGTCGATTATGTTACTTTATGATTTCAAAGTGTCATGATCTTTATGGAACGAACGGGAGAAGATCTGAAAACTCACCCTAGGATGAATTAGAGCTGACCCCTGTTAGTCAAAAGGCCAAATGTAAAACTCACTTTCAAAAGTTAACTTTGAGGAGAAGGAAACATCTAGACTTATAAACCATCACCCAACATACTAAGGGTGTGTTTGTTTAAACACTATATAAACTTCAGACGTGTTTGTTTATAAATTCTGAATAAGAAATGATAGACAAATGATGCCGAAAGACCAAATAATGCGTGTTAACATATTCAGCAGTTACTCTATAAGCCATTAAGGACCACCATTTTTCTATAAACTCCTCAATTTAATCACCAACTTATCAAACAACATTACAACAACAAAAACAACAAAACTTAATATCGCATGTGTGGTGTATAAGAGGGGTGAGATGTAGACAATCTTTCTCATATTTTTGAATAAAGAGAAGTCATTTCTCCACACATAATGATACTCTATGAAGTAGAGAAAATCCTCCCTCCCTCTTTTCGAAGGATAAAAAGATTGCTTCTGAATGAACTTCCGGCCAATAAGTAGGAAAAAAATATAAAAAAAAAGTTAAAAAATATATAAAAATAATTTCCATGAGTTTTAAATCCAGCACATTCAATTTAGCTCTAAGCGGCAGTCAAGTCGTCAATAAATCGACGCTTGCTGTCGACTCTAACCGAGTTAGAATCCTTTTTTCCAACTTCAATGGGTTAATCTCGTGTCCATTATTTTAAGTACAAATCTAGCATACTACTACAACATTAGTGAACCATCAACTGAAATCCAGTAATGCACTTGAAGTTCCAAAACAAACAACACATGATTTAACATTGAAGATCACATGGAATGTAGCATACAATTACTTTTCCATACATGTTTCTTTCTTTTTTTTTTTTTTTTTTTTTTTTTTTACCCAAGACTACTTCAGAATCAACCTTATGCCTAAAAACAAGGTTTAACAAATTCAAAACAAAACGCTCATCGTCAGTAAACAGATTTTACCTTTTTCGCATACTAAACACAAAACTTACAAGAACGATCAACTTGCAAGCGTTGAAAGAAGCAGTTCGTCACACTTTTTGTCGCCTTTAGGGCTGCTCCCAGAGCTGCTACTAGAAAGCGAAACAAACGGGGTTTTCTGCAATACACCAGTAGGTGAAGATCCCGTTTGATAATTAACAGCGTCCCACGTTTCAGTCTGTTGGTTAATCTCTGAACCAAACGATGCGTTCTTGACTCGTACCCCACTGTTACTAGACGTTTGATTCAACACTTCTCCTAATGGGCCCCCCATCGAGTTCCCCCAAGAAATGGGAATCCAGTTTGACACTTGTTTGTGATTCGGGTCAAGGTCAAGGTCAAACTCAGAAGTTAGACCGAGTGGTGCGTCAGCGAGTTTTTCTTGAGCAGGCGAGTTTGAGGACGATGAGAAATCTGAAGCCATCGGATTGGACATCGATAGTTGGGTCCAGTCTGGTTTGATTGACGAATCATTGGACCATTCGTTAACAAAACCGGGGACTAGGTTCAGGTTACATGCACCCTGGTCCATGAAAGAGTTATAATTTGTGGCACACATTAAAGACTCTGTAGATTCTTTAATCGAGTTTTGTTGTTTTGGAAGCGACAACATGTCTATACCAAATGCGTGTGACTCTTGACCCCTGCATCAAAACGTACTTAATTTACATGACTATAAAGGCAAAAATGTAAACTACAGAAATAAGATTTTAGAATTTTGCTAACGACGGCCCTTAAGTTGTTAAGGTGCATAATTATACTGTACATAGCAGTTGAGATTGACTTTTTGATGGTTGTTATGCAAATGTACAATGAATTTATGCACGTTTTTAACAGCCCTTTAGCAAAATCCTTTTAACCATTTGAACTTTGTATTCACCTGCTGCTGGGAATCGGTGTGGCTGCACTAAGCGGAGTAGTGAATACCCGGGTGGAGGAAATGGGTACGGGTTGGCCCACTTTAGGAGTGGTGGGACCGGAGACAGCATGGCCATTTTGGCTTTCCACAGGCTTTCTTGAACGATGGCGGCCTCTGTTGATGTGTCGTTCACAGTATTTTTGATCGGGGACAGCATCTCGAGAGCACCTCCATTTCTTCCCGTCCGTTCTACGACACCTTCCCGGTTCTGGATCGGTGTTACCGGAAAAACCTAGACGAAAAGTTCCCCATCCATCTTCATATATTTTAAAAAAAAAAAAAAAAAAAGAATTCAGATTCTATAAGATACTACTTTTTTTCTTATTATAACTGCTAATATAATATGGTGTATCGAAAAATTGAATATTAAACGTACAGGAACTGGGGGAATAAGAGGCCGAAAAAGAAGATCCTGGGAGAAGGAATGTATTAAGCGATTTTCGGAGTGGATTTAGCAAATTCGAAGGGACAGGTACATTAGCTACAAAGTGTTTGTAGATTAAAGCTTGATGTTCTAGTTCCATCCATTGAGAAGGAGTAAAAGGTCCTTTATATCTTGAAACAGGTATACTTGTTTGTATCCCTCCATAACCATAACCTGCCACAAAAATTCATTTCCAAATAATCAGTAATAGGAGTCATAACAAGATTAACTCACTCCCAAACAGCCCTTAAAGATAGTAGAATTTCTTATATAGTACAGTACAGGTTAAAATGATTAATGTAAAAAGGGTAATTATAAAGACTAGACAAGACTCAAAGAACAAAGGCTTGCTTCCAAATAGCACTTAATAAATATGCCAATGAAAAGACACATCACATGTTTCACTAGAAATTAGCCACATACATTCTAGTACTAATGCAATAGTCACTTGTACATTCTACAGTAAAATGTGTAAGTTGAAATAGACTTAGACATTTCATTTAAGTCAAAACGAGAAGGTAAAACACATACACCCTTTTACCATGGATACCATATGCTAGGGTTTTGGTGACAAGGAGAGAAAATAACCCAAAATGGTTACTACAAACATTTAGAGTTGAAAATAAATATATAGAAAAAGAACAACTTTTAAAGCGTGGAATACAAGTCTACATATCTTTCCAACTCAACCTAGGATCCCATTTCTCCAACATTTTGAGAGGTAGTTGATTTGATTCAATAAAAAAGATTAATACCCTTTTAAGATAGATTTATTTCCTGAAAACCCAACTAAAAAAAACACTAATCTGACCTAAAAAAATTAAAGATTTACTTATCTTTACACATATTTCCAAGATCACACACAAAACCAAAAAATGTCAAACTGAAAAAAATTAAAAATAAAGATATAATAAAGAATATACCTGTATTTCTACTGTAAGCAGGAGAGGGCTGATAGAAAGAAAATAGTGAAGTATGGTTTTCATCTTTAGTTGAATCAGTAGAAGAAGAAAAACTAAGCATATTATTGGCATCAGGAGCTGAAACTGAAAGCAAAGAATCAGATCTAATAGGCATTGTTGTTTTGTTAGGTTGGTCAAAATAATCAGTTTTTAAAGATTTAGAGGTTGGAAAAAAGTAGTGTTGTTGTTGATTTTGATCATCAGGTGGTTGTAGGTCTGGGTCAGATCTGTTATCTTGTTTGGTGAACTCAGACCCATTGGTTTTTTGTTCATGACTTAACATTGAAGTATTGTTGAAAACTGACATACCAAAATCCATGGTATTAAAGTGTTGTAAATACTAGTCTAGATGGAACAAATATTATATAATAATGGTGATAATATTAATAATAATAAGTTCATTTGAAGTTGGTGTTTTTCAGAGATTTTAAGGAAGGGGGAAACTATTAATTTGTATGGAGAAAGAGAAAAAGAAGAGAGATTTGAAGATGTGTAGAAGACAAAGTTTTGAAGTAAATTGACAAAACAAAAATGAGGTAAACAAACTCATCAAAAAGGAAGTTTGAAGTTTAAGAAACATAAGAAATTGCTAAAGAGAACTTATAGTTTGAGGGTTTTGCAACTTACGCTCCTTGTTCTTTTATTTCATATCTAGTAGAGTACTAGGCTGAAAAGCTTACTCGTTTTCTAATCGGTCGGGCAAATTAGTGAGTTACAAGAAAGTCGAAGACAAGTTGTTAAGGTCGGAGTTGAAAGGGGAAAAATCTTCACAAGCTGCAGACAAGCTTGGAGTGCCTTCAGTTGGTGTATCCTTATTCGTCTTCTTCTTTTTGATTGTTTGTTTAGTTTTGTCAATTTTGTTTGTCTTTATCTGTTATTGTAATTGTTTGTTAGTTTGTGGTGTACTTTGTTTAGATTTCGGTTTGGTTTCTTGTGCTTTCTTAGTTTTGTCGGGGTTGGTTCGGCTCGCTTTTTATAGATTTTTGGCTAAGTTGATCGTATTCGCGTTTTTCTAGTTGGTTTTGCCAGGAGTTTTTGTTTTCGCATTTGAAGTTGTACAACTGATATGTTTTTTATCTTTGATGAAAACTTTTAGTTATGTATATGTTATTGTTTTTATTGCCAAAAAAAAAAAGAAAAAAAAAAGATGTAACTTATAGGGTGGTGATATTTCCAAACTTATAAATGATAGATCTAATCTAATATGTTGCATTCTTCCAAAATATCCTCAAATATATCCTATCAAAAAGTTTATGTAAAACATGATTTAAGGGTATTTTATTTATATTGAGTGGATCTATCAAAAAGAGAGTTGGAGATATCAATTTCTTAGAGTACGTATTAGACATTAAACATTTGAGTTATCAAGTAAGATTTATTATGATTTATAGATTTATTATTTATGATATATGTAAGGATAGAAAATATATGTTTTTCCCCTTTAAATTTACGGTCATAGTTTATGTTGATATTTAAAAGAAAAATATCACTTTTTGTTCCCTATGAGTTGTCATTCAATTATAACACATATAACATACTATGTGTTATTATTATTATTATTTTACAGTAATGTTAATGATAAAGATAAATATTACGAGTAGTAAATACTGAGGAGTTAAGCAAACACAATGATTAATGAAAAGTATACATTCTTTAACCCTCATACTAATACACACACATTATGAATAGTACGCAACATTTTTTTTAACCTTCTCGAGTTTTTTACCTGCTTCAATATATTTCTTTTATTTCTGATAAATCTTGAATTCTTACTCACTTTAATTTATTTCATTTGCTTTCATTTTTTCCATTCTTTTTCCCAATTGAATTTAGCAAAGTTCCCTCGTCGTAAAGCGATCTCACCCCAAATCGTTTCCCTAAAAATACAATTTTATCTATCATGTGATATATACCTTGAGAGGATTTATATACGACTTTCAAATATATTAATAAATAATACAAACTTATTTATGTTAGTAATGAAAATTGGTAAAATAACACTTGAATAAGACTAATGAAAAACTAAAATTTTAATTACATTTTCAAAACTTAATAATTTGTAAACTTCGTAACTTTTTGTCAATCATATTGTTTAAAAAGTACTTCATTCATCTCATATTGAGAGTCTACTATTTGATTTTGAATTTCTCAAATTAATAGTTCACTTTTATAAATAAATAAAAATAATAGTGTAAGTTCATTTATGCTCTTAACTTTTACATATAAGACAGAAAAATATATAAAAAGTAAGGAGTAAAATTGTAAAATTAAAAAAATACGGTGTAGTGATTCAATTTCTTAAACTACGTGTTTTTTTGTCTGTGTGCTATTATATAGGCCGGATGGAGTATGTATTAATGATCTTTGTTCAATTCCACATGAAATCACTATCTGTATCTCTTATGGAATCCTACTATAAACCCAATTTCAAGAATAGCACGTCTTCCCTACTTCTTTAAATGTCATTTGAAGATAGAATTTTCACCCAAAGTCTTGATAGTATGCTCTTAGCCTTCCGGTTGGAAAACATTCGATAAAGGCTGGTAAATGAACTATTCCACAATGAGGATTGTAACTTTTAACAGTTTCTCATTTATCTTTTGACAATGCAACTTTGCTTATTTCCTTTTTTTATGATCCACACTACAACTAACTAATGTATAATGTTGATAGAATTATAAGTTTTGATGATGAATGTAACATTAACCTATAAAAGATTTCATTGACTAAAGTAATACACCGTAACATAAAATGATTGTGTATGTATCGTAAAGGAAAGTTAAGATATATAGTGTGTAGAGTATTATTTAGGATGCCATGGGCCTTTCCTAATATTACAAGGGCTTTCAGAAAATAATCTTAAATAAAGGGATCAGTTAAGTAATTTACGAAGGCTATATGAAAAAAGGAGCTTGTGTCATTTTGGTTTGTTAATAAAAATTTATGTCACAAACTTTTATAGAAATTGGTTTATTTGCTTGTCGGCCTCCTTAAAAACACCTTATCCATCTAGAAGGCATATTTCACATTTTTTTGGCGAACAAATTTTTTTTTTAATTTAATTGTATAATTTTCACTTAAATATAATAATGTAATAATTTAAATTTGAATTTAAATGAATTTTACAAATAGGCCTTCAAACTATCACTCCGTACAAGACAGTATAATACTTCGTATATATTCTTCCATTTTATTTGAAAATCCACCTTTTTTGTTTTTAATTTCTTATTAAATCCCTAAAGAAGTTGAAGAAAGCCTAATTGAAAACTTTTCAAACTGATAAAACCCTAGCTTTTCCAAAGGAAAGAGCATGTAGAAGACAACAACGAGGAGGAGAATTTCTAATCTGCAATTTTACAAGGTGAAATGGAATAGTTGTGGATGTAATTAGGGTTTGTAGGTGGATCAAATTGGGATGCGGTGAATGAGTGAAACGACGATGGGCATTATAAATAAAGGGTGTGAAATTGCCAATTTAGACTAACGTAATAGTAACCAAGGACATTTCTCTATTGATATATAGAGTAATTATTGGTTGTGTTTTTAGCCAATTTAGAGTATTCTCATCAGGGGCGAAACTAGCATATTACTCCCGGATCTCATGACACTACTAGTTGTAGAAATTTTTTCAGAAACGATATTTTAAAATTGTACATGATACCACTAAATATAATTGTAGAACCCCATTTTAAAATTTATAATTTAATAGATAGGCTACAAAAATTAGTACACTATTTTATAGGACGAGACACTAATAAATACATAGTAAATAAATATATAAATTAAACTCTTTTTATTTTATCATATTTTTTATTTTATTTCACAATACCAAATACCCAACGAGAACCTTCTTTTTGTTAAGACCTACCACATCCACCACACAACTTGTAGCTTACGGGAGTGTTTGGGTGAAACTAGCTGGAAATGGAGCTTATAGCTGGAGCTTATAGCTGGAGCTTATTTTTCAAGCTTGAAGTTGAAGTTTAATACTTTTTATAAGTATTTGATAAAGTAGTTGGAGCTGGAGCTTATAGCTGTAAATTGACTAAAAAGTGAGTATATATTTAATAATTATTCAAAGTGAAACGTTTCAGTTAGTCTTTTGTAGATTGAAATATATGATAATTTTGTAAAAACTTTGATTTCTAATAATATTACCTAACTTTTGTTATATGTTTGTGTCTTTGTCGCAAAAAAAAACTGACCTGACCAGAACACAATCAATTTTCGTTCAAATAAGTTATCGAATAAACTTTTTAGGGACCTTATGGAGCTCGAATCCTAGATTCGCCACTGATTCTCATCCTCATTAGTCGTTCCATCATCATTGCCTTCCGTCATGTATAACACTAATGGCATTGTCTAGCCATTGGTGTGCTATCTATCACTAGCCATCTAAAATGTCGTCATAATAGCATATCGAATGACGGACTTCATCCTTATATTGTTTGAATTTGTTGTACATTATGTTTTAACATTCATATTCATATTATGTTTATATAAGTTAATTTAGTGATTGGGGAAGGGTGTCATGAATATTATGTTTATATAAGTTAATTTAGTGATTGGGGAAGTGTTGACGTAAGTCGTACTATATACAGAGTATTGTTTATCAGGGCCGGCCCAATGGGTGTGCAAGATGTAGATATGCACAGGGCCCATTAATTTTGAGGGAATACTCAGGGCCGGCCGGGTGTGCAAGATGTAGATATGCACAGGGCCCATTAATTTTGAGGGCCCAATATATCTTTATATATGCGCAAAAACTACCTAGCCCAAGTCTTTTAGACATGCAAAGTGAAATCAACCTTAATGAGTTCTGGCCCAGTTATCTTTTTATTTCTTACAAACAAATGCTTATACATATATAGAGTATTTTGTTTACAAAATCCAACGATGTGGGATTAAGAAAAAAAATATTAGCTCACATGCAAGATATCTCGTGCCATGTTCCCACGTTTAATTTATGCTAGTGTTTTATTTTGTTATTAACTAATCAAAGGAAGTTAGAAATGAGTACATGTGTGTTTTGTGGGTTATTCCTTATTTCATGATGACCACATGCTTTTGTCCATGTTTATTTAGTATTCGACTAATAGTTTTAACAACAATTATTACTCCGTATCATATTTGGTTATGAAGCTTTGTTTCGTTTGTCGAAAATGAATATGTTATTTGTCTAATCAGTTATTAGAAAATTATGAATTATGATACGAATTGTCAATTAATACGTAATTGCATAATGTGTGAATGTGTGATCTTTAGGCTACTCCCTATCGTGACTAACACTATTCATCCTCTTAACTGCCACATCAGCGCCACATCAACACTTATATCCTATAACTAACACATAAAATCTTATAATTAAACACTCCCTATAATAATTGCCAATAACTAACAATGTACAAAAAATATAGCACAAAGTATAAACAATTTAAAGCATTGAGGGTCCCACATGCATATAACACTCTCGCCAAATCCATGGAGAATGCGGGTAACTAACGCGGATAACTAAATGGTGCCTATGGTTAGTTACGGGTAATGACGGGTAACTAGCGGGTAACTAGCAGATAACTAACTATAGAGAGTGGTCTTACTCCCTGTATTGATAATAAGTTGTCAATTGATAGAAATTGTTGATTATTTTTGTTTTTTAAGGTTATTGATTTGTATGATGTATTTATTATAATAAGATATAAGATATAAGATACACTCAAGTATTTGTTGTATGGTTATTGATTTAGTAAATAGAATTAGGGATGACTCCTAAACAATTATTCGGCTATTCGTTAGGGCCTTAGGTGCCTTTTTTCCTACCTCGTACAGGGCATTCAAATTCTCAGGACCGGTCCTGTTGTTTATAATTTTCTACAACCTTGTGAATGTGTCACAAAGCACGTAGGCACAAAGTCAATCTGAAACGTAGTAGTACTAATATAGGAGGATGACGTGTAAGAGTAACAAAAGGTATGTGTAATTTGGTGTGACATACGCCACCCCTCCCCTACGTATTCCACATGTAACTCAGATGTTGATGCATCAGCAATCTTTTCGCTCTATCTTTAAATTTAATTTCTTGCTAGGCCTAGCATTTGCTAGGTTTCCAATTAGTTAAACCCATTTGTCTTCAGTTTTAATGTGCGTGTCATCATATAAAATTTATTTATTTTCGTGTACACTATCGTATTGGGATAATAATGAGCGAGAAAAAAATAACGATATATGCATATCTACTTCGTGATAGACATGGTAAATTTTTAAAATTTTACTTGCGAGCGAATCCACATCTATGATCCGCGAATGATATCCCTACAATAAGAAGCATCTTAAAATGGAAATTATTTGATTCAACCCGTATTTCTAATCTTTTTTATTGGTTACAATAATGAAAAGCGTTAGCTATGTAAACGTAGTTTATATACTATCTTAACACCATAGAATATAAGTTAATAACTTAATAATAATTTTTTTTTTTTTTTTTTTTGAAAGGCAAAAAGATTTATATTGACATAAAAAAGGAAATACAAAGGCATATGAGAGAATGCCTTCAAAGAGATGAAACAAATAGAAACATCAGAAGGAAAGCATAAAATGATGGACTAAAATTTTACACATCGAATTTACTCTATCCTTGGGCATCGAACGAACTAGGGTTGATCAACCATTGTGTCCATATTAAAGAGCATTTTTTCGAGCGGTTGGACATCCATTCGAAAGCCTTGATTTGGATATCATTTAAAACCTTTGGTCCATTGCCTTTTTTCTTCCGAAAAACCGTGTTGTTTCTATTCCTCCATAACATGTATCCGGTGATCCACTCGATTGCCTGCCACATCTTAGAGGGTTGACTCGAGTTGGAAGAATTGGAGGTACCCGAGAACATATCATCAAAGTTTGAAGACGAGAAGGTACCCGAATTCCACCATCGAAAAACACGAGACCAAACATCTATCGCGAAAGAACACCGAAACAATATATGTTCTAAAGTCTCGATATTGTTGCTGCAGATTGGACAGAGCACCGAATCTAAATCTATACCACGTTTAGCTAATTCTTCAAGAACCGGTAGTCTGTTCTTTTTGGCACGCCAAACAAATATGCCAAGTTTTTGTGGAACAAGATTGTTACGCATGGTTTCTTTTGCGTTTAAAGCATTCGGCAAAATCTTGCTGTTGATAAGGGAAGAGAGGACTGAAGTGTAGAAGCACCCCTTCGCATTTAAGTTCCATTTCCATTCATCCTTTACATTATCAGCATACTTGAAACCATTGATCACCGATAGGAGTTCGTTCAGCTCGTTACCCGTTCTACCCGTAGGAAGCCTGATCCAATTCCACACAGCATTCCAGTCACTGCTACTATTAATTTGTACCAGCCGATCCATAATCCTTACTTCTTTATCGCATTCTAGCCGAAATAGCCTGGTAAAACGATCGCAAAAAGGTTGATTTCCCAACCATAAATCTGTCCAAAATCTTGTGCTATCACCTTGATTAACTACATTCACGAAAGAGTTGGAAAATTGAATATCAAGATCATCAATATGAAATCCAGCTGCTCGAATGCCATTCCATATAGAGCTCCTTCTAGCAAGTTGAGGACACTTGAAGGAGCACGGAATAGGGAGAAGGCATACAAGGGGAGACTACTTAGAACCGATTTGATTAGGGTAAGCCGACCACCAAACGACATCAATTTCATTTTCCAATCCGCTAACCTTGAATGGAACTTTTCTATGACTTTATCCCAATCGCGAATGTTTTTCATTTTTTGACCAATCGGAACACCGAGATAAGTGAAAGGGAAGGATCCTGCTCGACTACCCATATAGTTAGCCATTTCTTCTATTGCTACTTTTTGTACACCAATTCCATACAGACAACTTTTCGAAAAGTTAACCTTTAAACCCGAAAATATTTCAAAACACTTGAGAAGCTTGAAGAGGTTGCCGGCATTTCTTTTATTCCATTCACCAAAGAATATTGTATCATCGGCGTATTGTAGGTGCGAGACTACAATATTATCTAATCCAATTGCAAGTCCTTTAAAAAGACTTACCTCCCTAGCATGTTTCGTGAGCAAGTTAAGACCTTCAACCGCCATAATGAAAAGATAAGGTGATAAGGGATCTCCTTGGCGCACCCCTCGTTGAAGAGAAAATTCTTTGGTTGGTGACCCATTCACAAGAACTGAGATTGAAGCAGATTTAAGGCATGAGGAGATCCAAATTCTCCACTTTTCACCGAACCCTAAACATTCTAGAATATTAAATAAAAATTTCCAATTAATACTATCGAATGCTTTTTCAAAATCGGCTTTAAATATGAGACCTTTCTTCTTTTGATGTTTCAAATCTTCGACAATCTCATTAGCCACTAGTATACCGTCTAGAATGTTTCTTCCTTTTATAAAAGCACTTTGTTCGCTTCCAATGATTTTATGGATCAATTTTTGGAGACGATTAGCAAGTAATTTCGAGACGATTTTATAGTAGCTTCCAATAAGACTGATAGGACGGTAATCCCCTAGGTTCATAGGGTCTTTCTTCTTAGGTACCAATGTGAAAAAAGAGGCATTACAACCATTTGAGATTTGCCCGGTATCCCAGAACCAATCGATAGCTCTTTTCAAGTCATCTTTTATCAAACAGTAGAATTTCTTAAAGAAGCTCATGTTAAAACCATCAGGGCCCGGTGCTTTACCCTGGTCAAAGTCTCGAATGGTGTTCCAAATTTTTGATTCGAGAAATGGGGCTTCAAGAGCAGTAACATCTTCCGGAGTGATTCTACTGAATGGTAGTGACATGATGCTGCTGTAATCGGGAATGACAGAATGAGCATCTTCAAAGATCTTTCTAAAATAATCATAGACTTCATCTTTGATTTTTGTAGGATTTTCTTCCCATATACCATTGATATGAAGCCCTCTGATCTTCGAACTATTAATATTTCTTCGAATAGAAGAGTGGAAGAACGAAGTATTTTCATCCCCATCCATCGCCCATTTTATCCTAGCTTTTTGCTTTAGCATACCCGCCTTCTCTTTCTCTTTTTGGTTCCATTTAGCCCGCGCATTTAACCATTCAGATCGTTCAGCTTCAGTAAGGACTCCCAAGTCAGCTTTTGATTCGAAATCAGACACATTGGATTTCCAGTTTTCGATTTCTTCATCAATAGACCCGTACTTAAATTTGCTCCATACACGTAGTGCTTCTTTAACGTTCTTTAATTTATTTCTGAACACACAGTCGGGTCTTGAGCCTACTACCATCTTGTTCCAGGCCTCAACTATAACAGAATCAGCATCCTTGTTTTCGAGCCATAAGTCAAATAATTTGAACGGTTTAGGTCCATAGTCTACATTATTATCCCGTAAGACTAATGGACAGTGACCAGAGATTCTTCTATCCAAACTAATAACCGAAACTTCACCCCATGACTGTAGAAAATTATCCAAAACTAGGAACCGATCAAGTTTGCTAAATTTTTTCCCATCATCACTAATTCTTGTGAATCTCTTTCCAATCAACGGGATCTCGATAAGATGGTTTTTTCCGATAAAGTTGTTAAACAATTTTGCCCTTCTTTCAATGAATTCACAATTTTGGCGTTCATCATTAGATCTAACCTCATTAAAGTCACCACCGATAACCCATTCCGCATCAGAGTAATTCATAAGGTCTTCCAGACTATCCCAAAACAACTTCTTCTCTTTATCTTTATGCGGCCCATAGACATTAACGATAATTGATTGTTTGAATTTCCCTTTCCATGTTCCCTTGATAGCTAAGAAGTGTGTTTTCTCTACAGCTTCATTGACAGCGAAAACAGTGGGATCCCATATTAGTAGCATTCCCCCCGATTTTCCAACTTTCGGCTTCTGAACGTATTGAAAGTTTGAGGAGCCCCAGATTAGCTCTACCCATTTATCACTTACTTCATTGCACTTGGACTCTTGGATTGCAACAATATCAGGCTCCACCTCTAAACGCATTTTCCTAAACCACCCAATTTTACTATCTTTTCCATCATCATCCCCGAATATTAAAAGACATTATCTTCATCAGAAAACTATGCAGACGAGGAAAAGAAGAGAAGATTGGATCATTGGGATTTATCCTCCCAACGTAACCCCAGCCTTCTGCCATAATCGTTTAGACCTATACTAGGAGATGAGTCCAGGGAGTTAGCTTTTGAAACTTTACTTTTTTTGGTTGCCGATGAGGTGCCTGATGTTTTGCTTGATTTAGGTATCTGCCTAGCTAATCTTTTGAATTGTAAGATTCTTGAAGAAGCCTTCCAATTACCTATTGTACTCATTGCTTTTGCCCTTTTGGCTTTCTCTTTTTGGGAAGGGTTATGGTTGCCATCAACATTTAAATCTGCTTTGTTTCTTACAGCAGGTTGAGAGGGATGTTTTGGAATACTCGAAAAGCTGTGTAAAGGATTTGGGTTTGTGGTAGGATTTGGTTGAGAATGTTGTGTGTATTGCGATGGGGAGTTTTGAGCTCTGGATTCATTGTTTTTGAAGAGGTTTATCACACGGATCGGGCTAGAAAGGGGGTTAATGTTGGATTGGTTATTTTGCAATTCAACACTTGAATGGTGTTTCAGGTTGAAAGGGAGATCAGATTGCTTATTAATTGGATGGTTTTGGATTGAGCATTTGTGGGGGTACGTCACTGTATTAGTCGATAGTGGTAGGTGGGTGATGGGTGAATGGGTATTGTGGATGTTGGGTGAATGGGTATTGTGGATGTTGGGTGAATGGGTATTGTGGATGTTGGGTGAATTGGTATTGTGGATGTTGGGCAGGGAGTTTGTGTGGGTTGGGGTTTTGGATTGGGAGCCATTTTCTTGGGCTAGTGAATTGGGAGTTTTAGGTGGTTGGGCTGGGTGAAAATTGGGCTGAGACTTGGTCTGAATATTCTTAAGGGGTACAGGCGATAGGACTGAGTGAATATTGGGCTGAGACTTGGGCTGAATATTTGAATGGGTTTGGGCTTTCGGGTTATTAAGTGAATGGGTGATAATGCTAAAAACGAACATATATTTCATAGCATTATTCCTCAAGAAAGACAAGCTTTTAGTTGCAATTGTTCTATTTACAAGTGATATTCGTTTAAATAATAAAAGGTGAAGACAAAAGACAGATTCGACGAATTTTTGAAGACGCAAACGACCAAAAAGCTCAAAAGTACAAAAGACAATCAAAGAGGTTCCAATTATTGATAAGAAACGTCTCGAAATTACAAGAGTACAAGATTCAAAACGCAAAGTACAAAATATAAAATTGTACGCAAGGACGTTCGAAAATCCGGAACCGGGACCAGAGTCAACTCTCAACGCTCGACGCAACGGACTAAAAATTACAAGTTAACTATGTATATAAATATAATATAATATATAATTAATTATATATATATTATATTTATAAATAAATCGTCGGCAAGAAAGACTCCAAAAGCTGGTGAGCTGTAAAAGCAAACTCCGCGACTCGCGGAGTTTGAAGGCCAAAAGGGCCGCGAGTCGCGGAGCCCCAAACTTTGAAACTCCCTATAAAAGCAACCGAATTCTGAGCATTTTTAATCCACCAAATATATCCATCTCTCTATCTATATCGTATATATTTATATTTATATTTTAATTTTAATTTTAATTTTAATTTTAATCCTAATAATAAGGGTATGTTAGCGAATGTTGTAAGGGTGTAAGTCGAAACTCTGTCCGTGTAACGCTACGCTATTTTTAATCATTGTAAGTTATGTTCAACCTTTTTAATTTAATGTCTCGTAGCTAAGTTATTATTATGCTTATTTAATCCGAAGTAATCATGATGTTGGGCTAATTACTAAAATTGGGTAATTGGGCTTTGTACTATAATTGGAGTTTGGACAAAAGAACGACACTTGTGGAAATTAGACTATGGGCTATTAATGGGTTTTATATTAACTAAACAATACCTTGTTAATTTAATATACAAACTTATAATTCGACGTATTTATATATAACCACATACGCTTGACTGGGTACGGTGGGCGGGATATCTATAAATACCAATAATTATTCATTTTACCGGACACGGAACTGGATTAATAGTTAATAGACTTGTTGAAACAGGGGTGAATTACATTCAAGGGTAATTGGTGTAATTGTTAACAAAGTAGTAAAACCTTGGTTTACACGCAGTCGATAACCTGGTGTATTCATTAAACAAAGTATTAAAACCTTGTTACAATTCGAATCCCCAATTAGTTGGAATATTTGACTTCGGGTATAAGAATAATTTGACGAGGATACTCGCACTTTATATTTATGACTGATGGACTGTTATGGACAAAAAAAACCAGACGGATATATTAAATAATCCAGGACAAAGGACAATTAACCCATGGGCATAAAACTAAAATGAACACGTCAAACATCATGATTACGGAAGTTTAAATAAGCATAATTATTTTATTTCATATTTAATTTCCTTTATTTTATATTTAATTGCACTTCTAATTATCGCATTTTTATTGTTATTGTATTTAATTGTACTTTTAATTATCGTACTTTTTAATTATCGCAAGTTTATTTTATCGCACTTTTATTATTCGCAATTTCATTATTGTTATTTACTTTACGCTTTAATTTAAGTCTTTATTTATTTTTAATATTTTACATTTGGTTTTAACTGCGACTAAAGTTTTAAAATCGACAAACCGGTCATTAAACGGTAAAAACCCCCCTTTTTATAATAATAATATTACTTATATATATATTTCTATTTTTATAAAAGTAAACTAATATAGCGTTAAGCTTTGTTTAAAAAGATTCCCTGTGGAACGAACCGGACTTACTAAAAACTACACTACTGTACGATTAGGTACACTGCCTATAAGTGTTGTAGCAAGGTTTAAGTATATCCATTCTCTAAATAAATAAATATCTTGTGTAAAATTGTATCGCATTTAATAGTATTTCTTGCTAAAATTTAATAGTATTTTATACTACTCTGCTAAAACATCAAGTTATTTTTGGCGCCGCTGCCGGGGACTCTCTTAAACGCCGGAAGCGTAACGCTAATATAAAAGAAAAAAAAAGAGATTTTTAGTTTACTTTTATTAAAATTCGTTTTTATAAAAATACAGTTTAAATATTCGAAAATATAAAAAGAAAAACAAAAATTTATATATTTTTAAGAGTTTGTTAAAAGTTTTATAAGTTTCTTTATTTTTATTTTAGTTTATAAAAATATAAGTTTTATTTAAATATCTTTTATTTATATAAAAACAGAAAGAAAAAAAAAGAAAAAAAAAGAAAAACGCGTCGAATTTTTAACCTGTCAGTTGAATTCTGGAACCCCGCGACTCGCGGGGTTTGCTGCATCGATTACCGCAAGTCGCGGAGATCGTCTGACACAGCTGACCAGAACCCTAATCTGAAATGTCCCGTTCTTATTGATTAAAAACGTTCCATATTAATTGATTTCGTTGCGAGGTTTTGACCTCTATATGAGACGTTTTTCAAAGACTGCATTCATTTTTAAAACAAACCATAACCTTTATTTCATAAATAAAGGTTTAAAAAGCTTTACGTAGATTATCAAATAATGATAATCTAAAATATCCTGTTTACACACGACCATTACATAATGGTTTACAATACAAATATGTTACATCGAAATCAGTTTCTTGAATGCAGTTTTTACACAATATCATACAAACATGGACTCCAAATCTTGTCCTTATTTTAGTATGCAACAGCGGAAGCTCTTAATATTCACCTGAGAATAAACATGCTTTAAACGTCAACAAAAATGTTGGTGAGTTATAGGTTTAACCTATATATATCAAATCGTAACAATAGACCACAAGATTTCATATTTCAATACACATCCCATACATAGAGAAAAAAAAATCATTCATATGGTGAACACCTGGTAACCGACAATAACAAGATGCATATATAAGAATATCCCCATCATTCCGGGACACCCTTCGGATATGATATAAATTTCGAAGTACTAAAGCATCCGGTACTTTGGATGGGGTTTGTTAGGCCCAATAGATCTATCTTTAGGATTCGCGTCAATTAGGGTGTCTGTTCCCTAATTCTTAGATTACCAGACTTAATAAAAAGGGGCATATTCGATTTCGATAATTCAACCATAGAATGTAGTTTCACGTACTTGTGTCTATTTTGTAAATCATTTATAAAACCTGCATGTATTCTCATCCCAAAAATATTAGATTTTAAAAGTGGGACTATAACTCACTTTCACAGATTTTTACTTCGTCGGGAAGTAAGACTTGGCCACTGTTGATTCACGAACCTATAACAATATATACATATATATTAAAGTATGTTCAAAATATATTTACAACACTTTTAATATATTTTGATGTTTTAAGTTTATTAAGTCAGCTGTCCTCGTTAGTAACCTATAACTAGTTGTCCACAGTTAGATGTACAGAAATAAATCGATAAATATTATC
The DNA here is from genome assembly GCF_046630445.1 of Rutidosis leptorrhynchoides. Taxonomy (NCBI): domain Eukaryota; kingdom Viridiplantae; phylum Streptophyta; class Magnoliopsida; order Asterales; family Asteraceae; genus Rutidosis; species Rutidosis leptorrhynchoides. Next base: position 547,093,343 of record NC_092334.1, read on the forward strand.
TTGAATCAATCCACGACCCAGTGTATACGTATCTCAGTATTGATCACAACTCAAACTATATATATTTTGGAATCAACCTCAACCCTGTATAGCTAACTCCAACATTCACATATAGAGTGTCTATGGTTGTTCCGAAATATATATAGATGTGTCAACATGATAGGTCAAAACATTGTATACGTGTCTATGGTATCTCAAGATTACATAATATAAAATACAAGTTGATTAAGTTATGGTTGGAATAGATTTGTTACCAATTTTCACGTAGCTAAAATGAGAAAAATTATCCAATCTTGTTTTACCCATAACTTCTTCATTTTAAATCCGTTTTGAGTGAATCAAATTGCTATGGTTTCATATTGAACTCTATTTTATGAATCTAAACAGAAAAAGTATAGGTTTATAGTCGGAAAAATAAGTTACAAGTCGTTTTTGTAAAGGTAGTCATTTCAGTTGAAAGAACGACGTCTAGATGACCATTTTAGAAAACATACTTCCACTTTGAGTTTAACCATAATTTTTGGATATAGTTTCATGTTCATAATAAAAATCATTTTCTCAGAATAACAACTTTTAAATCAAAGTTTATCATAGTTTTTAATTAACTAACCCAAAACAGCCCGCGGTGTTACTACGACGGCGTAAATCCGGTTTTACGGTGTTTTTCGTGTCTCCAGGTTTTAAATCATTAAGTTAGCATATCATATAGATATAGAACATGTGTTTAGTTGATTTTAAAAGTCAAGTTAGAAGGATTAACTTTTGTTTGCGAACAAGTTTAGAATTAACTAAACTATGTTCTAGTGATTACAAGTTTAAACCTTCGAATAAGATAGCTTTATATGTATGAATCGAATGATGTTATGAACATCATTACTACCTTAATTTCCTTGGATAAACCTACTGAAAAAGAGAAAAATGGATCTAGCTTCAATGGATCCTTGGATGGCTCGAAGTTCTTGAAGCAGAATCATGACACGAAAACAAGTTCAAGTAAGATCATCACTTGAAATAAGATTGTTATAGTTATAGAAATTGAACCAAAGTTTGAATATGATTATTACCTTGTATTAGAATGATAACCTACTGTAAGAAACAAAGATTTCTTGAGGTTGGATGATCACCTTACAAGATTGGAAGTGAGCTAGCAAACTTGAAAGTATTCTTGATTTTATGAAACTAGAACTTTTGGAATTTATGAAGAACACTTAGAACTTGAAGATAGAACTTGAGAGAGATCAATTAGATGAAGAAAATTGAAGAATGAAAGTGTTTGTAGGTGTTTTTGGTCGTTGGTGTATGGATTAGATATAAAGGATATGTAATTTTGTTTTCATGTAAATAAGTCATGAATGATTACTCATATTTTTGTAATTTTATGAGATATTTCATGCTAGTTGCCAAATGATGGTTCCCACATGTGTTAGGTGACTCACATGGGCTGCTAAGAGCTGATCATTGGAGTGTATATACCAATAGTACATACATCTAAAAGCTGTGTATTGTACGAGTACGAATACGGGTGCATACGAGTAGAATTGTTGATGAAACTGAATGAGGATGTAATTGTAAGCATTTTTGTTAAGTAGAAGTATTTTGATAAGTGTATTGAAGTCTTTCAAAAGTGTATAAATACATATTAAAACACTACATGTATATACATTTTAACTGAGTCGTTAAGTCATCGTTAGTCGTTACATGTAAGTGTTGTTTTGAAACCTTTAGGTTAACGATCTTGTTAAATGTTGTTAACCCAATGTTTATAATATCAAATGAGATTTTAAATTATTATATTATCATGATATTATCATGTATGAATATCTCTTAATATGATATATATACATTAAATGTCTTTACAACGATAATCGTTACATATATGTCTCGTTTAAAAATCATTAAGTTAGTAGTCTTGTTTTTACATATGTAGTTCATTGTTAATATACTTTATGATATGTTTTCTTATCATAGTATCATGTTAACTATATATATATATATCCATATATATGTCATCATATACTTTTTACAAGTTTTAACGTTCGTGAATCACCGATCAACTTGGGTGGTCAATTGTCTATATGAAACATATTTCAATTAATCAAGTCTTAACAAGTTTGATTGCTTAACATGTTGGAAACATTTAATCATGTAAATATCAATCTCAATTAATATATATAAACATGGAAAAGTTCGGGTCACTACATAATCAGGCATTAATTACGGAGTATTATTAATTATTATTAATTAATTTGTATTAGGGTTAAATATTTAATTAATTTAGTATTTAATTTAAGTTTTAATTAATTTGTATATTTAGTTAAATTAGTTTAATTAAATTGTAAAATTAATAGTTTTAATAACTAAATAATATAAAAATAATATTTTTATAAAAATTGTAATTTTTACAACTTTTTGTATATTTTTATATTTTGTCCCTTTTTAATCGTTTTAGCGTAATATTTGTATTTTTCGCTCATATTTAGTTTGAAAACTTAGTTTTTGCCATAGTTATTTTTACTTCTAGATTTTTAGGCTTTGCCGTAGAATTCCTTAAGTGCTTTTTCTTTAGACTAAGATTTAGGTACTTTAGAATTTTGCGACGCCTTTTTAAGTTTTAGTGTTTTTTTTTTTTTTTTTTTTTTTTTTTTTTTTTAAGTTATTTCCATTTGGGATTTAGTTTTTCCTGTAAGCTTTAATATTTTTAGACGACTTTTTCCTATGTATCAATTATCATTCCAATTAGTAATCTCAATTTGCGATTATAATTTTAAGTTAGTTGTAGTAATAAGGTTAGGTTAGTCAATTGTTTTTAAGTTTTATAAGTTTCTTTTATTTTTCCGTCACCTTTTATTTTTCAACCATTTTTCTTTTTCGACCTTTTTCCGACGAACTCTTTTTCTTTCTTATTTCTCGCTATTCTAGTTTTAGGACATAGATTTTTATTCTACTTCTTATCTAAATTTCTTAAAATTACGAAAATTTATTTTAAGTGGTTAAATTGATAGACATCAAAATTTTCTGGTTCGTAGTAATAGTTGGATTTGTACGTGGACCGGGTTATTGGAGCCAAACAGTCCTCAATTATATTGAGACCAAACGAATCCTGCCCCTCTGCTGCATCTTTTGGCTATTCGAAACGTGGGCAAAATCAGAAAAGTCTATTGATTGGATAACTTATTATAATTTTTCTTTCCTTTTAAAAACTAATAGGATATTCAGTGAATGCACCGAGCAAGACGTTCACCACCTTTTGTACGTTCACCACCTGTAACTAGATCAAGACATTTAGCAAATATTACTGCCGTTGATTTTTCTTTAGAATCGTCATCCAGTCGACCAAGTACTTCAGTTCAAATTTCCGATAATCCATTTTTTGAACCCGACCTCACAATTGAGAATCCGGAGAATATTCAGGAACGATTCGTAGATCCTGAACCACTAAACTTTCCTCCAGAACCACCAATCATTCAAACAGAGATTGTTGAGGAACGAACCATTAAATCAGAATCCTCTAGTGATTCCGATTCAACAAATTCAATTATGGAGAATCTGGAACCTGTAAGTATGGAAGACCGAATGAGAGCTAAACGCACTGGCCAAGGTCACGCAATTACTCATCCAGACATTAATGCGCCAGATTATGAAAACAAAGGACAAATTCTACACATGGTAACTAATCAATGCCAATTTAGTGGTGCGCCGAAGGAAGATCCAAATGAACATTTACGTAGAACTAGAAACGAATAATCTCTTCTATATTAAAGATTACATAATCGTCGCAGGATATTTCTCCAATGAAGTTATGAATTAATACTTCATCGTTTATGGTTATTAGTATTCTTCGGTGCCTACGGTGCGTATGAGGTTGATACTCGTGGGACAGATTGTGAGGTTAAGGTTTACGGTGCGGATGTTGTTGTTGGTGGTACTGGTACTGTTGTTGGTTGTGCTGCTGGTTCTGGTGGTGCTACCGGTGCTGCCTGTGATGCCTGCAAATTGTGCATCATATTCTCCAAAGCCACAACTCGAGCGCGAAGCTCGTTAACTTCTTCTATTATTCCGGGATGATTGGCGGTTGGTACGAGAGGATGAATAAAGTTTAAAATTCTAGTTATCATATAATCGTTGCGAAATATCCTGGAAATTAGGGTAAAGATAGTGTTTCGAACGGGTTCGCCGGTAAGTGCCTCAGGTTCCTCACCAAGAGGAGAATTCGGTTGGTGGAAAGGATCGCCTTCCTCTTGTCTCCATTGATTAAGTTGATTACGAACCCATCCCCAATTCATCCAGAATTGGTGATGACTGATTGGTTGATTCATTCTGGTTACACTGCTTTCGGAACTCAGGTGGAAATTCATATCGGAATCCGAAGAACTCGAATTACTTGTAGAATTCATCTTACACGGTTAGATAAATAATTTTCGATGTGAAATGATTTTCGGATATCGGATGATATTTTAATTACATAGAATACCTTTATATAGTACAAAGGATCCGTAAATTATGGAAAAACTTTCGGAAACTGTCAAGTAAAGGTAACAGTAACAGATACGCTAAGATATTCATTTTGTCTATACACTAGTCATGCAATCCATGCAATAAGGTGTGTCTAGACTACAAATGATAAGCAGGTAATTTTCCACACAAGGAATGATAAGCCGGTAATTTCTAACAAAAAAATTATAAGCAACAACTTTTATCATGCAGACATGGTCGAAGTCCAGACTCACTAATGTATCCTAACAATAACCGGTTAGACACACTAATGCAAATTCTGGTTCGCTAAGACCAACGCTCTGATACCAACTGTGACGATCGCTCCAAATCCATATGGACGAACACGTCATTCATTGATTTCATTGCGAGGTATTTGACCTCTATGTGATACATTTTGTAACATTGTATTCGTTTGAAAAGGTATTTCATAAATGAATATATAAATTCCAGGTTTTTAACATCTGATGATTCCTACGTATAGACAATCACCATTTAAATGGTTTACAATAATACATATGTTGACAATACAGTCAAAATAAGATACATGGTAATGGTTTGGTGAATGCAAGTTTCTTGTATATAGCATGTATGACTCCAAGCACATATCTTGTATCACGTATAAGCAAACAGCGGAAGACTTCTAGAAACCTGAGAATAAACATGCTTCAAGTGTCAACACAAAAGTTGGTGAGTTCATAGTTTTAATATTACACATAATCCGTATATCAATGTGGATTACAAAAGTTCAGTTGTTTTATTCAAAACGTTTATCAATAGGTTTTACATAAAAGGTGGATCACAAGATTTCAGTTGTTTCATTCGAAACGTTTATCAATCGGTTCTACAAAATTGAGCACCCTGGTAACTAAACTTTAATGTTTATATAATTTGTACCCTTTGTATAATCATCTTAATAATATACGCAAACCAACGTGTACGCTTCTCAAATAGCATACGTCCGTTAAAAGGCTAGCGCTCTAGCTCGGACGGGGATATCAAGCCCTATGGATCCATATAATACTACTCGCGCCCACCAGTTCTTATAACCGGTAGTTACTAGTTACCAAAGCTAAGGGATTTTCGGTTCAAACTCGGTGTAGAATTTAGTATGTACTTGTATCCATTGCGTTTAAAATAAAGTGCATGTATTCTCAGCCCAAAAATATAGATTGCAAAAGCAATTAAAAAGGAAGCATATGAAACTCATACATATAAATATTGTATATCGGTTAATAAAACATTCGCATGTATTCTCAGCCCAAAAATGTAGAGAGTAAAAGGGATCTCATGAAACTCACAGTTAAATATTGATATACAATATTGTAGGAAAGCACGTAGACGCATCGGAGATGATAAACACGAGGTTTGATTCACAAAAAAATACCCCCGAACATTACCCATAACCTCCTTGGAAATAACCCATAATTTCCTTAGCTCTAGCTTGCTCGAAAACTCATTTTGAAAATTACTTGGACAGCACTCCGTCGTAATATTTTTTGTACATTATTATTTTTGTATCGCAAAAATAATAACACTAATAATAATAAAAAATAATAAGATTAATAATAATCTTATTAATAATAATAATAATAATAATAATAATAATAATAATAATAATAATAATAAATAATAAATAATATTACGGAGTATATATATATTTGTGTATGTGTGTGATTTAAATCGAGCGAAAACACTGAAATTTATAGATGTGGCCTGAAATCTGGAGTCATGCGACTCGCATGGAAATGGCCTTCTGGCCATGCGACTCGCATGAGGACCAGGGACAGCTCACATATGCTTTGTAATTTAGCTCGTCGACATAATTAAATATTAATATAATATATATAATTTAAATAATTAATTATATATTATATTAAATTCACGTGCATAGTTGACTTGTAATTTTTGTTCCGATAAGTCGTACGTCATCACTCGACTTATGTCCCGGTTCTGGTTTTTCGAATGTCCTTTCGTACGCTGAGAAAACTTGCATTTTACGTTTCGTGACACGTACCTTTGTCAAGATATAGCCTTAAGTTATCCATAAACTATACCACTCATAGTATATCTTAAACTTTCGAGTATTTTAGTCATTTACTTCTATAAATCATCGTCTCGTTATTTGTTAAAAATACATTTTAAAATAGTGTTTTACTGTAGCAAAGTCACAAAGATTAAGTTTAAATTTAGTCGAAATTTCTGGGTCATCACAAATAATAATTACAATCAGCAAAGACCAAATTTTCAAAACAAACCACCACAACAAACCGATGATAAAAAGCCGAATTTAGAAGATATGATGACGAAGCTAGTTGAAACTCAAACGCAGTTTTTCACATCTCAGAAACAAACTAATGAACAAAATGCTCAAGCATTTAGAAATCAACAAGCTTCTATTCAAAATCTGGAACAAGAAGTAAGTAACCTAGCAAGGTTAATAGGTGAAAGAAAACCGGAAAGTCTACCTAGTGATACAAATGCTAACCCCCGGAATGAAACAGCTAAAGCCATTACCACAAGAAGTGGTACAACACTTAAACCACCTGAAATACCTGTAACTTCTGATGAAGCTATTCCTACTCCACAAGAACCACAACCTGATCAAGATAAGGAAAAAGAACCGGTAGTTGAAAAGGTTAATGAAGATAACACAGTTAAGGCTAAACCTTATGTTAAACCATACCAACCACCACTTCCTTATCCGAGTAAAATGAAGAAAGAGAAACTTGAAGCCGAGCAATCCAAATTCTTGGATATGTTTAAACAGATAAATGTAAATCTTCCTTTCATTGATGTGATTTCAGGAATGCCTAGATATGCTAAATTCTTGAAAGATCTAATCTCAAATAGAAAGAAAATGGAAGAACTCTCGGCTGTTACTATGAATGCTAATTGTTCAGCAGTGCTGTTGAATAAGATACCAGAAAAATTATCTGATCCAGGAAGTTTCACAATTCCATGTTTTCTGGGTAGTCTTAGTTCAATAGAAGCATTGGCAGACTTAGGTGCTAGTATAAATCTAATGCCATATTCACTATACGCTAAACTAGACCTTGGAGAATTGAAACCAACCAGAATAAGCATACAACTAGCCGATAGATCAATAAAATATCCTAGAGGGATAATGGAGAACATGCTAGTTAAAGTTGGTACTTTAGTATTTTCAGTAGATTTTGTTGTTTTGGACATGGAAGAAGATTCTCAAGTTCCTCTCATATTAGGAAGACCATTCTTAAACACGGCTAAAGCAATGATAGACGTGTTCGGTAAGAAATTGACCCTAAGTATAGAGGACGAGAGTGTTACCTTTTCAGTTGATAGAGCAATGCAACAACCGCAATCTGCAGATGATACATGTTATTATATTCAAACTATAGATGCACATGCAGAATTATTAGAAGAATTTCCAGAATTACAAGGAACAGGAGAATGTTCTTTAGGAGAAGGTAATGAACCAATTGATGAAGTTGAAATGTTAGCTACACTTATAGCTAATGGATATGAACCAACAACAGAAGAAATCCAAATGCTAAAAGAAGAAGACAGATATCGATATAAATCATCGATAGAAGAACCTCCGAAATTAGAGTTAAAGCCACTTACAAACCATTTGGAATACGCTTATTTACATGGTGAATCTGAATTACCTGTAATAATATCGTCTTCTCTTACTGAAAATGAGAAATCACAACTCATTTCTGTGTTAAAAGCTCATAAACCAGCCATTGCATGGAAGATTCATGATATTAAAGGAATAAGTCCTTCGTATTGCACACATAAAATCCTTATGGAAGAAGGTCATAAAACGTATGTGCAACGCCAACGAAGACTAAATACTAATATGCAAGATGTAGTTAAGAAAGAGATTATTAAACTGCTAGATGCAGGTCTAATTTATCCAATCTCTGATAGTCCATGGGTAAGCCCAGTTCAATGCGTGCCTAAGAAGGGTGGCATGACTGTCATTACAAATGAGAAAAATGAGCTTATTTCTACTAGGACTGTAACAGGATGGCGTGTATGTATTGATTATAGAAAATTAAATGACACCACCAGAAAAGATCACTTTCCCTTACCTTTCATAGATCAAATGTTGGAAAGATTAGCCGGAAACAGTTACTATTGTTTTCTAGATGGATTTTCCGGATATTTTCAAATTCCAATAGCACCCGAAGATCAAGAGAAAACCACATTCACGTGCCCTTATGGTACTTTTGCTTACAAACGCATGCCATTTGGACTTTGCAACGCCCCTGCAACCTTTCAAAGGTGTATGATGGCGATTTTTCACGACATGATAGAAGAATGCATGGAAGTTTTCATGGATGATTTTTCAGTCTTCGGTGATACATTTGAATCATGTCTAGTTAATCTGGAACGAATGCTTATTAGATGCGAACGATCAAATCTAGTACTTAATTGGGAAAAATGTCATTTCATGGTTAAAGAAGGCATCGTTCTTGGACATAAAATTTCAAAAGAAGGAATTGAAGTGGATAGAGCTAAAGTAGATGTAATTGCTAAACTTCCACATCCCACCAATGTTAGAGGAGTTAGGAGTTTTCTAGGGCATGCCGGTTTTTACCGACGTTTCATAAAAGATTTTTCTAAAATTGCCACTCCTATGAATAAACTCCTAGAAAAGGACGCTCCATTCATCTTTTCAGATGAGTGTATCAAATCTTTTAATATTCTTAAAGAAAAACTCACTAATGCGCCGATCATGATAACACCAAATTGGAATCTACCATTTGTATTAATGTGCGATGCAAGTGATTTTGCAATGGGAGCCGTTTTAGGACAAAGGATTGAAAAACGATTTCAACCTATATATTATGCTAGTAAGACGTTACAAGGAGCACAAACGAACTATATAACTACTGAAAAAGAACTCCTTGCTATTGTCTTTGCTTTTGACAAATTTCGATCATATCTCGTTCTAGCAAAAACAGTGGTCTATACCGACCATTCTGCTCTTAGATACCTATTTTCGAAACAAGATGCTAAACCAAGATTAATCCGTTGGATATTACTCTTACAAGAGTTTGATATTGAAATCCGAGATAAAAGAGGAGCAGAAAATCTCGCCGCTGATCATCTTTCTCGTCTTGAAAATCCTGAGTTAGAAGTTCTAAATGAATCGGCCATACAAGACAACTTTTCTGATGAATATCTATTGAAGATAGATTATAAAGAAATTCCATGGTTTGCAGACTATGCAAACTACTTAGTTTGTGGATTCCTTGAAAAAGGATTATCGTACCAAAGACGAAAGAAATTCTTCAGTGATATAAAACACTATTTTTGGGAAGATCCACATCTGTTTAAAAGTTGTCCCGATGAAATAATACGCCGATGTGTATTTGGAGATGAAGCTAGTAAAATTTTAAACCATTGTCACACACAACCAACAGGAGGGCATTATGGGCCTCAACTAACAGCAAGAAAAGTTTATGATGCTGGATTCTATTCGCCTACAATTTACAAAGACTCACACCTTCTTTGCAAATCCTGTGATGCTTGTCAAAGGGGCGGAAAAATAAGTCAACGTGATGAAATGCCACAAAATGTCATTCAAGTATGTGAAGTATTTGACATTTGGGGTATTGACTTTATGGGTCCATTTCCAAAATCTCATAATAATCTATATATACTCATAGCCATTGATTATGTATCTAAATGGGCGGAAGCACAAGCTCTCCCAACTAACGATGCACGAGTTGTAGTCAACTTTTTAAAACGTCTTTTTGCAAGGTTTGGAACACCGAAAGCTTTAATAAGTGATCGGGGTACTCATTTCTGTAATAATCAACTTGAGAAAGTTCTTAAAAGATATGGAGTAACTCATAAAATCTCCATCGCATATCATCCACAAACAAGTGGACAAGTTGAAAATACCAACCGAGCTTTAAAACGTATTCTAGAGAAAACCGTAGGATCAAATCCGAAGGAATGGTCCATTAAATTGGAGGATGCACTCTGGGCTTTTAGAACAGCCTACAAAACTCCAATTGGAACCACACCTTTTAGACTTGTTTATGGAAAAGCATGTCATCTTCCAGTAGAAATTGAACACAAAGCATTTTGGGCTTTGAAGACATGTAATCTTGATTTACATGAAGCCGGACGTCTACGATTAAGTCAACTAAACGAATTAGAAGAATTAAGACATGAAGCATACGAAAATTCGTTAATCTATAAAGAAAGAACGAAGAAATGGCATGATAAAAGAATCAGAAGTTCAAAAGAATTTAAAGAAGGAGACAGAGTTCTTCTTTTCAATTCACGATTCAAGCTATTTCCTGGAAAGTTGAAATCAAGATGGTCTGGACCATTCATAGTCAAAAGAGTTTTCCCATACGGAACTATAGAATTGATAAATTCAAATGGGATTGAATTTAAAGTTAATGGTCACAGAGTTAAACATTACATACATAGTCCGATGGAAGTCGACAACGAAGTTAATCACAATTTTGACACCACAGCTAACTAAGTGTGGGGAGAATCAAGTCTTTAAAGGATAATATGTATTTCTGTTAGAGTTAGATTGTCTGTTTTCGTGTAGTTCTCGAAAATGGAACCCGAATGGTCTTTCCCTAGCAGACCCTAAAGAACTAGTCTTCTCCCCCCATTCTGAATTTTTATTTTTTTAGGAAATGAAGACTGCCTGTGAACTAAACCATGGTCTAATGCTACACGCTTTGATCACTAAACGTAATAATGACATACTACCAAGTGAAATAGTATCAGTAATCAGAGAAAGAATGGACGGAGTTAGAAAAGAATCCAGATGCGAAGATAATAAGTTACAATTTGGTAAAGGAAAATCAAAATCCGCAACGAAAAGAAGAGCACGAAACCTAGAAAGATGTCACAAATGCGGAAAATGGTCACATGGAGGTAAATGTTCAAATAATCAAACCTATTCAAACACCGAATTTGTTACTTTATGCAGAGACGGACCGTTCATATGTTTAGAAGAAAAGACACTAAATGCTCGAGGTTATGCCTATGTAGCTATGGAAAACCAATTAAACCGACTATCTTATGAATGGAATAGATCATATAACTAAGAATACTATCTCACAGGTAAGTCTGTACAGTCTCAATTTTTATTTTATTTTTTTTATTTTTATTTTTAACCTTTTGATAATAAAAGCTAATTTGTTCGCTATAAAGTATTAAATTGGTATTGAATAAAATTAGGTTTGGCGACCGAAATTATTGATATCATTCAAAAAAATTTATTACATCACTGCGAAATTTAACGTTTATTCTTAAGGTATAAATATCTTTAATCAATCAACCCAAAATATTTCAAAAATTCGTCATGAGTTAAATTAGGTCTTGGAGCCGAAATTACTTTACCGAAAAGAGGGGCGCATATTTTTGATAATATTTGATTGATTAAAGTGGGATAAAAAGCCAAAAAGATTTTTAATTTTATTTTTACCATGTTTTTAAAATTAATATAAGTTTGGTGTGAATTTATAATATGAATTTTTAAATTAAGTTTGGTGTGAATTTTTAATTTTTAAATATGAATTTTTAATTTTATGCATTTCAAATTTTAAGTTTGGTGTGAATTTTTAATATTAATTTTGAATTTTATATTTAAATTGTGTGAATTTAAAAACAAAAAAAATTTACTTTATCTCATTAAGTTAAAAATATGATTTTTAAAATTCGTCGTAAGTTGAAGACTAGGTCTTTGAACCGAAATTACTTTACCCAAGGGAGGGACGAGAACTTTTATTATCATTATTTTTTAAACTTATTGAATTAAAGTATGCCAAAAACATTAAAAAAACCCAAAAAAATCTTAGCTTTTAAAATAAAAGCTACAAAAAGACAAATTTTAAATTTTGTCGAAGGACGGACTAGGACATCGATCCGAAACGACCTCGTCCTAAATAACAAGGGAAACAAAATTTTAAAATTAATTACTCAATTGTTTTAATTAGTATAAGATATATAAAAAAAAAAAACCAAACTCCGCGACTCGCGGAGTTTGAAGGGTCCAAATACCACGAGTCGCGGAGGGACCAAATTACAGAAAAAAGATATAGCTGAACGAACAGCTCAAACCACACACCACAGAAAAAAATATACTGCGAAAATAAGCTCGAAAAAACCCGAAAATACACCCCCAAAATCACAATTTTTAACCGTTAATCATCAAATCTTTTACTAAAATCATGTTGAGAAGGATGCTATCAAGGAATTACTCAAGAAAAATGGTAAATTTCTACACCTAAACACCATTTAATCCGAAAATTAGTGTTCTTGAGCAATTTTTTCCCCAATTTGATTTTGATGCATTTTAGTGTAATTAGGCTTAAATTGTTTATGTATTATGCTTGTATAACCTAGATTGATGCTATTTAACATGATTAGAAGCCTTAAACTTCAAATTTTGAGTAATCTAGGGTTTGTGTTCTTGAGCAAATTTGGGGCTTTTTGATATAAACAGGTTATGGCCGATTTTTGTCATGAATTGTTGCTAAATTAAGTAGTGTAACATGTTTAGGTAGTTAAATGATCCAAACTTTGAGCCTAAACATGATTTTGAGAATTAAAGTGGACTTTTTCAAGTCTAAAAATTCATGAACTTGATTTTTGAGAGATAATGCCATTTGAAAGTTGTTTAATTGCTAGTAATGATTATTTTGACATGTTATTTGAGTTGAATGCTTATGAACTTGGTGAACATTTTCGTATATGCTTATTTGAAAAAGTGTAGATTTGATGAAAATATGAAAATGAGCTTAAGTTTGATATAAATTGATCATGTCATTGTAATTATTTTGATTGATGATTTTGCTGACACTAATGCATATTTGGATGCACAAAAATTGTGTTTGATGTGTTTTGCAGACTGAAAGGGGTGAATCTTCATCCCAAGCTCGCAATGCTCCTGCTGAAAATGCGGAACAACAGGAGGTGGATAACTACTACAAGCAGGATATACCTCATCTAGTCATGACCTTTTCTGATATGCACTTGAAAGATTTGCATCCGAACCTGAGATTTGACAGACTTTGGATAGATTATCCAAAGTATCAAAGGGGGTTGCATACGCTTCATTCTAAAGTTGTTGAGGTACCTATGGTCATAGAATGGGGACCCTTAGAAGCTGTAGAATTGGCCGGGCCAATTAGGGAATTACTTGTACAGAGGTATGGTAATTCTACTTTTAATGACTGGGTACGTTTATTCACCATGCGTAGACCTGTATATAAAGTATGGTGTGAAGAATTGTTATGTAGTATAGAATTAAATAACCGATCGTTCTTTTATTAGATTTTTGTTAGGAGGTTCGATGCGCCACATGTCTTTGCTAGACATGGCTCAGGCTTTACGTATATATACGCCTGAGGAGTTAGCATCTGCCGATTGTAGAGGGTTGATACTAAATGGTAGAAAGATAGATGAAAATTTTGATACACACGGTGTATGGAGTCAAATGACAAGCCATCACCGATTCAAAGGGGGAAATTACTCTTATTTGGATATAGATAGAGCTGAATTAAGAGTGATTCATAGGTTTTTAGCTAATTCGATTACACAAAGAGGTAAGAACAAGGAAAACGTAAATGAGCAGGATTTGTTTTACCATATGTGTATTCGAGACCCACAAAGCGCTGTAAGTATACCGTATTATGTGGGTTATTATTTATCAGCTATGGTTAGGGGGATGAGACCGCATAGCATAATAGGAGGTGGTATTTTTATTACTTTGATTGCTGAATATCTCGGTGTGGATATAAGTCGGGGGGATTATTAGTCGAAGAACCAGAACCCCGCGATACTATAGGTTTAAATATATACCATGGTGCGAAAGTTTTGAAGAGGCGAAATAACGCCGCAGTACAATACTATGGTAGACATCCACAGGTTGAGAGAAACCAACAGCAAGGTAATGTAGGAGGGGGAAATGAGATGCAAGAAATGCAAAGGTTTATAGCTGCACATGAGTACGAAAATGCTAGACAGAGAGCATTTGAAGATTGGCAAGTTCATCAAAACCAAATCATAGCTCATTGCCAACATATAGGTAGAAACTATATTCCTACACCAAAACCCATCTTCCCTCCCTGGTCTATAGAGATGCAACCACCGTATCCTACGTATAACCCTGCCGAAGCATTTTATAGCACCTATGGTTATGCTTGGAACCCCTATTGGTACCAGTATCATCCCTAGTCTACTTAGTTTTATTTATTTTGTAATTTGTAATGTAGATATGTTTAATACTTATGTTAATATTGTAATAGTTTTTATAATTTTCTAACTTTTATTCTTAGATTTTAATAATTTTGAATGTGGGGTAATATACCAAACTTCAAAAATATGTATATATGTTTGCAGTTTATCTTATGTACACAACATGATAAAACAACGCATTTTCAAAGACTGGCATTAAGTTCAGCAAAAGCAACTAATTTTGACGACAAGATGCAAAATATATGTGAAATAACAACAAGACGGAATGAACAAATGATGTGCACCATTTATCATTCAGAAAACAAACGCCAATATGTTTGGAAACTTTGGTAAAAATTTAATCATTTTCACACAAATCACCCTCAATAATTTAAATTGTTACTGATTTCTTGCAAATGAGGGCATTGCAAGATCTTAAGTGTGGGAAGGGGTTAAATTCTTTCGGATTTTAAAATTTTTACTTTATACACTTGGTTACCATTAAAAATACTAGTAAAGCAGTAGTTGTATTAGAATCTAGTGCTCTCTGATAATAAAGAACAGCCCTAGTCTTATATACTGACTACCCAATTCTAGTAAAATTTTTCAAAATTTTCAATTAAATGAACTCAAATTCATGTTTATACATATTTATGAACGATAAAACTAGGTTTTAACACCGAAATTATTGTTACCTCAGAAAGGACATAAATTGAGAAACAAACCAAAATGTTAAAATTCATTTAAAATGGAATAGAGGACGATAAAAAGGAAAATAAAAGCCAAGTGTGGGAAAATTCTCCAAGTTATTCAAAACATATGTCACATATTTGTACAAATAAACTGAAAATACTTTTGCTTTGGACTAAATTAACTGTTTTACCTGATTTACTGTAAGAAAGATGGATCTACACGATGAATCAATTCCATCATTAAAAGGAAGTAAAGTCTTCCGAAAAAGACACGCGCTTCTTGATTTAGGTCATGAAGTTGTCGTCCAGACCAGCTGTAGGTTGACGAAAAATCTAGAAAAGTCATCACTAAAATCAGTAGGAAATCCACGGACCTCAGCATCAAACAGGGTCGCCAAGTGGTCAGATTTATCCTAACCATGAGAAGGATTTATCTCGTACAATGGGGGGCACCATGCAAATTAGCTGGATAAGACTAATGAATCAGATCCCCAGAAAGGATAATCTCCTTAAAGATTAAAAATCAGCTTTTAAGACTGATATTACTCAATCCTTGAGATTGACTTTAAAGATTGAGAATTACAAACTCATGGAATTCAATGATATCTAAACTCGAGCTTGAACGAGAAAATATTTTGATCAAAATTACAAACCGATTTGTTTTCTGAAAACCCTATTTTCAATGCGTTCATTACCATTGAACGTAAAATCCTAGGAATTCACCTGGAATTCATTAGGTCACCTGAACTAAATCGGGTGTCAACCGTAAGAACGGTGGTTGCATAGTGGTCAAAGACAGGACCTTGTGCCAGACTGAAAAATTATAAGAGTGAGCTTTACTATTGCTCCTACCAAGGATAGTAATTGCGTCCGACACGTTATAGACCATAATTAAAAGCAAGTCACGGGACATTGCCTTAACAGTTGCTTGTTCAACGCTTTCCTTTACAACCGGACGGTAGTTTACCGAAAGGTAATATACGGGACAAGTAAACTGGACGTGTTGCTTTCCAAATACAAGGTTAGCAAGTGGGTGACACAAAACCGCAAGTTTTGAGCTAAAATTTTCAAATCTGAAACCCACCAAACCCACTAAAATATTTTGCAAACACCAGTAAAGGGTTATTCCGGAAAACTTATCTAGGGTAAAAACTAGATTTAATTTTCAAAAGATCAAATGTTTTCATAAAGATCCAATTTCCTTAATGGATCTAAATTTTTATAGTCATGTGGGACTGTAAACCATATCGTTACTACCATTGTTTATACCGCCGTATATAAATCACTGATGTACAAAGTGTGAAGAATAAAGAAGTGATTCTAGTATTTCAAGACGATATTGCTTGAGGACAAGCAACGCTTAAGTGTGGGAATATTTGATAATGCTAAAAACGAACATATATTTCATAGCATTATTCCTCAAGAAAGACAAGCTTTTAGTTGCAATTGTTCTATTTACAAGTGATATTCGTTTAAATAATAAAAGGTGAAGACAAAAGACAGATTCGACGAATTTTTGAAGACGCAAACGACCAAAAAGCTCAAAAGTACAAAAGACAATCAAAGAGGTTCCAATTATTGATAAGAAACGTCTCGAAATTACAAGAGTACAAGATTCAAAACGCAAAGTACAAAATATAAAATTGTACGCAAGGACGTTCGAAAATCCGGAACCGGGACCAGAGTCAACTCTCAACGCTCGACGCAACGGACTAAAAATTACAAGTTAACTATCTATATAAATATAATATAATATATAATTAATTATATATATATTATATTTATAAATAAATCGTCGGCAAGAAAGACTCCAAAAGCTGGTGAGCTGTAAAAGCAAACTCCGCGACTCGCGGAGTTTGAAGGCCAAAAGGGCCGCGAGTCGCGGAGCCCCAAACTTTGAAACTCCCTATAAAAGCAACCGAATTCTGAGCATTTTTAATCCACCAAATATATCCATCTCTCTATCTATATCGTATATATTTATATTTATATTTTAATTTTAATTTTAATTTTAATTTTAATCCTAATAATAAGGGTATGTTAGCGAATGTTGTAAGGGTGTAAGTCGAAACTCTGTCCGTGTAACGCTACGCTATTTTTAATCATTGTAAGTTATGTTCAACCTTTTTAATTTAATGTCTCGTAGCTAAGTTATTATTATGCTTATTTAATCCGAAGTAATCATGATGTTGGGCTAATTACTAAAATTGGGTAATTGGGCTTTGTACTATAATTGGGGTTTGGACAAAAGAACGACACTTGTGGAAATTAGACTATGGGCTATTAATGAGTTTTATATTAACTAAACAATACCTTGTTAATTTAATATACAAACTTATAATTCGACGTATTTATATATAACCACATACGCTTGACTGGGTACGGTGGGCGGGATATCTATAAATACCAATAATTATTCATTTTACCGGACACGGAACTGGATTAATAGTTAATAGACTTGTTGAAACAGGGGTGAATTACATTCAAGGGTAATTGGTGTAATTGTTAACAAAGTAGTAAAACCTTGGTTTACACGCAGTCGATAACCTGGTGTATTCATTAAACAAAGTATTAAAACCTTGTTACAATTCGAATCCCCAATTAGTTGGAATATTTGACTTCGGGTATAAGGATAATTTGACGAGGATACTCGCACTTTATATTTATGACTGATGGACTGTTATGGACAAAAAAAACCAGACGGATATATTAAATAATCCAGGACAAAGGACAATTAACCCATGGGCATAAAACTAAAATGAACACGTCAAACATCATGATTACGGAAGTTTAAATAAGCATAATTATTTTATTTCATATTTAATTTCCTTTATTTTATATTTAATTGCACTTCTAATTATCGCATTTTTATTGTTATTGTATTTAATTGTACTTTTAATTATCGTACTTTTTAATTATCGCAAGTTTATTTTATCGCACTTTTATTATTCGCAATTTCATTATTGTTATTTACTTTACGCTTTAATTTAAGTCTTGTATTTATTTTTAATATTTTACATTTGGTTTTAACTGCGACTAAAGTTTTAAAATCGACAAACCGGTCATTAAACGGTAAAAACCCCCCTTTTTATAATAATAATATTACTTATATATATATTTGTATTTTTATAAAAGTAAACTAATATAGCGTTAAGCTTTGTTTAAAAAGATTCCCTGTGGAACGAACCAGACTTACTAAAAACTACACTACTGTACGATTAGGTACACTGCCTATAAGTGTTGTAGCAATGTTTAAGTATATCCATTCTCTAAATAAATAAATATCTTGTGTAAAATTGTATCGTATTTAATAGTATTTCTTGCTAAAATTTAATAGTATTTTATACTACTCTGCTAAAACATCAATGGGCTTTAGAAAATCCAGTAACATAGTTGCGGTCATTGGGAGAGTGTTTTATTGGGATAGGGTTTTCGTTTGAGACATCAATAGGGCTTTGAATATTTTTTGAATTGATGTTACCTGGAAAGGCGTGATTGTGGGACCCATTTGATGAACCCTTCGATTTCTCAGCCGTTTTTTCACTGTAGATTAGGTCGACAATTGTCTTTGGAGTCGTGTCACAATTATTATGTCTGTAAAAGTTATCACCGGTCCCCATGCATTTTGAAGAGCAATCATCCGTCTCCTTGTCTACCTGCTTTGCTGGAATCTGAGTTTCTGGCACCGACTCCTCATCGGAGCTGAATTCTGTCTGCGATTCATTTTCTGACACCCAACAAGATTCTTCATCATCAGTATCTAGCTCAACGATTTCTCTAAATTCCTCCGATGCTGTAACGTAAAAAATGGTGGTTTTCGCTTTAACTTTGATTAATTCTCTAATAGGGTTTGCTCCACGAACTTTTACTAAGACTTTTCCTGAAAGCAGATTTTGGTTTTTGTCGTTAATGTTACAGTTTTTTGTTTCCAATATTTGACCCCACCAAGCAGCAATCTTTCGGAACGTGTTTTCAGTCCAATGCGATAACGGGACACCATAAATACTCACCCATGTTAATCTTCCTGGGCAAATTTGGTTGGGATCCCATCGTCTAAGATTTGACATCCATCTTTTGATATTATGGTGTTCGTTGGCTAGAATGTTTGCAACTGCTACTTCAGACTCAAAGATAAGCATGACCTCAAGTCCTCCCATGTATTTGATTACAAAGTTTTGCAGGCCTTCTTCTTTACATAACTCAACTATCTGTTCTAGAACATCTACACTTGTGGTTTCACCAATTAAAGATTTTTTGAAGATATCATTACAGCAATCTTCATCATCTAGAACGATATGCCTCGACATATTTGCATTGGTTTGGATATGAGTTGTGGGGTTCATGGTGTCGGAGGTTGTATTAGGTCTAAAGTGGTGAGGCTCGTGGTTGGACTCGTGGTTAGGTTCAGGTGCCTGTGCTTTTGGGGTATGATGTGAGTTTGGCGTGTGTTTAGGTGTGTATTTTGAGTGGAATGGTGTGCTGGGTTATCGGTTATTAGGTTGAGGTTTTTGATAGTTGTTTCCGGTGATATTATGGTTATAGGTTGGGATTCGATAGTGGGTACTTGGGTAATGGTTAGGTGGTTGAGTACGGTTTGGGAGATTTGGGAAATTTGATTCGGTAAAGGAGTAGGGGCGGTGCCGGTTTGGAGGAGGGTTGCGATTTGGGTAAGGTTTCCTAGCCGAATGATTCACAACGTCGTTAAAATTCCTACCATCGTGAAAAGCTCTCAGCGTTGGATCGAACTTTTGGTATTCTTCTTGTCGTCGACCATTTCTAGTATGGTTCTGCAAATTTGATGATATCGACTTTTCGTTTCTCGCCCTGTAAACCCTCAAGTACAAATCTCCAAGTTGAATTTTTCTTAAATGTTCAGCAAATCTGCCAGGATTATCAACATCTTCGTACCTAACGAATCCAAATTTTTGTCCACTAGGTAGACATCTCCTGGCCATATAAATTTCTGCTACCTTTCCATGCCTTTTGAATAAACGCCATAGATCCGTCACCTTCCAAGATGTGGGGTAATTGAAGAACAAGAACGATGTGATTCGTTTGTCGTGAACCCTTGAGGAAGGATTCTGGTAGTACTTTCCCTTGTAGCGAGGATTATATAAGAATGCATTACGGTAGCCTAAAGTTCGAATTATATAGTACTCCGTAGCTCGTTAGAGATGTAATCATGTAAACAAAAATATGAAGTTGGTTGAGTGATTTGAGATATATATTACAATCTAATATTTAAATATAAATATAAATCTATATAGATTCAAGTCATGCTGCCAAATTTATTTTAGTTATCTAAATTTTTTATACAGTATTATATGAATGATCTTATTTTAACTACTGTATACAGGTACATGGAAACTAAAAACAATTATAATTAGTATTTTTTCTACGTATGTAATATATAGCCATATATCATAAACTGAATGTATAGTAACGATATTGATGGTTGATTTTATTCTCGATTGAAGTTGATGTTATTATTATTAGTAATATTATTTATGAAATTTAAACTCTATATCAAGTAGCTTACAAGAAATGATCTAATCTCTCATTAAATTTTAAATGTTAACTGTAAATTTGTATGTATATAAATCAAACGGTGTAAAACAACATTTTACACTACAAATTAGTGGGCTTATTGAAAATTACGTTTAAAAATCGGACTTTTTTCTCCGTTGGTCCTTCAATTATACACGAAATTGCAATCCGAGTTCCTCAAGTTTTTTTTGGATTTTCGAGTCCTTAAAATTGCAAAATTTTGCAATCCGGGTCCCTCCGTCTAACTTCCGTCTAAATTGGCCGTTAACCATTGACATGTGCCATGCATGTGAGGGTAAAATCGTCTTTTTACTCTTTTCTTCGACTTTTTTGCTTCGTTGGTCCTTCGTTTATACACAAAATTGCAATCCGAGTCCCTCAACTTTTTAATTCGAATTTTTATCTTTTTTTTTTTATCTTTAATTCATACTTTTTATATTAATGGTTTACAATTAGTATTTTGTATTGAAATCTGATGAAAAATTATTTTTATAATTTTTAAAAAGAAACAATTATCGCACCAAAAAATGTAACAAACTTGCACCAAATCATCATCGATTGTAACAAACTATTCCTTCTACAATTTCAATATAACAAACTCTTTACCGACTATTTATTTATGACTAACAAGTGAACAAAAGTAATCTTCTACAGCTGGAAAAATGGTGACGTCACCACTCACCACTTGTTCAACCAGAAGCTTACTTTTATACATTTTGGTAACAAATTTGAAAATGATCTTTCGCTAGTTCGTTACATTCGTTACATATTGATGATAATATGGTGAAAATTTATTAGATAAAGCAAAATAAAATTCGAAGTGGCAAATTATACCCTATTTTCGGCCAATCCAAGCTGAGTAACACCATTACAATTACTCAACCTATCATAAGGATCTTCAGAAGATTTATCCAATCCAATATAATAAGACGAATCATTAGCTTTAGCAATCGAACAAACCCTAGCAGACACGTGCGGTTTACCAATCGAGGCAGGTGACAACAACAAATTAGACAGTGAAGCTGACCTAGAAAGTTCCGTCGTCGGTGACGGAGGGTCCGACGAGTGTTGTTCGCGTGATGGTGGTGAACGGCGTCGTTTGAGGTAAAATTGAAGGAAATAAAACATAGCACAGGGAATAACTGAACCTAAGATTAGCCCACCTCTACCTTGAACTATACCTTGTAAAGGTACAATCAGTCTGATACCTGTTGACGATGATGACGACTCAGATTTAGATTTAGATTCATCTTCGATGCCGGAGTTGGTGAGAATCCGGTGACCTGATTTTTGTGTCATTTAAGTCGCCGGGGGTACTGAGATAGTGAGATAGTCGGCGATTTGGTGTGAGTGTTGCTTGGTGGTAGAGTGATCCTTTTTGTTTTATGTTTTTTTGGAATCTATAGTGAAGTATACACCTTTTGTTTGGTATGAAAAATATGGTACTGTGACATGTTGCTAGAAAAATTATTTGAAAAAAAGATAAAAATTCGAATTAAAAAGTTGAGGGACTCGGATTGCAATTTTGTGTATAAACGAAGGACCAACGAAGCAAAAAAGTCAAAGAGTAAAAAGACGATTTTACCCTCACATGCATGGCACATGTCAAAGGTCAACGTCCAATTTAGACGGAAGTTAGACGGAGGGACTCGGATTGCAAAATTTTGCAATTTTAAGGACTCGAAAATCCAAAAAAAAAACTTGAGGGACTCGGATTGCAATTTCGTGTATAATTGAAGGACCAATGGAGCAAAAAAGTCTAAAAACCGTCACGGAAGTTATGTTTATTTAATTTAATGGATTTGAAAGTCGGAAACTATCACCAAATTGTTACGTATGTGACAGTAGGTATAGCACAAAAAAGGTATCCTAAGTTTGAGTGGACGTTGGGTATGGTATGGGTATGAGTATGAATATGGGTGGGTGATGAATCATAATGGTCATTGGATGGAGTGTAGGTAAGGTTCCATTTACATCAACGATTCGTTACTCAACTATGGAAATAGAGATTGTGCTCATTTAAAGGAAACAAACTCCTACCAACTAACATGCTCCCTAAAGTTGGTGTGTAAATTAACTTCAATTCTTCTTTAATATTACTAACGAATTGGTGTCCTTTCATCATCAATTTATAAGGAATTTTCAATTTTTAATTTGACTAGGTGCATATTGGGAAGAAAAAAAATAGTATTACATTAATTTTAGGATGTAACGTGTGTATTTTCAAGTGATCGACGCTATCACTTGTCCTGTTTGTAACTTCCGTGTTGGCACTAGGGATCACACTAATATCACATGTATCACAACTGTTAGTCTATGGAATCGAATTCGTATATGACCGATTAAATCAATAAACAAACAACATCAAACCGTTATGCATTTATTTTGGCTTGACTTTGGCGTCTAAGGAACGACATTCTTTTTGGATTCAACATTGTCAAGGAAGATCTTTTTGATAACATTAGATTGTCGTCTTTTTCTTGGTTAACACAGCTAGAAGTAAAATTACTCAAAGCTGGAACTTGTGACTTTCTAATCATTTGAAATCATTTGGTAAGTTTTTTGCTAGCCTGGGCTAGTTTTCTAATTAAATTGTTGTTTAAAAAAAAAAAACGTGCGTATTTAAAAAATCTTAGACCTAAGTTTTAGTAGAAAAAACTTAAACCTTCAAAAATATATAATGGTGCTTAGAAACAAGATTATTTATATTTTAAGCTTAAAAATATTAATAATTTTATTAAGGAATCTATAAAAATGAAAGGTTTATAAAATCATGTGATATACAGAAACAGTAAATTTGCCATTTATAAGAAAACAGCAGAAGGCTAGCAAACGTCACCAACATACAAGTTTTTTTTTTTTTTTCAAATAAATTGCAATGCAGCATAATTCCCACAAACAATGTGCATGACATTGTACAATCCAATGGACACCATCGCTACATGACACATTTATCATTTTTAAATGCAGATTCGAACCTACAGACCCTGCTGTATTACAGGCCCATTAACGTAAACATTCAGACAGTAGAAATGTAAATATAAAAGTTCAAAGGTTTGAAATGAGTAGCGTCTCTTCATCAGTGATCCTCGACCTTCTTCAACCCCTTCATATCTGTGGTTTCCACTCTGCATTGTATACAACGTCCAATAAAAATCACAAAAACTCAATTCAAAATCTCCACAAAACTGTTTTTCGTATTACAAAACAGGTATGATAGTTTATAAGTTTTTGTATCAATCTCTAAATGGTTAGATAATTGTATTTCACAAACTGACAAAGCAGTGGTTTCTAGCATTGACCTAATGACAACAGCTTGTGCTTGTCTTATAGTTGACTAACAATTAACTATGATCAAGATTGGAAAAGTCGTGACCTTTGAAACGACTAGTCACTCAAGTCGGATCGAGTTGAACATTGACTTTTAAAAAATATCATACTGTATTACACATAAATATTTCAAACATATGTATGGGGCACAAAAAATATTGAAAAAAAAAAAAAAGACTTTGACCAACCTTGACTTTGACCGACTCAGACAGACTTTAACCGACTAATTAGACGTTTTTGGACGAAACAGGACGGGCGAGTCTAAATGATAAATCAGACGACTAGTTGACCAAGACGGCAGCCGTTTAAGACGCTAACAATAGTGTCATCAGATGAAACGAAGAGAAAGATGAGCATGAGAAACTTACGTCATTCCTTGCAGAATAATCTTTTGGACTTTCGTCATATCAGCACCAGATTGATTGTCCTCGATGAATATTGTCAAACTATAATCCAAATTACGTTTATTAGCCTAATATTTTTCCAGACTGAAGAAAGAGACAAAATATTAAGTAGATACTAATTACCTGCGAACATTTTGAAACTTAACATACTTCAACTTAACAGGTGTTCCCTGAAAGAGACAGAAAGCAAAAGCGTACATGATGAAACCAAGATAAAGACTAGCTTTACATACTAACCCAGCGACTCCAGCCATGTATGCAAGGAAAAAAGCGAACACGGAAACTAGATGTGATAAGATGGGCGTGACAGGTAACGGGTAATTTGGTG
Source organism: Rutidosis leptorrhynchoides (assembly GCF_046630445.1). Classification (NCBI taxonomy): domain Eukaryota; kingdom Viridiplantae; phylum Streptophyta; class Magnoliopsida; order Asterales; family Asteraceae; genus Rutidosis; species Rutidosis leptorrhynchoides. The sequence continues at coordinate 547,118,344 of NC_092334.1, forward strand.
GTAAGGGTCGAAACAGGGCGGGCCATGTTTGATTGGCCCGCAAACTTCTTAGTCAACAATTAATTTACACAATAAGTCATTTATTATGATTATAGAAGCAACATTATTACATGAACAATCTAACTTTTATTTTTGGTTAAATTCCTTAAAAGATTTTCTGTGTTAACGTAGTTTGGGTAAATTTCAAGTTTCACCCATTCCCCTTTAAGCTAAATATTTATTTTTAATTGACTCATTTGAGATGACGCCATAAAACACAGCGCAGATCGACCCATTATAAGTGAGCGGAACAAAATCTCCACTGAACCAAACAGCAAATGAACGTTTAGGAATAAAGGCGTACCTTGAGATTCTCAGGAGATAAAGTAATTGTGTCACTAGGAGGGTAGTCGCTAACATTACTGCATCAAATTTATGCATTGTAATCACACGCAATATATATAGTATATGGTATATACAATAACAGAACCAGAAAAATGAGGATGTGCCGAGTAGTAATTATATTTTTAGGTTACCTGAACCCCATATGTTCCTTGTTTGTATAGAGCTTTACGACATGAGGACCTGCATAATGATAGAGATAAGACTGTTGTAGAGTTGCAAATGTAAGAAGACCATGCAATGCATACAAGTAGAGGTGAACTTGAAGAATATATACACGTATACAGTAAAAGAATCAAATGACATGGAGTCGTGTTAATAATAACAATATATATATATTACATATACATAAATAAAAGCACACGCTGTTAACTTGGAGAACTATCATACAAAGAAATAGTTATATAACTCCAATATCAAACAAAATCAGTGTACAAAAGAATAAAAATAGATCTGAAACTCTAATATCTTAAAGTAGGTGTAAAGAAGTATGGAGTGATAAAGACACTGATACACTGCCACTATGGTTCTTCATGGCATCAACAATAGTGCAAAGGTTGTCAAATATCTGAATTTACTCAATTTTAAATCAAGTAAAGAATACTATGATTCTAGTTACTAATGAGATAATAGATTCACGTATATGTACCACTCCTATCTCAAAATATGTCATGTTTGAATAGGACATGGCATAAAAGGAGAATTTTTCACTATAAACTAAGTAACTGTAATGTTGCTTTATAAGACATATTTGAGAGCAATGATAGGCAAAGATCAACGTTATCAAAAGCATGTAATTGTAATGATAACAACGAATTAGATAATTATGAAAATGTTATTTTCCAGTAAAGGGAACGATAAAGTTTTCGTGAATAACCAAGATAGGATGTCATTATATATGAATTTAACATTGAGCTCAAATTTGACATATGCAAATTCGATATTTGTAGTTAAGTTCTACGTAGAAACACAGGGAAAGTTGATATCCAGAAAATCGAAGTAAAGTTCTAAGTGACTTGCGATTAATCAAACATTAGTTAGTGCATGCCGTTCTCCCAAAATTCTTCTAGTCAGTGTGGTTAAAACTTAATATCTTAAAAAGAACTAAAATATAAACACCGAAAAAGGAGAATACTGCGGAGACTGATATAGAAGTGGGCCCGTGTTCGTTAATTCAGACTTGCAGTTCTAACTGTTCCGAGGAAAAAAAAAATAAGAATAGCGCTAATAAAAGGGAAGACAGAAAATGGAATGTCGCAGGACACCGAGGAGGTTTATATGTTAGCGACTTGAAACGTCAGATCAAATATTTTTGTAAGATACTCTAGTTAAAAAGATGATGGAAAAGTAGATTTTAAACTAAAGACACTTGACACACTGAGACGACGGTAAGGAAAACAAAGTTGTAAAGATTTCACGGGTGTCAATGGATAGATATAGCATACAAACTTCTAATTTATAAAATAAAACAAAACAAAAGAAAAGAAAAAAGGTAAGAGAAGTTAACTTAATGCATACAATGAGTTGTAAGAGAGACAGCGAATAAAGCATGATGCAATAAAAATAAAACAGCATACAATGTATGTAAATGCAGCTAGAGTTATGTCTTGGTGCAATAACAAACATGAATACATGTGATAGTGACCACGTGTTCTACATAGGTTACACCAAGTCCCCAAAAATTGGTGTTATATCCTTGATTTAAGTTGTTTAAATTTGGATTAGTTTGTTTTTGCAGTTTGTATGATTGTTTAAATAGCTTGTTTGCAGTTCTGTATTTGGGTGGGAGTATGTTCCCTGTCCCATTGGTGGTTTGTACTGGCTAAGTAGTTCTATTAATATATTTTTTGCCATTTACTAATAAAAAGACATAAAAAACAATTAGTATTTATATCCTTAATTTTTCTTCTGTAATGGACTAACTCATAAAGATGTAGGTTTCAAAGTAAGATAGTATCCATTTGTCATCTAACCAAGTTTATGTCTTCTTGTAAAACTTATTAATTATGAAATTTGCACGGTTGTAAAAGCCGGCCGATGTGTCGATTTGGGGACTAGCCCATCCCGGCTCACACAAAAACGCCTTAAAAGTCGGTCAACACTAAAAATCGGGTCAAATTCGGGCTTAGTCGGCCGAGTTGGTCAAAGTCCAAGTTAGGTCAAAAAATTATATTTTTTAAAATTAGATTTTGTGCCATATATCTATGTTTAAATTATTTATGTTTTATGATATATATTATTACTTAAAGACAACGTTGGTCAACGTCCGACTTGTCCCCGACTTACGACTTTTACAACCTTGGAAATCTGTATATTTGTTAATTGTTACAAAATTTAAATCACCTATATACTGAACAGATAGCCTTAACGTAGTATTCCCACATCACAGAACCCATGCTCCCAAAAAGGTCATAATTAATTATACAAATCAACCTTGGGATTGGGAACTCTATCGTGTATACTAGAAACAGACACAACGGTGTTTGGTCATTTACCTTCCTCCTCGGGTCCTAAAATAACAATGGAGTGCAATTTGATAACTTGGGTAAATGGTATGTAGATCAGAAGCTGCTCATCTGCATCACTCTCCAGAATTAGACCATCATCTTCTCTATAACCCTGTTCCACAGACAAAAGCATTCTATATTATATATACTTTTACCAAATAGCAAGGTTGAAAAAGTCGCTAATCGGGTTCAAGTCGGTCGGGAGTCGGGACCTTGTAGAGGCTAATCGGCCAAGGGCAAGTTGGGGTGTTTTACAACCATGCCATATAGGAATTTTCAGGTGGATGTTTAGTTGTGTGTGTGTGTGTGTGTGTGCTTGTATGTACTCAATCGATCAAACATATAATTGCTTTAATCAAGTGCTTCAGCTTGAATGCAGTGACAATTCGGGTTTCTTAACATGATATCTACAACCTCAATATTTTGTTAATCTTGAATACAGAATGATAATGACATATATCACTCAAATAATTTAGTTATAACACGAGCTAGTTACACTATGAATTGAAGCTTATGATAAAGAACAAAAAAAAAAAAAAAAAAAAAAAAAAAAAAAAAAAAAAACAAATGGTGAATATGGCATGCATGAAACAAGCACAGATGGGTGTGAGAGACTGGGGAATGGGTCGAGTAAAGTCCTGCTGCAAACCCTTAAGTCAATAAAAACAAGAGGTCCTTTTAAAAATGATTATGCTGCACCTTCTTAATCATTAAAGCCACACCCATTGACACAGACAAACGTCTCAAAGTCACTTGTTCAAGTGTTTTCTTTCCACTTAGGGCCTCATAACAATTAACAATGGAAAAAATAATAACAATCGAAAGAAGAATCACACTGTTGACTATTTAAGTAAAAGAAGACATGTCAGAATACAAAAGTGTTGATAAACTAGAAACGCAGGACTAGCTTGCATATTATAAGCAAAGGCATCTACCTTTATTAACCCTTATACACGCAGACAAACTTACACACCACGAAATTTTATGCATCAAATGAATTACTTGTGATTCGAACACTGTCAACAAACATCTAGTTTTGACGGCAAACTTAGCCTATGTTCTTAAAAAGAACATATAAAAAAAGTAAAAGAGAATCATCATATAGTTCCAGAGGGTGTTTGGATTGGGCTTATTTGATGAGCTTATTGATCCTGTAAATCGGGTTATCACATAAGTAAAAAAGCTCCTCTATTTTTGGTTTATGCTTACGAGCCTATTTTTTTTCTAGAAACACAATAAGCTCCATAGAATAAAGCTCACCCAAATACTTCAAATAAGCAATATAAGTATATAACTAACCCCTCCAACAATAAACTAATAATATAATAATAATAATAATGTTTATAACAAATACCAAGTTTAGGTTTGAACTTCCCTAATATCAAATGCAAGATACAATTTTTGTATTAACCAGAAATTGAACAGATAAATACATAAATAAAAGGTAGTAGCAAACAAGGGTACCTGTTTAAGAGCATTAGGGTAAGGGTGACTGGTGTTTTGATTAAGGCATTCAACTCCAGTCCAGTCTATGAAATCCAGTAAATCAACCTGCACCTCATACTTACTATCTTAATCACTTGCTTACTTATTAAATAAATTAAATGTGATACACCTAATTAATAACAATAACAAATTAAATGAAATTAGGGCAAAATTATTAATTTTAAGACCTGATTTCGTAGAATAGCGGAAGTAGTAGATTCAGTAGACATCGTCAGCGGCCGAATAATAATTTGAATGAATGAAAGACTGCTGCTGTTCTTGATCGAGCGATTGACTCTTCGAAAATTCTTGAAACTTTTTACTTGAACAACACGAACGAACGATTAAAATTATATTCGATTCGATATTTTACGCTCAAAAAAATAAGCCGCCGGCCCACTACGAATGTTGGGCCTAGGAATACAAGATTTATTTAACAATGTAAAATCTGTTATAATTCTAATTTATTGTTAATAATTATAATTATTATGGTGTATACTTTTGCAAGCAAGACTTATTTATTAATATTCATGAACAAAGAGAATGAGAATAAATTTAGAGAATTTTGATTATGAAATTATTGTCTGTTTAGAAGCTTACATTGATGTAGTATTTATACTAAAAATTGGCCATCCATATTTGACTTTGTTTACATTTATGTTATATTATAACACTCTCCCTTGGATGACAATTTTATTAAAGAGCAACTAGTACTGCCTCGTTAAAAACCTTGCTAAAGAAAAAAATTCAGTGGGATAAAAACTTTAGTCAAGGGAAAAAGAGTGCAGTATAGAGTTGACTCCCCCTCAAGTAGACATCGCTGAGTCGTCACATCTTTTGAACTTGCCTCATGCCAATATTGTGAATGTGTGTTCTGAAAACAGCGGTTGACAGTGCTTTGGTATAAAGATCAGCAGAGTTGTTGATTGAACGTATCTCATTTTAATCTGGTTGTCTTTTACGAGATCTTGAGTATATGATAAGAATCTGAGTTTTCATCTGAAACTGTATCATCTAAATCTTTTATGTACAAGTTTAGCCTCTGTGATTTGTCTACAGTCTCCTTCATGGTTTGCTCAAACCCTTGTTTCAATTCCTATTCCCTTTTAGTCTTTTCTGAGCCTTACCAACATACCATTCTTTTCCATCAAACTTATGACCGTTAAGACCGTCTATGGCTTTGGCGCCTCGTCAGCATTTATATTTTGTTCTGTCACTTTTGATACTCTTCTTTCATTTGTATTATGCAAGCTGCATTATCTTCATATATAGTTGTTGGTGAAGATAGTTGTTGGTCTTTTATAGCGTTATAGTCCACAAGAATCAATAATGATTTGTGTCATTGATCTCAACCAAACACATTTTCGAGTAGTTTCATATAATGCAATCACTTCGTCATGATTTGATGATGTTGCAACAAGTGTTTGTTTTAAGAACGCCATGATTTTGTGGTACCTCCATTTAGGAATACATATCCAGTTTGAGATTTAGCTTTATGTGGATCAGATAAATAACCTGCATCTGCATAATCAACCAAATCTTGTTTTGATTCGTTAGAATAAAATAATCCTAAATCAGTAGTTCCTCGAAGGTATCGAGATATGTGTTTGATCCCATTCCAGTGTCTTTTGGTGGGAGCTGAGCTGAACTGTGACGATCGCTCCAAATCCATATGGACGAACACGTCATTCATTGATTTCATTGAGAGGTATTTGACCTCTATATGATACGTTTTGTAAACATTGCATTCTTTTGAAAAGGCACACCATAAATGAATATTTAAATCAAAATTTTTCGACATCTGATGATTTCTACATATAGACAATCACTATAAATAATAGTTTACAACAGTACTTCCGTTGACAATACAGTCAAAATAAGATACATGATGATGATTTGGTGAATGCAACGTTTCCTTGAAAAATATGTCATGTAAGACTCCATGCACATAGCTTGTCTAACATCTAAGCAAACAGCGAAAGACTTCTAGGAAACCTGAGAATAAACATGCTAACAAGTGTCAACACAAAGGTTGGTGAGTTCATAGTTTTAATGTTTCGTATAATCTGTATATAAAGGTGGATCACAAGATTTCAGTTGTTTCATCTAGAAACGTTTATCAAAATATTCTACGAAATTGAGCACCCTCGTAACTAAACTTAACGTATATATATATAATTTGTACCCTTTGTATAATCATCTTAATAATACACGCAAACCAACGTGTACGCTTCTCAAATAGCATACGTCCGTTAAAAGGCTAGTGCTCTAGCTCGGACGGGGATATCAAGCCCTATGGATCCATATACTACTACTCGCGCCCACCAGTTCTTATAACTGGCAGTTAACAGTTACCAAAGCTAAGGGATTTTCGGTTCAAACTCAGTGTAGAATTTAGTATGTACTTGTATCCATTGCGTTTAAAATAAAGTGCATTTATTCTCAGCCCAAAAATATATATTGCAAAAGCAATTAAAAAGGGATCAATGAAACTCACCTTAGCAGCATATAAAGTCGTTCACCAAAATGTGACCGAAACTCGGATTACCAAATAACCGTAGATCTCAACGTATCAATATTGTGATTTAATATTTTAGAAAAGTACGTAGACGCAACAGAGATGATAAACACTAGGTTTGACTTGAGAACAATACCCTTGAACATTACCCATAACCTCCTTGGCAATAACCCATAGTTTCCTTAGCTCTAACCCGTTCAAAACTCATTTTGAAAGTGACACTCTCATGACCTCGTCGTAGTATTTTATGTCTAATACTAATATTACTAATAATAATATTAAGATAAATAATAATATTAATCTTAATAATAATAATAATAATAATAATAATAATAATAATAATAATAATAATAATATATTTATACGGAGGAATATAAGAGAGAAGTGAATGAGCAAACAAAAACAGAATTCGATCGAATTTATAGCACTTGGCCTGAAATTCACTGCCAGGCGATCGCATGGATTGGTAGAAGGATTCCCATGCGATCGCATGGGGTCCTTTTCCAGCTCACAAAGCTTTTGTCCAAACGTTTGTCGACATAATTTTTATATTAATATATAATATGTATAATTTATATAATTAATTATATATTATATTAAATTCACGTGCATAGTTGACTTGTAATTTTTGTTCCGATATGTCGTATGTCATCACTCGACTTATGTCCCGGTTCCGGTTTTTCGAATGTCCTTTTGTACGCTGAGAAAACTTGTACATTACATTTTGGGACATGTACCTTAGTCAAAATATAGCCTTAAATTATCCCTAAATTATATCACTCGAAATATAACTTATACATTTGAGTGTTTTGGTCATTTACTTCTATAAATCATCGTCTCGCTATTTGTTAAAATACATCTTAAAATAGTGTTTTACTGTAGCAATTCACCGTAGCAAGACAATTTTTACTGTAGCAATTCACTGTAGCAAAGTCAATTTCAATGTAGCAAATAGTGATTTTCGAAAACACTGTAGCATTTTGAGTACTGTAACAATTTGAAAATACTGTTGCAAATTAGTGTTTTACTGGTTCATCTTAAATGCTTTAGTTAACTTATCTAAATATCAATCGAATCAATAAACGAATGTTACTATCGTTTACTAAATAACTTGAAATTATATATATGTATATATCTTTTTAATATACATAAATCAGTTTTTAAATACACATTGGAAGTTATTTATAAATAAATTTTAATAATAAATATTTCAACTTATCATATATATTCAAATAGATATTTAAACCAATAAGTTTAATGTACGGTATCAAACAATTAATACATTGTTACCTTTTCAAGTTATAGTATATATGTATCTATTTACATATAATTGTTCGCGAATCGTCGAAAACAACCGAAGGGTATTTAAATATATAAAAGTAGTTCAAAAATTTTGAGATTCAGTTTTACAGACTTTGCTTTTCGTGTCGGAAATGTTAATCATACAAAGATTAAGTTTAAATTTGGTCAGAAATTTCCGGGTCATCACAGTACCTACCCGTTAAAGAAATTTCGTCCCGAAATTTGAGTGAGGTCGTCATGGCTAACAAATAAAAAATTTTTAATGACGAATATGAGTTGATAATAGAGTTTTATCTATGTTTGAATAATATGGATAAAATAATCCATTTACTCGAAGCGTATGAGAGAAGTTATCGTAATCAAGTGAAATGGAGAATAGAGATGCGTCTTATCTCTTGATGTAGTAACGACTGATTTCCGGATTTTAAGGAATAGAAAATCTTCATAATTTAAATAAGATTTGATTTTTCAGAATTTGAGGAAATTAGAATTTTCTTTGATTAAATGCGTAATCTGCCTCTATTGCTGCGTCCGATATTTTGCTATAAATTGACCTCTCCCGTTTCATTATTTTCACTACTCCTACATCTTCTTCCTCATTTCATACTTTCAAAAGATTGTGAAATGCTTCATCCAGTTCTGATTCTTGATATACTCCTAACTTTCATATCTGTCATTCTTCTTTTTCATCTACCACCAGAGGAAATTACTTTCTTCTACCATTACCTTGGGGTTATAGTGTTTTTCATTCTCCCGTGTCTTTATGTTGCTATACGCATTGATATAAACGGTTTGTAATATATGTGTTGTTGTCAGGCTTTATATTTTCCCTTGTATTTAGGAGCTCAATGCTTTCGTTTTTCCTTCCCGACTTCAAGTCAAGCGAATAATGGTCCAGAATTCATAGCTATATATTTCGAAATGAACATAGTTAATGTTCTAAGAAATAAATTGTAATGACACGATCTTGATTTATCAAATTACCAGAATATCTGGAAAAGACCGAATCATCAAGAAAAGTATTTTCTTGATATATTTAGAGATTAAATAGAATGAAAGAGTTATGTAACATGGTTCACGATGAGGGTGAGATCTGTGAACCTTTATCACGTTCCGTTAGAAACTCAGCATGATTTACTGTAATATAATCACGTTGATCAAGTGTCATTATATTATACTAACTCATGCTTCAGCTCCCAACACCACTTCTAAAATATTCATATTTTAAACTTGAAAGTTTCAGAATTTAGAAACTAAAATAGTTTCTTTTATGATGTAACACAGATATCGCAAGGAGAAAATTGATTTCCGATACGAATGATTATGAAATTATCTCCAGAAATATGGAGGATATTTATAATGAAAGATACGATGATATCTTAGAATTTCTAATATCAGAGGATGATGAAGAATATTGTCCGCAAGGGTTTAGATTCGGAAGCAAGGTATTTGTTAATGGCTTCAGCAGATACTGAATCATTTGGATTCTTTAAAGGCAGATTTCGTCCTTGTGATTTATCCACAGCCTCTTTCATACTTTGCTCAATCCGTTTTCCAGTTCCAAACTTTCTCTTTTTCTGAACTTTGCCAGCACACTATCCTTTATCATCAAACTTTTTACTGTTAAGGTCGTTTACAGTTTTTGCTGCTTCATCAGCATTTTTCAAGATTTCGAGAACTAGTTCGTAGTTTAAGGTGTTTTTCAGAAACTTCTCATTCGAAATCTGTAAGTCTAGAAGATCGATGTTATATATATATAACTGTTGTCGTAGAAAATGCTGCGAGATTCAAAATACTGATTGTTAATTCCCGGTAGTTGTAATGGCAATTACCGTTACAAGACGTGGATGAGTACATGATAGGGTTTCAATGAACAATTATAATGGTTTTTCGGAGAGACTTTAAGTCACAGATTAATGAATTTGATGGTACCTTTACTATTAATGTGGTGCAACATGAAAGGTTCCCCAGTAACAAAAACGTATATGCCAAAGTTACAAGTCTGAAAGGTCGTCGTTGACTGGTTGAACAGTTGATAATACTGGATACTTTTGAAAAGGAATTGCAAAGTTATTTTCGGTAAAAACAATGCTAAAGGATCTTGCACAGATTTAAAGTCAAAGTATAGCTTTGAAAGATGTAGAGATCTAAGAATGATGTCACCCGTTAAATCTTGACTTGGATTCTGATCCGTCAATATCAGAATATGTAATTGAATTTGTATAGAAACGATTGTATATCGCTGTGAGCATAGTTAATAATTTTTGAATCAAAGTTGAAGAATGTACAGTATAACATATTAATTGTGAACTTATATATTTCCCGGGAATTACCTACCCGTTAAAGATTTCACAAGTAATATTTTGTACAAAAGAATTTTCATTACAGTCTTTATGAAAATATATGTATGTATATTTCTTCAGATGTAATACAGATTTAATGAGTTAATATCATATTAAGCTCATTTGATTTTTGGCTTGACTTAGAAATGATTAATCTCTAAAACATTAAAGATTACATAATCTTTGCGAAGTTTTTCACTAATGAAATCAACACTTTATTATTTATTCTTATTGATATTCCTCGGTGAAGGATGTTGGTGCTCGTGGAATTTTTGTGAACCTTACAAGACACGGATGATGTTTTCTGGAAAGTTTCAAGTATATCGAAATTGAAAATGTAAAATCAATCATGTAATTGATTAATACACTTGGTTTATTATGAAATGAAATTCATTGGGTTGAAACAGAGATTGTAGTTAACGAAGGTTAAGTTGTTAACGAAGGATGTACATCATAGCATATTAGTAATATGAATTTAACCGAGTAGTATTTACCCTTTTTCAATTCATACTTAATAGCTTAGTACCAAAAGATTTATGATGGTTTTAAAATATATATAAGATATACATATAAATTCTTCAGAGGGAATGAGTTAATATTTCATAACTCGTTGATACAAATATACGCGCTGTTGACTTGTAATAATATCCACGGTGCTTTCTTGAACTGGCGGAACTTGTGATGTTAGAGGTGCTGATGATTCTAATGATGTTGACAGCACTGACTGTGCTGGTGAGGCTAAGGGTACTATTGATGTTGTTGGTAAAACAAGTCTAACTTGTACCTTACGCATCATTCTTGTCAGGGTTTCTATTCTTCCTTCTATTCATCTGATTTACGGTTAGAACTGGGATAAATAATCTCTAAGATTTTAGAGATTACATAATCGCCGTAGAATATTTCTTCGATGAAGTTATGAATCAATACTTCATCATTTATTGTTGTTGGCACTCCTTGGTATCTACGGTGCGTATGATGGTGATATCCGAAGTACAGTTTTTAGATGTGATATTGAGGTGTGGGAAGCGGATGTGGTTGTTGGTGTGGTAATGGTACTGTTGTTGTTGATGATGGTGGTACTGGTTATGCTGCTGGTGTTTGTAACCTTCGCACCATATTCTCCAAAGCCACTACCCGAGCGCGAAGCTTGTTGACTTCTTCTATTATACCGGGATGATCTGTGGTTCGGACGAGCGGACGAATAAGATTCAGAATTTGAGATAGTATATTATCGTGACGAGATTATCGTGACGAGATACTCTGGAAATGAGAGAGAAAATGGTATTACAAACAGGTTCTTCGCCAAGAGGGCAATGTGGTGGATGGAAGGGATCGCCTTCTTCTTATCTCCAATGACTAGGTAAGCTACGAACCCATCTCCAATTCATCCAGAATAGATGATGGCTAATTGGTTGATCCATTTCGGTTACACTGTCTTCGGAGTTCAGGTGAATATCCATATCGGAATAGCTGTCGGAATTTAAGGAATTTGAACTAGATACATGATCCATCTTGTATAATCAGGGAATTGATTTTTGATATGAATTAAATTATAGAATTTAGTTTGGTATTCTTCAATACATAATTTACATATGTATATATAATGCCAAATTTCATAAATCACGGAGAAATTTTCGGAAGATGTCAGGAAAAGTTTACAGTAATAGATACGCTAAGATATGAATTTTTGTCTATACACTATTTATGCAATAAATGCAAGAAAACGTGTCTAGACTTAAGAATGATAAGCATGTAATTTCTGACAAGAAATGATAAGCAAAACTTTTAACATGCAGAAACGGTCGAAGTCCAGACTTACTGATGCATCGTAACAACTATCAGTTAGACACACTCATGCAAGACCTGGTTCACTAGGACCAACGCTCTGATACCAAATGTGACGATCGCTCCAAATCCATATGGACGAACACGTCATTCATTGATTTCATTGCGAGATATTTGACCTCTATATGATACGTTTTGTAAACATTGCATTCTTTTGAAAAGGCACACCATAAATAAATATTTAAATCAAAGGTTTTCGACATCTGATGATTTCTACATATAGACAATCACCATAAATAATAGTTTACAACAGTACTTCCGTTGACAATACAGTCAAAATAAGATACATGGTGATGATTTGGTGAATGCAACGTTTCCTTGAAAAATATGTCATGTAAGACTCCATGCACATTGTGACGACCCGGAAATTTCCGACTAAATTTAAACTTTATCTTTATATTATTCTGACACGATAAGCAATGTTTGTTAAGTTAAATCTCAAGGATTTTAAACTATGTTTATACATTCATTTAAACCTCGACCAAATTCCAATGATTCACGAATCATTAAATGAACATATATGAATATGTATGTATATGTGTATATGTTATAAATTGAAAATGTCAACAAAGTATTTAAACGTATAATGCTTTATATGAACGTATTTGTTTCAATATGATTATCGACGAAATTAAAAAAATATATTAAATGATTGAATTATCAGAAACATTGAATTATGATTACAAGTCTCTGTTGAGAGGTCCACTATGATTTGAGAAAATCTATTCCTCTTAACGATATTCGGAATAATTTGTAAAGCTATTTATAAATAAAAATAAAAAGTGTCATTTACGAAAGTTAGACAAAAGCTAGTGGAGAATTGGTTTTCATAATATTCTATTAATCTATTTTCAAACGTACAAAAACGTTTTCAGTTTAAAAAGAACTTTATTATTAAAACGTATATAACTTTTATAAATATCTAGAATCATTTTTGACAACTCATTACTTAACCAGTATAATAAATATAACGATATTTATATTTTATTTCATTAAATATATATAACGATTTAAATTAATATTATATATATTTATACGTGTATTATACATACATAGTTTTTATACTTTTACTATACTTTAACTTTAATAATTCACTTTAATAATTCATACTTTAATAATTCACTTTAATAATTCATACTTTAATAATTCACTTTAATAATTCATACTTTAATAATTCACTTTAATAATTCATACTTTAATAATTCACTTTAATAATTCATACTTTAATAATTCACTTTAATAATTCATACTTTAATAATTCACTTTAATAATTTAAAAATCTATTATAAATAGAATTCAATTGGTTTCATTATTTCATAGAAACTTGAAAATATATTTCTCTAAACTCTCTCAATCGATTTACATATATATATATATATATATATATATATATATATATATTACGACGGAGTGATGTCCGAGTGATTTCAAAATAGTTTTTTTGAATGAGTCGAAGCTAAGGAAATTATGGGTTATAGCTATGGAGGTGATGGGTATGGTTCATGGGTATGCTCGTGAGGTCAATCTAGTGTTTATCATCTCCGTTGCGTCTACGTACTTTCCTGCAATATTGAATCTCAATATTGATACGTGAGCACTCATAACTTAACTTTTATATATCAATAGTGTATCTCTGACTAGTGCTCGAGTATATAGGATTATGCATGCTTGTACATTCGATATTGTCCTTAGATAGGTTTGTTGAATCCTGAATTAGATACATATGCTACTGAGATAGGGTATATGATATGCATGTCATTGGAAAGCTGGCGAAAAATTAAGAACTTTTTATTTAGATATCGAATGGTTTCGATGAACGGATTTGAAGTTATAGTCAATTGAATTTTAGTATTATTGTTAAAATGATTATTATTACTATCGTCGTTATTATTTTAATAGAAATATCATTGTTATTATAAAATATCATTATTACTATTATGTTAGTATTATCATTTTATCATAATAACATTTTTAGTAAATATAAATATTGTTATTTTTTTATAGAATAATAATAATTATTATTATAAAATAATACAACTTTTACTTATTATTATTATGATCAATATTATTTTATCAAATAAATAGGGGATACACAGATATTTTTCACCACGCGTAATATAATTACATTAATAATACTTACCACTATAGTTTTACGATATTAAGTGAACTTTATAAATTTTACTACTTAAGATATATAAAAGTATATTTTATCATATATAAACGTTAATATAAATTTTTATTAATAAATGACTTTTATTATTATAAAATCTAATAAATATATTTAAATATATAAAACGACTATAGTTAAGTTATATAATAAACACGTTTAAATTTTAAAAGTCATTTTGAGTCAAGTTGACTTTTGTTGACTTTTGCATATTAGTCTCGAGCATTAGGATTGTGGTACACTATGACTTGACCAAAAATTGTTAGACAAATATTGACCAACATATAAATATATATAATTAATATAGGTTTGTGAATCCGAGGCCAACCTTGCACTTGTTAAATGACGTTATATGTATTTTTACTACGAAATACAGTATGGTGAGTTTTATTTGCTCCCTTTTATATATATTTTTGGGACTGAGAATACATGCGCTGTTTTTATAAATGTTTTACCAAATAGGCACAAGTACTAAAACTAATTCTACGTGGGTTTAAACCAGAAATATACCCTTAGCTTGGTAACATTAAACTACTTGTCTATGTACGGTAGGCGCGAATCCTAAAGATAGATCTATTGGGCCTGACAAACCCCATCCTGACTATGGGATGCTTTAGTACTTCGAGGTTATTTTAAACACACCTGATCTGGTGTACTTCAGAGGGTCAAACATGAACGTTAAGGCTTGTTACCGGGTGCCTACAATTTATAGAATACTTTTATACACTTGCGAGTGTACATATATTTATAAACGGAAATCTTGTGGTCTATTAATATATTGAAATGATTGTTATGATAAACCTATGAACTCACCAACCTTTTGGTTGACACTTTAAAGCATGTTTATTCTCAGGTATTAAAGAAATCTTTCGCTGTGCATTAGCTCATTTTAAGGATATTACTTGGAGTCATTCATGGCATATTTTGAAAGACGTTGCATTCGAGTCATTGAGTTCATCAAGATTATTATTATGTCAATTATAGTTGGATGTATTATGAAATGGTGTACATGCCATCAACTTTCGCTGTAAAGAAAGTTTGACTTTTAAAAATGAATGCAATGTTTGTAAAATGTATCATATAGAGGTCAAATACCTCACGATGTAATCAACTATTGTGAATCGTTTATAACGTATATGAACGGGTCCTTTCAGTTGGTATCAGAGCGGTGGTCTTAGCGAACCAGGTCTGCATTAGTGTGTCTAACTGATAGTCGTTAGGATGTATTAGTGAGCCTGGACTTCGACCGTGTCTGCATGTCAAAAGTTTTGCTTATCATTTTTGTCGGAAATTGCCTACTTATCATTCTTAGTCTAGACACGTCTTACTGCATTGATTGCATGAATAGTGTATAGACAAAATTCATATCTTAGCGTATCTGCTAATCCATATCTTAGCGTATCTGTTACTGTAAACTTTGTCTGACATATCCCGTAATTTCCTCCGTAATCTACGAAATCTTTTGCGCTATATATATAGATATTCTATGTAATTCGAATACCACCCGATAGCCGAAAAATCATTTCATATCGAAAAATCCTTTATTCAATCGAACGAAATGGAATTTGTCATTAGTTCAAGTCCCTCGAATTCCGATATGGAATCCCACTCAAGCTCCGAAAGCAGTGTGACCGGAATGGATCAACCAATTAGCCATCATCTATTCTGGATGAATTGGGGATAGGTTCGTAGCCTCCTCAATAATCGGAGACAAGAAGAAGGTGATCCCTTCCATCCACCACATTGCCCTCTTGGCGATGAACCTGAAGCACTTACCGGCGAACCGGTCCTAAACACCATTTTCTCTCTCATTTCCAGAGTATCTCATCACGATTATATACTACATCAAATTCTAGATTTTATTTATCCGCTCGTCCGAACCGATAATCACCCCGGTGTAATAGAAGAAGTCAACGAGCTTCGCGCTCGAGTAGTGGCTTTAGAGAATATGGTGTAAGGGTTACAAACACCAACAAATAACGAAGTTGATGTTAAAGCAGAGGGGTATAAAATACTATTAAATTTTTGCAGGAAATACTATTAAATACGATACAATTTTACACAAGATATTTATTTATTTATAGAATGGATATACTTAAACCTTGCTACAACACTTATAGGCAGTGTACCTAATCGTACAGTAGTGTAGTTTTTAGTAAGTCCGGTTCATTCCACAGGGAAATCTTTAAACAAAGCTCAACGCTATAAAAAAATACAAATATATATATAAGTAATATTATTATTATAAAGGGGGTTTTTTACCGTTTAATGACCGGTTTGTCGATTTTAAGACTTTAGTCGCAGTTAAAACCTAATGTAAAATATAAAATAAATACAAGACTTAAATTAAAGCGTAAAGTAAATAACGATAATGAAATTGCGAATAATAAAAGTGCGATAAAATAAACTTGCGATAATTAAAAAGTACGATAATTAAAAGTGCGATTAAATAAAAAATAAAGGAAATTAAATATGAAATAAAAGAATTATGCTTATTTAAACTTCCGTAATCATGATGTTTGACGTGTTGATTTTAGTTTTATGCCCATGGGTTAATTGTCCTTTGTCCTGGATTATTTAATATGTCCGTCTGGTTTTTGTCCATAACAGTCCATCAGTCATAAATATAAAGTGCGAGTGTCCTCGTCAAATTATTATTATACCCGAAGTTAAATATTCCAACTAATTGGGGATTCGAATTGTAACAAGGTTTTAATACTTTGTTTAATGAATACACCAGGTTATCGACTGCGTGTAAACCAAGGTTTTACTACTTTGTTAACAATTACACCAATTACCCTTGAATGTAATTTCACCCCTGTTTTAATTATTCTAGTGGCTATTAATCCATTCCCGTGTCCGGTTAAATGAACGATTATTCGTACATATAAATACCCCGCCCATCGTGTCCGATCGAGTGTATATGGTAATTTATAGGGACGCCCAATTGTAAATCTTTATATTAACATTAACAAACTATCATTTAGTTAAACAAATATAAAGCCCATTAATAGCCCATAGTCTAATTTCCACAAGTGTCGTTCTTTTGTCCAAACCCCAATTATGGTACAAAGCCCAATTACCCAATTTTAGTAATTAGCCCAACATCATGATTACTTCGTTTTAAATAAGCATAATAATAACTTAGCTACGAGACATTAATGTAAAAAGGTTGAACATAACTTACAATGATTAAAAATAGCGTAGCGTTACACGGACAGAATTTCGACTTACACCCTTATAATATTCGCTAACATACCCTTATTATTAGAATTATAATTAAAATTAAAATTAAAATATAAATTATATATATATATATATATATATATATATCGTTTACATATGAGAGAAGAGAGAAAAAGATTATGAAAAATGATCAGAATTCGGTTTGCTTTATAGCCAGAGTCGATTTTTGGGGCTCCGCGACTCGCGGTGAAAACCTCTTCAAACTCCGCGAGTCGCGGAGGTTACTTTTACAGCTCAGAGGAGTTTGGCTCTTTGTTTACCGACGGTTTATAATATATATATAATATATATATATATAATTAATATAATTAATTATATATTATATTATATTTATATACATAGTTAACTTGTAATTTTTAGTCCGTTGCGTCGAGCGTTAAGAGTTGACTCTGGTCCCGGTTCCGGATTTTCGAACGTCCTTGCGTACAATTTAATATCTTGTACTTTGCGTTTTGAATCTTGTACTCTTGTAATTTCGAGACGTTTCTTATCAATAATTGGAACCTTTTTGATTGTCTTTTGTTCTTTTGAGCTTTTTGGTCGTTTGCGTCTTCAATTCGTCGAATCTGTCTTTTGTCTTCACCTTTTATTATTTAAACGAATATCACTTGTAAATAGAACAATTGCAACTAAAAGCTTGTCTTTCTTGAGGAATAATGCTATGAAATATATGTTCGTTTTTAGCATTATCAAATATTCCCACACTTGAGCGTTGCTTGTCCTCAAGCAATATCGTCTTGAAATACTAGAATCACTTCTTTATTCTTCACACTTTGTACATCAGTGATTTCTATATGGCGGTATAAACAATGGTAGTAACGATATGGTTTACAGTCCCACATGACTATAAAAATTTAGATCCATTAAGGAAATTGGATCTTTATGAAAACATTTGATCTTTTGAAAATTAAATCTAGTTTTTACCCTAGATAAGTTTTCCGGGATAACCCTTTTCCGGTGTTTGCAAAATATTTTTGTGGGTTTGGTGGGTTTCAGATTTGAAAATTTTAGCTCAAAACTTGCGGTTTTGTGTCACCCACTTGCTAACCTTGTATTTGGAAAGCAACACGTCCAATTTACTTGTCCCGTATATTACCTTTCGGTAAACTACCGTCCGGTTGAAAGGAAAGCGTTGAACAAGCAACTGGTAAGGCAATGTCCCCTGACATGCTTTTAGTTATGGTCTATAACGTGTCGGACGCAATTACTATCCTTGGTAGGAGCAATAGTAAAGCTCACCCTTATAATTTTTCGGTATGGCACAAGGTCATGTCTTTGACCATTATGCAACCACCGTTCTTACGGTTGACACCCGATTTAGTTCAGGTGACCTAATGAATTCCAGGTGAATTCCTAGGATTTTACGTTCAATGGTAATGAACGCATTGAAAATAGGGTTTTCAGAAAACAAATCGGTTTGTAATTTTGATCAAAATATTTTCTCGTTTAAGCTCGAGTTTAGATATCATCGAATTCCATGAGTTTGTAATTCTCAATCTTTAAGGTCAATCTCTAGGATTGAGTAATATCAGTCTTAAAAGCTGATTTTTAATCTTTAAGGAGATTATCCTTTCTGGGGATCTGATTCATTAGTCTTATCAAGCTAATTTGCACGGTGCCCCCCCATTATACGAGATAAATCCTTCTCATGGTTAGGATAAATCCGACCACTTGGCGACCCTGTTTCATGCTGAGGTCCGTGGATTTCCTGCTGATTTTAGTGATGACTTTTCTAGATTTTTCGTCAACCTACAGCTGGTCTGGACGACATGTGACGACCCCGTCAAAACACTTAACGGATCCGTCAGTTGGTCCCATAGCTTGATCGGACTTAAATGAATTAAATAAACAAAGTTGCATTCTTTTATTTCAAAATGTTACCCAAAAAGGAAACAAACCAAATTAAGTAGTTTGAAAACCAACCAACCATAATATGAAACCAAAAGTTGACACAAAACATTGCCAACAAACCCACAATTTAAATTATCCAAAATAGAATGCAAACTTAAGTTTCATAAATTGTTTCATAAAATCTGCCCAAATGCATGCAGACTCTTCTAACGACAGCGGAAGCATCAAATAACTCAAGTACCTGTGAAAACATGCAAGTAAACTGTCAACACAAAGGTTGAGTGAATTATAGGTTTAAATAAATAAGTAAACTTTAGACCACAAGATTTAAAAATGTTAGAAAACATTAAACATTATTCCATTATCAATGAGCCACCTGGTAACCACTTAACCCTTTATTTACCCTTGCCAAACACAATAAAAATATACACTTGGACAGTGTATCTACAACAAATTACGAAGTACTAAACATTCCGATTATAAATTGCTAGCGCGACTAGCTCGAAATGGGGTTGTCAAACCCGATAGATCTATCCGTAGGATTCGCGTTCACCGGTAGAAACCAATGATTACAGTTACCAGACTAGGGAATATTTTTGTCCAACTCACAATGAATAATTAAATTTAACTGTTACTTGTGTCTAAACGTAAATAAAAATCTGCATGTAATCACATCCCAAAAATATACTTTGAAAAGTATGTAAAAACGGGACTATAACTCACCTTAAATAGCAACTGAAGAAATCTCACAAACAAGCGAACAGCACGTAAAGTAAAGTGATCAAGAAAGATCACAACGCCGACCTATAAATAAAGCAGGTCGAAATAAATAACTAACTTAGGCCAAGTCTTAGTATGATAGCTATTGTACATGTTGCAAGTAGGCATAGAACATTACTCAACAAGCATCGGTTTGATTGGAACAGCATAAGGACACACACTTTCTATTTTTAGAAAGTTTCTATTTTTAGCAGGTTTCCATTTTTGGAAAGTTTTCTATTTTAGGAAAGTTTCTATTTTTGGAAAGTTTCTATGTTTGGAAAGTTTCTATTTTTGGAAAGTTTCTATTTTTGGAAAGTTTCTATTTTTGGAAAGTTTCCAAATTTAGAAAGTTCTATTTTTAGAAAGTTTTGAAGTTAGGAAAGTTTCCTTATTTAGAAAGTCAACAGAAGTCAACTGAAAGTCAAAGTCAACCGAAAGTCAACTCAAAAGTCAACCTTGGTCAAACCTAGTCAACATAAATTTTAAAAGAGTAAGTTATAATAATAACATAGGTTATAATGTTATTTAAAGTCAAATGTGTATAATAATGTCTTAACATAAGTTTAATTAAATAAAATGAATTATTAAAGTTAATATAAGTTGAAATGTTATAATTAGTATAACATAAGTATTTAATTAATTAATTAAATATCAATCATAATATAAATATTATTAATTTATAATAAATTTTAAATCATATCATAAGTATTATTAATTAATAATGAATTATTAATCATATCATAAGTTTCTAATTAAAATTATTAAATCATAAGTATTTAATAATTAAGTCATAATTAAATAATAATTAAGTCTTATAATAATTAAATAATTATTTAATATTTATTATAAGTCTTATAATAATTTCTCATAATTAAATTTAATACTTATCATAAGTATTTTCCTTTAACAATTAAAAGTGTTATTAATCATAAGTTTAATTAAAATGTTAATTAAATTATAATTAATAATTAAATAATATAATAAATAATTATATTAAAAGTCTTAAAATAAAATAATTACTTCTTTAACATAAGTAATTAATTAATAATGAATTCCATAAATTTTATCATAAGTTTAATCATTAACCATAAGTTTTAAGTTTAAAAGTTCGCCGGGTCGTATCTTGAGCCCCGGGTGTCGGTTTCGGGCAAGCCACATATGCAACTTCACCTACTCAAACCACCCGACACATATGAACTCAAGAACACTCCAAGAACAGTCCCTAAGTCGTGCATATCAGCCATGACTTCAATTGGGAAATCATTTTAATCAAAACAGTAATTCGGGCAAAACGGGTGAACCGTGGCTCGGATTTAGGTGACCCGAACATGAATATTCGTCTCACCATCAGTCCTAACCAAATAACACACCCTAAAGACACCAAGGATGGTCACAAAGTCGGACCCAACCTTGTTCATGCCAAGAACACCTTTCAATCTTTAACAAAAACCAAATTAAGCGTATCTAGGGCTCCGGGAATCGAAACGACATGAATCCGGAGTCTAAAATTAATGTCTTGATGAGAGGAACTCATTTATGTACTTTATTTTAACATTCATAACAGTTATATAGTCAGAATATACGAATCAAACTGCTGTCCAAAATTTACAAACCGAAAACATGAACAAACGAGTAATTCTACGCATTCAAACAACATTACAACAACTTATACATATCATACTAATCATATAACATCAAAATACAGAAAAATAAATAAAAATGGAAAGTTCTAGGGTTAGGGTTTATACCCTAATCGAGAAACAAAGTATATGATCGCGTAGAGAACGAAACAAGGAACGCGATGGTGTTAATTGATTTATGATCCAAGCTTTAATTTTGTTGAAGAATGGTGATGATGGTGGTGATGTATTCGACGGCCAAAGGGGGAAGAGGGAGGAAGAGAGCACAAAAAAAATAAGATTAGGTTTTGATTTTGTAAAATGAAGTGGAAAAAAGAAAAATCAAGGGAGTATACCCCCTCCCTTGGTGGGTTTCGGCCGAATGGGGGGTGTGGGGTGGGCCCCACAAGCCCGTCTTGCTAAATAATGAAATCCTTGTGGCCCGAGATCCCGTACGAAGCCCGAAACGCGAAAACACGCTTACGCGATTAACAATCCGGAAAGATAACAAACGCGCGACGAAAAATAAATATAAATACACCTATTAATAATATGACCTTAAAATATCATATTTAAAATATTTAGGATTTAAAAATCCCGAAAGCTCGACCGTTGGTTTAAAAACCGAAAAGATTCGCCGGATGGAAATCCGCGGAACGTAGAAACGTATAAATTAAAATATGAATACATATATTCACATAACACATAATAATTATTATATATATATTATTACAAAAATAATAATATAGGTCATGGAAATGACGTGGCACACTAACAGTTAACGGTCGTTAAATAATTAACGGAAAAAGATAACGGAAAAAGTAGGGTCGTGACAGTACCTCCCCGTTATGGAAATTTCGTCCCGAAATTTAAGCAGGCGCAGGGGTTGACTCGGCATCTGAGAACAAATGCGGATACTTCTGCTTCATTTGGTCTTCACGCTCCCAAGTGAACTCGGGACCGCGTCTAGCGTTCCATCGGACCCGAACAATAGGAATTTTGCTCTGTTTAAGAGTCTTAACCTCTCGGTCCATGATCTCAACTGGCTCCTCAATAAAATGCAATTGCTTGTCAACCTGAAGTTCCTCCAAAGGAATAGTCTGATCAAATTCAGCCAAACACTTCTTTAAGTTCGAAATATGGAAAACATCGTGAACAGCACTGAGTTCTTGTGGCAACTTCAAACGATAAGCCACCGGTCCAACTCTTTCAATGATCTCAAACGGTCCCACAAAACGAGGACTTAACTTCCCTCTTTTACCAAAACGAATAACACCCTTCCAAGGCGAAACTTTTAACATAACACGATCACCAACTTGAAATTCAACATCTTTCCTTCCTTTGTCGGCATAACTCTTTTGCCGACTTCTAGCAGTTCTCAACCTTTCTTTAATTTGAACAATCTTCTCAGTAGTCTCGTGAATAATCTCTGGACCTGTAAGTTGAGCATCCCCAACCTCATTCCAACAAACAGGAGACCTACATTTCCTACCGTACAAAGCTTCAAACGGTGCGGCTTTAATACTTGCGTGGTAGCTGTTGTTATAAGAAAACTCAGCTAACGGCAAATACTTATCCCACCCATTCCCAAAATCAATCACACAAGCTCGCAACATATCTTCTAATGTCTGAATGGTCCTCTCACTTTGACCATCCGTTTGAGGATGATAAGCGGTGCTCATATCCAATCTAGTGCCCAAGGCTTCTTGCAACGATTGCCAAAATCTCGATACAAATCGACTATCTCTGTCGGAAATTATAGAAACGGGAACACCATGCCTCGAAACAATCTCTTTCAAATACAAACGGGTGAGTTTCTCCATGGAATCGGTTTCCCTAATCGGCAAAAAGTGAGCCGACTTAGTGAGTCGATCTACAATCACCCAAATCGCATCGTAGCCACCCGAAACTCTTGGTAACTTAGTGATAAAATCCATAGTGATACCTTCCCACTTCCACTCGGGAATTTCTGGTTGTACCAACAATCCGGACGGTTTTTGATGTTCAGCTTTGACCTTAGAACAGGTCAAACACTTAGCCACATACGTAGCCACATCACCTTTCAAATTTGGCCACCAATACAGCTCCTTAAGATCATGGTACATCTTCCCTGAACCAGGATGAATAGAGTACCTAGACTTATGAGCCTCATCCAAAACAAGTTGTCGCAGTTCACCAAACTTCGGAACCCAAAGACGTCCTACAAAGTACCTAGTACCATCTGCTCGAATCTCAAATTTCTTAGCCATACCTCTTACGTTCTCTTTCACAAAATTCTCTTCCTTTAAGGCTTCTTGTTGTGCCTCAAGAATCTGCCTTGCGAGGTTTGATCTAACTGTCATATTCAAGGCCCTAACCCTGCGAGGTTCAGTCCTTTCTTTACGACTCAATGCATCAGCCACAACATTGGCCTTACCCGGGTGATACAAAAGGTCACAATCGTAATCATTCAACGTCTCAATCCATCTTCGTTGTCTCATGTTCAACTGTTTCTGATCGAGGATATGTTGAAGACTTTTGTGATCTGTGTACACAGTACTCTTGACCCCATACAAATAATGTCTCCAAATCTTAAGTGCAAAAACAACAGCCCCCAACTCTAAATCATGAGTTGTATAGTTCTGCTCGTGAATCTTCAACTGACGTGATGCGTACGCAATAACCTTCTTTCGTTGCATCAAAACGCAACCATAGCCTTGTCGAGATGCGTCACAATAAACAACAAAATCATCATTACCCTCCGGTAAAGACAATATCGGAGCGGTAGTCAGTTTCTTCTTCAATATCTGAAAAGCATTCTCCTGTTCATCCTTCCACTCATACTTTTTCCCTTTATGCGTTAAAGCAGTCAGAGGTTTCGCTATACGAGAGAAATCCTGGATGAACCTTCGATAGTAACCTGCCAATCCTAAGAACTGACGAATTTGAGTAGGAGTTTTCGGGGTTTCCCACTTTTCAATCGCCTCAATTTTAGCAGGATCAACTTGTATTCCTTGTTTGCTAACAATGTGACCAAGGAACTGAACTTCTCTTAACCAAAAAGCACACTTAGAGAACTTAGCGTACAACTCTTCTTTCTTTAACAAATCAAGCACTAACCTCAAATGTTCTTCGTGCTCTTCATCACTCTTAGAATAGATAAGAATGTCGTCGATGAAAACAATAACGAACTTGTCCAGATAGGGTCTACACACACGGTTCATGAGGTCCATGAACACAGCAGGTGCATTTGTCAATCCGAACGGCATAACAAGAAATTCAAAGTGACCGTAACGGGTGCGAAAAGCAGTTTTCGAAACATCAGATTCTTTAACACGCAACTGATGATAGCCAGAACGAAGATCAATTTTTGAATAAACAGAAGAACCCTGAAGCTGATCGAACAGATCATCAATTCTCGGAAGAGGATAACGATTTTTAACAGTGAGCTTATTCAGTTCACGATAATCAATGCATAAACGAAAAGAACCATCCTTCTTCTTAACAAATAGAACAGGAGCTCCCCAAGGGGACGAACTAGGACGAATAAAACCTTTGTCTATCAACTCACGGAGTTGACTTGACAATTCTTGAAGTTCAGAAGGCGCAAGACGATAAGGAGCACGTGCTACAGGAGCAGCTCCGGGAACAAGATCAATTTGGAATTCTACCGCGCGTTGCGGCGGAAGGCCAGGTAAGTCATCGGGAAACACCTCGGGAAAATCCCTGACAATATGAACGTCATCAACGTTCATTACTTCCTTACTAGGATCAACAACATGAGCAAGAATAGCATGACAGCCCTTACGGAGATGTTTACGAACTTTCATACAGCTAATAAGGTTTAACTGTGTGCATTTCTTATCTCCAAAGACCATCAGTGGCTCTCCAATCACATCAGTAATACGAATAGCCTTATCATAACAGACGATCTCGGCACGGTTCGCGGACAACCAATCCATACCAATAACAATATCAAAACTACCAAGTTCAATCGGTATCAAATCTATCTCGAAATTCCTACCACCCAGATTAATGTTACACTTACGATGTACAGTCTTAGCAGTAAGTTCCTTACCATTAGCTACTTCAACAACATAAGTATTGTCTAAGAGAGCTAACGGCGTTTTGATTCTCGGACTTAATTTACTCGACACGAAACTTAAATCAGCCCCTGAATCAAATAACACATAAACTGATAAATCATCGACTGAGATCGTACCAGTAACAAGCTTAGGATCTTCCTCCGCATCCTTAGCATTAATGTTGAACGCTCGGCCGCGTGCAGTCTCTGCAGTCTTCTTGTTGGGACAAGCATCTCGAAAATGCCCCGGCTTCCCACACTCATAACAAACCCTTGGATTACCTCCATTATTTGATTTCCCATTACCGTTACCGTTACCACCTCTATTACCAACATTATTATTATTACCACCAGTCGCGGGAGTAGCAGACCCCGGCAAAAGCACTGTACAATCTTTAGCAATGTGCCCTTGCTTAGAGCACCTCTTACAAGTAACTGTGCAGTAACCATCATGAACTTTATAGCAACGAGGACACACACGCTGATTTCTGTTGTTAGCACCTGAGGTATCCTGTTTCTTCTGCTGATTTTGGTTTTGATTGCGGTTGTTATCCCACTTTCGTTTCCCATTATCAGCCTTCTTGACAACCTCCTCACTACTTTCAACAACTGTAGTCTTGCTTCTTCTCAACACCTTGTCATTAAGTTTGTGGGCCATAGTCATAGCTGCCTCAATAGTCTGGGGTTCACTGGACTCAACCCCGTGTTCAATCTTCTCAGACAAACCATCAATGTAAGCCTCAATTTTGCGGTCCTCATCCGCATAAACCCTAGGACACAGCAAAGTTAACTCGAAAAACCTTCGTTCATAGGCATCTAACTCGGTGCCGTGCATTTTCAAATTCTTGAGCTCAACCTCTAGCTTCTTAAGCTCACCCCGAGGTCTATAGCGGGTGATCAATCTTTCCTTAAAATCATTCCAGGCCAAACCATAAGCTACATCGCTTCCCAAACTACTAACCAGATTGTTCCACCATGTCAAGGCAC
Organism: Rutidosis leptorrhynchoides; assembly: GCF_046630445.1. Lineage (NCBI taxonomy): Eukaryota > Viridiplantae > Streptophyta > Magnoliopsida > Asterales > Asteraceae > Rutidosis > Rutidosis leptorrhynchoides. The sequence goes on from NC_092334.1 coordinate 547,145,419, forward strand.
TATCCTTGAGAGTGCAACTAGCGAAACTAACTTTGTCCTCTTCACGGACCCGACTGACCCTGAAAATAGATTCGATTTTCTCGAACCAACGAGTAAGCCCTATTGGTCCTTCCGTACCACTGAATTCTTGAGGTCGACCAGCCATAAAAGTTTTGTGGGAGCATCCCACGTTGTTGTTCGCATTGGCGTTAACATTAGCATTTGCTGCCATAGCAGCAGCAATTCCTTCATTGATCAGGCGTTGCATACGCGCTTCAGCGGACTCTCTTGGAGGCATGATCTTCAAAATAGAATAACACATCCGTTAGTACCAAGAATAATACTAGTGTCATAAAGGAATAGATCAAAACACGAAAAGACTAACCATTAAGATATTAGTCAACTAACACTATGAGTAATAACATGACAGTTATGATTGTTATAGAAATAACCATCACATGCATACATATTTTATGATAACATCATACAACATACATAGCACCTAACATACATGAACATATATTACGCATAATATAACATGCCAAGAGCCACAACATCAGAAATAAAACATGATAATGATAATAGATGTCATAAAAATAACCATCCATACATAATGAAAAATATCCCATAACAAAATCTTAATAAAATCCTCGGCAAAACGCCGTACATAACCCAAAATGTATGTATAAAAAGGACATTAAGTCTGATGAAATAGATAATCAATATGAATAATCACATCACATTCGCTTAGAGCGGGTGTGATAAGCTGGTCCAGCATGAGTTTCAGTAGGATCCTCATACTTACGCAACTTCCCTTTCACAACATCCAACTCTTCCTTCAACACACGAACAGTGCTCTCGAGAGCCTCGAACTTAGCATTAACTTCTCGATCACGCTTGCGGTTCGCATCCTCAACCCTATGCTTGAAAGTGATAAAGTTACGCATGTCGGCACGGATCTCGTCCATAACTTCATTATGTGGCAAGGTGCGCAAACAATCACTAAGGGCGTTAATACGTGTCACCTCATTATAAGCCCGGTTCATATGAGTAATGGTAGAAAAATAGTAATGAACAGGATCATCGATCTCCGGTTGATTAGCACGACGTCTAGCAGGAGACGGTGGAGCAGGAGCAGCAACAGAGTTATCGCTCGAAGTCGACATCTGCAAAGAGCAAAACCGCAAACCATATACCAAAAGATATGAAAGCTAATAATATAACATATACGAAATGAAATGCATAATAATGCTATAGCAAAATGGTCGGGCTGTAGACTAGACTCTAATGCACCCTAATAACCACGGGTTGACCACATTAAGACCGCCTAGTTCCCTACAACCAGCGCTCTGATACCACATGTGACGACCCCGTCAAAACACTTAACGGATCCGTCAGTTGGTCCCATAGCTTGATCGGACTTAAATGAATTAAATAAACAAAGTTGCATTCTTTTATTTCAAAATGTTACCCAAAAAGGAAACAAACCAAATTAAGTAGTTTGAAAACCAACCAACCATAATATGAAACCAAAAGTTGACACAAAACATTGCCAACAAACCCACAATTTAAATTATCCAAAATAGAATGCAAACTTAAGTTTCATAAATTGTTTCATAAAATCTGCCCAAATGCATGCAGACTCTTCTAACGACAGCGGAAGCATCAAATAACTCAAGTACCTGTGAAAACATGCAAGTAAACTGTCAACACAAAGGTTGAGTGAATTATAGGTTTAAATAAATAAGTAAACTTTAGACCACAAGATTTAAAAATGTTAGAAAACATTAAACATTATTCCATTATCAATGAGCCACCTGGTAACCACTTAACCCTTTATTTACCCTTGCCAAACACAATAAAAATATACACTTGGACAGTGTATCTACAACAAATTACGAAGTACTAAACATTCCGATTATAAATTGCTAGCGCGACTAGCTCGAAATGGGGTTGTCAAACCCGATAGATCTATCCGTAGGATTCGCGTTCACCGGTAGAAACCAATGATTACAGTTACCAGACTAGGGAATATTTTTGTCCAACTCACAATGAATAATTAAATTTAACTGTTACTTGTGTCTAAACGTAAATAAAAATCTGCATGTAATCACATCCCAAAAATATACTTTGAAAAGTATGTAAAAACGGGACTATAACTCACCTTAAATAGCAACTGAAGAAATCTCACAAACAAGCGAACAGCACGTAAAGTAAAGTGATCAAGAAAGATCACAACGCCGACCTATAAATAAAGCAGGTCGAAATAAATAACTAACTTAGGCCAAGTCTTAGTATGATAGCTATTGTACATGTTGCAAGTAGGCATAGAACATTACTCAACAAGCATCGGTTTGATTGGAACAGCATAAGGACACACACTTTCTATTTTTAGAAAGTTTCTATTTTTAGCAGGTTTCCATTTTTGGAAAGTTTTCTATTTTAGGAAAGTTTCTATTTTTGGAAAGTTTCTATGTTTGGAAAGTTTCTATTTTTGGAAAGTTTCTATTTTTGGAAAGTTTCTATTTTTGGAAAGTTTCCAAATTTAGAAAGTTCTATTTTTAGAAAGTTTTGAAGTTAGGAAAGTTTCCTTATTTAGAAAGTCAACAGAAGTCAACTGAAAGTCAAAGTCAACCGAAAGTCAACTCAAAAGTCAACCTTGGTCAAACCTAGTCAACATAAATTTTAAAAGAGTAAGTTATAATAATAACATAGGTTATAATGTTATTTAAAGTCAAATGTGTATAATAATGTCTTAACATAAGTTTAATTAAATAAAATGAATTATTAAAGTTAATATAAGTTGAAATGTTATAATTAGTATAACATAAGTATTTAATTAATTAATTAAATATCAATCATAATATAAATATTATTAATTTATAATAAATTTTAAATCATATCATAAGTATTATTAATTAATAATGAATTATTAATCATATCATAAGTTTCTAATTAAAATTATTAAATCATAAGTATTTAATAATTAAGTCATAATTAAATAATAATTAAGTCTTATAATAATTAAATAATTATTTAATATTTATTATAAGTCTTATAATAATTTCTCATAATTAAATTTAATACTTATCATAAGTATTTTCCTTTAACAATTAAAAGTGTTATTAATCATAAGTTTAATTAAAATGTTAATTAAATTATAATTAATAATTAAATAATATAATAAATAATTATATTAAAAGTCTTAAAATAAAATAATTACTTCTTTAACATAAGTAATTAATTAATAATGAATTCCATAAATTTTATCATAAGTTTAATCATTAACCATAAGTTTTAAGTTTAAAAGTTCGCCGGGTCGTATCTTGAGCCCCGGGTGTCGGTTTCGGGCAAGCCACATATGCAACTTCACCTACTCAAACCACCCGACACATATGAACTCAAGAACACTCCAAGAACAGTCCCTAAGTCGTGCATATCAGCCATGACTTCAATTGGGAAATCATTTTAATCAAAACAGTAATTCGGGCAAAACGGGTGAACCGTGGCTCGGATTTAGGTGACCCGAACATGAATATTCGTCTCACCATCAGTCCTAACCAAATAACACACCCTAAAGACACCAAGGATGGTCACAAAGTCGGACCCAACCTTGTTCATGCCAAGAACACCTTTCAATCTTTAACAAAAACCAAATTAAGCGTATCTAGGGCTCCGGGAATCGAAACGACATGAATCCGGAGTCTAAAATTAATGTCTTGATGAGAGGAACTCATTTATGTACTTTATTTTAACATTCATAACAGTTATATAGTCAGAATATACGAATCAAACTGCTGTCCAAAATTTACAAACCGAAAACATGAACAAACGAGTAATTCTACGCATTCAAACAACATTACAACAACTTATACATATCATACTAATCATATAACATCAAAATACAGAAAAATAAATAAAAATGGAAAGTTCTAGGGTTAGGGTTTATACCCTAATCGAGAAACAAAGTATATGATCGCGTAGAGAACGAAACAAGGAACGCGATGGTGTTAATTGATTTATGATCCAAGCTTTAATTTTGTTGAAGAATGGTGATGATGGTGGTGATGTATTCGACGGCCAAAGGGGGAAGAGGGAGGAAGAGAGCACAAAAAAAATAAGATTAGGTTTTGATTTTGTAAAATGAAGTGGAAAAAAAGAAAAATCAAGGGAGTATACCCCCTCCCTTGGTGGGTTTCGGCCGAATGGGGGGTGTGGGGTGGGCCCCACAAGCCCGTCTTGCTAAATAATGAAATCCTTGTGGCCCGAGATCCCGTACGAAGCCCGAAACGCGAAAACACGCTTACGCGATTAACAATCCGGAAAGATAACAAACGCGCGACGAAAAATAAATATAAATACACCTATTAATAATATGACCTTAAAATATCATATTTAAAATATTTAGGATTTAAAAATCCCGAAAGCTCGACCGTTGGTTTAAAAACCGAAAAGATTCGCCGGATGGAAATCCGCGGAACGTAGAAACGTATAAATTAAAATATGAATACATATATTCACATAACACATAATAATTATTATATATATATTATTACAAAAATAATAATATAGGTCATGGAAATGACGTGGCACACTAACAGTTAACGGTCGTTAAATAATTAACGGAAAAAGATAACGGAAAAAGTAGGGTCGTGACACGACAACTTCATGACCTAAATCAAGAAGCGCGTGTCTTTTTCGGAAGACTTTACTTCCTTTTAATGATGGAATTGATTCATCATGTAGATCCATCTCTTCTTTTCTTTCATCGGGTAAAAACAGTTTAGTTTAGTCCAAAGCAAAAGTATTTTCAGTTATTTGTTACAGATATATGTGACATATGTTTAAGATAACTTGGTAAATTTTCCCACACTTGGCTTTTATTTTCCTTTTTATCGTCCTCTATTCCATTTTAAATGAATTTTAACATTTTAGTTTGTTTCTCAATTTATGTCCTTTCCGAGGTAACAATAATTTCGGTGTTAAAACCTAGTTTTATCGTTCATAAATATGTATAAACATGATTTGAATTCATTTAATTGAAAATTTTGAAAAATTTTACTAGAATTGGGTAGTCAGTATATAAGACTAGGGCTGTTCTTTTTTATCAGAGAGCACTAGATTCTAATACAACTACTGCTTTACTAGTATTTTTAATGGTAACCAAGTGTTTAAGATAAAAATTTTAAAATCCGAAAGAATTTAACCCCTTCCCACACTTAAGATCTTGCAATGCCCTCATTTGCAAGAAATCAGTAACAATTTAAATTATTGAGGGTGATTTGTGTGAAAATGATTAAATTTTTACCAAAGTTTCCAAATATATTGGCGTTTGTTTGCTGAATGATAAATGGTGCACATCATTTGTTCATTCCGTCTTGTTGTTATTTCACATATATTTTGCATCTTGTCGTCAAAATTAGTTGCTTTTGCTGAACTTAATGCCAGTCTTTGAAAATGCGTTGTTTTACCCTGTTGTGTACATAAGATAAACTGCAAACATATATACATATTTTTGAAGTTTGGTATATTACCCCACATTCAAAAATTATTAAAATCTAAGAATAAAAGTTAGATAATTATAAAAATGATTACAATATTAACAAAAGTATTAAACGTATCAATAATTACAAATTACAAAATAAAAAAAATAAAAAATAATAAGTAAACTAAGGATGATATTGGTACCAATAGGGGTTCCAGGCATAACCATAGGTGCTATAGAATGCTTCGGCAGGGTCATACGTAGGATATGGTGGCTGCATCTCTATCGACCAAGGAGGGAAGATGGGTTTCGGTGTCGGAATATAGTTTCTACCTATATGTTGGCAATGAGCTATGATTTGGTTCTGATGAACTTGCCAATCTTCAAATGCTCTCTGTCTAGCATTTTCGTATTCTTGAGAAGCTATAAACCTATGCATTTCTTGCATCTCATTCCCCCCTCCTACATTACCTTGCTGCTGGTTTCTCTCCACCTGTGGATGTCTACCATGGTATCGTACTGCGGCGTTATTCCGCCTCTTCAAAACTTTCGCACCATGGTATACATTTAAACCTATAGTATCGCGGGGTTCCGGCTCTTCTAGTAATAATCCCCCCCGACTTATATCCACACCGAGATATTTACCAATCAAAGTAATAAAAATACCACCTCCTATTATGCTATGTGGTCGCATCCCCCGAACCATAGCTGATAAATAATAACCCACACAATATGGTATACTTACAGCGCTTTGTGGGTCTCGAATACACATATGGTAAAACAAATCCTGTTCATTTACTTTTTCTTTGTTCTTACCCCTTTGTGTAATCGAATTAGCTAAAAACCTATGTATCACTCTTAATTCGGCTCTATCTATATCCAAATAAGAGTAATTTCCCCCTTTGAAACGGTGATGGCTTGTCATTTGACTCCACACACCGTGTGTATTAAAATTTTCATCTATCTTTCTACCGTTTAGTATCAATCCTCTACAATCGGCAGACGCTAACTCCTCAGGCGTATATATACGTAAAGCCTGAGCCATGTCCAGTAAAGACATGTGGCGCATCGAACCGCCTAATAAAAATCTAATAAAAGAACGATCAGTTAAACTAGCTACCCGATCATTCAACTCTATACTACATAACAATTCTTCACACCATACTTTATATACAGGTCTACGTATGGTGAATAAATGTACCCAGTCATTAAAAGAAGAATTACCATACCTCTGTACAAGTAATTCCCTAATTGGCCCGGCCAATTCTACAGCTTCTAAGGATCCCCATTCTATGACCCTCGGTACCTCAACAACCTTGGAATGAAGAGTATGCAAACCCCGTTGATATTTTGGATAATCTATCCAAAGTCTGTCAAATCTCAGGTTCGGGTGCAACTCTTCCAAGTGCATATCAGAAAAGGTCATGACTGGATGAGGTATATCCTGCTTGTAGTAGTTATCCACCTCCTGTTGTTCCAAATTCTCAGCAGGAGCATTGCGGGCTTGGGATGAAGATTCGCCCCTTTCATTCTGCAAAACACATCAAACACAATTTTTGTGCATCCAAATATGCATTAGTGTCAGCAAAATCATCAATCAAAATAATTACAATGACATTATCAATTTATATCAAACTTAAGCTCATTTTCATATTTTCATCAAATCTACACTTTTTCAAATAAGCATATACGAAAATGTTCGCCAAGTTCATAAGCATTCAACTCAAATAATATGTCAAAATAATCATTACTAGCAATTAAACAAGTCTCAAATGGCATTATCTTTCAAAAATCAAGTTCATGAATTTTAGACTTGAAAAAGTCCACTTTAATTCTCAAAATCATGTTTAGGCTCAAAGTTTGGATCATTTAACTACCTAAACATGTTACACTACTTAATTTAGCAACAATTCATGACAAAAATCGGCCATAACCTGTTTATATCAAAAAGCCCCAAATTGCTCAAGAACACAAACCCTAGATTATTCAAAATTTGAAGTTTAAGGCTTCTAATCATGTTAAACAGCATCAATCTAGGTTACACAAGCATAATACATAAACAATTTAAGCCTAATTACACTAAAAAGCATCAAAATCAAATTGGGGACAAAATTGCTCAAGAACATCAAATTTCGAATTAAATGGTGTTTAGGTGTAGAAATTTACCGTTTTTCTTGAGTAATTCTTAGATAGCATCCTTCTCAACATGATTTTAGCAAAAAATTTGGTGATTAACGGTTAAAAATTGGGATTTTGGGGTGTATTTTTCGGGTTTTTGGGGTTTTTTCGTGGGTTTTCGCAGCTATTTTTCTGTTTTGGGGTTGAAACTGAGCTGTTGCAGCTCTTTATTTTTTTTCTGTAATCCGACTCCTCCGCGAGTCGCGGGGATTTACCATCCAAACTCCGCGAGTCGCGGAGTTTGGTATATATATATATTTTTTTTTTTATAATCATTAACTTATTAAAACAATTAAGTAATTAATTTTAAAATTTTGTTTCCCTTGTTATTTAGGACGAGGTCGTTTCGGATCGATGTCCTAGTCCGTCCTTCGACAAAATTTTAAAATTTGTCTTTTTGTAGCGATTGTTTTAAAAGCTAAGATTTTTGGGTTTTTTCAATGTTTTTGGCATACTCTAATTCAATAAGATTAAAAATAATGATAATAAAAGTTCTCGTCTCTCCCTCGGGTAAAGCAATTTCGGTTCAAAGACCTAGTCTTCAACTTACGACGAATTTTAAAAATCATATTCTTAACTTAATGAGATAAAGTAAATTTTTGTTTTTAAATTCACACAACTTAAATATAAAATTCAAAATTATTATTAAAAATTCACACCAAACTTAAAATTTAAAATACATAAAATTAAAAATTAATATTTTAAAAATTAAAAATTCACACCAAACTTAATTTAAAAATTCAAATATTTACAATTTTAAAAATATTGTTTTTACAAAGTTTACAATATTAATTTAAGATTTAAATATTTATTTTAAAAATATGGTAAAAATAAAATTAAAAATCTTTTTGTCTTTTTATCCCACTTTAATCAATCAAATATTATCAAAAATATGCGCCCCTCTTTTCGGTAAAGTAATTTTGGTTCCAAGACCTAATTTAACTCATGACGAATTTTTGAAATATTTTGGGTTGATTGTTTAAAGATATTTATACCTTAAGAATAAACGTTAAATTTCGCAGTGATGTAATAAATTTTTGAATGATATCAATAATTTCGGTCGCCAAACCTAATTTTATTCAATACCAATTTAATACTTTTTAGCGAACAAATTAGCGTTTATTATCAAAAGGTTAAAAATAAAAATAAAAATAAAAACTGTACAGACATACCTGTGAAATGGATTTCTTAGTTATATGATCTATCCCATTCATAAGATAGTCGGTTTAATTGGTTTTCCATAGCTACATAGGCGTAACCTCGAGCATTCAGTGTCTTTTCTTCTAAACATATGAACGGTCCGTCTCTGCATAAAGTAACAAATTCGGTATTTGAATAGGTTTGATTATTTGAACATTTACCTCCATGTGACCATTTTCCGCATTTTTGACATCGTTCTAGGTGTCGTGCTCTTCTTTTCGCTGCGGATTTTGATTTTCCTTTACCAAATTGTAACTTATTATCTTCGCATCTGGATTCTTTTCTAACTCCGTCCATTCTTTCTCTGATTACTGATACTATTTCACTCGGTAGTATGTCATTATTACGTTTAGTGATCAAAGCGTGTAGCATTAGACCATGGTTTAGTTCACAGGCAATCTTCATTTCGTAAAAACCTAAAAAAAATAAAAATTCAGAATAGGGGGAGAAGACTAGTTCTTTAGGGTCTGCTAGGGAAAGACCATTCGGGTTCCATTTTCGAGAACTACACGAAAACAGACAATCTAACTCTAACAGAAATACATATTATCCTTTAAAGACTTGATTCTCCCCACACTTAGTTAGCTGTGGTGTCGAAATTGTGATTAACTTCGTTGTCGACTTCCATCGGACCATGTATGTAATGTTTAACTCTGTGACCATTAACTTTAAATTCAATCCCATTTGAATTTATTAATTCTATCGCTCCGTATGGGAAAACTCTTTTGACTATGAATGGTCCAGACCATCTTGATTTCAATTTTCCAGGAAATAGCTTGAATCGTGAATTGAAAAGAAGAACTCTGTCTCCTTCTTTAAATTCTTTTGAACTTCTGATTCTTTTATCATGCCATTTCTTCGTTCTTTCTTTATAGATTAACGAATTTTCGTATGCTTCATGTCTTAATTCTTCTAATTCATTTAGTTGACTTAATCGTAGACGTCCGGCTTCATGTAAATCAAGATTACATGTCTTCAAAGCCCAAAATGCTTTGTGTTCAATTTCTACTGGAAGATGACATGCTTTTCCATAAACAAGTCTAAAAGGTGTGGTTCCAATTGGAGTTTTGTAGGCTGTTCTAAAAGCCCAGAGTGCATCCTCCAATTTAATGGACCATTCCTTCGGATTTGATCCTACGGTTTTCTCTAGAATATGTTTTAAAGCTCGGTTGGTATTTTCAACTTGTCCACTTGTTTGTGGATGATATGTGGTGGAGATTTTATGAGTTACTCCATATCTTTTAAGAACTTTCTCAAGTTGATTATTACAGAAATGAGTACCCCGATCACTTATTAAAGCTTTCGGTGTTCCAAACCTTGCAAAAAGACGTTTTAAAAAGTTGACTACAACTCGTGCATCATTAGTTGGGAGAGCTTGTGCTTCCGCCCATTTAGATACATAATCAATGGCTACGAGTATATATAGATTATTATGAGATTTTGGAAATGGACCCATAAAGTCAATACCCCAAATGTCAAATACTTCACATACTTGGATGACATTTTGTGGCATTTCATCACGTTGACTTATTTTTCCGGCCCTTTGACAAGCATCACAGGATATGCAAAGAAGGTGTGCGTCTTTGTAAATTGTAGGCCAATAGAATCCAGCTTCATAAACTTTTCTTGCTGTTAGTTGAGGCCCATAATGCCCTCCTGTTGGTCCTGTGTGACAATGGTTTAAAATTTTACTAGCTTCATCTCCAAATACACATCGGCGTATTATTCCATCGGGACAACTTTTAAACAGATGTGGATCTTCCCAGAAATAGTGTTTTATATCACTGAAGAATTTCTTTCGTCTTTGGTACGATAATCCTTTTTCAAGGAATCCACAAACTAAGTAGTTTGCATAGTCTGCAAACCATGGGATTTCTTTATAATCTATCTTCAATAGATATTCATCAGGAAAGTTGTCTTGTATGGCCGATTCATTCAGAACTTCTAATTCGGGATTTTCAAGACGAGAAAGATGATCAGCGGCGAGATTTTCTGCTCCTCTTTTATCTCGGATTTCAATATCAAACTCTTGTAAGAGTAAGATCCAACGGATTAATCTTGGTTTAGCATCTTGTTTTGAAAATAGGTATCTAAGAGCAGAATGGTCGGTATAGACCACCGTTTTTGCTAGAACGAGATATGATCGAAATTTGTCAAAAGCAAAGACAATAGCAAGGAGTTCTTTTTCAATAGTTGTATAGTTTGTTTGTGCTCCTTGTAATGTCTTACTAGCATAATATATAGGTTGAAATCGTTTTTCAATCCTTTGTCCTAAAACGGCTCCCATTGCAAAATCACTTGCATCGCACATTAGTTCAAATGGTAGATTCCAATTTGGTGTTATCATGATTGGTGCATTAGTGAGTTTTTCTTTAAGAATATTAAAAGATTTGATACATTCATCTGAAAAGATGAATGGCGCATCCTTTTCTAGGAGTTTATTCATAGGAGTGGCAATTTTAGAAAAATATTTTATGAAACGTCGGTAAAAACCGGCATGCCCTAGAAAACTCCTAACTCCTCTAACATTGGTGGGATGTGGAAGTTTAGCAATTACATCTACTTTAGCTCTATCCACTTCAATTCCTTCTTTTGAAATTTTATGTCCAAGAACGATGCCTTCTTTAACCATGAAATGGCATTTCTCCCAATTAAGTACTAGATTTGATTGTTCGCATCTAATTAGCATTCGTTCCAGATTAACTAGACATGATTTAAATGTATCACCGAAGACTGAAAAGTCATCCATGAATACTTCCATGCATTCTTCTATCATGTCGTGAAAAATCGCCATCATACACCTTTGAAAGGTTGCAGGGGCGTTGCAAAGTCCAAATGGCATGCGTTTGTAAGCAAAAGTACCATAAGGGCATGTGAATGTGGTTTTCTCTTGGTCTTCGGGTGCTATTGGAATTTAAAAATATCCGGAAAATCCATCTAGAAAACAATAGTAACTATTTCCGGCTAATCTTTCCAACATTTGATCTATGAAAGGTAAGGGAAAATGATCTTTTCTGGTGGCGTCATTTAATTTTCTATAATCAATACATACACGCCATCCTGTTACAGTCCTAGTAGGAATAAGCTCATTTTTTTCATTTGTAATGACAGTCATGCCACCCTTCTTAGGCACACATTGAACTGGGCTTACCCATGGGCTATCAGAAATTGGATATATCAAACCTGCATCTAGCAGTTTAATAATCTCTTTCTTAACTACATCTTGCATATTAGGATTTTGTCTTCGTCGGCGTTGCACATACGTTTTATGACCTTCTTCCATATGGATTTTATGTGTGCAATACGAAGGACTTATTCCTTTAATATCATGAATCTTCCATGCAATGGCTGGTTTATGAGCTTTCAACACAGAAATGAGTTGTGATTTCTCATTTTCAGTAAGAGAAGACGATATTATTACAGGTAATTCAGATTCACCATGTAAATAAGCGTATTCCAAATGGTTTGGAAGTGGCTTTAACTCTAATTTCGGAGGTTCTTCTATCGATGATTTATATCGATATCTGTCTTCTTCTTTTAGCATTTGAATTTCTTCTGTTGTTGGTTCATATCCATTGGCTATAAGTGTAGCTAACATTTCAGCTTCATCAATTGGTTCATTACCTTCTCCTAAAGAACATTCTCCTGTTCCTTGTAATTCTGGAAATTCTTTTAATAATTCTGCATGTGCATCTATAGTTTGAATATAATAACATGTATCATCTGCAGATTGTGGTTGTTGCATTGCTCTATCAACTGAAAAGGTAACACTCTCATCCTCTATACTTAGGGTCAGTTTCTTACCGAACACGTCTATCATTGCTTTAGCCGTGTTTAAGAATGGTCTTCCTAATATGAGAGGAACTTGAGAATCTTCTTCCATGTCCAAAACAACAAAATCTACTGGAAATACTAAAGTACCAACTTTAACTAGCATGTTCTCCATTATCCCTCTAGGATATTTTATTGATCTATCGGCTAGTTGTATGCTTATTCTTGTTGGTTTCAATTCTCCAAGGTCTAGTTTAGTGTATAGTGAATACGGCATTAGATTTATACTAGCACCTAAGTCTGCCAATGCTTCTATTGAACTAAGACTACCCAGAAAACATGGAATTGTGAAACTTCCTGGATCAGATAGTTTTTCTGGTATCTTATTCAACAGCACTGCTGAACAATTAGCATTCATAGTAACAGCCGAGAGTTCTTCCATTTTCTTTCTATTTGAGATTAGATCTTTCAAGAATTTAGCATATCTTGGCATTCCTGAAATCACATCAATGAAAGGAAGATTTACATTTATCTGTTTAAACATATCCAAGAATTTGGATTGCTCGGCTTCAAGTTTTTCTTTCTTCATTTTACTCGGGTAAGGAAGTGGTGGTTGGTATGGTTTAACATAAGGTTTATCCTTAACTGTGTTATTTTCATTAACCTTTTCAACTACCGGTTCTTTTTCCTTATCTTGATCAGGTTGTGGTTCTTGTGGAGTAGGAATAGTTTCATCAGAAGTTACAGGTATTTCAGGTGGTTTAAGTGTTGTACCACTTCTTGTGGTAATAGCTTTAGCTGTTTCATTCCGGGAGTTAGCATTTGTATCACTAGGTAGACTTCCCGGTTTTCTTTCACCTATTAATCTTGCTAGGTTACTTACTTCTTGTTCCAGATTTTGAATAGAAGCTTGTTGATTTCTAAATGCTTGAGCATTTTGTTCATTAGTTTGTTTCTGAGATGTGAAAAACTGTGTTTGAGTTTCAACTAGCTTCGTCATCATATCTTCTAAATTCGGCTTTTTATCATCGGTTTGTTGTGGTGGTTTGTTTTGAAAATTAGGTCTTTGCTGATTATAAGTATTATTGGATACTTGTTGATTGCTAGGACCTTGTTGGTTGTTGTATGGAATATTTCTGTTATAATTCTGGTTTTGATTGTAAATCGGTCTTGGCGGTTGATAATTATTCTGATAATTATTTCCAGGCCTTTGGTTTATGTATGAAATATTCTCTCTTTGTTCCATTGTTAATTCAATACTGAGACAATCTTTTGTCAAATGTGGTCCTCCACACTGCTCACAACTAATTCGTATTGAGTGAATATCCTTAGTCATCTTTTCCATTCGTCTCTCCACAGCATCTATCTTTGCGGAAATGAAATCTAAGTCATGGCTAGAATCGGCTCTAGCTGCTTTAGATGATCTAATGATATCTTTTTCTTGGTGCCACTCATGTGAGTGGGAAGCAGTATTATCAATAATTTTGTAAGCATCAGTTTCGGTTTTCTTCATAATAGAACCACCAGCTGCTATATCTATGTCTTTCCTTGTAGTGATGTCGCATCCTTGGTAGAATATTTGTACTATTTGACAGGTGTCTAAACCATGTTGCGGACATCCTCTTAACAACTTTCCATATCTTGTCCACGCCTCATACAGAGTTTCATTTGGTTTCTGTGTGAACGTAACAATTTCTGCTTGAAGTCTTACGGCTTTAGATGCAGGAAAGAATTGTTTAAGAAATTTGTCAACTAAAACGTCCCATGTATCAATCGCCCCTTCAGGTAACGATTCCAACCAATCTTTGGCTTCTCCCTTTAAAGTCCAGGGAAATAACATGAGATATATCTGTTCATCCTCCACTTCTCGAATTTTAAATAGTGTGCAGATCCTATTAAAGGTACGTAGATTTTCATTTGGATCTTCCTTCGGCGCACCACTAAATTGGCATTGATTAGTCACCATGTGTAAAATTTGTCCTTTGATTTCATAATCTGGCGCATTAATGTCTGGATGAGTAATTGCGTGACCTTGGCCAGTGCGTTTAGCTCTCATTCGGTCTTCCATACTTAGAGGTTCCAGATTCTCCATAATTGAATTTGTTGAATCGGTATCACTAGATGATTCTGATTTAATGGTTCGTTCCTCAACAATCTCTGTTTGAATGATTGGTGGTTCCGGAGGAAAGTTTAGTGGTTCAGGATCTACGAACCGTTCCTGAATATTCTCCGGATTCTCAATTGTGAGGTCGGGTTCAAAAAATGGATTATCGGAAATTTGAACTGAAGTACTTGGTCTACTGGATGACGATTCTAAAGAAAAATCAACGGCAGTTATATTTGCTAAATGTCTTGATCTAGTTACAGGTGGTGAACGTACAAAAGGTGATGAACGTCTTGCTCGGTGCATTCACTGAATATCCTATTAGTTTTAAAAAGGAAAGAAAAATTATAATAAGTTATCCAACCAATAGACTTTTCTGATTTTGCCCACGTTTTGAATAGCCAAAAGATGCAGCAGAGGGGCAGGATTCGTTTGGTCTCAATATAATTGAGGACTGTTTGGCTCCAATAACCCGGTCCACGTACAAATCCAACTATTACTACGAACCAGAAAATTTTGATGTCTATCAATTTAACCACTCAAAATAAATTTTCGTAATTTTAAGAAATTTAGATAAGAAGTAGAAAAAATTCTAAGTCCTAAAAACTAGGATGGCGAGAAATAAGAGAGAAAAAGAGTTCGTCGGAAAAAGTCGAAAAAGAAAAAAATGGTTGAAAAATAAAAGGTGATGGAAAAATAAAAGAAACTTATAAAAACTTAAAAATACTTGACTAACCTAACCTTATTACTACAATTAACTTAAAATTATAATCGCAAATTGAAATTACTAATTGGAATGATAATTGATACATAGTAAAAGGTGTCTAAAAAATATTAAAGCTTACAGGAAAAACTAAATACCAAATGGAAATAACTTAAAAAGAAACTAAAACTTAAAAAGGCGTCGCAAAATTCTAAAGCACCTAAATCTTAGTCTAAAGAAAAAGCACTTAAAGAATTCTACGGCAAAGCCTAAAAATCTAGGAGTAAAAATAACTATAGCAAAAACTAAGTTTAAAATTAAATATGAGCTAAAAATACAAAAGTTATGCTACAACGATTAAAAAGGGACAAAATATAAAAATATATAAAAAGTTGTAAAAGGTACAATTTTTATAAAAATATTATTTTTATATTATTTATTTAATAAAACTACTAATTTTACAATTTAATTAAACTTATTAAACTAAAATATAAATTAAATAAAACTTAAAATAAAACTTAATTATAATATTAATAATTATTAGGGTTAATAATAATTATAATTAATAATAATCCGTAATAAATGCTGAATTAGGGCTTCCTGTTCGCGTGTCAGAGCAGCTCCGCGAGTTGCGGTATTTAATGCTTCAAACCCCGCGAGTCGCGGGGTTCAAAAATTCAGATGACAGCTTTAAATTCGACGCGTTTTTTCTTTATTTATTTTTTTTTATTTTCAGTTTTTAATTTTTTTTCTATAAATAAAAGATAGTTAATAAAACTTATATTTTTATAAACTAAAATAGAAATAAAGAAACTTATAAAACTTAAATATTTAACAAAATCTTAAAAATACTTATATTTTTGTTTTTCTTTTTATATTTTTGAATAATTAAAACGTATTTTTACAAAAGCGACTTTTAATAAAAGTAAGCTAAAAATCTTTTTTTTTTTTTTTTATATTAGCGTTGCGCTTCCGGCTTTTAAGATAAGTCCCCGGCAGCGGCGCCAAAAATACTTGATGTTAAAGCAGAGGGGTATAAAATACTATTAATTTTTTGCAGGAAATACTATTAAATACGATACAATTTTACACAAGATATTTATTTATTTATAGAATGGATATACTTAAACCTTGCTACAACACTTATAGGCAGTGTACCTAATCGTACAGTAGTGTAGTTTTTAGTAAGTCCGGTTCGTTCCACAGGGAAATCTTTAAACAAAGCTCAACGCTATAAAAAAATACAAATATATATATAAGTAATATTATTATTATAAAGGGGGGTTTTTACCGTTTAATGACCGGTTTGTCGATTTTAAGACTTTAGTCGCAGTTAAAACCTAATGTAAAATATAAAATAAATACAAGACTTAAATTAAAGCGTAAAGTAAATAACGATAATGAAATTGCGAATAATAAAAGTGCGATAAAATAAACTTGCGATAATTAAAAAGTACGATAATTAAAAGTGCGATTAAATAAAAAATAAAGGAAATTAAATATGAAATAAAAGAATTATGCTTATTTAAACTTCCGTAATCATGATGTTTGACGTGTTGATTTTAGTTTTATGCCCATGGGTTAATTGTCCTTTGTCCTGGATTATTTAATATGTCCGTCTGGTTTTTGTCCATAACAGTCCATCAGTCATAAATATAAAGTGCGAGTGTCCTCGTCAAATTATTATTATACCCGAAGTTAAATATTCCAACTAATTGGGGATTCGAATTGTAACAAGGTTTTAATACTTTGTTTAATGAATACACCAGGTTATCGACTGCGTGTAAACCAAGGTTTTACTACTTTGTTAACAATTACACCAATTACCCTTGAATGTAATTTCACCCCTGTTTTAATTATTCTAGTGGCTATTAATCCATTCCCGTGTCCGGTTAAATGAACGATTATTCGTACATATAAATACCCCGCCCATCGTGTCCGATCGAGTGTATATGGTAATTTATAGGGACGCCCAATTGTAAATCTTTATATTAACATTAACAAACTATCATTTAGTTAAACAAATATAAAGCCCATTAATAGCCCATAGTCTAATTTCCACAAGTGTCGTTCTTTTGTCCAAACCCCAATTATGGTACAAAGCCCAATTACCCAATTTTAGTAATTAGCCCAACATCATGATTACTTCGTTTTAAATAAGCATAATAATAACTTAGCTACGAGACATTAATGTAAAAAGGTTGAACATAACTTACAATGATTAAAAATAGCGTAGCGTTACACGGACAGAATTTCGACTTACACCCTTATAATATTCGCTAACATACCCTTATTATTAGAATTATAATTAAAATTAAAATTAAAATATAAATTATATATATATATATATATATATATCGTTTACATATGAGAGAAGAGAGAAAAAGATTATGAAAAATGATCAGAATTCGGTTTGCTTTATAGCCAGAGTCGATTTTTGGGGCTCCGCGACTCGCGGTGAAAACCTCTTCAAACTCCGCGAGTCGCGGAGGTTACTTTTACAGCTCAGAGGAGTTTGGCTCTTTGTTTACCGACGGTTTATAATATATATATAATATATATATAATTAATATAATTAATTATATATTATATTATATTTATATACATAGTTAACTTGTAATTTTTAGTCCGTTGCGTCGAGCGTTAAGAGTTTACTCTGGTCCCGGTTCCGGATTTTCGAACGTCCTTGCGTACAATTTAATATCTTGTACTTTGCGTTTTGAATCTTGTACTCTTGTAATTTCGAGACGTTTCTTATCAATAATTGGAACCTTTTTGATTGTCTTTTGTTCTTTTGAGCTTTTTGGTCGTTTGCGTCTTCAATTCGTCGAATCTGTCTTTTGTCTTCACCTTTTATTATTTAAACGAATATCACTTGTAAATAGAACAATTGCAACTAAAAGCTTGTCTTTCTTGAGGAATAATGCTATGAAATATATGTTTGTTTTTAGCAATTATCAAATATTCCCACACTTGAGCGTTGCTTGTCCTCAAGCAATATCGTCTTGAAATACTAGAATCACTTCTTTATTCTTCACACTTTGTACATCAGTGATTTCTATATGGCGGTATAAACAATGGTAGTAACGATATGGTTTACAGTCCCACATGACTATAAAAATTTAGATCCATTAAGGAAATTGGATCTTTATGAAAACATTTGATCTTTTGAAAATTAAATCTAGTTTTTACCCTAGATAAGTTTTCCGGGATAACCCTTTTCCGGTGTTTGCAAAATATTTTTGTGGGTTTGGTGGGTTTCAGATTTGAAAATTTTAGCTCAAAACTTGCGGTTTTGTGTCACCCACTTGCTAACCTTGTATTTGGAAAGCAACACGTCCAATTTACTTGTCCCGTATATTACCTTTCGGTAAACTACCGTCCGGTTGAAAGGAAAGCATTGAACAAGCAACTGTTAAGGCAATGTCCCCTGACATGCTTTTAGTTATGGTCTATAACGTGTCGGACGCAATTACTATCCTTGGTAGGAGCAATAGTAAAGCTCACCCTTATAATTTTTCGGTATGGCACAAGGTCATGTCTTTGACCATTATGCAACCACCGTTCTTACGGTTGACACCCGATTTAGTTCAGGTGACCTAATGAATTCCAGGTGAATTCCTAGGATTTTACGTTCAATGGTAATGAACGCATTGAAAATAGGGTTTTCAGAAAACAAATCGGTTTGTAATTTTGATCAAAATATTTTCTCGTTTAAGCTCGAGTTTAGATATCATCGAATTCCATGAGTTTGTAATTCTCAATCTTTAAGGTCAATCTCTAGGATTGAGTAATATCAGTCTTAAAAGCTGATTTTTAATCTTTAAGGAGATTATCCTTTCTGGGGATCTGATTCATTAGTCTTATCAAGCTAATTTGCACGGTGCCCCCCCATTGTACGAGATAAATCCTTCTCATGGTTAGGATAAATCCGACCACTTGGCGACCCTGTTTCATGCTGAGGTCCGTGGATTTCCTGCTGATTTTAGTGATGACTTTTCTAGATTTTTCGTCAACCTACAGCTGGTCTGGACGACAACTTCATGACCTAAATCAAGAAGCGCGTGTCTTTTTCGGAAGACTTTACTTCCTTTTAATGATGGAATTGATTCATCATGTAGATCCATCTCTTCTTTTCTTTCATCGGGTAAAAACAGTTTAGTTTAGTCCAAAGCAAAAGTATTTTCAGTTATTTGTTACAGATATATGTGACATATGTTTAAGATAACTTGGTAAATTTTCCCACACTTGGCTTTTATTTTCCTTTTTATCGTCCTCTATTCCATTTTAAATGAATTTTAACATTTTAGTTTGTTTCTCAATTTATGTCCTTTCCGAGGTAACAATAATTTCGGTGTTAAAACCTAGTTTTATCGTTCATAAATATGTATAAACATGATTTGAATTCATTTAATTGAAAATTTTGAAAAATTTTACTAGAATTGGGTAGTCAGTATATAAGACTAGGGCTGTTCTTTTTTATCAGAGAGCACTAGATTCTAATACAACTACTGCTTTACTAGTATTTTTAATGGTAACCAAGTGTTTAAGATAAAAATTTTAAAATCCGAAAGAATTTAACCCCTTCCCACACTTAAGATCTTGCAATGCCCTCATTTGCAAGAAATCAGTAACAATTTAAATTATTGAGGGTGATTTGTGTGAAAATGATTAAATTTTTACCAAAGTTTCCAAATATATTGGCGTTTGTTTGCTGAATGATAAATGGTGCACATCATTTGTTCATTCCGTCTTGTTGTTATTTCACATATATTTTGCATCTTGTCGTCAAAATTAGTTGCTTTTGCTGAACTTAATGCCAGTCTTTGAAAATGCGTTGTTTTACCCTGTTGTGTACATAAGATAAACTGCAAACATATATACATATTTTTGAAGTTTGGTATATTACCCCACATTCAAAAATTATTAAAATCTAAGAATAAAAGTTAGATAATTATAAAAATGATTACAATATTAACAAAAGTATTAAACGTATCAATAATTACAAATTACAAAATAAAAAAAATAAAAAATAATAAGTAAACTAAGGATGATATTGGTACCAATAGGGGTTCCAGGCATAACCATAGGTGCTATAGAATGCTTCGGCAGGGTCATACGTAGGATATGGTGGCTACATCTCTATCGACCAAGGAGGGAAGATGGGTTTCGGTGTAGGAATATAGTTTCTACCTATATGTTGGCAATGAGCTATGATTTGGTTCTGATGAACTTGCCAATCTTCAAATGCTCTCTGTCTAGCATTTTCGTATTCTTGAGAAGCTATAAACCTATGCATTTCTTGCATCTCATTCCCCCCTCCTACATTACCTTGCTGCTGGTTTCTCTCCACCTGTGGATGTCTACCATGGTATCGTACTGCGGCGTTATTCCGCCTCTTCAAAACTTTCGCACCATGGTATACATTTAAACCTATAGTATCGCGGGGTTCCGGCTCTTCTAGTAATAATCCCCCCCGACTTATATCCACACCGAGATATTCACCAATCAAAGTAATAAAAATACCACCTCCTATTATGCTATGTGGTCGCATCCCCCGAACCATAGCTGATAAATAATAACCCACACAATATGGTATACTTACAGCGCTTTGTGGGTCTCGAATACACATATGGTAAAACAAATCCTGTTCATTTACTTTTTCTTTGTTCTTACCCCTTTGTGTAATCGAATTAGCTAAAAACCTATGTATCACTCTTAATTCGGCTCTATCTATATCTAAATAAGAGTAATTTCCCCCTTTGAAACGGTGATGACTTGTCATTTGACTCCACACACCGTGTGTATCAAAATTTTCATCTATCTTTCTACCGTTTAGTATCAATCCTCTACAATCGGTAGACGCTAACTCCTCAGGCGTATATATACGTAAAGCCTGAGCCATGTCCAGTAAAGACATGTGGCGCATCGAACCGCCTAACAAAAATCTAATAAAAGAACGATCGGTTAAACTAGCTAACCGATCATTCAACTCTATACTACATAACAATTCTTCACACCATACTTTATATACAGGTCTACGTATGGTGAATAAATGTACCCAGTCATTAAAAGAAGAATTACCATACCTCTGTACAAGTAATTCCCTAATTGGCCCGGCCAATTCTACAGCTTCTAAGGGTCCCCATTCTATGACCCTCGGTACCTCAACAACCTTGGAATGAAGAGTATGCAAACCCCGTTGATATTTTGGATAATCTATCCAAAGTCTGTCAAATCTCAGGTTCGGGTGCAACTCTTCCAAGTGCATATCAGAAAAGGTCATGACTGGATGAGGTATATCCTGCTTGTAGTAGTTATCCACCTCCTGTTGTTCCAAATTCTCAGCAGGAGCATTGCGGGCTTGGGATGAAGATTCGCCCCTTTCATTCTGCAAAACACATCAAACACAATTTTTGTGCATCCAAATATGCATTAGTGTCAGCAAAATCATCAATCAAAATAATTACAATGACATTATCAATTTATATCAAACTTAAGCTCATTTTCATATTTTCATCAAATCTACACTTTTTCAAATAAGCATATACGAAAATGTTCGCCAAGTTCATAAGCATTCAACTCAAATAATATGTCAAAATAATCATTACTAGCAATTAAACAAGTCTCAAATGGCATTATCTTTCAAAAATCAATTTCATGAATTTTAGACTTGAAAAAGTCCACTTTAATTCTCAAAATCATGTTTAGGCTCAAAGTTTGGATCATTTAACTACCTAAACATGTTACACTACTTAATTTAGCAACAATTCATGACAAAAATCGGCCATAACCTGTTTATATCAAAAAGCCCCAAATTGCTCAAGAACACAAACCCTAGATTATTCAAAATTTGAAGTTTAAGACTTCTAATCATGTTAAACAGCATCAATCTAGGTTACACAAGCATAATACATAAACAATTTAAGCCTAATTACACTAAAAAGCATCAAAATCAAATTGGGGACAAAATTGCTCAAGAACATCAAATTTCGAATTAAATGGTGTTTAGGTGTAGAAATTTACCGTTTTTCTTGAGTAATTCTTAGATAGCATCCTTCTCAACATGATTTTAGCAAAAAATTTGGTGATTAACGGTTAAAAATTGGGATTTTGGGGTGTATTTTTCGGGTTTTTGGGGTTTTTTCGTGGGTTTTCGCAGCTATTTTTCTGTTTTGGGGTTGAAACTGAGCTGTTGCAGCTCTTTATTTTTTTTCTGTAATCCGACTCCTCCGCGAGTCGCGGGGATTTACCATCCAAACTCCGCGAGTCGCGGAGTTTGGTATATATATATATTTTTTTTTATAATCATTAACTTATTAAAACAATTAAGTAATTAATTTTAAAATTTTGTTTCCCTTGTTATTTAGGACGAGGTCGTTTCGGATCGATGTCCTAGTCCGTCCTTCGACAAAATTTTAAAATTTGTCTTTTTGTAGCGATTGTTTTAAAAGCTAAGATTTTTGGGTTTTTTCAATGTTTTTGGCATACTCTAATTCAATAAGATTAAAAATAATGATAATAAAAGTTCTCGTCCCTCCCTCGGGTAAAGCAATTTCGGTTCAAAGACCTAGTCTTCAACTTACGACGAATTTTAAAAATCATATTCTTAACTTAATGAGATAAAGTAAATTTTTGTTTTTAAATTCACACAACTTAAATATAAAATTCAAAATTATTATTAAAAATTCACACCAAACTTAAAATTTAAAATGCATAAAATTAAAAATTAATATTTTAAAAATTAAAAATTCACACCAAACTTAATTTAAAAATTCAAATATTTACAATTTTAAAAATATTGTTTTTACAAAGTTTACAATATTAATTTAAGATTTAAATATTTATTTTAAAAATATGGTAAAAATAAAATTAAAAATCTTTTTGTCTTTTTATCCCACTTTAATCAATCAAATATTATCAAAAATATGCGCCCCTCTTTTCGGTAAAGTAATTTCGGTTCCAAGACCTAATTTAACTCATGACGAATTTTTGAAATATTTTGGGTTGATTGTTTAAAGATATTTATACCTTAAGAATAAACGTTAAATTTCGCAGTGATGTAATAAATTTTTGAATGATATCAATAATTTCGGTCGCCAAACCTAATTTTATTCAATACCAATTTAATACTTTTTAGCGAACAAATTAGCGTTTATTATCAAAAGGTTAAAAATAAAAATAAAACTAAAAACTGTACAGACATACCTGTGAAATGGATTTCTTAGTTATATGATCTATCCCATTCATAAGATAGTCGGTTTAATTGGTTTTCCATAGCTACATAGGCGTAACCTCGAGCATTCAGTGTCTTTTCTTCTAAACATATGAACGGTCCGTCTCTGCATAAAGTAACAAATTCGGTATTTGAATAGGTTTGATTATTTGAACATTTACCTCCATGTGACCATTTTCCGCATTTGTGACATCGTTCTAGGTGTCGTGCTCTTCTTTTCGCCGCGGATTTTGATTTTCCTTTACCAAATTGTAACTTATTATCTTCGCATCTGGATTCTTTTCTAACTCCGTCCATTCTTTCTCTGATTACTGATACTATTTCACTCGGTAGTATGTCATTATTACGTTTAGTGATCAAAGCGTGTAGCATTAGACCATGGTTTAGTTCACAGGCAGTCTTCATTTCGTAAAAACCTAAAAAAAATAAAAATTCAGAATGGGGGGAGAAGACTAGTTCTTTAGGGTCTGCTAGGGAAAGACCATTCGGGTTCCATTTTCGAGAACTACACGAAAACAGACAATCTAACTCTAACAGAAATACATATTATCCTTTAAAGACTTGATTCTCCCCACACTTAGTTAGCTGTGGTGTCGAAATTGTGATTAACTTCGTTGTCGACTTCCATCAGACCATGTATGTAATATTTAACTCTGTGACCATTAACTTTAAATTCAATCCCATTTGAATTTATTAATTCTATCGTTCCGTATGGGAAAACTCTTTTGACTATGAATGGTCCAGACCATCTTGATTTCAATTTTCCAGGAAATAGCTTGAATCGTGAATTGAAAAGAAGAACTCTGTCTCCTTCTTTAAATTCTTTTGAACTTCTGATTCTTTTATCATGCCATTTCTTCGTTCTTTCTTTATAGATTAACGAATTTTCGTATGCTTCATGTCTTAATTCTTCTAATTCATTTAGTTGACTTAATCGTAGACGTCCGGCTTCATGTAAATCAAGATTACATGTCTTCAAAGCCCAAAATGCTTTGTGTTCAATTTCTACTGGAAGATGACATGCTTTTCCATAAACAAGTCTAAAAGGTGTGGTTCCAATTGGAGTTTTGTAGGCTGTTCTAAAAGCCCAGAGTGCAACCTCCAATTTAATGGACCATTCCTTCGGATTTGATCCTACGGTTTTCTCTAGAATACGTTTTAAAGCTCGGTTGGTATTTTCAACTTATCCACTTGTTTGTGGATGATATGCGGTGGAGATTTTATGAGTTACTCCATATCTTTTAAGAACTTTCTCAAGTTGATTATTACAGAAATGAGTACCCCGATCACTTATTAAAGCTTTCGGTGTTCCAAACCTTGCAAAAAGACATTTTAAAAAGTTGACTACAACTCGTGCATCATTAGTTGGGAGAGCTTGTGCTTCCGCCCATTTAGATACATAATCAATGGCTACGAGTATATATAGATTATTATGAGATTTTAGAAATGGACCCATAAAGTCAATACCCCAAATGTCAAATACTTCACATACTTGGATGACATTTTGTGGCATTTCATCACATTGACTTATTTTTCCGGCCCTTTGACAAGCATCACAGGATTTGCAAAGAAGGTGTGCGTCTTTGTAAATTGTAGGCCAATAGAATCCAGCTTCATAAACTTTTCTTGCTGTTAGTTGAGGCCCATAATGCCCTCCTGTTGGTCCTGTGTGACAATGGTTTAAAATTTTACTAGCTTCATCTCCAAATACACATCGGCGTATTATTCCATCGGGACAACTTTTAAACAGATGTGAATCTTCCCAGAAATAGTGTTTTATATCACTGAAGAATTTCTTTCGTCTTTGGTACGATAATCCTTTTTCAAGGAATCCACAAACTAAGTAGTTTGCATAGTCTGCAAACCATGGGATTTCTTTATAATCTATCTTCAATAGATATTCATCAGGAAAGTTGTCTTGTATGGCCGATTCATTCAGAACTTCTAATTCGGGATTTTCAAGACGAGAAAGATGATCAGCGGCGAGATTTTCTGCTCCTCTTTTATCTCGGATTTCAATATCAAACTCTTGTAAGAGTAAGATCCAACGGATTAATCTTGGTTTAGCATCTTGTTTTGAAAATAGGTATCTAAGAGCAGAATGGTCGGTATAGACCACCATTTTTGCTAGAACGAGATATGATCGAAATTTGTCAAAAGCAAAGACAATAGCAAGGAGTTCTTTTTCAGTAGTTGTATAGTTTGTTTGTGCTCCTTGTAATGTCTTATTAGCATAATATATAGGTTGAAATCGTTTTTCAATCCTTTGTCCTAAAACGGCTCCCATTGCAAAATCACTTGCATCGCACATTAGTTCAAATGGTAGATTCCAATTTGGTGTTATCATGATTGGTGCATTAGTGAGTTTTTCTTTAAGAATATTAAAAGATTTGATACATTCATCTGAAAAGATGAATGGCGCATCCTTTTCTAGGAGTTTATTCATAGGAGTGGCAATTTTAGAAAAATCTTTTATGAAACGTCGGTAAAAACCGGCATGCCCTAGAAAACTCCTAACTCCTCTAACATTGGTGGGATGTGGAAGTTTAGCAATTACATCTACTTTAGCTCTATCCACTTCAATTCCTTCTTTTGAAATTTTATGTCCAAGAACGATGCCTTCTTTAACCATGAAATGGCATTTCTCCCAATTAAGTACTAGATTTGATTGTTCGCATCTAATTAGCATTCGTTCCAGATTAACTAGACATGATTTAAATGTATCACCGAAGACTGAAAAGTCATCCATGAATACTTCCATGCATTCTTCTATCATGTCGTGAAAAATCGCCATCATACACCTTTGAAAGGTTGCAGGGGCGTTGCAAAGTCCAAATGGCATGCGTTTGTAAGCAAAAGTACCATAAGGGCACGTGAATGTGGTTTTCTCTTGGTCTTCGGGTGCTATTGGAATTTGAAAATATCCGGAAAATCCATCTAGAAAACAATAGTAACTATTTTCGGCTAATCTTTCCAACATTTGATCTATGAAAGGTAAGGGAAAGTGATCTTTTCTGGTGACGTCATTTAATTTTCTATAATCAATACATACACGCCATCCTGTTACAGTCCTAGTAGGAATAAGCTCATTTTTTTCATTTGTAATGACAGTCATGCCACCCTTCTTAGGCACACATTGAACTGGGCTTACCCATGGGCTATCAGAAATTGGATATATCAAACCTGCATCTAGCAGTTTAATAATCTCTTTCTTAACTACATCTTGCATATTAGGATTTAGTCTTCATTGGCGTTGCACATACGTTTTATGACCTTCTTCCATAAGGATTTTATGTGTGCAATACGAAGGACTTATTCCTTTAATATCATGAATCTTCCATGCAATGGCTGATTTATGAGCTTTCAACACAGAAATGAGTTGTGATTTCTCATTTTCAGTAAGAGAAGACGATATTATTACAGGTAATTCAGATTCACCATGTAAATAAGCGTATTCCAAATGGTTTGGAAGTGGCTTTAACTCTAATTTCGGAGGTTCTTCTATCGATGATTTATATCGATATCTGTCTTCTTCTTTTAGCATTTGAATTTCTTCTATTGTTGGTTCATATCCATTGGCTATAAGTGTAGCTAACATTTCAGCTTCATCAATTGGTTCATTACCTTCTCCTAAAGAACATTCTCCTGTTCCTTGTAATTCTGGAAATTCTTTTAATAATTCTGCATGTGCATCTATAGTTTGAATATAATAACATGTATCATCTGCAGATTGTGGTTGTTGCATTGCTCTATCAACTGAAAAGGTAACACTCTCATCCTCTATACTTAGGGTCAGTTTCTTACCGAACACGTCTATCATTGCTTTAGCCGTGTTTAAGAATGGTCTTCCTAATATGAGAGGAACTTGAGAATCTTCTTCCATGTCCAAAACAACAAAATCTACTGGAAATACTAAAGTACCAACTTTAACTAGCATGTTCTCCATTATCCCTCTAGGATATTTTATTGATCTATCGGCTAGTTGTATGCTTATTCTTGTTGGTTTCAATTCTCCAAGGTCTAGTTTAGTGTATAGTGAATACGGCATTAGATTTATACTAGCACCTAAGTCTGCCAATGCTTCTATTGAACTAAGACTACCCAGAAAACATGGAATTGTGAAACTTCCTGGATCAGATAGTTTTTCTGGTATCTTATTCAACAGCACTGCTGAACAATTAGCATTCATAGTAACAGCCGAGAGTTCTTCCATTTTCTTTCTATTTGAGATTAGATCTTTCAAGAATTTAGCATATCTTGGCATTCCTGAAATCACATCAATGAAAGGAAGATTTACATTTATCTGTTTAAACATATCCAAGAATTTGGATTGCTCGGCTTCAAGTTTTTCTTTCTTCATTTTACTCGGGTAAGGAAGTGGTGGTTGGTATGGTTTAACATAAGGTTTATCCTTAACTGTGTTATTTTCATTAACCTTTTCAACTACCGGTTCTTTTTCCTTATCTTGATCAGGTTGTGGTTCTTGTGGAGTAGGAATAGTTTCATCAGAAGTTACAGGTATTTCAGGTGGTTTAAGTGTTGTACCACTTCTTGTGGTAATAGCTTTAGCTGTTTCATTCCGGGGGTTAGCATTTGTATCACTAGGTAGACTTCCCGGTTTTCTTTCACCTATTAATCTTGCTAGGTTACTTACTTCTTGTTCCAGATTTTGAATAGAAGCTTGTTGATTTCTAAATGCTTGAGCATTTTGTTCATTAGTTTGTTTCTGAGATGTGAAAAACTGCGTTTGAGTTTCAACTAGCTTCGTCATCATATCTTCTAAATTCGGCTTTTTATCATCGGTTTGTTGTGGTGGTTTGTTTTGAAAATTAGGTCTTTGCTGATTATAAGTATTATTGGATACTTGTTGATTGCTAGGACCTTGTTGGTTGTTGTATGGAATATTTCTGTTATAATTCTGGTTTTGATTGTAAATCGGTCTTGGCGGTTGATAATTATTCTGATAATTATTTCCAGGCCTTTGGTTTATGTATGAAATATTCTCTCTTTGTTCCATTGTTAATTCAATACTGAGACAATCTTTTGTCAAATGTGGTCCTCCACACTGCTCACAACTAATTCGTATTGAGTGAATATCCTTAGTCATCTTTTCCATTCGTCTCTCCACAGCATCTATCTTTGCGGAAATGGAATCTAAGTCATGGCTAGAATCGGCTCTAGCTGCTTTAGATGATCTAATGATATCTTTTTCTTGGTGCCACTCATGTGAGTGGGAAGCAGTATTATCAATAATTTTGTAAGCATCAGTTTCGGTTTTCTTCATAATAGAACCACCAGCTGCTATATCTATGTCTTTCCTTGTAGTGATGTCGCATCCTTGGTAGAATATTTGTACTATTTGACAGGTGTCTAAACCATGTTGCGGACATCCTCTTAACAACTTTCCATATCTTGTCCACGCCTCATATAGAGTTTCATTTGGTTTCTGTGTGAACGTAACAATTTCTGCTTGAAGTCTTACGGCTTTAGATGCAGGAAAGAATTGTTTATGAAATTTGTCAACTAAAACGTCCCATGTATCAATCGCCCCTTCAGGTAACGATTCCAACCAATCTTTGGCTTCTCCCTTTAAAGTCCAGGGAAATAACATGAGATATATCTGTTCATCCTCCACTTCTCGAATTTTAAATAGTGTGCAGATCCTATTAAAGGTACGTAGATGTTCATTTGGATCTTCCTTCGGCGCACCACTAAATTGGCATTGATTAGTCACCATGTGTAAAATTTGTCCTTTGATTTCATAATCTGGCGCATTAATGTCTGGATGAGTAATTGCGTGACCTTGGCCAGTGCGTTTAGCTCTCATTCGGTCTTCCATACTTAGAGGTTCCAGATTCTCCATAATTGAATTTGTTGAATCGGTATCACTAGATGATTCTGATTTAATGGTTCGTTCCTCAACAATCTCTGTTTGAATGATTGGTGGTTCCGGAGGAAAGTTTAGTGGTTCAGGATCTACGAACCGTTCCTGAATATTCTCCGGATTCTCAATTGTGAGGTCGGGTTCAAAAAATGGATTATCGGAAATTTGAACTGAAGTACTTGGTCTACTGGATGACGATTCTAAAGAAAAATCAACGGCAGTTATATTTGCTAAATGTCTTGATCTAGTTACAGGTGGTGAACGTACAAAAGATGATGAACGTCTTGCTCGGTGCATTCACTGAATATCCTATTAGTTTTAAAAAGGAAAGAAAAATTATAATAAGTTATCCAACCAATAGACTTTTCTGATTTTGCCCACGTTTTGAATAGCCAAAAGATGCAGCAGAGGGGCAGGATTCGTTTGGTCTCAATATAATTGAGGACTGTTTGGCTCCAATAACCCGGTCCACGTACAAATCCAACTATTACTACGAACCAGAAAATTTTGATGTCTATCAATTTAACCACTCAAAATAAATTTTCGTAATTTTAAAAAATTTAGATAAGAAGTAGAAAAAATTCTAAGTCCTAAAAACTAGGATGGCGAGAAATAAGAGAGAAAAAGAGTTCGTCGGAAAAAGTCGAAAAAGAAAAAAATGGTTGAAAAATAAAAGGTGACGGAAAAATAAAAGAAACTTATAAAAACTTAAAAATACTTGACTAACCTAACCTTATTACTACAATTAACTTAAAATTATAATCGCAAATTGAAATTACTAATTGGAATGATAATTGATACATAGTAAAAGGTGTCTAAAAAATATTAAAGCTTACAGGAAAAACTAAATACCAAATGGAAATAACTTAAAAAGAAACTAAAACTTAAAAAGGGGTCGCAAAATTCTAAAGCACCTAAATCTTAGTCTAAAGAAAAAGCACTTAAAAAATTCTACGGCAAAGCCTAAAAATCTAGGAGTAAAAATAACTATAGCAAAAACTAAGTTTAAAATTAAATATGAGCTAAAAATACAAAAGTTATGCTACAACGATTAAAAAGGGACAAAATATAAAAATATATAAAAAGTTGTAAAAGGTACAATTTTTATAAAAATATTATTTTTATATTATTTATTTAATAAAACTACTAATTTTACAATTTAATTAAACTTATTAAACTAAAATATAAATTAAATAAAACTTAAAATAAAACTTAATTATAATATTAATAATTATTAGGGTTAATAATAATTATAATTAATAATAATCCGTAATAAATGCTGAATTAGGGCTTCCTGTTCGCGTGTCAGAGCAGCTCCGCGAGTTGCGGTATTTAATGCTTCAAACCCCGCGAGTCGCGGGGTTCAAAAATTCAGATGACAGCTTTAAATTCGACGCGTTTTTTCTTTATTTATTTTTTTTTATTTTCTGTTTTTAATTTTTTTTCTATAAATAAAAGATAGTTAATAAAACTTATATTTTTATAAACTAAAATAGAAATAAAGAAACTTATAAAACTTAAATATTTAACAAAATCTTAAAAATACTTATATTTTTGTTTTTCTTTTTATATTTTTGAATAATTAAAACGTATTTTTACAAAAGCGACTTTTAATAAAAGTAAGCTAAAAATCTTTTTTTTTTTATATTAGCGTTGCGCTTCCGGCTTTTAAGATAAGTCCCCGGCAGCGGCGCCAAAAATACTTGATGTTAAAGCAGAGGGGTATAAAATACTATTAAATTTTTGCAGGAAATACTATTAAATACGATACAATTTTACACAAGATATTTATTTATTTATAGAATGGATATACTTAAACCTTGCTACAACACTTATAGGCAGTGTACCTAATCGTACAGTAGTGTAGTTTTTAGTAAGTCCGGTTCGTTCCACAGGGAAATCTTTAAACAAAGCTCAACGCTATAAAAAAATACAAATATATATATAAGTAATATTATTATTATAAAGGGGGGGTTTTACCGTTTAATGACCGGTTTGTCGATTTTAAGACTTTAGTCGCAGTTAAAACCTAATGTAAAATATAAAATAAATACAAGACTTAAATTAAAGCGTAAAGTAAATAACGATAATGAAATTGCGAATAATAAAAGTGCGATAAAATAAACTTGCGATAATTAAAAAGTACGATAATTAAAAGTGCGATTAAATAAAAAATAAAGGAAATTAAATATGAAATAAAAGAATTATGCTTATTTAAACTTCCGTAATCATGATGTTTGACGTGTTGATTTTAGTTTTATGCCCATGGGTTAATTGTCCTTTGTCCTGGATTATTTAATATGTCCGTCTGGTTTTTGTCCATAACAGTCCATCAGTCATAAATATAAAGTGCGAGTGTCCTCGTCAAATTATTATTATACCCGAAGTTAAATATTCCAACTAATTGGGGATTCGAATTGTAACAAGGTTTTAATACTTTGTTTAATGAATACACCAGGTTATCGACTGCGTGTAAACCAAGGTTTTACTACTTTGTTAACAATTACACCAATTACCCTTGAATGTAATTTCACCCCTGTTTTAATTATTCTAGTGGCTATTAATCCATTCCCGTGTCCGGTTAAATGAACGATTATTCGTACATATAAATACCCCGCCCATCGTGTCCGATCGAGTGTATATGGTAATTTATAGGGACGCCCAATTGTAAATCTTTATATTAACATTAACAAACTATCATTTAGTTAAACAAATATAAAGCCCATTAATAGCCCATAGTCTAATTTCCACAAGTGTCGTTCTTTTGTCCAAACCCCAATTATGGTACAAAGCCCAATTACCCAATTTTAGTAATTAGCCCAACATCATGATTACTTCGTTTTAAATAAGCATAATAATAACTTAGCTACGAGACATTAATGTAAAAAGGTTGAACATAACTTACAATGATTAAAAATAGCGTAGCGTTACACGGACAGAATTTCGACTTACACCCTTATAATATTCGCTAACATACCCTTATTATTAGAATTATAATTAAAATTAAAATTAAAATATAAATTATATATATATATATATATATATATCGTTTACATATGAGAGAAGAGAGAAAAAGATTATGAAAAATGATCAGAATTCGGTTTGCTTTATAGCCAGAGTCGATTTTTGGGGCTCCGCGACTCGCGGTGAAAACCTCTTCAAACTCCGCGAGTCGCGGAGGTTACTTTTACAGCTCAGAGGAGTTTGGCTCTTTGTTTACTGACGGTTTATAATATATATATAATATATATATAATTAATATAATTAATTATATATTATATTATATTTATATACATAGTTAACTTGTAATTTTTAGTCTGTTGCGTCGAGCGTTAAGAGTTGACTCTGGTCCCGGTTCCGGATTTTCGAACGTCCTTGCGTACAATTTAATATCTTGTACTTTGCGTTTTGAATCTTGTACTCTTGTAATTTCGAGACGTTTCTTATCAATAATTGGAACCTTTTTGATTGTCTTTTGTTCTTTTGAGCTTTTTGGTCGTTTGCGTCTTCAATTCGTCGAATCTGTCTTTTGTCTTCACCTTTTATTATTTAAACGAATATCACTTGTAAATAGAACAATTGCAACTAAAAGCTTGTCTTTCTTGAGGAATAATGCTATGAAATATATGTTCGTTTTTAGCATTATCAGAAGTATTAATTCATAATTTCAATTTTATTGAATAAATACTCCGTAAAAGTTATGTAATTTCTAAAGTCTTTAGGGATTATTCAGTTCTAGTTTCAACCGTAAATCAAATGAGTTTAATTTAATATTAACTCATTAAATCTATGTTACATCTGAAGAAAATATGCACATATATATTTTCATAATGACTGTAATAAAATTTTGTTGTACAAAATATTAATTGTGAATTTTTTTTTAACGGGTAGGTAATACCCGAGAGATATATAAATTCACAATTAATATGTTACATTTTTCGAATCTGATTAAGCAAATCATCAACTATACTCCCAAAATCTCACAACAATATACATTCTTGTATAGAAATCAAAACAACCATTCTCACCCAAATTTGATTACGCATTCTGATTTTGACAAATCAAAATCCAAGTCATAATTTAACAGAAGACATCACTCTTAGATTCCTACATCTTTCAAAGCTATACTTTGACTTCAAAACTGTGTTAGAACATCATATGTATATTAACGATTACAAACTGTGTTCAAACTCTCCGAAGTTTTTGAAGACACTTCAAACAATGAACAATCGAGATGATGATCCAACCACATATTACCCACATTTATGTACCTAAAAAGCTCTCGAAGCCAAAGTCATAGTTCGATGCGTATCCGTGTCAGACCCTTTGGCATTTATTAGCTAAAATGACTTTTCAATTCCTTTTCAAAGTAGACAGTTTTGTCACAGCTCCAGCAAGTCAACTTTGACTTTTCAGTCGGACTAGTCTTATTATAGCCTCGATAGATACGTTGCCCTTTCGCCATCGTTACTGGGGACCTTTCATATCTCGCCACCTTAGCAATAAACTTACCAACAACTTCAATTATCTTTGACTTTTCGAAAAATCATTATATTTAGTGAAATCACATTTTTTACTCATTCGCATCTTGTAATGAGAATTGTCATACGAATCATCGAAAAACAGTAACCAGTATTTTGAAATCTCGCAGCATGTCTACGCCAACAGTTATATGTGTACGTAAAACGTCTATCTCCTGGACTTATATACTTTGAATGTGAAGTTCTGAAAAATATTTTGAACTGCAAACTAGTTCTTGAAATGCTAACGAAGCATCAAAAACTGTAAACGAGCTTAACAGTAAAAAGTTTGATGACAAAGAATAGTAAGGTGGTAAAGCAGAGAAAAAGAGAAGGTTTGGAACTGGAAAACGGATTGAACAGACTATGAAGGAGGCTGTGGACAAATCACAAAGACTAAATCTGCCTTCAAAGAATTCAAATGATTCAGTGCCTGCTAAAGTCATTAACGAATACCTTACTCTTTATTCTAAACCTTTACAGACAAATCTTCATCATCATCCATCAATATTAGAAATTCTAAGATATTATCATATCTTTCATTATAAATATCCACGATATTTCTGAAGATATTATCACAACTAATCTTATCTGAAGTCATTTATCTCTTTGCGCTATCAGTGTTACATCATATAAGAAACTATTAGTTTCTATATTCTATAAACTTTCGAGTTTAAATTATGAATGTTTTGAAGTAGTGTTGGGAACTGAAGAATGAGTTAGTATAATATAATGACACTTGATCAACGTGATTATATTACAGTAAGCCATGCTGAGTTTCTAATGGGACATGACGATTCACAGACCATGCCGTCATCATGTTCCATGTTACATGACTCTTGTATTCTATTTAATCTTTAAAAATATCAAGAATATATTTTCTTGATGATTCGATCTTTTCAGAGTATTTTGGTAAATTAACAAATCAAGATCGTGCCATTACCATTTCCTTCTTAGAACATTAACTATGTTCATTCTGAAATTCATATCTGCGAAAACTGGACCATTACAAACGTTGCTTAATCGCAAGAAGAAGAAACGAAAGGACAAAACTCCAAAATAGAAATTGGAGTATAAATCGCAGCAAATAGAAGGGAGCATTAACTGTGGATGTCAATGATTATAGAAGACAAAAGCATGGGCTTTGAAATATAAGGGAAGATATAAAACCCAACAACCACCCAAAAATTATAAACCTTATATATCGATGCATATAGCAATATAAAGACACGAAAGAACTAAAAACACTATAAAACCGAGAGTATAGTAGAAGTAAATAGATTCTTCCGGAGGCAGATGAAAAAGAAGAACGACAGATATGAAAGTGAGGAGTATATCGAGAATCAGTACTGGATGAAGCATATTGACAAATACTTTAAAATATGAGTTGAGGGAGAAAGAATAGAAGGTGTGAGTTGTAAGAAAACGAAGGAGGTGGATTTATAGTGAAATACCCGACAGAGAAATCAAGATGGATTATCGTATTAATTCAAAGAGAATCATAATCTCCTTAATCACCAAAGCATCAAATCCAACATAGATTACAAAGATTTTCTTTAAATTCGGAGATCAATTGTGATGACGTCAAAAGATATGACGAATCACTATAATCTTATTTCCTTCATTTACGATAACTTCCCTCATACGCTTCGAGTAATCGAATTATTTTATCCATACTTCTTAGACATGATAAAACTTCATAATCATCATAATAACATTCTCATTGTTAGCCATAACGACCTCTATCAAATTTCAGGGACGAAATTTCTTTAACGGGTAGGTACTGTGACGACCCGGAAATTTCTGACTAAATTTAAACTTTATCTTTATATTATTCTGACACGATAAGCAATGTTTGTTAAGTTAAATATCAAGGATTTTAAACTATGTTTATACATTCATTTAAACCTCGACCAAATTCCAATGATTCACGAACCATTAAATGAACATATATGAATATGTATGTATATGTGTATATGTTATAAATTGAAAATGTCAACAAAGTATTTAAACGTATAATGCTTTATATGAACGTATTTGTTTCAATATGATTATCGACGAAATTAAAAAAATATATTAAATGATTGAATTATCAGAAACATTGAATTATGATTACAAGTCTCTGTTGAGAGGTCCACTATGATTTGAGAAAATCTATTCCTCTTAACGATATTCGGAATAATTTGTAAAGCTATTTATAAATAAAAATAAAAAGTGTCATTTACGAAAGTTAGACAAAAGCTAGTGGAGAATTGGTTTTCATAATATTCTATTAATCTATTTTCAAACGTACAAAAACGTTTTCAGTTTAAAAAGAACTTTATTATTAAAACGTATATAACTTTTATAAATATCTAGAATCACTTTTGACAACTCATTACTTAACCAGTATAATAAATATAACGATATTTATATTTTATTTCATTAAATATATATAACGATTTAAATTAATATTATATATATTTATACGTGTATTATACATACATAGTTTTTATACTTTTACTATACTTTAACTTTAATAATTCACTTTAATAATTCATACTTTAATAATTCACTTTAATAATTCATACTTTAATAATTCACTTTAATAATTCATACTTTAATAATTCACTTTAATAATTCATACTTTAATAATTCACTTTAATAATTCATACTTTAATAATTCACTTTAATAATTCAAAAATCTATTATAAATAGAATTCAATAGGTTTCATTATTTCATAGAAACTTGAAAATATATTTCTCTAAACTCTCTCAATCGATTTATATATATATATATATATATATATATATATATATATATATATATATATATATATATATATATATATATATTTGCTCTGTATTATTTCAAGATATTATTAGTATACATAAAATATTACTACGGAGTGATGTCCGAGTGATTTCAAAATAGTTTTTTTGAATGAGTCGAAGCTAAGGAAATTATGGGTTATAGCTATGGAGGTGATGGGTATGGTTCATGGGTATGCTCGTGAGGTCAATCTAGTGTTTATCATCTCCGTTGCATCTACGTACTTTCCTGCAATATTGAATCTCAATATTGATACGTGGGCACTCATAACTTAACTTTTATATATCAATAGTGTATCTCTGACTAGTGCTCGAGTATATAGGATTATGCATGCTTGTACATTCGATATTGTCCTTAGATAGGTTTGTTGAATCCTGAATTAGATACATATGCTACTGAGATAGGGTATATGATATGCATGTCATTGGAAAGCTGGCAAAAAATTAAGAACTTTTCATTTAGATATCGAATGGTTTCGATGAACGGATTTGAAGTTATAGTCAATTGAATTTTAGTATTATTGTTAAAATGATTATTATTACTATCGTCGTTATTATTTTAATAGAAATATCATTGTTATTATAAAATATCATTATTACTATTATGTTAGTATTATCATTTTATCATAATAACATTTTTAGTAAATATAAATATTGTTATTTTTTTATAGAATAATAATAATTATTATTACAAAATAATACAACTTTTACTTATTATTATTATGATCAATATTATTTTATCAAATAAATAGGGGATACACAGATATTTTTCACCACGCATAATATAATTACATTAATAATACTTACCACTATAGTTTTACGATATTAAGTGAACTTTATAAATTTTACTACTTAAGATATATAAAAGTATATTTTATCATATATAAACATTAATATAAATTTTTATTAATAAATGACTTTTATTATTATAAAATCTAATAAATATATTTAAATATATAAAACGACTATAGTTAAGTTATATAATAAACACGTATAAATTTTAAAAGTCATTTTGGGTCAAGTTGACTTTTGTTGACTTTTGCATATTAGTCTCGAGCATTAGGATTGTGGTACACTATGACTTGACCAAAAATTGTTAGACAAATATTGACCAACATATAAATATATATAATTAATATAGGTTCGTAAATCCGAGGCCAACCTTGCACTTGTTAAATGACGTTATATTTATTTTTACTACGAAATACAGTATGGTGAGTTTCATTTGCTCCCTTTTATATATATTTTTGGGACTGAGAATACATGCGCTGTTTTTATAAATGTTTTACCAAATAGGCACAAGTACTAAAACTAATTCTACGTGGGTTTAAACCAGAAATATACCCTTAGCTTGGTAACATTAAACTACTTGTCTATGTACGGTAGGTGCGAATTCTAAAGATAGATCTATTGGGCCTGACAAACCCCATCCTGACTATGGGATGCTTTAGTACTTCGAGGTTATTTTAAACACACCTGATCTGGTGTACTTCAGAGGGTCAAACATGAACGTTAAGACTTGTTACCGGGTGCCTACAATTTATGGAATACTTTTATACACTTGCGAGTGTACATATATTTATAAACGGAAATCTTGTGGTCTATTAATATATGGAAATGATTGTTATGATAAACCTATGAACTCACCAACCTTTTGGTTGACACTTTAAAGCATGTTTATTCTCAGGTATTAAAGAAATCTTCCGCTGTGCATTAGCTCATTTTAAGGATATTACTTGGAGTCATTCATGGAATATTTTGAAAGACGTTGCATTCGAGTCATTGAGTTCATCAAGATTATTATTATGTCAATTATAGTTGGATGTATTATGAAATGGTGTACATGCCGTCAACTTTCGCTGTAAAGAAAGTTTGTCTTTTAAAAACGAATGCAATGTTTGTAAAATGTATCATATAGAGGTCAAATACCTCGCGATGTAATCAACTATTGTGAATCGTTTATAATGTATATGAACGGGTCCTTTCACATATAGCTTATCTAACATCTAAGCAAACAACGGAAGACTTCTAGGAAACCTGAGAATAAACATGCTAACAAGTGTCAACACAAAGGTTGGTGAGTTC
Organism: Rutidosis leptorrhynchoides; assembly: GCF_046630445.1. Lineage (NCBI taxonomy): Eukaryota > Viridiplantae > Streptophyta > Magnoliopsida > Asterales > Asteraceae > Rutidosis > Rutidosis leptorrhynchoides. The sequence continues at coordinate 547,184,375 of NC_092334.1, forward strand.
ATAGTTTTAATGTTTCGTATAATCTGTATATAAAGGTGGATCACAAGATTTCAGTTGTTTCATCCAGAAACGTTTATCAAAATATTCTACGAAATTGAGCACCCTGGTAACTAAACTTAACGTATATATAATTTGTACCCTTTGTATAATCATCTTAATAATACACGCAAACCAACGTGTACGCTTCTCAAATAGCATACGTCCGTTAAAAGGCTAGTGCTCTAGCTCGGACGGGGATATCAAGCCCTATGGATCCATATACTACTACTCGCGCCCACCAGTTCTTATAACTGGCAGTTAACAGTTACCAAAGCTAAGGGATTTTCGGTTCAAACTCAGTGTAGAATTTAGTATGTACTTGTATCCATTGCGTTTAAAATAAAGTGCATGTATTCTCAGCCCAAAAATATATATTGCAAAAGCAATTAAAAAGAGATCAATGAAACTCACCTTAGCAGCATATAAAGTCGTTCACCAAAATGTGACCGAAACTCAGATTACCAAATAACCGTAGATCTCAACGTATCAATATTGTGATTTAATATTTTAGAAAAGTACGTAGACGCAACAGAGATGATAAACACTAGGTTTGACTTGAGAACAATACCCTTGAACATTACCCATAACCTCCTTGGCAATAACCCATAGTTTCCTTAGCTCTAACCCGTTCAAAACTCATTTTGAAAGTGACACTCTCATGACCTCGTCGTAGTATTTTATGTCTAATACTAATATTACTAATAATAATATTAAGATAAATAATAATATTAATCTTAATAATATTAATAATAATAATAATAATAATAATAATAATAATAATAATAATAATAATAATAATAATATATTTATACGGAGGAATATAAGAGAGAAGTGAATGAGCAAACAAATACAGAATTCGATCGAATTTATAGCACTTGGCCTGAAATTCACTGCCAGGCGATCGCATGGCTTGGTAGAAGGATTCCCATGCGATCGCATGGGGTCCTTTTCCAGCTCACAAAGCTTTTATCCAAACGTTTGTCGACATAATTTTTATATTAATATATAATATATATAATTTATATAATTAATTATATATTATATTAAATTCACGTGCATAGTTGACTTGTAATTTTTGTTCCGATATGTCGTACGTCATCACTCGACTTATGTCCCGGTTCCGGTTTTTCGAATGTCCTTTTGTACGCTGAGAAAACTTGTACATTACATTTTGGGACATGTACCTTAGTCAAAATATAGCCTTAAATTATCCCTAAATTATATCACTCGAAATATAACTTATACATTTGAGTGTTTTGGTCATTTACTTCTATAAATCATCGTCTCGCTATTTGTTAAAATACATTTTAAAATAGTGTTTTACTGTAGCAAGCCAATTTTTACTGTAGCAATTCACTGTAGCAAAGTCAATTTCACTGTAGCAAATAGTGATTTTCGAAAACATTGTAGCATTTTGGGTACTGTAGCAATTTGAAAATACTGTAGCAAATTAGTGTTTTACTGGTTCATCTTAAACGCTTTAGTTAACTTATCTAAATATCAATCGAATCAATAAACGAATGTTACTATCGTTTACTAAATAACTTGAAATTATATATATGTATATATCTTTTTAATATACATAAATCAGTTTTTAAATACACATTGGAAGTTATTTATAAATAAATTTTAATAATAAATATTTCAACTTATCATATATATTCAAATAGATATTTAAACCAATAAGTTTAATGTACGGTATCAAACAATTAATACATTGTTACCTTTTCAAGTTATAGTATATATGTATCTATTTACATATAATTGTTCGCGAATCGTCGAAAACAACCGAAGGGTATTTAAATATATAAAAGTAGTTCAAAAATTTTGAGATTCAGTTTTACAGACTTTGCTTTTCGTGTCGGAAATGTTAATCATACAAAGATTAAGTTTAAATTTGGTCAGAAATTTCCGGGTCATCACAGTACCTACCCGTTAAAGAAATTTCGTCCCGAAATTTGAGTGAGGTCATCATGGCTAACAAATAAAAATGTTTTAATGACGAATATGAGTTGATAATAGAGTTTTATCTATGTTTGAATAATATGGATAAAATAATCCATTTACTCGAAGCGTATGAGAGAAGTTATCGTAATCAAGTGAAATGGAGAATAGAGATGCGTCTTATCTCTTGATGTAGTAACGATTGATTTCCGGATTTTAAGGAATAGAAAATCTTCATAATTTAAATAAGATTTGATTTTTCAAAATTTGCGGAAATTAGGATTTTCTTTGATTAAATGCGTAATCTGCCTCTATTGCTGCGTCCGATATTTTGCTATAAATTGACCTCTCCCGTTTTATTATTTTCACTACTCCTACATCTTCTTCCTCATTTCATACTTTCAAAAGATTGTGAAATGCTTCATCCAGTTCTGATTCTTGATATACTCCTAACTTTCATATCTGTCATTCTTCTTTTTCATCTACCACCAGAGGAAATTACTTTCTTCTACCATTACCTTGGGGTTATAGTATTTTTCATTCTCCCGTGTCTTTATGTTGCTATACGCATTGATATAAACGGTTTGTAATATATGTGTTGTTGTCAGGCTTTATATTTTCCCTTATATTTAGGAGCTCAATGCTTTCGTTTTTCCTTCCCGACTTCAAGTCAAGCGAATAATGGTCCAGAATTCATAGCTATATATTTCGGAATGAACATAGTTAATGTTTTAAGAAATAAATTGTAATGACACGATCTTGATTTATCAAATTACCAGAATATATGGAAAAGACCGAATCATCAAGAAAAGTATTTTCTTGATATATTTAGAGATTAAATAGAATGAAAGAGTTATGTAACATGGTTCATGATGAGGGTGAGATCTGTGAACCTTTATCACATTCCGTTAGAAACTCAGCATGATTTACTGTAATATAATCACGTTGATCAAGTGTCGTTATATTATACTAACTCATGCTTCAGCTCCCAACACCACTTCCAAAATATTCATATTTTAAACTTGAAAGTTTCAGAATTTAGAAACTAAAATAGTTTCTTTTATGATGTAACACAGATATCGCAAGGAGAAAATTGATTTTCGATACGAATGATTATGAAATTATCTCCAGAAATATGGAGGATATTTATAATGAAAGATACGATGATATCTTAGAATTTCTAATATCAGAGGATGATGAAGAATATTGTCCGCAAGGGTTTAGATTCGGAAGCAAGGTATTCGTTAATGGCTTCAGCAGATACTGAATCATTTGGATTCTTTGAAGGCAGATTTCGTCCTTGTGATTTATCCACATCCTCTTTCATACTTTGCTCAATCCGTTTTCCAGTTCCAAACTTTCTCTTTTTCTGAACTTTGCCAGCACACTATCCTTTATCATCAAACTTTTTACTGTTAAGGTCGTTTACAGTTTTTGCTGCTTCATCAGCATTTTTCAAGATTTCGAGAACTAGTTCGTAGTTTAAGGTGTTTTTCAGAAACTTCTCATTCGAAATTTGAAAGTCTAGAAGATCGATGTTATCTATATATAATTGTTATCATAGAAAATGCTGCGAGATTCAAAATACTGATTGTTAATTCCCGGTAGTTGTAATGGCAATTACCATTACAAGACGTGGATGAGTACATGATAGGGTTTCAATGAACAATTATAATGGTTTTTCGGAGAGACTTTACGTCACAGATTAATGAATTTGATGGTACCTTTACTGTTAATGTGGTGCAACATGAAAGGTTCCCCAGTAACAAAAACGTATATGCCAAAGTTACAAGTCTGAAAGGTCATCGTTGACTGGTTGAACAGTTGATAATACTGGATACTTTTGAAAAGGAATTGCAAAGTTATTTTCGATAAAAACAATGATAAAGGATCTTGCACAGATTTAAAGTCAAAGTATAGCTTTGAAAGATGTAGAGATCTAAGAATGATGTCACCCGTTAAATCTTGACTTGGATTCTGATTCGTCAATATCAGAATATGTAATTGAATTTGTATGGAAACGATTGTATATCGCTGTGAGCATAGTTAATAATTTTTGAATCAAAGTTGAAGAATGTACAGTATAACATATTAATTGTGAACTTATATATTTCCCGGGAATTACCTACCCGTTAAAGATTTCACAAGTAATATTTTGTACAAAAGAATTTTCATTACAGTCTTTATGAAAATATATGTATGTATATTTGTTCAGATTTAATACGGATTTAATGAGTTAATATCATATTAAGCTCATTTGATTTTTGGCTTGACTTAGAAATGATTAATCTCTAAAACATTAAAGATTACATAATCTTTGCGAAGTTTTTCACTAATGAAATCAACACTTTATTATTTATTCTTATTGATATTTCTCGGTGAAGGATGTTGGTGCTCGTGGAATTTTTGTGAACCTTACAAGACACGGATGATGTTTTCTGGAAAGTTTCAAGTATATCGAAATTGAAAATGTAAAATCAATCATGTAATTGATTAATACACTTGGTTTATTATGAAATGAAATTCATTGGGTTGAAACAGAGATTGTAGTTAACGAAGGATGTACATCATAGCATATTAGTAATATGAATTTAACCGAGTAGTATTTACCCTTTTTCAATTCATACTTAATAGCTTAGTACGAAAAGATTTATGATGGTTTTAAAATATATATAAGATATACATATAAATTCTTCAGAGGGAATGAGTTAATATTTCATAACTCGTTGATACAAATATACGCGTTATTGACTTGTAATAATATCCACGGTGCTTTCTTGAACTGACGGAGCTTGTGATGTGTCACGACCCTACTTTTTCCGTTATCTTTTTCCGTTAATTATTTAACGACCGTTAACTGTTAGTGTGCCACGTCATTTCCATGACCTATATTATTATTTTTGTAATAATATATATATAATAATTATTATGTGTTATGTGGATATATGTATTCATATTTTAAATTATACGTTTCTACGTTCCGCGGATTTCCATCCGGCGAATCTTTTCGGTTTTCAAACCAACGGTCGAGCTTTCGGGATTTATAAATCCTAAATATTTTAAATATGATATTTTAAGGTCATATTATTATTAGGTGTATTTATATTTATTTTTCGTCGCGCGTTCGTTATCTTTCCGGATTTTAAATCGCGTAAGAGCGTTTTCGCGTTTCGGGCTTCGTTCGGGTTTTCGGGCCACAAGTAATTTAGCATTTGAGTGAGATGGACCCATGGGGCCCACCCCCATGCAATTTTCGGCTGAATTAGGGAGGGGGAGCACTCCCTTGCTTTTCCATTTTTCTTATTTCATTTTTATTTCACAATTTGGAAGCCTAAACCTAAAATTCTATTTTTTTTCTCTCAAACCCTCTCCCCCCCCTCTCCTTTGTGCCGTCACCATCACCACCATAAACCACCATCATCATCTAAAATTGTAGCTTGGATCAAGGATTGAATAGCATACACGCGTTCCTCTCTTCGTTCTCTACACATCTATATACTTTGATTCTCGATTAGGGTATAAACCCTAACCCTAGAACTTTCCATATTTATTTATATTTCTGTATTTTGATGTTATATGATTAGTATGATATGTATAAGTTGTTGTAATGTTGTTTGAATGCGTAGAATTACTCGTTTGTACATGATTTCGGTTTGTAAATTTTGGACAGCAGTTTGATTCGTATATTCTGACTATATAACTGATATGAATGTTAAAATAAAGTACATAAATGAGTTCCTCTCATCAAGACATTAATTTTAGACTCCGGATTCATGTCGTTTCGATTCCCGGAGCCCTAGATACGCTTAATTTGGTTTTTGTTAAAGATTGAAAGGTGTTCTTGGCATGAACAAGGTTGGGTCCGACTTTGTGACCATCCTTGGTGTCTTTAGGGTGTGTTATTTGGTTAGGACTGATGGTGAGACGAATATTCATGTTCGGGTCACCTAAATCCGAGCCACGGTTCACCCGTTTTGCCCGAATTACTGTTTTGAGTAAAATGATTTCCCAATTGAAGTCATGGCTGATATGCACGACTTAGGGACTGTTCTTGGAGTGTTCTTGAGTTCATAAATGTGTCGGGTGGTTTGAGTAGGTGAAGTTACATATGTGGCTTGCCCGAAACCGACACCCGGGGCTCAAGATACGACCCGGCGAACTTTCAAACTTAAAACTTATGGTTAATGATTAAACTTATGATAAAATTTATGGAATTCATTATTAATTAATTACTTAAGATAAAAGAAGTAATTATTATTATTTAAAACATATGATATAAATATTTATTATATCATTTAATTATTAATTATAATTTAATTAACATTTTAATTAAACTTATGATTAGTAATACTTTTATTATTAAAGAAAAATACTTATGATAAGTATTAAATTTGTTTTTGAGAAACTATTAAAAGACTTATAATAAATATTAAATAATTATTTAATTATTATAAGACTTAATTATTATTTAATTATGACTTAATTATTAAATACTTATGATTTAATAATTTTAATTAGAAACTTATGATATGATTAATAATTCATTATTAATTAATAATACTTATGATATGATTTAAAATTTATTATAAATTAATAATATTTATATTATGATTGATATTTAATTAATTAATTAAATACTTATGTTATACTAATTATAACATTTCAACTTATATTAACTTTAATAATTCATTTTATTTAATTAAACTTATGTTAAGACATTATTATACACTTTTGACTTTAAATAACATTATAACCTATGTTATTATTATAACTTACACTTTTAAAATTAATGTTGACTATGTTTGACCAAGGTTGACTTTTGAGTTGACTTTCGGTTGACTTTGACTTTCAGTTGACTTATGTTGACTTTCTAAATAAGGAAACTTTCCTAACTTCAAAACTTTCTAAAAATAGAACTTTCTAAATTTGGAAACTTTCCAAAAATAGAAACTTTCCAAAAATAGAAACTTTCCTAAAATAGAAACTTTCCTAAAATAGAAACTTTCCTAAAATAGAAACTTTCCTAAAATAGAAAACTTTCCAAAAATGGAAACCTGCTAAAAATAGAAACTTTCTAAAAATAGAAAGTGTGTGTCCTTATGCTGTTCCAATCAAACCGATGCTTGTTGAGTAATGTTCTATGCCTACTTGCAACATGTACAATAGCTATCATACTAAGACTTGGCCTAAGTTAGTTATTTATTTCGACCTGCTTTATTTATAGGTCGGCGTTGTGATCTTTCTTGATCACTTCACTTTACGTGCTGTTCGCTTGTTTGTGAGATTTCTTCAGTTGCTATTTAAGGTGAGTTATAGTCCCGTTTTTACATACTTTTCAAAGTATATTTTTGGGATGTGATTACATGCAGATTTTTATTTACGTTTAGACACAAGTAACAGTTAAATTTAAATTATTCATTGTGAGTTGGACAAAAATATTCCCTAGTCTGGTAACTGTAATCATTGGTTTCTACCGGTGAACGCGAATCCTACGGATAGATCTATCGGGTTTGACAACCCCATTTCGAGCTAGTCGCGCTAGCAATTTATAATCGGAATGTTTAGTACTTCGTAATTTGTTGTAGATACACTGTCCAAGTGTATATTTTTATTGTGTTTGGCAAGGGTAAATAAAGGGTTAAGTGGTTACCAGGTGGCTCATTGATAATGGAATAATGTTTAATGTTTTCTAACATTTTTAAATCTTGTGGTCTAAAGTTTACTTATTTATTTAAACCTATAATTCACTCAACCTTTGTGTTGACAGTTTACTTGCATGTTTTCACAGGTACTTGAGTTGTTTGATGCTTCCGCTGTCGTTAGAAGAGTCTGCATGCATTTGGGCAGATTTTATGAAACTATTTATGAAACTTAAGTTTGCATTCTATTTTGGATAATTTAAATTGTGGGTTTGTTGGCAATGTTTTGTGTCAACTTTTGGTTTCATATTATGGTTGGTTGGTTTTCAAACTACTTAATTTGGTTTGTTTCCTTTTTGAGGAACATTTTTAAATAAAAGAATGCAACTTTGTTTATTTAATTCATTTAAGTCCGATCAAGCTGTGGGACCAACTGACGGATCCGTTAAGTGTTTTGACGGGGTCGTCACATGTGGTATCAGAGCTCTGGTTGTAGGGAACTAGGCGGTCTTAATGTGGTCAACCCGTGGTTATTAGGGTGCATTAGAGTCTAGTCTACAGCCCGACCTTTTTGCTATAGCATTATTATGCATTTCATTTCGTATAAGTTATATTATTAGCTTTCATATCTTTTGGTATATGGTTTGCGGTTTTGCTGTTTGCAGATGTCGACTTCGAGCGATAACTCTGTTGCTGCTCCTGCTCCACCGTCTCCTGCTAGACGTCGTGCTAATCAACCGGAGATCGATGATCCTGTTCATTACTATTTTTCTACCATTACTCATATGAACCGGGCTTATAATGAGGTGACACGTATTAACGCCCTTAGTGATTGTTTGCGCACCTTGCCACATAATGAAGTTATGGACGAGATCCGTGCCGACATGCGTAACTTTATCACTTTCAAGCATAGGGTTGAGGATGCGAACCGCAAGCGTGATCGAGAAGTTAATGCTAAGTTCGAGGCTCTCGAGAGCACTGTTCGTGTGTTGAAGGAAGAGTTGGATGATGTGAAAGGGAAGTTGCGTAAGTATGAGGATCCTGCTGAGACTCATGCTGGACCAGCTTATCACACCCGCTCTAAGCGAATGTGATGTGATTATTCATATTGATTATCTATTTCATCAGACTTAATGTCCTTTTTATACATACATTTTGGGTTATGTACGGCGTTTTGCCGAGGATTTTATTAAGATTTTGTTATGGGATATTTTTCATTATGTATGGATGGTTATTTTTATGACATCTATTATCATTATCATGTTTTATTTCTGATGTTGTGGCTCTTGGCATGTTATATTATGCGTAATATATGTTCATGTATGTTAGGTGCTATGTATGTTGTATGATGTTATCATAAAATATGTATGCATGTGATGGTTATTTCTATAACAATCATAACTGTCATGTTATTACTCATAGTGTTAGTTGACTAATATCTTAATGGTTAGTCTTTTCGTGTTTTGATCTATTCCTTTATGACACTAGTATTATTCTTGGTACTAACGGATGTGTTATTCTATTTTGAAGATCATGCCTCCAAGAGAGTCCACTGAAGCGCGTATGCAACGCCTGATCAATGAAGGAATTGCTGCTGCTATGGCAGCAAATGCTGATGTTAACGCCAATGTGAACAACAACGTGGGATGCTCCCACAAAACTTTTATGGCTGGTCGACCTCAAGAATTCAGTGGTACGGAAGGACCAATAGGGCTTACTCGTTGGTTCGAGAAAATCGAATCTATTTTCAGGGTCAGTCGGGTCCGTGAAGAGGACAAAGTTAGTTTCGCTAGTTGCACTCTCAAGGATAGTGCCTTGACATGGTGGAACAATCTGGTTAGTAGTTTGGGAAGCGATGTAGCTTATGGTTTGGCCTGGAATGATTTTAAGGAAAGATTGATCACCCGCTATAGACCTCGGGGTGAGCTTAAGAAGCTAGAGGTTGAGCTCAAGAATTTGAAAATGCATGGCACCGAATTAGATGCCTATGAACGAAGGTTTTTCGAGTTAACTTTGCTGTGTCCTAGGGTTTATGCGGATGAGGACCGCAAAATTGAGGCTTACATTGATGGTTTGTCCGAGAAGATTGAACACGGGGTTGAGTCCAGTGAACCCCAGACTATTGAGGCAGCTATGACTATGGCCCACAAACTTAATGACAAAGTGTTGAGAAGAAGCAAGACTACAGTTGTTGAAAGTAGTGAGGAGGTTGTCAAGAAAGCTGATAATGGGAAACGAAAGTGGGATAACAACCGCAATCAAAACCAAAATCAGCAGAAGAAACAGGATACCTCAGGTGCTAACAACAGAAATCAGCGTGTGTGTCCTCGTTGCTATAAAGTTCATGATGGTTACTGCACAGTTACTTGTAAGAGGTGCTCTAAGCAAGGGCACATTGCTAAAGATTGTACAGTGCTTTTGCCGGGGTCTGCTACTCCCGCGACTGGTGGTAATAATAATAATGTTGGTAATAGAGGTGGTAACGGTAACGGTAATGGGAAATCGAATAATGGAGGTAATCCAAGGGTTTGTTATGAGTGTGGGAAGCCGGGACATTTCCGAGATGCTTGTCCCAACAAGAAGACTGCAGAGACTGCACGCGGCCGAGCGTTCAACATTAATGCTAAGGATGCGGAGGAAGATCCTAAGCTTGTTACTGGTACGTTCTCAGTCGACGATTTATCAGTTTATGTGTTATTTGATTCAGGGGCTGATTTAAGTTTCGTGTCGAGTAAATTAAGTCCGAGAATCAAAACGCCGTTAGCTCTCTTAGACAATACTTATGTTATTGAAGTAGCTAATGGTAAGGAAGTTACTGCTAAGACTGTACATCGTAAGTGTAACATTAATCTGGGTGGTAGGGATTTCGAGATAGATTTGATACCAATTGAACTTGGTAGTTTTGATGTTGTTTTTGGTATGGATTGGTTGTCCGCGAACCGTGCCGAGATCGTCTGTTATGATAAGGCTATTCGTATTACTGATATGATTGGAGAGCCACTGATGGTCTTTGGAGATAAGAAATGCACACAGTTAAACCTTATTAGCTGTATGAAAGTTCGTAAACATCTCCGAAAGGGCTGTCATGCTATCCTTGCACATGTTGTTGATCCTAGTAAGGAAGTAAAGAACGTTGATGACGTTCATATTGTTAGGGATTTTCCCGAGGTGTTTCCCGATGACTTACCTGGCCTTCCGCCGCAACGCGCGGTAGAATTTCAAATTGATCTTGTTCCCGGCGCTGCTCCTATAGCACGTGCTCCTTATCGTCTTGCGCCTTCTGAACTTCAAGAATTGTCAAGTCAACTCCGTGAGTTGATAGACAAAGGTTTTATTCGTCCTAGTTCGTCCCCTTGGGGAGCTCCTGTTCTGTTTGTTAAGAAGAAGGATGGTTCTTTTCGTTTATGCATTGATTATCGTGAACTGAATAAGCTCACTGTTAAAAAATCGTTATCCTCTTCCGAGAATTGATGATCTGTTCGATCAGCTTCAGGGTTCTTCTGTTTATTCAAAAATTGATCTTCGTTCTGGCTATCATCAGTTGCGTGTTAAAGAATCTGATGTTTCGAAAACTGCTTTTCGCACCCGTTACGGTCACTTTGAATTTCTTGTTATGCCGTTCGGATTGACAAATGCACCTGCTGTGTTCATGGACCTCATGAACCGTGTGTGTAGACCCTATCTGGACAGGTTCGTTATTGTTTTCATCGACGACATCCTTATCTATTCTAAGAGTGATGAAGAGCACGAAGAACACTTGAGGTTAGTGCTTGATTTGTTAAAGAAAGAAGAGTTGTACGCTAAGTCCTCTAAGTGTGCTTTTTGGTTAAGAGAAGTTCAGTTCCTTGGTCACATTGTTAGCAAACAAGGAATACAAGTTGATCCTGCTAAAATTGAGGCGATTGAAAAGTGGGAAACCCCGAAAACTCCTACTCAAATTCGTCAGTTCTTAGGATTGGCAGGTTACTATCGAAGGTTCATCCAGGATTTCTCTCGTATAGCGAAACCTCTGACTGCTTTAACGCATAAAGGGAAAAAGTATGAGTGGAAGGATGAACAGGAGAATGCTTTTCAGATTTTGAAGAAGAAACTGACTACCGCTCCGATATTGTCTTTACCGGAGGGTAATGATGATTTTGTTGTTTATTGTGACGCATCACGACAAGGCTATGGTTGCGTTTTGATGCAACGAAAGAAGGTTATTGCGTACGCATCACGTCAGTTGAAGATTCACGAGCAGAACTATACAACTCATGATTTAGAGTTGGGGGCCGTTGTTTTTGCACTTAAGATTTGGAGACATTATTTGTATGGGGTCAAGAGTACTGTGTACACAGATCACAAAAGTCTTCAACATATCCTCGATCAGAAACAGTTGAACATGAGACAACGAAGATGGATTGAGACGTTGAATGATTACGATTGTGACCTTTTGTATCACCCGGGCAAGGCCAATGTTGTGGCTGATGCATTGAGTCGTAAAGAAAGGACTGAACCTCGCAGGGTTAGGGCCTTGAATATGACAGTTAGATCAAACCTCGCAAGGCAGATTCTTGAGGCACAACAAGAAGCCTTAAAGGAAGAGAATTTTGTGAAAGAAAACGTAAGAGGTATGGCTAAGAAATTTGAGATTCGAGCAGATGGTACTAGGTACTTTGTAGGACGTCTTTGGGTTCCGAAGTTTGGTGAACTGCGACAACTTGTTTTGGATGAGGCTCATAAGTCTAGGTACTCTATTCATCCTGGTTCAGGGAAGATGTACCATGATCTTAAGGAGCTGTATTGGTGGCCAAATTTGAAAGGTGATGTGGCTACGTATGTGGCTAAGTGTTTGACCTGTTCTAAGGTCAAAGCTGAACATCAAAAACCGTCCGGATTGTTGGTACAACCAGAAATTCCCGAGTGGAAGTGGGAAGGTATCACTATGGATTTTATCACTAAGTTACCAAGAGTTTCGGGTGGCTACGATGCGATTTGGGTGATTGTAGATCGACTCACTAAGTCGGCTCACTTTTTGCCGATTAGGGAAACCGATTCCATGGAGAAACTCACCCGTTTGTATTTGAAAGAGATTATTTCGAGGCATGGTGTTCCCGTTTCTATAATTTCCGACAGAGATAGTCGATTTGTATCGAGATTTTGGCAATCGTTGCAAGAAGCCTTGGGCACTAGATTGGATATGAGCACCGCTTATCATCCTCAAACGGATGGTCAAAGTGAGAGGACCATTCAGACATTAGAAGATATGTTGCGAGCTTGTGTGATTGATTTTGGAAATGGGTGGGATAAGTATTTGCCGTTAGCTGAGTTTTCTTATAACAACAGCTACCACGCAAGTATTAAAGCCGCACCATTTGAAGCTTTGTACGGTAGGAAATGTAGATCTCCTATTTGTTGGAATGAGGTTGGGGATGCTCAACTTACAGGTCCAGAGATTATTCACGAGACTACTGAGAAGATTGTTCAAATTAAAGAAAGGTTGAGAACTGCTAGAAGTCGGCAAAAGAGTTATGCCGACAAAGGAAGGAAAGATGTTGAATTTCAAGTTGGTGATCGTGTTATGTTAAAAGTTTCGCCTTGGAAAGGTGTTATTCGTTTTGGTAAAAGAGGGAAGTTAAGTCCTCGTTTCGTGGGACCGTTTGAGATCATTGAAAGAGTTGGACCGGTGGCTTATCGTTTGAAGTTGCCACAAGAACTCAGTGCTGTTCACGATGTTTTCCATATTTCGAACTTAAAGAAGTGTTTGGCTGAATTTGATCAGACTATTCCTTTGGAGGAACTTCAGGTTGACAAGCAATTGCATTTTATTGAGGAGCCAGTTGAGATCATGGACCGAGAGGTTAAGACTCTTAAACAGAGCAGAATTCCTATTGTTCGGGTCCGATGGAACGCTAGACGCGGTCCCGAGTTCACTTGGGAGCGTGAAGACCAAATGAAGCAGAAGTATCCGCATTTGTTCTCAGATGCCGAGTCAACCCCTGCGCCTGCTTAAATTTCGGGACGAAATTTCCATAACGGGGAGGTACTGTCACGACCCTACTTTTTCCGTTATCTTTTTCCGTTAATTATTTAACGACCGTTAACTGTTAGTGTGCCACGTCATTTCCATGACCTATATTATTATTTTTGTAATAATATATATATAATAATTATTATGTGTTATGTGGATATATGTATTCATATTTTAAATTATACGTTTCTACGTTCCGCGGATTTCCATCCGGCGAATCTTTTCGGTTTTCAAACCAACGGTCGAGCTTTCGGGATTTATAAATCCTAAATATTTTAAATATGATATTTTAAGGTCATATTATTATTAGGTGTATTTATATTTATTTTTCGTCGCGCGTTCGTTATCTTTCCGGATTTTAAATCGCGTAAGAGCGTTTTCGCGTTTCGGGCTTCGTTCGGGTTTTCGGGCCACAAGTAATTTAGCATTTGAGTGAGATGGACCCATGGGGCCCACCCCCATGCAATTTTCGGCTGAATTAGGGAGGGGGAGCACTCCCTTGCTTTTCCATTTTTCTTATTTCATTTTTATTTCACAATTTGGAAGCCTAAACCTAAAATTCTATTTTTTTTCTCTCAAACCCTCTCCCCCCCCTCTCCTTTGTGCCGTCACCATCACCACCATAAACCACCATCATCATCTAAAATTGTAGCTTGGATCAAGGATTGAATAGCATACACGCGTTCCTCTCTTCGTTCTCTACACATCTATATACTTTGATTCTCGATTAGGGTATAAACCCTAACCCTAGAACTTTCCATATTTATTTATATTTCTGTATTTTGATGTTATATGATTAGTATGATATGTATAAGTTGTTGTAATGTTGTTTGAATGCGTAGAATTACTCGTTTGTACATGATTTCGGTTTGTAAATTTTGGACAGCAGTTTGATTCGTATATTCTGACTATATAACTGATATGAATGTTAAAATAAAGTACATAAATGAGTTCCTCTCATCAAGACATTAATTTTAGACTCCGGATTCATGTCGTTTCGATTCCCGGAGCCCTAGATACGCTTAATTTGGTTTTTGTTAAAGATTGAAAGGTGTTCTTGGCATGAACAAGGTTGGGTCCGACTTTGTGACCATCCTTGGTGTCTTTAGGGTGTGTTATTTGGTTAGGACTGATGGTGAGACGAATATTCATGTTCGGGTCACCTAAATCCGAGCCACGGTTCACCCGTTTTGCCCGAATTACTGTTTTGAGTAAAATGATTTCCCAATTGAAGTCATGGCTGATATGCACGACTTAGGGACTGTTCTTGGAGTGTTCTTGAGTTCATAAATGTGTCGGGTGGTTTGAGTAGGTGAAGTTACATATGTGGCTTGCCCGAAACCGACACCCGGGGCTCAAGATACGACCCGGCGAACTTTCAAACTTAAAACTTATGGTTAATGATTAAACTTATGATAAAATTTATGGAATTCATTATTAATTAATTACTTAAGATAAAAGAAGTAATTATTATTATTTAAAACATATGATATAAATATTTATTATATCATTTAATTATTAATTATAATTTAATTAACATTTTAATTAAACTTATGATTAGTAATACTTTTATTATTAAAGAAAAATACTTATGATAAGTATTAAATTTGTTTTTGAGAAACTATTAAAAGACTTATAATAAATATAAAATAATTATTTAATTATTATAAGACTTAATTATTATTTAATTATGACTTAATTATTAAATACTTATGATTTAATAATTTTAATTAGAAACTTATGATATGATTAATAATTCATTATTAATTAATAATACTTATGATATGATTTAAAATTTATTATAAATTAATAATATTTATATTATGATTGATATTTAATTAATTAATTAAATACTTATGTTATACTAATTATAACATTTCAACTTATATTAACTTTAATAATTCATTTTATTTAATTAAACTTATGTTAAGACATTATTATACACTTTTGACTTTAAATAACATTATAACCTATGTTATTATTATAACTTACACTTTTAAAATTAATGTTGACTATGTTTGACCAAGGTTGACTTTTGAGTTGACTTTCGGTTGACTTTGACTTTCAGTTGACTTATGTTGACTTTCTAAATAAGGAAACTTTCCTAACTTCAAAACTTTCTAAAAATAGAACTTTCTAAATTTGGAAACTTTCCAAAAATAGAAACTTTCCAAAAATAGAAACTTTCCTAAAATAGAAACTTTCCTAAAATAGAAACTTTCCTAAAATAGAAACTTTCCTAAAATAGAAAACTTTCCAAAAATGGAAACCTGCTAAAAATAGAAACTTTCTAAAAATAGAAAGTGTGTGTCCTTATGCTGTTCCAATCAAACCGATGCTTGTTGAGTAATGTTCTATGCCTACTTGCAACATGTACAATAGCTATCATACTAAGACTTGGCCTAAGTTAGTTATTTATTTCGACCTGCTTTATTTATAGGTCGGCGTTGTGATCTTTCTTGATCACTTCACTTTACGTGCTGTTCGCTTGTTTGTGAGATTTCTTCAGTTGCTATTTAAGGTGAGTTATAGTCCCGTTTTTACATACTTTTCAAAGTATATTTTTGGGATGTGATTACATGCAGATTTTTATTTACGTTTAGACACAAGTAACAGTTAAATTTAAATTATTCATTGTGAGTTGGACAAAAATATTCCCTAGTCTGGTAACTGTAATCATTGGTTTCTACCGGTGAACGCGAATCCTACGGATAGATCTATCGGGTTTGACAACCCCATTTCGAGCTAGTCGCGCTAGCAATTTATAATCGGAATGTTTAGTACTTCGTAATTTGTTGTAGATACACTGTCCAAGTGTATATTTTTATTGTGTTTGGCAAGGGTAAATAAAGGGTTAAGTGGTTACCAGGTGGCTCATTGATAATGGAATAATGTTTAATGTTTTCTAACATTTTTAAATCTTGTGGTCTAAAGTTTACTTATTTATTTAAACCTATAATTCACTCAACCTTTGTGTTGACAGTTTACTTGCATGTTTTCACAGGTACTTGAGTTGTTTGATGCTTCCGCTGTCGTTAGAAGAGTCTGCATGCATTTGGGCAGATTTTATGAAACTATTTATGAAACTTAAGTTTGCATTCTATTTTGGATAATTTAAATTGTGGGTTTGTTGGCAATGTTTTGTGTCAACTTTTGGTTTCATATTATGGTTGGTTGGTTTTCAAACTACTTAATTTGGTTTGTTTCCTTTTTGGGGAACATTTTTAAATAAAAGAATGCAACTTTGTTTATTTAATTCATTTAAGTCCGATCAAGCTGTGGGACCAACTGACGGATCCGTTAAGTGTTTTGACGGGGTCGTCACATGATGTTAGAGGTGCTGATGATTCTATTGATGTTGACAGCACTGACTGTGCTGGTGAGGCTAAGGGTACTATTGATGCTGTTGGTAAAACAAGTCTAACTTGTACCTTACGCATCATTCTTGTCAGGGTTTCTATTCTTCCTTCTATTCATCTGATTTACGGTTAGAACTGGGATAAATAATCTCTAAGATTTTAGAGATTACATAATCACCGTAGAATATTTCTTCGATGAAGTTATGAATCAATACTTCATCATTTATTGTTGTTGGCACTCCTTGGTATCTACGGTGCGTATGATGGTGATATATGAAGTACAGTTTTTAGATGTGATATTGAGGTGTGGGATGCGGATGTGGTTGTTGGTGGTGGTAATGGTACTGTTGTTGTTGATGATGGTGGTACTGGTTATGCTGCTGGTGCTACTGCTGGTGTTTGTAACCTTCGCACCATATTCTCCAAAGCCACTACCCGAGCGCGAAGCTCGTTGACTTCTTCTATTATACCGGGATGATCGGTGGTTCGGACGAGCGGACGAATAAGATTTAGAATTTGAGATAGTATATTATCGTGACGAGATACTCTGGAAATGAGAGAGAAAATGGTATTACGAACAGGTTCGCCTGTAAGTGCTTCAGGTTCTTTGCCAAGAGGGTAATGTGGTGGATGGAAGGGATCGCCTTCTTCTTGTCTCCAATGACTAAGTAAGCTACGAACCCATCCCCAATTCATCCAGAATATATGATGGCTAATTAGTTGATCCATTCCGGTTACACTTGTAGTGACCCGAACTTTTCCATGTTTATATATATTAATTGAGATTGATATTTACATGATTAAATGTTTCCAACATGTTAAGCAATCAAACTTGTTAAGACTTGATTAATTGAAATAGGTTTCATATAGACAATTGACCACCCAAGTTGACCGGTGATTCACGAACGTTAAAACTTGTAAAAAAACTATATGATGACATATATATGGTTATATATATAGTTAACATGATATTATGATAAGTAAACATATCATTAATTATATTAACAATGAACTACATATGTAAAAACAAGACTACTAACTTAATGATTTTGAAACGAGACATATATGTAACGTTTATCGTTGTAACGACATTTAATATCATATTAAGAGATATTCGTACATCATAATATCATGATAATATAATAATTTAAAATCTCTTTTGATATTATAAACATTGGGTTAACAACATTTAACAAGATCGTTAACCTAAAGGTTTCAAAACAACATTTACATGTAACGACTAACGATGACTTAACGACTCAGTTAAAATGTATATACATGTAGTGTTTTAATATGTATTTATACACTTTTGAAAGACTTCAATACACTTATCAAAATACTTCTACTTAACAAAAATGCTTACAATTACATTCTCGTTCAGTTTCATCAACAATTCTACTCGTATGCACCCGTATTCGTACTCGTACAATACACAGCTTTTAGATGTATGTACTATTGGTATATACACTCCAATGATCAGCTCTTAGCAGCCCATGTGAGTCACCTAACACATGTGGGAACCATCATTTGGCAACTAGCATGAAATATCTCATAAGATTACAAAAATATGAGTAATCATTCATGACTTATTTACATGAAAACAAAATTACATATCCTTTATATCTAATCCATACACCAACGACCAAAAACACCTACAAACACTTTCATTCTTCAATTTTCTTCATCTAATTGAACTCTCTCAAGTTCTATCTTCAAGTTCTAAGTGTTCTTCATAAATTCCAAAAGTTCTAGTTTCATAAAATCAAGAACACTTTCAAGTTTGCTAGCTCACTTCCAATCTTGTAAGGTGATCATCCAACCTCAAGAAATCTTTGTTTCTTACAGTAGGTTATCATTCTAATACAAGGTAATAATCATATTCAAACTTTGGTTCAATTTCTATAACTATAACAATCTTATTTCAAGTGATGATCTTACTTGAACTTGTTTTCGTGTCATGATTTTGCTTCAAGAACTTTGAGCCATCCAAGGATCCATTGAAGCTAGATCCATTTTTCTCTTTTCCAGTAGGTTCATCCAAGGAACTTAAGGTAGTAATGATGTTCATAACATCATTCGATTCATACATATAAAGCTATCTTATTCGAAGGTTTAAACTTGTAATCACTAGAACATAGTTTAGTTAATTCTAAACTTGTTCGCAAACAAAAGTTAATCCTTCTAACTTGACTTTTAAAATCAACTAAACACATGTTCTATATCTATATGATATGCTAACTTAATGATTTAAAACCTGGAAACACGAAAAACACCGTAAAACCGGATTTACGCCGTCGTAGTAACACCGCGGGCTGTTTTGGGTTAGTTAATTAAAAACTATGATAAACTTTGATTTAAAAGTTGTTATTCTGAGAAAATGATTTTTATTATGAACATGAAACTATATCCAAAAATTATGGTTAAACTCAAAGTGGAAGTATGTTTTCTAAAATGGTCATCTAGACGTCGTTCTTTCGACTGAAATGACTACCTTTACAAAAATGACTTGTAACTTATTTTTTCGACTAGAAACCTATACTTTTTTTGTTTAGATTCATAAAATAGAGTTCAATATGAAACCATAGCAATTTGATTCACTCAAAACGGATTTAAAATGAAGAAGTTATGGGTAAAACAAGATTGGATAATTTTTCTCATTTTAGCTACGTGAAAATTGGTAACAAATCTATTCCAACCATAACTTAATCAACTTGTATTATATATTATGTAATCTTGAGATACCATAGACACGTATACAATGTTTCGACCTATCATGTCGACACATCTATATATATTTCGGAACAACCATAGACACTCTATATGTGAATGTTGGAGTTAGCTATACAGGGTTGAGGTTGATTCCAAAATATATATAGTTTGAGTTGTGATCAATACTGAGATACGTATACACTGGGTTGTGGATTGATTCAAGATAATATTTATCGATCTATTTCTGTACATCTAACTGTGGACAACTAGTTATAGGTTACTAACGAGGACAGCTGACTTAATAAACTTAAAACATCAAAATATATTAAAAGTGTTGTAAATATATTTTGAACATACTTTGATATATATGTATATATTGTTATAGGTTCGTGAATCAACCAGTGGCCAAGTCTTACTTCCCGACGAAGTAAAAATCTGTGAAAGTGAGTTATAGTCCCACTTTTAAAATCTAATATTTTTGGGATGAGAATACATGCAGGTTTTATAAATGATTTACAAAATAGACACAAGTACGTGAAACTACATTCTATGGTTGAATTATCGAAATCGAATATGCCCCTTTTTATTAAGTCTGGTAATCTAAGAATTAGGGAACAGACACCCTAATTGACGCGAATCCTAAAGATAGATCTATTGGGCTTAACAAACCCCATCCAAAGTACCGGATGCTTTAGTACTTCGAAATTTATATCATATCCGAAGGGTGTCCCGGAATGATGGGGATATTCTTATATATGCATCTTGTTAATGTCGGTTACCAGGTGTTCACCATATGAATGATTTTTATCTCTATGTATGGGATGTGTATTGAAATATGAAATCTTGTGGTCTATTGTTACGATTTGATATATATAGGTTAAACCTATAACTCACCAACATTTTTGTTGACGTTTAAAGCATGTTTATTCTCAGGTGAATATTAAGAGCTTCCGCTGTTGCATACTAAAATAAGGACAAGATTTGGAGTACATGTTTATACGATATTGTGTAAAAACTGCATTCAAGAAACTGATTTCGATGTAACATATTTATATTGTAAACCATTATGTAATGGTCGTGTGTAAACAGGATATTTTAGATTATCATTATTTGATAATCTACGTAAAACTTTTTAAACCTTTATTTATGAAATAAAGGTTATGGTTTGTTTTAAAAATGAATGCAGTATTTGAAAAACGTCTCATATAGAGGTCAAAACCTCGCAACGAAATCAATTAATATGGAACGTTTTTAATCAATAAGAACGGGACATTTCAGTTGGTATCCGAGCGTTGGTCTTAGAGAACCAGAAAATTTGCATTAGTGTGTCTTATCGAGTTTGTTAGGATGCATTAGTGAGTCTGGACTTCGACCGTGTTTTCTTTAAAAATGATTGCTTAACATTTTTGTTGGAAACTATATATTTTTAACATATGAATATTATGTGATATATTAATCTCTTAACGTGTTTGATATTATGTGATAGATGTCTACCTCTAGAACAAGTCCCATTGACTCACCTAATAATAATGAAGAGTCAAATGTAAATTGGAATGATTTGTGGACTGATTCACAAGTTCCCGAAGAGGAACCGGAAGAAGAGTCGGAACCGGAAGAAGAGTCGGAACCGGAAGAAGAATCGGAACCGGATGAAGAAATAGAACCGGTGGGGGAAATAATAAAACGGTTAAGTAAAAGAAAATCCTCAACCAACCGACCAAAGTTAATTATGGTCAATGGTGTTTCCGCCAAGGAAGCAAAATATTGGGAGGATTACCAATTCTCCGATGAATCGGATTCCGACGAGAATTCCGATGATGTTATAGAAATTACCCCAACTGAATTTAAAAAGGCAAAAGAAAATAATAAGGGAAAGGGCATAAAAATAGAGAAATCTAATTCCAACCCCGATGAACTTTATATGTATCGTCAACCCCCGAAGTCCTTAAGTTGTAACAATGACCCGGGAACCTCTAAACTACCAGGTTTTTCTAAACCAATGTGGACAACGACGGCTCGTATTAGGGGAACATCATATATCCCTAGAAACTTGGCAAAACGAACCAAAACCGAAGAAGAAGAAACGAGCGAGTCGGAATAAGATAGTTGTATTCGTGTGGTATAATATAAGGAATATAGTGTTCTTATGTTTTATGATATATGTAAAAATTGCTTGTATTAATAAGTATTTTTTTTATGAATCTAACTCTTGTCTATTTTACAGTTTAAAAACACAAAATGGATAGACAACCCAATATTTTAAGAGACCTACCCGGAGACATGATTGATGAAATCTTGTCTAGAGTCGGCCAGAATTCTTCGGCACAACTATTTAAGGCGAGATCAGTTTGTAAGACATTCGAAGAACGTTCCAAGAATGTCTTGGTTTATAAGAGACTTTCGTTTGAAAGATGGGGGATATCACATTGGGAAACCCATAAGTTACGATGTGTTTACTTTGACGCATATATTGCGGGGAACCCAAATGCTATTTTACGCAACGGGTTAAGAAATTATTTTGACTCAATATATCCGAATATTGGACTTCGTGATTTAGAAAAAGCGGCTAACATGCAACATAAAGAAGCATGTTATGCTTACGGATTAGTAATGTTCGCTTCTCACCAAAGTGAGAACAAGAACATCGGGCTACAACTATTAAACAAAACGTTTCCACAAGTGACGGAGTCGGTAATTGGGGTAAGAAATGAGGTTTTTAGATTATTACGGGACTGTTGTACATTACGTAACCCTCGTCCCTTTGATGACGTTACAACACGCTGTCTTATCAACGGCCATAACGGTTATGTTGCACAAGACCAAGGATGGGAAGTAGTCCTAGTAAAACCAGAATGCATGACTTGTTTCTGGACGTATGAATTACGTGTCTTTATTGCCTTTGCTGAACGACTTGTGTACTAGCTAGAATTGTCTTCACAACTATCTTGTATCAAAGTTATTGTGTGCTATATTTCATGCTTTATGTAAAATAAGCGGTATTGTAAGTTTGTAAAATATTGTATAAAAGTTTGAACGCGAAATATTATTATAATCAGTTTTTCATATAGAATTATAGTAGTTGAATTGTATATTAGCTACTAAGTATGAACTTAACGGGTAGGTACTACCCAAATTTAAACTTATAAAACGCTAATATGAAGAAAAAGCTTTTATAAATGAGTTCATATTATGCTACGAAATACTATTAACTACTCTTAATATTCTGTATGATTAACTTGTTCCATTTAACTATTTTGAAGGAAATGGCACCGACTACTCGACACACCGTGAATATGAATGAAGAGGAATTCCGTACTTTTCTAGCTTCAAACATAGCCGCAGTACAGGCTGCGCTACATACCAACAATAACCTTGGATCTAGCAGTACAGGAAATCGTGTAGGATGCACCTACAAAGAATTCACTGCCTGCAAACCTTTGGAATTTGATGGAACCGAAGGACCGATCGGATTGAAACGGTGGACCGAGAAGGTTGAATCGGTGTTTGCCATAAGTAAGTGTACTGAAGAGGACAAAGTGAAGTACGCTACGCATACCTTCACAGGTTCTGCGTTAACATGGTGGAATACCTATCTAGAGCAAGTGGGACAAGATGATGCGTACGCACTACCGTGGTCAGCATTCAAGCACTTGATGAACGAGAAGTACCGTCCCAGAACCGAGGTCAATAAGCTCAAGACAGAACTTAGAGGGTTACGAACCCAAGGATTTGATATTACCACGTACCAAAGACGATTCACAGAATTGTGCCTATTGTGTCCGGGAGCATTCGAAGATGAGGAAGAGAAGATCGACGCGTTTGTGAAAGGATTACCGGAAAGAATCCAAGAAGATATAAGTTCACACGAGCCCGTCTCCATACAACAGGCATGTAGAATGGCTCACAAACTAGTGAACCAGATTGAAGAAAGAATTAAAGAACAGACTGCTGAAGAGGCCAATGTGAAGCAAGTCAAAAGAAAGTGGGAGGAAAACGGTGATAAGAATCACCAATACAACAACAACAGCAATTACAACAATAATCGCAACAATTATCCCAACAATCGCAACATCAATCGCAACTACAACAAACGGCCCAACAACAACAACAACAACAACAACAACAACAGCAACTACAACAATCATCCCAACAACAATAATAACCGCAACAACAACAACCAGAAGCAACTATGCCAAAGGTGTGAAAAGAATCACTCGGGGTTCTGCACCAAATTTTGCAACAAGTGTAAAAGAAATGGTCATAGCGCGGAGAAGTGTGAGGTCTACGGACCAGGGGTTAATAGAACGAAAGGAACAAATGGTGTCGGAACGAGTAATGGCGGAGCAAGTAGTGTCGGAGCAAGTTATGCCAATGTAGTTTGTTATAAATGTGGAAAACCGGGCCACATTATTAGAAATTGCCCGAACCAGGAGAACACGAATGGACAAGGCCGCGGAAGAGTTTTCAATATTAATGCGGCAGAGGCACAGGAAGACCCGGAGCTTGTTACGGGTACGTTTCTTATTGACAATAAATCTGCTTACGTTTTATTTGATTCGGGTGCGGATAGAAGCTATATGAGTAGAGATTTTTGTGCTAAATTAAGTTGTCCATTGACGCCTTTGGATAGTAAATTTTTACTCGAATTAGCAAATGGTAAATTAATTTCAGCAGATAATATATGTTGGAATCGAGAAATTAAACTGGTTAGCGAAACATTTAAGATTGATTTGATACCAGTAGAGTTAGGGAGTTTTGATGTGATAATCGGTATGGACTGGTTGAAAGAAGTGAAAGCGGAGATCGTTTGTTACAAAAATGCAATTCGCATTATACGAGAAAAAGGAAAACCCTTAATGGTGTACGGAAAAAAGGGCAACACGAAGCTACATCTTATTAGTAATTTTAAGGCACAAAAACTAATAAGAAAAGGTTGCTATGCTGTTCTAGCACACGTCGAGAAAGTACAAACTGAAGAAAAGAGCATCAATGATGTTCCCATTGCAAAAGAATTTCCCGATGTATTTCCGAAAGAATTACCGGGATTACCCCCACATCGATCCGTTGAATTTGAAATAGATCTTGTACCAGGAGCTGCACCAATAGCTCGTGCTCCTTACAGACTCGCACCCAACGAGATGAAAGAACTGCAAAGCCAATTACAAGAACTTTTAGAGCGTGGTTTCATTCGACCAAGCACATCACCGTGGGGAGCTCCTGTTTTGTTTGTCAAGAAGAAAGATGGTACATTCAGGTTGTGTATCGACTACCGAGAGTTGAACAAACTTACCATCAAGAACCGCTACCCACTACCGAGAATCGACGACTTATTTGATCAACTACAAGGCTCGTCTGTTTATTCAAAGATTGACTTACGTTCCGAGTATCATCAAATGCGGGTGAAAGAAGATGATATTCCAAAGACTGCTTTCAGAACACGTTACGGTCATTACGAGTTTATGGTCATGCCGTTTGGTTTAACTAATGCACCAGCTGTGTTCATGGACCTTATGAACCGAGTGTGTGGACCATACCTTGACAAGTTTGTCATTGTTTTCATTGATGACATACTTATTTACTCAAAGAATGACCAAGAACACGGTGAACATTTGAGAAAGGTGTTAGAAGTATTGAGGAAGGAAGAATTGTACGCTAAGTTTTCAAAGTGTGCATTTTGGTTGGAAGAAGTTCATTTCCTCGGTCACATAGTGAACAAAGAAGGTATTAAGGTGGATTCGGCAAAGATAGAAACTGTTGAAAAGTGGGAAACCCCGAAAACTCCGAAACACATACGCCAATTTTTAGGACTAGCTGGTTACTACAGAAGGTTCATCCAAGACTTTTCCAGAATAGCAAAACCCTTGACTGCATTAACGCATAAAGGGAAGAAATTTGAATGGAATGATGAACAAGAGAAAGCGTTTCAATTATTGAAGAAAAAGCTAACTACGGCACCTATATTGTCATTGCCTGAAGGGAATGATGATTTTGTGATTTATTGTGACGCTTCAAAGCAAGGTCTCGGTTGTGTATTAATGCAACGAACGAAGGTGATTGCTTATGCGTCTAGACAATTGAAGATTCACGAACAAAATTATACGACGCATGATTTGGAATTAGGCGCGGTTGTTTTTGCATTAAAGACTTGGAGGCACTACTTATATGGGGTCAAAAGTATTATATATACTGACCACAAAAGTCTTCAACACATATTTAATCAGAAACAACTGAATATGAGGCAGCGTAGGTGGATTGAATTATTGAATGATTACGACTTTGAGATTCGTTACCACCCAGGAAAGGCAAATGTGGTAGCCGATGCCTTGAGCAGGAAGGACAGAGAACCCATTCGAGTAAAATCTATGAATATAATGATTCATAATAACCTTACTACTCAAATAAAGGAGGCGCAACAAGGAGTTTTAAAAGAAGGAAATTTAAAGGATGAAATACCCAAAGGATCGGAGAAGCATCTTAATATTCGGGAAGACGGAACCCGGTATAGGGCTGAAAGGATTTGGGTACCAAGATTTGGAGATATGAGAGAAATGGTACTTAGAGAAGCTCATAAAACCAGATACTCAATACATCCTGGAACGGGGAAGATGTACAAGGATCTCAAGAAACATTTTTGGTGGCCGGGTATGAAAGCCGATGTTGCTAAATATGTAGGAGAATGTTTGACGTGTTCTAAGGTCAAAGCTGAGCATCAAAAACCATCAGGTCTACTTCAACAACCCGAAATCCCAGAATGGAAATGGGAAAACATTACCATGGATTTCATCACTAAATTGCCAAGGACTGCAAGTGGTTTTGATACTATTTGGGTAATAGTTGATCGTCTCACCAAATCAGCACACTTTCTGCCAATAAGAGAAGATGACAAGATGGAGAAGTTAGCACGACTGTATTTGAAGGAAGTCGTCTCCAGACATGGAATACCAATCTCTATTATCTCTGATAGGGATGGCAGATTTATTTCAAGATTCTGGCAGACATTACAGCAAGCATTAGGAACTCGTCTAGACATGAGTACTGCCTATCATCCACAAACTGATGGGCAGAGCGAAAGGACGATACAAACGCTTGAAGACATGCTACGAGCATGTGTTATTGATTTCGGAAACAGTTGGGATCGGCATCTACCGTTAGCAGAATTTTCCTACAACAACAGCTACCATTCAAGCATTGAGATGGCGCCGTTTGAAGCACATTATGGTAGAAAGTGTAGGTCTCTGATTTGTTGGAGTGAAGTGGGGGATAGACAGATTACGGGTCCAGAGATTATACAAGAAACTACCGAGAAGATCATCCAAATTCAACAACGGTTGAAAACAGCCCAAAGTCGACAAAAGAGCTACGCTGACATTAAAAGAAAAGATATAGAATTTGAAATTGGAGAGATGGTCATGCTTAAAGTTGCACCTTGGAAAGGCGTTGTTCGATTTGGTAAACGAGGGAAATTAAATCCAAGGTATATTGGACCATTCAAGATTATTGATCGTGTCGGACCAGCAGCTTACCGACTTGAGTTACCTCAACAACTCGCGGCTGTACATAACACTTTCCACGTCTCGAATTTGAAGAAATGTTTTGCTAAAGAAGATCTCACTATTCCGTTAGATGAAATCCAAATCAATGAAAAACTCCAATTCATCGAAGAACCCGTCGAAATAATGGATCGTGAGGTTAAAAGACTTAAGCAAAACAAGATACCAATTGTTAAGGTTCGATGGAATGCTTGTAGAGGACCCGAGTTCACCTGGGAGCGGGAAGATCAGATGAAGAAGAAATACCCGCATCTATTTCCAGAAGATTCGTCAACACCTTCAACAGCTTAAAATTTCGGGACGAAATTTATTTAACGGGTAGGTACTGTAGTGACCCGAACTTTTCCATGTTTATATATATTAATTGAGATTGATATTTACATGATTAAATGTTTCCAACATGTTAAGCAATCAAACTTGTTAAGACTTGATTAATTGAAATAGGTTTCATATAGACAATTGACCACCCAAGTTGACCGGTGATTCACGAACGTTAAAACTTGTAAAAAAACTATATGATGACATATATATGGTTATATATATAGTTAACATGATATTATGATAAGTAAACATATCATTAATTATATTAACAATGAACTACATATGTAAAAACAAGACTACTAACTTAATGATTTTGAAACGAGACATATATGTAACGTTTATCGTTGTAACGACATTTAATATCATATTAAGAGATATTCGTACATCATAATATCATGATAATATAATAATTTAAAATCTCTTTTGATATTATAAACATTGGGTTAACAACATTTAACAAGATCGTTAACCTAAAGGTTTCAAAACAACATTTACATGTAACGACTAACGATGACTTAACGACTCAGTTAAAATGTATATACATGTAGTGTTTTAATATGTATTTATACACTTTTGAAAGACTTCAATACACTTATCAAAATACTTCTACTTAACAAAAATGCTTACAATTACATTCTCGTTCAGTTTCATCAACAATTCTACTCGTATGCACCCGTATTCGTACTCGTACAATACACAGCTTTTAGATGTATGTACTATTGGTATATACACTCCAATGATCAGCTCTTAGCAGCCCATGTGAGTCACCTAACACATGTGGGAACCATCATTTGGCAACTAGCATGAAATATCTCATAAGATTACAAAAATATGAGTAATCATTCATGACTTATTTACATGAAAACAAAATTACATATCCTTTATATCTAATCCATACACCAACGACCAAAAACACCTACAAACACTTTCATTCTTCAATTTTCTTCATCTAATTGAACTCTCTCAAGTTCTATCTTCAAGTTCTAAGTGTTCTTCATAAATTCCAAAAGTTCTAGTTTCATAAAATCAAGAACACTTTCAAGTTTGCTAGCTCACTTCCAATCTTGTAAGGTGATCATCCAACCTCAAGAAATCTTTGTTTCTTACAGTAGGTTATCATTCTAATACAAGGTAATAATCATATTCAAACTTTGGTTCAATTTCTATAACTATAACAATCTTATTTCAAGTGATGATCTTACTTGAACTTGTTTTCGTGTCATGATTTTGCTTCAAGAACTTTGAGCCATCCAAGGATCCATTGAAGCTAGATCCATTTTTCTCTTTTCCAGTAGGTTCATCCAAGGAACTTAAGGTAGTAATGATGTTCATAACATCATT
Organism: Rutidosis leptorrhynchoides; assembly: GCF_046630445.1. Classification (NCBI taxonomy): domain Eukaryota; kingdom Viridiplantae; phylum Streptophyta; class Magnoliopsida; order Asterales; family Asteraceae; genus Rutidosis; species Rutidosis leptorrhynchoides. Next base: position 547,213,287 of record NC_092334.1, read on the forward strand.
CGATTCATACATATAAAGCTATCTTATTCGAAGGTTTAAACTTGTAATCACTAGAACATAGTTTAGTTAATTCTAAACTTGTTCGCAAACAAAAGTTAATCCTTCTAACTTGACTTTTAAAATCAACTAAACACATGTTCTATATCTATATGATATGCTAACTTAATGATTTAAAACCTGGAAACACGAAAAACACCGTAAAACCGGATTTACGCCGTCGTAGTAACACCGCGGGCTGTTTTGGGTTAGTTAATTAAAAACTATGATAAACTTTGATTTAAAAGTTGTTATTCTGAGAAAATGATTTTTATTATGAACATGAAACTATATCCAAAAATTATGGTTAAACTCAAAGTGGAAGTATGTTTTCTAAAATGGTCATCTAGACGTCGTTCTTTCGACTGAAATGACTACCTTTACAAAAATGACTTGTAACTTATTTTTTCGACTAGAAACCTATACTTTTTTTGTTTAGATTCATAAAATAGAGTTCAATATGAAACCATAGCAATTTGATTCACTCAAAACGGATTTAAAATGAAGAAGTTATGGGTAAAACAAGATTGGATAATTTTTCTCATTTTAGCTACGTGAAAATTGGTAACAAATCTATTCCAACCATAACTTAATCAACTTGTATTATATATTATGTAATCTTGAGATACCATAGACACGTATACAATGTTTCGACCTATCATGTCGACACATCTATATATATTTCGGAACAACCATAGACACTCTATATGTGAATGTTGGAGTTAGCTATACAGGGTTGAGGTTGATTCCAAAATATATATAGTTTGAGTTGTGATCAATACTGAGATACGTATACACTGGGTTGTGGATTGATTCAAGATAATATTTATCGATCTATTTCTGTACATCTAACTGTGGACAACTAGTTATAGGTTACTAACGAGGACAGCTGACTTAATAAACTTAAAACATCAAAATATATTAAAAGTGTTGTAAATATATTTTGAACATACTTTGATATATATGTATATATTGTTATAGGTTCGTGAATCAACCAGTGGCCAAGTCTTACTTCCCGACGAAGTAAAAATCTGTGAAAGTGAGTTATAGTCCCACTTTTAAAATCTAATATTTTTGGGATGAGAATACATGCAGGTTTTATAAATGATTTACAAAATAGACACAAGTACGTGAAACTACATTCTATGGTTGAATTATCGAAATCGAATATGCCCCTTTTTATTAAGTCTGGTAATCTAAGAATTAGGGAACAGACACCCTAATTGACGCGAATCCTAAAGATAGATCTATTGGGCTTAACAAACCCCATCCAAAGTACCGGATGCTTTAGTACTTCGAAATTTATATCATATCCGAAGGGTGTCCCGGAATGATGGGGATATTCTTATATATGCATCTTGTTAATGTCGGTTACCAGGTGTTCACCATATGAATGATTTTTATCTCTATGTATGGGATGTGTATTGAAATATGAAATCTTGTGGTCTATTGTTACGATTTGATATATATAGGTTAAACCTATAACTCACCAACATTTTTGTTGACGTTTAAAGCATGTTTATTCTCAGGTGAATATTAAGAGCTTCCGCTGTTGCATACTAAAATAAGGACAAGATTTGGAGTACATGTTTATACGATATTGTGTAAAAACTGCATTCAAGAAACTGATTTCGATGTAACATATTTATATTGTAAACCATTATGTAATGGTCGTGTGTAAACAGGATATTTTAGATTATCATTATTTGATAATCTACGTAAAACTTTTTAAACCTTTATTTATGAAATAAAGGTTATGGTTTGTTTTAAAAATGAATGCAGTATTTGAAAAACGTCTCATATAGAGGTCAAAACCTCGCAACGAAATCAATTAATATGGAACGTTTTTAATCAATAAGAACGGGACATTTCAACACTGTCTTCGGAGTTCAGGTGAATATCCATATCGGAATAGCTGTCGGAATTTAAGGAATTTGAACTAGATACATGATCCATCTTGTATAATCAGGGAATTGATTTTTGATATAAATTAGATTATAGAATTTAGTTTGGTATTCTTCAATACATAATTTACATATGTATATATAATGCCAAATTTCATAAATCACGGAGAAATTTTCGGAAGATTTCAGGAAAAGTTTACAGTAACAGATACGCTAAGATATGAATTTTTGTCTATACACTATTTATGTAATAAATGCAAGAAAACATGTCTAGACTTAAGAATGATAAGCATGTAATTTCCGACAAGAAATGATAAGCAAAACTTTTAACATGCAGACACGGTCGAAGTCTAGACTTACTGATGCATCGTAACAATTATCAGTTAGACACACTCATGCAAGACCTGGTTCACTAGGACCAACGCTCTGATACCAACTGTGACGATCGCTCCAAATCCATATGGACGATCACGTCATTCATTGATTTCATTGCGAGGTATTTGACCTCTATATGATACGTTTTGTAAACATTGTATTCTTTTGAAAAGGCACACCATAAATGAATATTTAAATCAAAGGTTTTTGACATCTGATGATTTCTACATATAGATCAGTGTCAACATTAAGTGATCTAACAACCATAGGAGTACTTAATGGTTTTGCCTTGTCCATATTGAAACGTTTTAAAATTTGTATAAGTTGTTTGATGTACAAGTAAACCATTAGGCATATGCTCAATCTGCAAACCAAGGCAATACTTGGTTTTTTCGAGATCTTTCGTTTCAAATTCTTTCTTTAGAAGTTGAATGGCTCCATGGATCTCTTTATTTGTACCTATGATGTTAAGATCATCGACATAAACGGCTATGATCACATATCCGGATGTTGTTTTCTTAATAAGAACACATATTCAAATAAGATTATTTGTATACCCTTTTTCTTATTAAGTAATCACTTAATTAGTTATACTATTGTATCAGCCCATATAAAAATCTTTGTAATTTAATTGAGTACATTTCTTTGTGTTTTGCATTTGATGCTTCTGATACCTTAAATTCTTCAGGTATCTTCATATATATATCACTATCAAGTGATCCATAAAGATCAGCAGTAATAACATCCATGAGATGCATTTCTTGATTTTTAGAAACTGACAGGCTGATTAAGTATCTAAAAGTAATTGCATCCATAACAGGGGAATAAGTTTCATCATAATCAATTCCCGGTCTTTGAGAAAAATCTTGATGTAACAACCCGACATCGTTTTACCAAAAATACGCCTTAAAAAAAAATTGTAGTACAGTGCATCTGGATGACGTCCCACGTATTTGGACGGCGTCCAGTATCGAAGACAAGGACGGCGTCCCAGTCATTTGGACGGCGTCCAAATGAACTAAAGTGGACTGATCAGTATTTCAATTTCACGCAAGCGGAAAACCCGCTTCCCGACACTTTTAAAACGAAACGACTTTCACAGCACATCATATTAAGTAAAACTAAGAGATTTCCACAATAAAAATAAGTTTTACAATACAGGGCCTACAATGACTCGTTTTACAAATAATATGGCGATTTCGACCCATTTAACTCTTTAGACGGATTAGGACTCTATAACCCAACCCAATACCAAGAGCATAATCCCGGGGACTACCAAATCCCCAATCCGGGTCCAAACATCCAAAAGCTACCCCATCTGAGCCCAAGCGCTCCTAAGCATCTAGCTTAACAAACTAGCTAGCTTCAACCACAATACATGTAAAAATGTAAACAACGAGAGGGGTAAGCCTAGGCTTAGTGAATGCAATAATTATACATATACATATATAATATACCTACTTGCAAACACTTACTCAATTACCGCATACACGCTAGCAATATATATATATAGCACACCAATGCAAAGTATAACGCTAAGTCTTCAAGACCACGAGCTAGCACAACAATAGCATATATAACTCGAATACTATAATATGCTACACTACAACACACAACCATGGTTAACCAATCGTACAAGGGAATGGTACTTCGGATTTCCCATCGGTGTTCCCAACAACCGTCAGTGTACAATGAATTATATCACTAACCCCTGGGTGGTATCGAACGCCCGAACTTTAAACCCACTCGTCACGCGTAATGTGGTATCGAACGCCCGAACTTTAAACCCACACTACACGCCCACACACACATATATGACATGGCATCGAACGCCCGAACTTAAACCCATATCATATATCGACCCGATGTGGTATCGAACGCCCGAACTTAAACCCACATCGAACCTTGTACAAGTAAATACATTATATACACACATGTATAATCATTCCACTCACCTTGGGATGCTCGCATAAGTCATACATGTAAGTCGTCTCCAAACGCAACCGAGCAAGCTTTTACCTATAATACGTATATAGATATACACACAATCAACATACATTCTCTACGAGAGAATTCGACTTCAACACCTTTAACTGAGGGTTTATACCTACATCCACAATCCACCCATTCAAACACCTAAAGTGGACTTCATCAATTACCACTACGGGTGGTAATTCTGACCCATTCAACAAGTACAATTTAACCTAAATTATACTAGTTGCCATTTAAACCAATCTAGGTCTTAACAAAATTGCTTATCATCCAATTAATCCAAAATTAAAGTCATTACCAAATTTGACCCATCTAAGTCAACCCATTTTGACATAAGTCCCAAAAACATCTTTAATCACTAACGGCTAGTGATTAACTTTCCAAAATACCATTTAACACATGAATCAAACATTTATATACTTGATTCATTAAATCTTGACCTCATAACTTAGTTTGACACTAAATAAAGATTAACACCCATTTTGTCATACAAACATGTTCTTATGAACATCTAAACACTAACACATTTACAATCTAGTGGTTAAACACCTAAACCATGACCAAATTCGTCATCAAATCCTAAACCACCAATAACTGGTCAAAACCCATCTACTAACCACAACAAACCCATTTCGCAACCATTAAAGGGTTCCTAACAAAATCAAACTCAAACCCTAATATGAATATCAAAATCAAATAATGGATTTCGGAGTTAGAACTTACCAACACCATCACAACGTAGCTAAGGATGAGATGAACAACTTTTACTCTCGCGACTTGACCCGTTTCACCCTTCTTCTTCCTCAAATGGAGCTCTCTCACTAAAAACACTTCCTCTCTCTAGGGTTTGAAGATGAGAGTGTTGGTGGGTGAAATGTGATTCACAAATGAGATTGAATCAGTTTTAGAGGCTCCAAACCGACCCCCAAGTGATAAGACACAAATACCCCTTTTAAATTCATTAAAATTCCAACAGTTGGCCTGTCAGGCCATTTGGACGGCGTCTAAAATGGCTGGACGGCGTCCAACCTTTCACTGGTGGACGGCGTCCCAAAATCTGGACGGAGTCCCACTGAACTGAGTCTGAAACTGAACTTGTTTTGGTCGTAACTTTCAAACCGTAGCTCCGTTTTTGATGAATCAAATATCGTTGGAAACGTAATGAGATTTACTATCCAATGGTAAGGGTTTAGAACATCAACTTCAACTTTATTTGGGATCCAAATATATGCTTACAAGCCTCGTAATTCGAATGACGTCCAAAATAATGTGTAACTGAAAAACGGGTGTTACAAGTCTCCCCCACTTAAATTGGATCACGTCCTCGTGATCCGCACCTACGCTAGAAGTCAAACACTTCTCCCTCAAACGTTTTCGCTTTCTATGCGAAGTCACACATGTAGTAATCACGCATTCGAATTTCTCGCTTCGTACACTAACGCATCATAATACAACCATATCGGGTAATCAACCCACAAGTCAAAATAATCATAACCGTTGCTCCTACGCCGAGTATCCAAATTCGTACCATACACTTCACAATCGTCCTTTGAGTAGAACAATTCACCGACACTCATCGTCGTCACGCCTCACGATCCTACGAAACACAACCAAGCCCGACATCCATACATCTTCTGCGAATCCGAAGATCTCATCACACGCTAATAATCACTAGCGTGCACTACCGCAACAAGCGATATCTCATACACTCGAAGTCCAGAATTCCTGCTGAGGAAAAATACGAAAACACCACATGTCTCTAGACCAAGAACCAAACTTCCCCCGACTCCATATTCGGGTCATCCTTCAACGAAGAAATTTTGGTAACCCCAAAATAAACACCTTAGAAGTAACACTTTCCCATCGACCGATCCACACATGACTATCCATCACTGGATTAATCCAGGACGACAATAATACACCACGAGTTAGACGAAACATCAACACATCGTCATATGGTTTCTCCTCTGAACCATACAATACGGCTTCCTAGTACTAGCATAGAAGCTACTTGTATACTAAAATCCCGTCAACGGCGAATCATCATCACAAAATTTCCGCAATTCGCCACACGACTCATAAAAATAGTAACCAAATCCGGGTGAACCTTCTTACCTAGACCGTCCGCTAAGGATGGTCTTGACATTTTAATGCAACCTACGGGTCACATCACTAGGGTACACACTCTCGCAAACAAACAACATCTGCGTGTCTCTACGGGAGACAGTCAGAACCGACACTCTCCGCCTCATAATCGTCCATAAAGTGGAATAATCCACTGACAATTCCCACGACCACGTTTCCCGATAAGGAAAAATACAGTATTCACCACTATATCATACTCGTACTCCCTTAACAGTACTGTCCGAGTTTCACACCAGCCCAAATTTGCATCACGAAAGCACTTGCAACGACAGTTTCCTTTCCTCACCCCGAGATCTCAAACTTCACATTTGGTCTCACACCGCACAATGGTACTACACGACCACCTTTCATAAGAAGAATTTCACTTCCTTCGATCCCATCATCACAATCTTCACGCATAACACTCCGGAATTGTAACTTACAACCGTAATGAATGACCTCGAGTCGACATCAACAACCCGTCACTCTTCCTCGTTAGGAACTCTGAATACCTATTAAGGCTTAATACGGTACACTCCGACATTTCGCTATATATAATACCACCGGAGCTTCCTCGGGCCGCAGTAAAAACTCCCCCACTTAAAATTTGGCTCCACATTCTTACCGCCAAGATGATAACATCCTGCGGAATTATCATTCCATGAAACACAATGACCATTCTCATCGTTGTTCATATACTCCAAGTCACCACGAATTCACTTTAGGCTCTCAGAGCCGACATACACCTTCACTTGAGACGTCGTACATGCGACAACATCGCACCCTCATACCACAATTACAAATAACGGTCCTTCACCGTTTGCAAAGCGAATTCCACCAAGGTCTCACACGCGCCTCTACGACTAGGCATATGCCACTCCGCTTAATCAGTCGCACATCTCAGTCGAGATCACCCGACCTTCCACTCAACGAACCTTTATCAACAATTGCTCACTCTCATGGAGAAGAATGACCAATCCGACACAATAATTATATCGGCTGCAATATCAACACTTCATCATAACCTTTCAGACCAACCGACCATTAAGTCCGTCACCGGCTCACCGGTCATCTTTACCCATCTATCACTTAAGAGCAACAAGATTCGCTCACCCGTCACTTCATAAGAAGTATTCATCGCAATGCTTTTAAACTTCGACTTTCGCAACCGTCAATTTACTATCAGCCGTCGATCACTATTATAATCTCCGCTGCTTCCAAGGGTATCTCACTGGCACCCTAAGCACAAAGTGATCACACCATCATCGGAGTTGAACATCACACTAGCAGGTATAAGAAGGCACCTGACGCAGTGTCATGCAGACTCCCGCCACAACCTACTGAATTTTAGAACTCGATCTTTAGGTTCCATACACCCGATGTCACCCACTCCACAATAATGACCCGAAGTCATACCTACCAGACAAACCTTACGGCCTATTGTCTTATCGAAAGTCCCAAGCGATCACACGCTACCCGCAATTTCCACAAGGCCAAACGATATAGCCTAACGAAACCCTTCATCTAACACTAGGGAGATGCTTGAGTACACCAAGTCTTACACCCTTCCACATATCGGCACAATCACAACAACAGGGGTATTCCGTTAGGAATGTTACCCTATAATCCACAACACACTAACACACTATCGTAAACATTGTCATATGGGTCCCACTCCGATGAGTTTAATGACCCGAAGACTCCTCGATTCGCCAATTCCAAGGCGACTCACAATTAGAATCCTAACACGATTCTCTAACCACACACACTCTCCCGAGTGTAACCCAACTACAATCATTAGACATTTCGCATTCCTTTACAGAATTCAAGTCCTCGACGCACACACGCACGCACATAACTCGGTCATCCAAGTTACGATATATAACTACAACCAATGACAATCTTAATAGTGCGCCCACTACATAGGGTGACTAAGTACGCACCAAACTCGTGAGTTTGCTCACTCACTTAACTAAGCGAATCCACCATAACACTTCTCGACTCGCAACGAACCCGATGTGACTACAAGCACATCACCCGAGACAACTATCACCTAGGAACCAATAAAGATTCCTCATTTATCCCGAATCTACCCCAACCATGCCACGTTTCCTCCGTTCGGTACTCGTCATGTCATGCTTGGTGTCAAGATACACTTTCGTAATAATGGTGATCGGTCACTATTACAAATGCGTACCTTACCATTTTCACATGGTCACGCAAAGTACTTTATCCGGACTGACGCAACATTCACACAAAATAACACGCGATATTTCCTAGTACCCGAATGACCAAAGTCCTTACCGCGAACTTGATCACTCAAACTGCCAAGTATTCGAATCTCTCCAATAGATTCGTCCCTAGGACACCGCACGAAATAGATACTTGTATAAATATAAATATATATATATATATATATATATATATATATATATATATATATATATATACCTATATACAATATAAATACTAAATGTACACAAGTACACCGCAACAACAAGTCAACCTACAACCTAGGTGACTATCACTAAAACAACGTCCAAGTTCGACTACTTACATTAGGCACTAGCAATCTAAGGCACTAATTTACTCACGAAATAAGGCCCCACATAATCCCACATTGGACAAGCACTAGTCCTAGTTAGTTACCTACTCTAAGGCACTAACAAATCTTAATCCGACCCGTACTCCTACAAGTCCCGCAAATAATATATAACCGCCAATAAGTCTAAGACTAGGCACCTATTCCAAGGTCACCTAATTCCCTTAGACTATGCTCTGATACCACTTGTAACAACCCGACATCGTTTTACCAAAAATACGCCTTAAAAAAAATTGTAGTAAAAAAAATTGTAGTACAGTGCATCTGGACGGCGTCCCACGTATTTGGACGGCGTCCAGTATCGAAGACAAGGATGGCGTCCCAGTCATTTGGACGGCGTCCAAATGAACTAAAGTGGACTGATCAGTATTTCAATTTCACGCAAGCAGAAAACCCGCTTCCCGACACTTTTAAAACGAAACGACTTTCACAGCACATCATATTAAGTAAAACTAAGAGATTTCCACCATAAAAATAAGTTTTACAACACCGGGCCCACAATGACCCGTTTTACAAATAATATGGCAATTTCGACCCATTTAACTCTTTAGACAGATTAGGACTCTATAACCCAACCCAATACCAAGAGCATAATCCCGGGGACTACCAAATCCCCAATCCGCGTCCAAACATCCAAAAGCTACTCCATTGAGCCCAAGCACTCCTAAGCATCTAGCTTAACAAACTAGCTAGCTTCAACCACAATACCTGTAAAAAGGTAAACAACGAGAGGGGTAAGCTTAGGCTTAGTGAATGCAATAATTATACATATACATATATAATATGAAATGCCCCATCCTAATCCATCCAGACAAAGTCCACATCGATTACAAATGATTCACAATAGTTGATTACATCGCGAGGTTCTTGACCTCTATATGATACATTTTACAAACAATGCATTCGTTTTGAAAAGACAAACTTCCTTACATCGAAAATTGACGATATGCATACCATTTCATAATATATCTAATTATAATTATCTTAATAATAATCTTGATGAACTCGATGACTCGAATGCAACGTCTTTTGAAATATGTCATGAATGACTCCAAGTAATATCTTTAAAGTGAGCAAATGCACAGCGAAAGATTTCTTTCATACCTGAGAATAAACATGCTTTAAAGTGTCAACCAAAAGGTTGGTGAGTTCATTAGCTTAACATAAATAATCATTTCATGATTTTAATAGACCACAAGATTTCATATTTCCATTTCTCATAAAATACGTCCTATACATAGAGACAAAAATATCATTCATATGGATTGAACACCTGGTAACCGACATTCACAATATGCATATAAGAATATCCCCATCATTCCGGGATCCTCCTTCGGACATGATATTAATTTCGAAGTACTAAAGCATCCGGTACTTTGGATGGGGCTTGTTGGGCCCGATAGATCTATCTTTAGGATTCGCGTCAATTAGGGTGTCTGTTCCTTCATTCTTAGATTACCAGACTAAAAAGGGGCATATTCGGTTTAATAATCCAGCTATAGAATGTAGTTTTAAGTACTTGTGTCTATCTCGTCAAACATTTATAAAGCAGCGCATGTATTCTCAGTCCCAAAAATATATTGCAAAAGCATTTAAAAAGGGAGCAAATGAAACTCACTTAATGTATTTTGTAGTAAAAATACATATAACGGCATTGAACAAAAGTAAGGTTGGCCTCGGATTCACGAACCTATATCATTTGTATATTCATTAATATATATAATCGTAATCGAATAAATATATATATATTATTATTAGTGATGTAATTATATACTTATTAAGTTATAAGTTTCATTATTTATTTATATATTTTCATGTTATATATATAATTGTTAATATAGTTAAGTTATGTGCACAAAATATATTTACATATATATAATCTTTATTTTCATACTTATAACTTTAAGTTATTAAAACTTTTATTTTAGAAATCATAATTATTTTTTAAAAATATTGATATGGATAATTCTGATAATAAAAATAATGATAATTTTAATGATGGTAAAATAATAATAATAATTTTAATACAAATGATAATAATGATAATCTTTACAACATTAATAATAATAATACTAATAACACTAATAATCATGATAATAATAATAATAATAATAATAATAATAATAATAATAATAATAATAATAATAATAATAATAATAATAATAATAAAAGTAATTGTGTATACCATCAAAGCTTTGTCTAAAAAGAATGCTCCAGATGGGACTCGAACCCGTGACCTCTCGTTCATCAACATAACAATCCAACCATCCAATCCATTCTGTTTTTCTCTTTTAAACCTATAACCTAATCTACTTAGCCCGTTAACCTCGGCCTCCACAGATAATGATGGAACTTGGCTCAGCAATTTGTCTAAGTCCACTTAACAAATGCAAACCCTATTAGGATCACGGCCCATCAACAAGGTATACGGTCTGAATAAAGAAAGGAAAATAGTCCCATAGCAAGTCCAAATCGATTTTTGTGGGCTGATTGGTTTCCATTTGATGCTCGCAAAACTAACACCCCAACAGGAATTTGATACCTAGCGGCTTTAATAATGAAACAATGTCACTATCCACTAACTAAAGAAGTTTATTTAATACAAAGCAAGTCCCATTCCTTTCTCGTTGGTCGGCCATAAGGAAAAATAGAATTTCCTTGATGTAACTTCTTAGTGACTTACACGTATCAAAGTTATATGAAAAGAAAAAAAATGCACGCCTAATTTAACAGCCCTATCATCGAGAATTAGCAGCCCACATTTATTAGATGAATGATAACTACAGCGGTTTTAATTTAATGAACTGGATAATCATGCATGAGTATTGGATACCCATCTTGTCCCTATCCGTTCCTCACAAAAGAAATAAAATAGCGACCAATATGATTTAGTGTGCAGCTGGAATCGAATGAGTTGACAAGAAATAAAGGGTGGCATTTTGCAGTTCGTCAAAAAGGAAGAAAAGAAGAAAAACAAACAAACATGCCGGTCCCTTTTCTTTTGGTTTAAAGTCGACGGTTTTAAGAAGAATAATAAGAACTAAATAAACTTCAACATTTATTGAGTTGATAGTGGGGTTAATTGGTTTAGTGTAGGCCAGAAGAGGAAAACCACATTTACCAACAACTCATCATATATCTATCAATTATCATATTCGTCTCCCTGCCATTTATCCAAACGAACCATCATTCTTCCATTACTAAATTCGCTGTATAATCATCATCATCATATTCTTCATGTATTATTACCTCCAACACATAGTATCATCATCGTACTGCCACAGTAACAATAATACAGTGATGAATAGCTGAAAACAAATAAGATAACTGTTTGAGGAATCTTTGGGTGATTCACGACTGTACATACAGCAGCATAACTCAACAGGTTGATGGATTTTACGATGGAAACAGGAAACATAATAGAGAGTGGTTTTGTAACGGGTGATGGTGGAATAATGGTTTATAGTGTTTGTTTGAGTTGAGTCGATTAAGAGACTAAAGATGGTGGGTTTTCATTTGGTAACAATGATAGATTTAAACAGCAAAGTAGTAGTGAAGTATGGTAATGGTATTGAGTTAAGATGAAACGAATATTTGATACAGTAATATCATGTGATTAGTTTTTGTTTGGTATAGATAATGAGGTCGATATTTCTTTTACCTCACAGACAAGTAGTACACTAATATTCAATCTGAGGAATTAAAAACAATTAAGCAGATAAAGATGGGTAATGGATTTGTTATGTGTCTGCTTCATCTATCTAATCGAATTGTAAAGGGATACAAATTGATAGCGAGGTGTAACAAAACTGAATTCCTTTCATCTGCCTAACTGATTTGTAAATTTGACAATTAATAAGTATATGTATATTAATATCATTAATAATACAATTAATAATAATAATATTACTAATAATAATTATATTATTGATAAAGATACTAATAATAATAATAATACTAATAGGAGTTATAATAATAAATCACAAGTGATAATTTTAGTAAAAATGATAATAATAATAATAATAATAATAATAATAATAATAATAATAATAATAATAATAATAATAATAATAATAATAATAATAATAATAATAATGTTATTAATAATAATGGTAATTATGAGAATGATAATCTTTAAATCATAATTTTTATTACTAATTATAATAGTACAGATATTAATATTAATATTAATATTTATTTTAATTATATTACAACTACATTTTAATTTGTAAGTATATATAGATGTTAAATATTATTAATTATATTTATTTAATACTTATATGATATATATTAAATAAATACGCATATTGAATGTTTAATTTTATACTTGTTATATATTATAATATGCATACAGTCATTAATTATATATATATATATATATATATATATATATATATATATATATATATATATATATATATATTTCAACTACTACATTTTTAATTGTGTTTTAAGTTTTCTTTCATAATATCTAGTCACCTAGTAGTTTATTAAGCTATTTTAATTTATAATATAGTTATTTACATATATAGTTGTTTATATAAAACATTTCTATTTTCGATTAAAGGTTCGTGAATCGTCGGAAATAGTCAATGGGTAATTGATTACATGAATATGATTCCAAAGTTTTTGAGACTCAACATTACCGACTCTGCTTATCGTGTCGAAAACATATAAAGATTAAGTTTAAATTTGGTCAGAAATTTCCCGGTCGTCACAGCACCTACCCGTTAAAGAAATTTCGTCCCGAAATTTGAGTGTGGTTGTCATGACTAACAATAGAAATGTTTTCATGAAGAATATGAGTTGATAAATAGAGTTAATGACGCTATCACAAAAGAATGAAATAGAGAAAAAGAGATTTGTTTTAACTTTTGGCGTAGTCTTGGTTGAATTCCAAAATTCAAGAGATTTAAAGAAAATCTTCGAAATCTAAAAGATTTGATTCTTTGGCGAGTAAGGAAATTAAGATCTCTATAATTAAATGCGATGATTTGTATCGATTGCGTTGTCTGGTATCTCCACTATAAATTAAGCTCTTCCGTTCCATTATTCTCACCATTCCTATACTTTCTTTCTTAGTTCATACATCCAAAAGATTGTGAAAATGCTTAATCCAGTTCTAATCCTTGATATTTTCTTAATTATCATTTCTATCATCCTTCTTTTTAATCTTCCATCAGAAGAATCTGGTTACTTCTACTATTACCTTGGGGTGATACTATTCTTAATTCTACTGTGTCTTTATATTGCTATTCGTATTAATATCCACGGTTTGTAATTTATGTATTGTTATCGGGCTTTATATCTTCCCTTATACTTCGAAGTCCTTGCTTCTGTTTTCTATAATCATTGTCATCCCCAGTTAATACTTCCCTCTATTTGCTGCGATTTATACTCCAATTTCTGTTTCGGAGCTTTGTCCCTTCGTTTTTTCTTCTTGCGATTGGGTATCTCTTGTAATGGTCCAGAATTAGCAGATATAAGTTTCAGAATGAACATTGTTAATGTCCTAAGAAAGAAACGGTAATAGAGCAATTTGACTTGTCAAATTACCAGAATATCCCGGAAAAATAGATTTATCAAGAAGATATGTTCTCGATATGTTTGGAGACTAGATATAATGTAAGAGTCGTGTACATGGCACATGATGATGTTAGAGTCTGTGAATCATCACGTTTCATTTAGAAACTCAGCATGACTTACTGTAATATAATCACGTTGATCAAGTGTCATTATATTATACTAACTCATGCTTCAGTTCCCAACACTACTTCAAAAACATTCATATTTTAAATTCGAAGGTTCGCAGAATATAGAACTAAAACATTTTCCTTTTATGATATCATACGGATAGCGCAGAGAGATAATTAATATCGAACGAGAATATTTATGAAGATATCTTCAGAAATATTGAAGATAATAATAAAGAAAGATACGATGATATCTTAGGATTTCAGAATTAAATTGTGATGAAGAAATTCATTCACGATGATTTGGAGTGGTTAAGGAGTAAAGTATTCTCTAAAGATTTCAGCAGGTATTGAATCATTTTGATTCTTTGAAGTCGAACTTATTATTTGTGATTTTTCCACGGCTTCCTTCATAGTTTCGCATAATCCGCTTTTTGGTACTAAATTTTCTATTGAATGTTTCCAACATAATGATACACAGGAAGCACAAAGAGATATATAATTTCGGACGAGAATATTTATGAAAATATCCTTAGAAATATCGAAGATATTGATGATGATATTTTTGGAATTTCTAAGTTCGATGGTTGCTGAGGAATATTTTCCGCAAGATTTTAACATGAGTACAGAGCAAGATATTCGTTGAAGGTTTCATCGGATCTAGAATTACCTAGATTCTTTGAATATTTGGTATGGTCCTTGTATTTGTCCTTGGTCTCCTTCGTGGTTAGCTCAATCTGTTTTTCAGTTCCAACTTTTCTGAGCTTTTCCAACATACTATTCTTTATCATCAAACTTTCGATGATTAAGGTCGTTTACGATTGTCTATGGTTTTTGCTGCTTCATTCAGCTTTTTCAACATTCAGAGTATTGATTTGTGACTGAGTGCTTTTCAGAATTTCAGAATGAGAGATCATAATTCTAAGAGATAAATGTCATACATATAACTGTTGATGTAGATATGCTGTGAGTTTTCAAAGTACTGATTGCTGATTCCTGGTAATTGTTATGGCAGTTCTCGTTACAAGATGCGGATGAGTATGTGATAAGTTTTCAATGAATAAATATAATGATTTATCGGAGAGATTTAAACCAGGAAGCAACGAGGTTACTGGTACGTCTGCTGGTAATGTGGTAGAATATGAAAAAAATTCCCCGGTAACAATAAAAGAGCACGCATATATATATCAAGGTTAATAAGGTTGTTTCGAACGAAAAGTCAAAGTTATCTTGCTGGAGCTGTGACAAGATTGGCTAATTTGAAAAGGAATTGCAAAGTTATTTTCGGTAATAACAACGCCAAAGGAGCTAGCACAGATACGTGTTAAACATTTACTCAGGTTCTGAGTGTTTTTCAGGTGCATAACTATATGCATAAATCTTTTCTTCCGTAGATGAAGTGCGGTTGGTTCATCCTCTCGATTGAGGTGTTTTCAGGAATCATGAAAGGTTTGAACGCTGATGGTAATCATCAAGATATAAATGAGGTTTAAGATGAAATCAAGTGGTAAACTTGAAGAATTATTTAGTTTCATATGTTATAATCAGTATTTTAATTCATTTTAATTGTCCAGTGTTGGTAATCCTCAGTTGATAGTCTACAGTTAGCAGTTCAATAATTCATATATATTTTAATATGTAATATTTAAATTAATTAATACGTATCGTGACCCGTGTACATGTCTCAGACTCGATCACAACTCAAATTATATATATTATTGTAGAATTAACCTCAACCCTGTATAGAGAACTCGCTCATTACTGCATATAGAGTGTCTATGGTTATTCCAAATAATATATATAAATGCGTCGATATGACATGTCAAAACCTTGTATTCGTGTCCCGATATTTAAAGTGCGTAAAATAAATAACAGAAATTAAATAACGAATAATTAAATTGCGAGAATTAAAATTGCGATAAATAAAATGCGATAAATAAATTGCGATAAATAAAATGTAATAACGAATTAACAGTTAGCTAGGAACAGTTAGATAGGATTTTTTTTAGTGTGGCTTCTTAACATAATTTCTTATAGTTAATTTGTTTGTTTCTAACAAATTTTATTTTTGTCCAATGTTTTCTTCATTATGCCACTTGTCGGATTCTGATAGGTTAAAATTCAAATATGAAATTGAATGAAAATGGTTATTTCGTGGTGAATGGAATTGTATATCGGTGGATGTAAGTAGGATAGTAAATAATTGTTGAATTAAATTCTAAGAACGTACAATGTAACTTATTAATGTGAAATCTAAATATTCCTCGGGTATTACCTACCCGTTAAAATATTTTCACCATTAGCAGTTTGTACAAAAGAATTTTTAATTACAATCTTTATGAGAACATATATACATATATATTTTCTTCAGATGTAATCATGGATTTAATGAGTTAATATAATATTAAACTCATTTAGTTTTCGGTTGGAACTAGAATAAAAAATCTCTAAAACTTTAGAGATTACATATTTGCCTTGTCGAACGAAGATAAATGAGGTAGAACGATACGTAGAACGAAGATCATACTCGAAGTACAGATAGTGATATTGAAGCATGGATTGTTGATGGTACTGGTGCTGTTACTGATGGTACTGTTGGTGCAGGTGATGTTGCTGAAGCTGGTACATTTTGCACCATATTCTCTAAATTGACTACTCAAGCGCGAAGTTCGTTGACTTCTTGTATTACTTCGAGATAATTGTCGATCGGAACAAGCAGATGAATAAGGTTTCAAATTGTGGATAGAATATAATCATGTCGAGCTACTCTGGAAATGAGGGTGAAGATGGTGTTTCGGATTGATTCACCGATAAGTGCTTCGGGCTATTCGTCAAGAGGTGAATTTGGTTGATGGAAAAGATCGCTTTCTTCACGTCTCCATTGATTAAGTCGACTACGAACCCATCAGATGAATTGGGGATGGCTGATTGGTTGCTCCATTCCGGTTACACTGCTTTCGGAGTTCGAGTGGAAATCT
This sequence comes from Rutidosis leptorrhynchoides, assembly GCF_046630445.1. Taxonomy (NCBI): domain Eukaryota; kingdom Viridiplantae; phylum Streptophyta; class Magnoliopsida; order Asterales; family Asteraceae; genus Rutidosis; species Rutidosis leptorrhynchoides. The sequence goes on from NC_092334.1 coordinate 547,230,991, forward strand.
ATATCGGAATAGCTGTCGGAATAACTATTGGAATAACTATCGTAATCTAAGGGACTCGAACTGGTTGAGGGATTCATCTCATACGATCAGATGAAGGATTTTTGATAAGAAATAGATTATAGGATGTAGATTAGTACCCTGCAATACATAATTTACATATGCATATATAATACTAAAATCCCAGAAGTTACGGAGGAATCTACGGAAGTTGTCAGGTAAAGTCTACAGTAATAGATGTGCTAAGATATGAATTAGCAGATACGCTAAGATACGAATTTTGTCTATACACTATTCATGCAATCATTGCAGGAAAATGTGTCTAGACTAAGAATGATAAGAAGGTAATTTTCTAAGGATGATAAGCAGATGATTTCCGACTAGAAATGATAAGCAAAACTTTTGACATGCAGACACGGTCGAAGTCCAGACTCACTGATGCATCCTAACGACTTATCAGTTAGACACACTAATGCAGACCTGGTTCGCTAAGACCTCTGCTCTGATACCAACTGAAATGCCCCGTCCTAATCCATCCGGACAAAGTCCACATCGATTACAAACGATTCACAATAGTTGATTACATCGCGAGGTTCTTGACCTCTATATGATACATTTTACAAACATTGCATTCGTTTTGAAAAGACAAACTTCCTTACATCGAAAATTGACGATATGCATACCATTTCATAATATATCTAATTATAATTATCTTAATAATAATCTTGATGAACTCGACGACTCGAATGCAACGTCTTTTGAAATATGTCATGAATGACTCCAAGTAATATCTTTAAAGTGAGCAAATGCACAGCGGAAGATTTCTTTCATACCTGAGAATAAACATGCTTTAAAGTGTCAACCAAAAGGTTGGTGAGTTCATTAGCTTAACATAAATAATCATTTCATGATTTTAAAGGACCACAAGATTTCATATTTCCATTTCTCATAAACATACGTTCCATACATAGAGACAAAAATATCATTCATATGGATTGAACACCTGGTAACCGACATTCACAATATGCATATAAGAATATCCCCATCATTCTGGGATCCTCCTTCGGACATGATATTAATTTCGAAGTACTAAAGCATCCGGTACTTTGGATGGGGCTTGTTGGGCCCGATAGATCTATCTTTAGGATTCGCGTCAATTAGGGTGTCTGTTCCCAAATTCTTAGATTACCAGACTAAAAAGGGGCATATTCGGTTTAATAATCCAGCCATAGAATGTAGTTTTAAGTACTTGTGTCTATCTCGTCAAACATTTATAAAGCAGCGCATGTATTCTCAGTCCCAAAAATATATTGCAAAAGCATTTAAAAAGGGAGCAAATGAAACTCACTTAATGTATTTTGTAGTAAAAATACATATAACGGCATTGAACAAAAGTAAGGTTGGCCTCGGATTCACGAACCTATATCATTTGTATATTCATTAATATATATAATCGTAATCGAATAAATATATATATATATTATTATTAGTGATGTAATTATATACTTATTAAGTTATAAGTTTCATTATTTATTTATATATTTTCATGTTATATATATAATTGTTAATATAGTTAAGTTATGTGCACAAAATATATTTACATATATATAATCTTTATTTTCATACTTATAACTTTAAGTTATTAAAACTTTTATTTTAGAAATCATAATTATTTTTAAAAAATATTGATATGGATAATTCTGATAATAAAAATAATGATAATTTTAATACAAATGATAATAATGATAATCTTTACAACATTAATAATAATAATACTAATAACACTAATAATCATGATAATAATAATAATAATAATAATAATAATAATAATAATAATAATAATAATAATAATAATAATAATAATAATAATAATAATAATAATAATAATAAAAGTAATTGTGTATACCCTCAAAGCTTTGTCTAAAAAGAATGCTCCAGATGGGACTCGAACCCGTGACCTCTCGTTCATCAACATAACAATCCAACCATCCAATCCATTCTGTTTTTCTCTTTTAAACCTATAACCTAATCTACTTAGCTCGTTAACCTCGGCCTCCACAGATAATGATGGAACTTGGCTCAGCAATTTGTCTAAGTCCACTTAACAAATGCAAACCCAATTAGGATCACGGCCCATCAACAAGGTATACGGTCTGAATAAAGAAAGGAAAACAGTCCCATAGCAAGTCCAAATCGATTTTTGTGGGCTGATTGGTTTCCATTTGATGCTCGCAAAACTAACACCCCAACAGGAATTTGATACCTAGCGGCTTTAATAATGAAACAATGTCACTATCCACTAACTAAAGAAGTTTATTTAATACAAATCAAGTCCCATTCCTTTCTCGTTGGTCGGCCATAAGGAAAAATAGAATTTCCTTGATGTAACTTCTTAGTGACTTACACGTATCAAAGTTATATGAAAAGAAAAAAAATGCACGCCTAATTTAACAGCCCTATCATCGAGAATTAGCAGCCCACGTTTATTAGATGAATGATAACTACAGCGGTTTTAATTTAATGAACTGGATAATCTTGCATGAGTATTGGATACCCATCTTGTCCCTATCCGTTCCTCACAAAAGAAATAAAATAGCGACCAATATGATTTAGTGTGCAGCTGGAATCGAATGAGTTGACAAGAAATAAAGGGTGGTGTTTTGCAGTTCGTCCAAAAGGAAGAAAAGAAGAAAAACAAACAAACATGCCGGTCCCTTTTCTTTTGGTTTAAAGTCGACGGTTTTAAGAAGAATAATAAGAACTAGATAAACTTCAACATTTATTGAGTTGATAGTGGGGTTAATTGGTTTAGTGTCGGCTACAAGAGGAAAACCACATTTAGCAACAACTCATCATATATCTATCAATTATCATATTCGTCTCCCTGCCATTTATCCAAACGAACCATCATTCTTCCATTACTAAATTCATTGTATAATCATCATCATCATATTCTTCATGTATTATTACCTCCAACACATAGTATCATCATCGTACTGCCACAATAACAATAATACAGTGATGAATAGCTGAAAACAAATAAGATAACTGTTTGAGGAATCTTTAGGTGATTCACGACTGTACATACAGCAGCATAACTCAACAGGTTGATGGATTTTACGATGGAAACAGGAAACATAATAGAGAGTGGTTTTGTAACGGGTGATGGTGGAATAATGGTTTATAGTGTTTGTTTGAGTTGAGTCGATTAAGAGACTAAAGATGGTGGGTTTTCATTTGGTAACAATGATAGATTTAAACAGCAAAGTAGTAGTGAAGTATGGTGATGGTATTGAGTTAAGATGAAACGAATATTTGATACAGTAATATCATGTGATTAGTTTTTGTTTGGTATAGATAATGAGGTCGATATTTCTTTTACCTCACAGACAAGTAGTACACTAATATTCAATCAGAGGAATTAAAAACAATTAAGCAGATAAAGATGGGTAATGGATTTGTTATGTGTCTGCTTCATCTATCTAATCGAATTGTAAAGGGATACAAATTGATAGCGAGGTGTAACAAAACTGAATTCCTTTCATCTGCCTAACTGATTCGTAAATTTGACAATTAATAAGTATATGTATATTAATATCACTAATAATACAATTAATAATAATAATATTACTAATAATAATTATATTATTGATAAAGATACTAATAATAATAATAATACTAATAGGAGTTATAATAATAAATCACAAGTGATAATTTTAGTAAAAATGATAATAATAATAATAATAATAATAATAATAATAATAATAATAATAATAATAATAATAATAATAATAATAATAATAATAATAATAATAATAATAATAATAATAATGTTATTAATAATAATGGTAATTATGAGAATGATAATCTTTAAATCGGAATTTTTATTACTAATTATAATAGTACAGATATTAATATTAATATTAATATTTATTTTAATTATATTACAACTACATTTTAATTTGTAAGTATATATAGATTTTAAATATTATTAATTATATTTATTTAATACTTATATGATATATATTAAATAAATACACATATTGAATGTTTAATTTTATACTTGTTATATATTATAATATGCATACAGTCATTAATTTATATATATATATATATATATATATATATATATATATATATATATATATATATATATATATATATATATATATATTTCAACTACTACATTTTTAATTGTGTTTTAAGTTTTCTTTCATAATATCTAGTCACCTAGTAGTTTATTAAGCTATTTTAATTTATAATATAGTTATTTACATATATAGTTGTTTATATATAAACATTTCTATTTTCGATTAAAGGTTCGTGAATCGTCGGAAATAGTCAATGGGTAATTGATTACATGAATATGATTCCAAAGTTTTTGAGACTCAACATTACCGACTCTGCTTATCGTGTCGAAAACATATAAAGATTAAGTTTAAATTTGGTCGGAAATTTCCCGGTCGTCACATAATATACCTACTTGCAAACACTTACTCAATTACCGCATACACGCTAGCAATATATATATAGCACACCAATGCAAAGTATAACGCTAAGTCTTCAGGACCACGAGCTAGCACAACAATAGCATATATAACTTGAATACTATAATATGCTACACTACAACACACAACCATGGTTAACCAATCGTACAAGGGAATGGTACTTCGGATTTCCCATCGGTGTTCCCAACAACCGTCAGTGTACAACGAATTATATCACTAACCCCTGGGTGTTATCGAACGCCCGAACTTTAAACCCACCCGTCATGCGTAATGTGGTATCGAACGCCGGAACTTTAAACCCACACTACACGCCCACACACACATATATGACATGGCATCGAACGCCCGAACTTAAACCCATATCATATATCGACCCGATGTGGTATCGAACGCCCGAACTTAAACCCACATCGAACCTCGTACAAGTAAATACATTATATACACACATGTATAATCATTCCACTCACCTTGAGATGCCCGCATAAGTCATACATGTAAGTCGTCTCCAAACGCAACCGAGCAAGCTTTTACCTATAATACGCATATAGATATACACACAATTAACATACATTCTCTACGAGAGAATTCGACTTCAACACCCTTAACCGAGGGTTTATACCTACATCCACAATCCGCCCATTCAGACACCTAAAGTGGACTTCATCAATTACCACTACGGGTGGTAATTTCGACCCATTCAACAAGTACAATTTAACCTAAATTATACTTGTCGCCATTTAAACCAATCTAGGTCTTAACAAAATTGCTTATCATCCAATTAATTCAAAATTAAAGTCACTACCAAATTTGACCCATCTAAGTCAACCCATTTTAAGTCTCAAAAATATCTTTAATCACTAACGGCTAGTGATTAACTTTCCAAAATACCATTTAACATATGAATCAAACATTTATATACTTGATTCATTAAATCTTGACCTCATAACTTAGTTTGACACTAAATAAAGGTTAACACCCATTTTGTCATACAAACATGTTCTTATGAACATCTAAACACTAACACATTTACAATCTAGTGGTTAAATACCCAAACCATGACCAAATTCGTCATCAAATTATAAACCACCAATAACGGGTCAAAACCCATCTACTAACCACAACAAACCCATTTCGCAACCATTAAAGGGTTCCTAACAAAATCAAACTCAAACCCTAATATGAATATCAAAATCAAATAATGGATTTCGGAGTTAGAACTTACCAACACCATCACAACGTAGCTAAGGATGAGATGAACAACTTTTACTCTCGCGACTTGACCCGTTTCACCCTTCTTCTTCCTCAAATGGAGCTCTCTCTCACTAAAAACACTTCCTCTCTCTAGCGTTTGAATATGAGAGTGTTGGTGGGTGAAATGTGATTCACAAATGAGATTGGATCAGTTTTAGAGGCTCCAAACCGACCTCCAAGTGATAAGACACAAATACCCCTTTTAAATTCATTAAAATTCCAACAGTTGGCCTGTCAGGCCATTTGGACGGCGTCCAAAATGGCTGGACGGCATCCAACCTTTCACTGGTGGACGGCGTCCCAAAATCTGGACGGAGTCCCACTGAACTGAGTCTGAAACTGAACTTGTTTTGGTCGTAACTTTCAAACCGTAGCTCCGTTTTTGATGAATCAAATATCGTTGGAAACGTAATGAGATTTACTATCCAATGGTAAGGGTTTAGAACATCAACTTTATTTGGGATCCAAATATAAGCTTACAAGCCTCGTAATTCGAATAACGTCCAAAATAACGTGTAACTGAAAAACGGGTGTTACACTTGAGTTACAAGTCTAGCTTTATACCTTGTAACTTCATTTCTCTCATTTCATTTTCGCATAAAAATTCATCTATACTCCACATATTTCACATCTTTAGGTGTGAGAACGATAGATCCGAAAACTTTTCTTTTATTGAGCGATTCAAATTCAGCTCGTATTGCTCTTTTCCAATGATCTCAATTGTCATAACCCGTCCTTAACCATAAGAACGAGTTAGATAACGTATGATTTCATTGCGAGGTATTGACCTCTATATGCGACATTTTTAAAAGAACAACTACATTTATTTTACATTACAAACCATAACTCTTATGTTAATACAAGCTTTAGACAATATAAAGATGATTATCGTTTAGCGATAATCTTAGACTTACAAACTTTACATGTGATGATAACAATACGATTTCTAGCATATTTTACATTACAATTCCTCGGATATGCAGTTTTATTTTTGACACAAATATGCATACTCAAGATCTTGCTTAAATTCAACATGTTGCAGCGGAAGCTTTTAGTTATCACCTGAGAATAAACATGCTTAAAACGTCAACATAAAGTTGGTGAGATATAGGTTTAATGCCGGCAGCAATATATATATATAGACCACAAGATTTCATATATAAACATTTTAATAAAAATATTCTAAGTGGTTGAGCACTTGGTAACCATACTTAACATTTAATCACGTCGCATATTCCCTTTATTATGAAATCTTACTACACCGTACCAAGTATAGTCACGAAACGAAGTACTGTGCAACCGTTGAATACTGGTCGTCCAGTCCGGTTGGGGTTGTCAGGCCCGATAGATCTATCAACAGGATTCGCGTTTACAATACCGCTGTAAATAGTAGTTACCAAGCTACAGGGAAGTATGCCAGTGGTACAACTCAACGTAGAATATATTTTTCAGTTACTTGTGTCCATATCGTAAAACATAAAATACATGTATTCTCATCCCCAAATGTTTAGAGTTTAAAAGTGGGACTATATACTCACTTTTGCCTTGAAGATATATATATTTTGACTTGGTCTCCGGTTGATATCACGAACCTATCCATATATAGTTTATCAATATATTTCCATTTTAAACAATCATCACATATATATACTTATTATACTTTTAATAGTTTTAATAATTTCTTAGTCCGTAGTTAGCAGTCCGATGTTAGTAATTCAATTTTAATGGTTCATATTTAGGTGTTTAATAAATAAAACCCCCATCGAAATAAATAAAACCCCATCGTATTTGTATTGGTCGGGATTAATCTTGACCCACGGTACCGGTGTTGTCAAATGACGTGTTGCGTACATAAAGTACCGGTGTTGTCAAATGACGTGTTGCGTACAATCATGGGATCTTATGATTAATCTTCTCGTATTGTTTACGGGTGGTCCTGAAATATATAAAATTAAATTATGAGTATATATATATAAAATATCATGTTATTTTAGAAAGATGTGATTCATTTAATTTTTCTCCAATTATTTTCGTGGCTAAACTAGTTTTGGATATCCGATCTTGTTTTGGTCATAGTTTCTTCGTTACAACTCCGTTTTCGTTGGTTCAACTTGCCACTTCCTTGGATCGAGTTCTTCTTTAAGACTATGAACTGTAAATACCTTAGTTTGTATTCGAAATCACAGGTCATAGGTCAAACTTTGGTGAAACTTATGAAGTTAATCATTTTCCCTTATGTAAACAACATTAAATGATTATTTTTCTAAAAATACTTATACTTTGAGTTAAATCATGAAATTTTTATGTGTTATCATATTCATAGTAAATATCATTTTTCCATAAAATAAACCTCCAATTCAAGGTTCAAAATAGTTTTTAATTATCCAACCCAAAACCGCCCCCGGTTGCACTCCGACGTCGTAAAAACAGTTTTTAAGGTGTTCTTTGAAAAACCAAGTTATACCTTGTTAAATTAGCATATATTTATGATATATTACAGGTCTTGAAGTATTTTAAAAGTTAAGTTAGAAGGATCTATTTAGTTTGCAAACAAGTTTGAAATCATTCAAACTATGTTCTTGTTGTTAAAGTTGTATACCATAAAATAAGATAGCTATATATATATGAATCGAATAAGGTTATGAACAAAGTTACTACCTCAAGTTACTTGGACAAGATTGCTGTAAAAGAGGAGTAAAAACCTAGAACCAAAAGAGTGATGGAATTGGATGAAAGATTGGAAGTAAACTTGTGTTCTTGGAAGGATTCTTGAAGTGTTTTTGTAAGGGTTTTCTTATGATGATTAAGTGATGTTTTTGGAACTAGATCTTCATGGTTGTGAGCTGAGATGGTTAAGGGGTTTAAGGCTCATAAGTGTGTGTGTTTTTAGCTAGAGAATTGAAGTAAAAATGAATCAAAATGATGATCCCCCATGGCTCTTAAAAAACGTGAATGGGGGGAACCAAGACAAAATTTTAGTTTGTAATTTTATGTATTTAGTCAAGCAATCATACAAAAGTAATTACCTTATACATAAGGCATGAACAAGGGCTGGTTGGTGGTGATTTGATGTGTATTTACCAATAGTAAATACGTATATAAGCTAGGTATGATACGAGTACATATACTCTAGATATACGTATAGAAATCTTGTGAAAACGGAATGAGAATTCAAATATAGCTATCTTTTGTGAATATACTTATATGGTTTTATGTATTTAAGTCCTTAAAAGTGATTAAATACATTATATATACGATATATGTATAAACATTATAGGTCATAAGTATTTATGTCAAATAACGTTACGTATGGTTATCGTTTTGAAAACTTAAGTTAGTAGTTTCAAAATATACTTATAACTTATTGTTATTAATACAAAATGAGATATTAAAACATCCATAAATCATGTTAAATATGTATATATACATATATATACACACAAACGTATAATTATCATATATTATATAGTTCGTGATATCATCGGTCAAACTAGACGGTCAAACGTTGTGTAAAACTCTTTTCGAAAACATAAGTTTCAATAATTTGGATTGCTTATCATGTTGGTAAGGTTTAATTTATGTAAATATTAATCTTATAAGTATAAATTGATCACAAAAGTCCGGGTCATTACAGTACCTACCCGTTAAATAAATTTCGTCCCGAAATTTTAAAATTTTACCTATTTTGCGTCATCGGGAAACAAATGTGGATATTTTTGTTTCATCTGATCCTCCCATTCCCATGTAAACTCGGGACCCCTTCGAGCATTCCAATGAACCTTAACGATCGGTATATTGCTCTGCTTGAGCCGTTTAATTTCACGATCCATGATTTCGATTGGTTCTTCGATAAATTGTAGTTTCTCGTCGACATGGATTTCTTCAAGAGGAATGGTGAGATCTTCCTTTGCAAGACACTTCTTAAGGTTTGAGATGTGAAATGTATTATGTACTCCGGCGAGTTGTTGCGGTAACTCGAGTCGATAAGCTACCGGTCCAATGCGTTCGATGATCTTGAACGGGCCTACATACCTTGGGTTCAGTTTACCCCTTTTGCCGAAACGTATTACACCTTTCCATGGTGATACCTTTAACATAACCATGTCACCGATCTGAAACTCTAATGGTTTCCTTCGAACATCAGCGTAGCTCTTTTGGCGACTACGGGCTGTTTTCAATCTCTCCTTAATTTGTACTATCTTTTCAGTAGTTTCATGTATGATCTCGGGACCAGTTAATTGTCGATCTCCTACTTCATTCCAACAAATAGGAGATCTACACTTCCTTCCATACAGTGCTTCGAATGGTGCAGCTTTAATGCTCGCATGATAACTATTATTATACGAGAATTCTGCTAACGGTAAATACTTATCCCATCCGTTTCCAAAATCGATCACACATGCCCTGAGCATGTCTTCAAGAGTCTGAATTGTTCTTTCACTCTGCCCATCAGTTTGTGGATGATATGCGGTACTCATATCCAAACGAGTTCCTAGTGCCTCCTGTAGTGATTGCCAGAACTTTGAGGTAAATCTACTATCACGATCGAATATAATGGAAATAGGTATTCCATGCCTTGAAACAATTTCCTTTATATATAATCGTAATAATTTCTCCATTCTATCCGTTTCCTTTATAGGCAAGAAATGTGCAGATTTGGTAAGACGATCAACAATCACCCAAATGGTGTCGTATCCCCAGGCAGTCTTTGGTAACTTCGTGATGAAATCCATGGTAATACCATCCCATTTCCATTCTGGGATTTCTGGTTGTTGAAGTAACCCTGACGGCTTCTGGTGTTCTGCTTTGACCTTGGAACAAGTTAAGCACTCCCCAACATATGTTGCAACGTCTGTCTTTAAATTAGGCCACCAATAATGTGTCTTAAGATCTTGGTACATCTTTCTAACTCCAGGATGTATCGAGTATCTTGTCTTATGTGCCTCATTCAATATCAACTTCCTTAATCCACCCAACTTCGGTACCCAAATACGGTTTGCAAAATATCGAATTCCATCTTCCCGCATAATGAGTTGTTTCCCATACTTCTTCATTATTTCATTTCCTATGTTTTCTTTAGTAAGAGCTTCTCGTTGAGCCTCTTTGATTTGTGAGTTGAGATTCATGCGAATTTTTATGTTCATTGCTCGTACTCGAATTGGTTCTCGTTCCTTTCTGCTTAGTGCGTCAGCCACCACATTCGCTTTCCCGGGATGATAACGAATTTCACAATCATAGTCGTTTATTAACTCGACCCACCTACGTTGCCTCATGTTCAGCTGTTTCTGATCAAAAATATGTTGAAGGCTTTTATGATCAGTAAACACAGTGCATTTAACCCCATACAAGTAGTGTCTCCATATCTTCAATGCAAACACGACTGCTCCCAGTTCTAGATCATGCGTCGTATAATTCCGCTCGTGAATCTTCAATTTTCGGGATGCGTATGCAATAACTTTCTTCCGTTGCATAAGAACGCAACCAAAACCTTGTCGCGAAGCATCACAATATATTTCAAAATCATCGTTCCCTTCTGGTAACGATAAAATAGGCGCCGTAGTTAACTTCTTCTTTAGTAATTGAAATGCACTCTCCTGCTCAGAGGTCCATTCATATTTCTTCCCTTTTTGCGTTAACGCTGTCAACGGCTTAGCTATTCGGGAAAAATCTTGAATAAACCTTCTATAATAACCGGCTAAACCCAAAAATTGGCGTATCTGCGTTGGTGTCTTAGGAGTCTCCCATTTTTCGATGGCTTCAATTTTTGCTGGATCAACCTGAATTCCTTTGCTACTAACAACGTGGCCAAGAAATTGCACTTCTTTCAACCAGAAAGCACATTTAGAAAATTTAGCATATAGCTGTTCTTTTCTCAACAACTCTAATATCAACCTTAAATGCTGCTCATGCTCTTGCTCACTCTTGGAATAGATAAGAATATCATCAATGAAAACGATAACAAACTTATCTAAATATGGACTACAAACTCGATTCATGAGGTCCATGAATACAGCTGGCGCATTTGTCAACCCAAACGGCATGACCAAAAATTCGTAATGACCATAACGTGTCCGAAAAGCAGTTTTCGGTATATCTTCTTCTTTGACGAGTAATTGATGATAGCCCGATCTTAGGTCAATTTTCGAGTACACACATGATCCTTGGAGTTGATCAAATAAGTCGTCAATTCTCGGTAGTGGATACCGATTCTTGATAGTTAACTTATTTAATTCACGATAATCTATACACATCCTAAAAGATCCATCTTTCTTTTTAACAAATAGAATCGGAGCTCCCCACGGTGAAGTACTTGGTCGTATGAATCCACGATCCAGTAATTCTTTTAACTGACTCTGAAGTTCTTTTAACTCGGACGGTGCAAGTCTATATGGAGCACGGGCAACTGGTGCAGCTCCTGGTACTAAATCTATTTAAAATTCTACAGATCTAAATGGAGGTAATCCCGGCAACTCTTCCGGAAAAACTTCAGGAAAATCTCTTGCCACAGGCACGTCGTTGATGCACTTCTCTTTTTCTTTCTTTTCGACTTTATTAACATGTGCTAGAATAGCATAACATCCCTTTTCTAAACACTTCTTGGCTTTCAAACAGCTAATGAGTTTTAGCTTTGAGTTACCCTTCTTTCCATAAATCATCACCGGCATTTTATCCTTACAAGGAATGCGAATTGCCTTCTTGGCACACACAACTTCAGCTCCTACTTTGGACATCCAGTCCATGCCGACTATTACATCAAAACTTCCTAATTCTACGGGTATTAAGTCAATTTTAAATGTTTCTCCGGCTAAATTTATTTTACAATCACGGCAAATTTTATCGACTTTAATTAGTTTACCATTAGCTAACTCAATCATGTACTTAGCATCTAGAGGTAATGATGAACAATTCAATTTAGCGTAAAAGCCTCTACTCACGTAACTTCTATCGGCACCAGTATCAAATATAATAGATGCGGATAAGTTATTAATGGTAAACGTACCCGTAACAAGCTCCGGGTCTTCACACGCCTCTCTAGCATTAATAACAAATGCTCTTCCACGTGCAGATCCATTATTCTTCTCTGGATTCGGACACTGGCTCTTATAGTGACCTTGTTTTCCACACCCATAACAAGTAATGGTAGCCAAAGCAGTTCTATTTGCATTGGTGGCAGGAGTCTTGGTACCATTTGTATTTGTAACGAGAGCCCTACAATCTTCAGCAAGATGACCCTTTCGATTACATTTGTTACATACCACATTACAGTAGCCAGAGTGATGTTTGTGGCATCGGTTACATAAAGGATTTTGTCCTTTGTAACCAAAGCTTAAACCACTACCCGCACCTTGCGTGATTTCTTGTTTCTTAAAAGATTGTTGTTGGTTACCTCGATCATAATTTCCATTCCACTTTCTTTTGTTACCTGATACCTTCACATCAGTATTGGATACTTTCTTATCCATGATGACCTGATCCATTAGCTCGTTTGCCATGGTTATAGCTTCATGAATTGTCTTAGGTTTCGATGCTGTAACATTTGCCTTGACCTTTTTGGGCAAACCATCTTTGTACATTTCAATCTTCCGTTCTTCGGTTGGAACCAATTCAGGACATAGCAAAACTAATTCCATGAATCGCTGATTGTAGTTGGTGATTTCAGTACCAACAACCTTCAGGCTTCGTAATTCATCTTCCAACTTCCTAACCTCGTTCCTTGGACAATACTCGTTGATTAACATTATTTTGAATTCTTCCCATGGGGTATCATAAGCTACATCTCCTCCTACAGCCTTCACGTAATTTTTCCACCACGTAAGTGCACTATCTTGTAAAGTGCACGATGCATACTTGGTCATGTCCTTTTCAACACAACCACTGATTTTAAACACAGTCTCCATCTTTTCTATCCACCGGGTTAAACCGATCGGTCCTTCCGTTCCACTGAATGATGAGGGCTTGCAAGCTTGAAAAGTCTTGTAGGTACATCCTACACGAGGATTTGGGTTAACTGCAGCAGCTCTTGCAGCTTCGACCCATAACATTCTGTCGTTCACTCGCTGGTTGATGAATTCCTCGACTTCTTGTTCCGTCATTCAATTCAATCGCGCCATTTCCTAATGAAAGAAAATAATTATTCACATGGAATATTATAGATGTAGTGTGTATTTATAGTACATTATAGCTTGTTAACAATATGAACCAGGTATTATTATAAAAGCCTTTTCTTCTTATTAGCATTTTATAATTATATCTAGGGTAGTACCTACCCGTTAATGTTCATACTTAATAGCTTAGTACAGAACCAATTACTACAATCTAAATAATACTTAACCATGGAAAATTATTGCATTTCATACTTCACTATTTTACATATGCTTATCTTACATCGAACATTAAGCAAACCACACTAATAATATTATACAAAACATTATATGATCCCATGGTTTAATACGGCAGCGCATCGTTTGGTCTATTTTCTAGGACGTTTAGGTTCAAGGAATGGCCTAACGCTTATCCTAGCTGTCTGCCTATATTTTGGCTGTGGGGCTGAAGAACTAGATTCCGGGATAGAACGAATAGGAATAGCGGGAATAGGGGTGGTAGTGTCTAGTGGAGTTGGTGCCACATCATTCTCACTAAACTCGGGATTTGAATTTTCTAATTCATTAGCCTTTCGTTTCTTTCCTAGTTCGAACTTGTCTTTTGTAATTTCCTGTATTTCTTCCTCGGGTTCACTTTCCTCCTCGGGTTCACTTTCCTCCTCGGGTTCACTTTCCGAGTTCTCTATAGTCGGTTCATCCGGAATTTGTGAGTCTTCCCCAAAGATATTATTTTCGTCATCGGATAGGTTAATGACTGGAACACCATCTGAAGATTCTGGTTCGGAGTCGCTGAATGTGATAACAAGTTTTGAGCCCGACATCTATCACACAACAACTAACCCATTAGTACTACATAATATTTACATATAAATTTTAACCAACAATAATAAGCAATGGTTGTTAAATCAGATCCGGTCAAAGTCCAGACTTACTAATGTATCCTAACGACTTATCAGTTAGACACACTAATGCAAACCTGGTTCGCTAAGACCACCGCTCTGATACCACATGTCATAACCCGTCCTTAACCATAAGAACGAGTTAGATAACGTATGATTTCATTGCGAGGTATTGACCTCTATATGCGACATTTTTAAAAGAACAACTGCATTTATTTTATATTACAAACCATAACTCTTATGTTAATACAAGCTTTAGACAATATAAAGATGATTATCGTTTAGCGATAATCTTAGACTTACAAACTTTACATGTGATGATAACAATACGATTTCTAGCATATTTTACATTACAATTTCTCGGATATGCAGTTTTATTTTTGACACAAATATGCATACTCAAGATCTTGCTTAAATTCAACATGTTGCAGCGGAAGCTTTTAGTTATCACCTGAGAATAAACATGCTTAAAACGTCAACATAAAGTTGGTGAGATATAGGTTTAATGCCGGCAGCAATATATATATATATAGACCACAAGATTTCATATATAAACATTTTAATAAAAATATTCTAAGTGGTTGAGCACTTGGTAACCATACTTAACATTTAATCACGTCGCATATTCCCTTTATTATGAAATCTTACAACACCGTACCAAGTATAGTCACGAAACGAAGTACTGTGCAACCGTTGAATACTGGTCGTCCAGTCCGGTTGGGGTTGTCAGGCCCGATAGATCTATCAACAGGATTCGCGTTTACAATACCGCTGTAAATAGTAGTTACCAAGCTACAGGGAAGTATGCCAGTGGTACAACTCAACGTAGAATATATTTTTCAGTTACTTGTGTCCATATCGTAAAACATAAAATACATGTATTCTCATCCCCAAATGTTTAGAGTTTAAAAGTGGGACTATATACTCACTTTTGCCTTGAAGATATATATATTTTGACTTGGTCTCCGGTTGATATCACGAACCTATCCATATATAGTTTATCAATATATTTCCATTTTAAACAATCGTCACATATATATACTTATTATACTTTTAATAGTTTTAATAATTTCTTAGTCCGTAGTTAGCAGTCCGATGTTAGTAATTCAATTTTAATGG
The DNA here is from genome assembly GCF_046630445.1 of Rutidosis leptorrhynchoides. NCBI lineage: Eukaryota > Viridiplantae > Streptophyta > Magnoliopsida > Asterales > Asteraceae > Rutidosis > Rutidosis leptorrhynchoides. The sequence continues at coordinate 547,246,867 of NC_092334.1, forward strand.
TTCATATTTAGGTGTTTAATAAATAAAACCCCCATCGAAATAAATAAAACCCCATCGTATTTGTATTGGTCGGGATTAATCTTGACCCACGGTACCGGTGTTGTCAAATGACGTGTTGCGTACATAAAGTACCGGTGTTGTCAAATGACGTGTTGCGTACAATCATGGGATCTTATGATTAATCTTCTCGTATTGTTTACGGGTGGTCCTGAAATATATAAAATTAAATTATGAGTATATATATATAAAATATCATGTTATTTTAGAAAGATGTGATTCATTTAATTTTTCTCCAATTATTTTCGTGGCTAAACTAGTTTTGGATATCCGATCTTGTTTTGGTCATAGTTTCTTCGTTACAACTCCGTTTTCGTTGGTTCAACTTGACACTTCCTTGGATCGAGTTCTTCTTTAAGACTATGAACTGTAAATACCTTAGTTTGTATTCGAAATCACAGGTCATAGGTCAAACTTTGGTGAAACTTATGAAGTTAATCATTTTCCCTTATGTAAACAACATTAAATGATTATTTTTCTAAAAATACTTATACTTTGAGTTAAATCATGAAATTTTTATGTGTTATCATATTCATAGTAAATATCATTTTTCCAGAAAATAAACCTCCAATTCAAGGTTCAAAATAGTTTTTAATTATCCAACCCAAAACCGCCCCCGGTTGCACTCCGACGTCGTAAAAACAATTTTTAAGGTGTTCTTTGAAAAACCAAGTTATACCTTGTTAAATTAGCTTATATTTATGATATATTACAGGTCTTGAAGTATTTTAAAAGTTAAGTTAGAAGGATCTATTTAGTTTGCAAACAAGTTTGAAATCATTCAAACTATGTTCTTGTTGTTAAAGTTGTATACCATAAAATAAGATAGCTATATATATATATGAATCGAATAAGGTTATGAACAAAGTTACTACCTCAAGTTACTTGGACAAGATTGCTGTAAAAGAGGAGTAAAAACCTAGAACCAAAAGAGTGATGGAATTGGATGAAAGATTGGAAGTAAACTTGTGTTCTTGGAAGGATTCTTGAAGTGTTTTTGTAAGGGTTTTCTTATGATGATTAAGTGATGTTTTTGGAACTAGATCTTCATGGTTGTGAGCTGAGATGGTTAAGGGGTTTAAGGCTCATAAGTGTGTGTGTTTTTAGCTAGAGAATTGAAGTAAAAATGAATCAAAATGATGATCCCCCATGGCTCTTAAAAAACGTGAATGGGGGGAACCAAGACAAAATTTTAGTTTGTAATTTTATGTATTTAGTCAAGCAATCATGCAAAAGTAATTACCTTATACATAAGGCATGAACAAGGGCTGGTTGGTGGTGATTTGATGTGTATTTACCAATAGTAAATACGTATAGAAGTTAGGTATGATACGAGTACATATACTCTAGATATACGTATAGAAATCTTGTGAAAACGGAATGAGAATTCAAATATAGCTATCTTTTGTGAATATACTTATATGGTTTTATGTATTTAAGTCCTTAAAAAGTGAATAAATACATTATATATACGATATATGTATAAACATTATAGGTCATAAGTATTTATGTCAAATAACGTTACGTATGGTTATCGTTTTGAAAACTTAAGTTAGTAGTTTCAAAATATACTTATAACTTATTGTTATTAATACAAAATGAGATATTAAAACATCCATAAATCATGTTAAATATGTATATATACATATATATACACAAATGTATAATTATCATATATTATATAGTTCGTGATATCATCGGTCAAACTAGACGGTCAAACGTTGTGTAAAACTCTTTTCGAAAACATAAGTTTCAATAATTTGGATTGCTTATCATATTGGTAAGGTTTAATTTATGTAAATATTAATCTTATAAGTATAAATTGATCGAAAAAGTCCGGGTCATTACAGTACCTACCCGTTAAATAAATTTCGTCCCGAAATTTTAAAATTTTACCTATTTTGCGTCATCGGGAAACAAATGTGGATATTTTTGTTTCATCTGATCCTCCCGTTCCCATGTAAACTCGGGACCCCTTCGAGCATTCCAATGAACCTTAACGATCGGTATATTGCTCTGCTTGAGCCGTTTAATTTCACGATCCATGATTTCGATTGGTTCTTCGATAAATTGTAGTTTCTCGTCGACATGGATTTCTTCAAGAGAAATGGTGAGATCTTCCTTTGCAAGACACTTCTTAAGGTTTGAGACGTGAAATGTATTATGTACTCCGGCGAGTTGTTGCGGTAACTCGAGTCGATAAGCTACCGGTCCAATGCGTTCGATGATCTTGAACGGGCCTACGTACCTTGGGTTCAGTTTACCCCTTTTGCCGAAACGTATTACACCTTTCCATGGTGATACCTTTAACATAACCATGTCACTGATCTGAAACTCTAATGGTTTCCTTCGAACATCAGCGTAGCTCTTTTGGCGACTACGGGCTGTTTTCAATCTCTCCTTAATTTGTACTATCTTTTCAGTAGTTTCATGTATGATCTCGGGACCAGTTAATTGTCGATCTCCTACTTCATTCCAAAAAATAGGAGATCTACACTTCCTTCCATACAGTGCTTCGAATGGTGCAGCTTTAATGCTCGCATGATAACTATTATTATACGAGAATTCTGCTAACGGTAAATACTTATCCCATCCGTTTCCAAAATCGATCACACATGCCCTTAGCATGTCTTCAAGAGTCTGAATTGTTCTTTCACTCTGCCCGTCAGTTTGCGGATGATATGCGGTACTCATATCCAAACGAGTTCCTAGTGCCTCCTGTAGTGATTGCCAGAACTTTGAGGTAAATCTACTATCACGATCGGATATAATGGAAATAGGTATTCCATGCCTTGAAACAATTTCCTTTATATATAATCGTAATAATTTCTCCATTCTATCCGTTTCCTTTATAGGCAAGAAATGTGCAGATTTGGTAAGACGATCAACAATCACCCAAATGGTGTCGTATCCCTAGGCAGTCTTTGGTAACTTCGTGATGAAATCCATGGTAATACCATCCCATTTCCATTCTGGGATTTCTGGTTGTTGAAGTAACCCTGACGGCTTCTGGTGTTCTGCTTTGACCTTGGAACAAGTTAAGCACTCCCCAACATATGTTGCAACGTCTGTCTTTAAATTAGGCTACCAATAATGTGTCTTAAGATCTTGGTTCATCTTTCCAACTCCAGGATGTATCGAGTATCTTGTCTTATGTGCCTCATTCAATATCAACTTCCTTAATCCACCCAACTTCGGTACCCAAATACGGTTTGCAAAATATCGAATTCCATCTTCCCGCATAATGAGTTGTTTCCCATACTTCTTCATTATTTCATTTCCTATGTTTTCTTTAGTAAGAGCTTCTCGTTGAGCCTCTTTGATTTGTGAGTTGAGATTCATGCGAATTTTTATGTTCATTGCTCGTACTCGAATTGGTTCTCGTTCCTTTCTGCTTAGTGCGTCAGCCACCACATTCGCTTTCCCGGGATGATAACGAATTTCACAATCATAGTCGTTTATTAACTTGTTCCAACATAATGTGTCACAATCATATATACTAGCAGTAAATGCTTCAGCTAGAATTGAAATTCTAAAAGCTGGTAATAATGTCACTCATGAGTCTTTGCCACGCCAGAAACGTTGGGAGACCAATTGGTTCCCACATTTCTGGCGTGGCAAAGACTCATGAGTGACATTATTACCAGCTTTTAGAATTTCAATTCTAGCTGAAGCATTTACTGCTAGTATATATGATTTAGTTACTACTTTTTGTATCTGTAAATACATCAGGTAATTTATTTGCAAGTTCTTGCATATGTATTATTTTTAAACTTTATTTTCGCATTCTTTTGTGCGATGATCAAGATACATTAATTTATGTTCACCTCATGAAACATTTTTTTTCTGTATTTTTCATTTCTCCCCCTAATATTGGGAACAATTTTTCATTATAATGACAATCAGCAAAATGTGCTGTAAAAACATCACCCGTCATGGGTTCAATATATCTTATAATTGAATATGTTTCATATCCAACATATATTCTCATCCTCCTTTGAGGACCCATTTTAGTGCGTTGTGGTTGTGCAACTAGAACATACACTGCACAATCAAATGTCTTAATGGTGTGAAATATTTGGCTCTTGGCCAAGATCAAGTTGTAGAGGAGAATATTTATGAGTCGCACTTTGTTTAATGTGAAATAAAGTCGCAGCATGTAAATTTGCATGTCCTCATATAAATTCTGAGAGTTATGTACTCATTTTTAATGGTCTAGCTATTAGTTGCATGCTTTTAATTATTGATTCAGCTATACCAATTTTTTTATGCACATGAGCAACTGGATGTTCAATAACAATCCCTTTAGATATATAATAATCATAAAATGCTTGAGATGTTGACTCACCAACATTATCAAGTCTCACCATTTTAGTGGTGTAATCGAGAAATGTGCTCTTGATTTAATAATTCGAACAAGAAACTTTCCTAATGCCACATTTCGATTTGATAATAAACAAATATGAAACCATCTGCTAGATGTGTCTATTAGAACCATGAAATATCGAAATGGTCCACATAATGGATGTATTGATCCATATATATCACCTTGAATTCTTTCAAGAAACATTTGTGATTCCTTTTCACAATATACTTTTCATTAATCACCATATGTGCTTTTCATTAATCACCATATGTACTATTTTCATTAATCACCATATGTACTTTTTCATTAATCACCATATGTGCTTTTCATTAATCACCATATGTGCTTTTACATTAATCACCATATGCGCTTTTCATCATATATCTTTTTCTCCATATGCGCTTTTAATCATATGCGCTGCGCTTTTCATCATATGCACTTTTCATCACATGGGCTTTTCATCATATGCGCTGCGCTTTTAATCATATGCGCTGCGTTTTTCATCATATGCGCTTTTCATCATATGCGCTGTACTTTTCATCATATGCGCTTTTCATCATATGCGTTTTTAATCATATGCGCTTTTCGGTGCTACATATGTATTTCTCATTTCCGGTTATCATTGACTGATAATCATATCCATGATGATATATATCAGAGAAACTTAACAAATTTCTCTTTGATTTGGGAGAAAACAAAGCATTGTTTATCAGAAAATTCGTACCATTTGGTAATATGATTTTTTGCCTTTTCCGTTCCTTATATCAAGTTTGCAAGACCTGATATAGTATTTATAATTCCTTCATTTGATTTAATTCAATGAAATATTTCTTAGATTTGATCATAGTGTGTATGTTACCACTATCTGCAATACATAGGTCTTTACCATTTAATTGATGTTGTATTTCAGCATGATTCATAGTAAAACTTCAAATAAGATAAGCAAATAATGAGTTATATTTCAGCAAGATAATCAAATTATATTACCTGCAAACAAGTTACAATCTGAAGTACATAAAAGATAACACTTAATAAACATATGTGTTATGGTCTAAAACTATTTATTTATGAGTGATATATAACAAGCTAGGCATCATAGAAAATTCAAACCATTCAAGTCTCAAGGTAGCTCAGGGTTTATTTAATCAAGATTTTTCAACAGATTCACTCTCGTTTTCTTTTCTTTTGGGACTTATTTGTAGAGCTAAACAAGATGTTCATGTATTCAAGAAATACTAGACCGATGATCCACGTTACCAGACCATTAATAAGAATCTCTGGGATTCTTATAAGAGCGTCTACTAACATCTTCAATTTTATTCTTTCATGGATCACCATTATTTCTTGATAATTAATATCGTATCTATCTTTGAGTATTTTCCATAATACACTTGGATCTTCGATCATATAATATGTAGATTCTAAGGACTCGTCAATATGTTTGCTAAGAAAATACTTGCTATTGCTTTCTCTTGTTCGGAACAATTGTTATTTTCATTCAGGATTTCTAAACTACCGATTGATTCGAGATGTTTTTCTACATTCATAACTCATGTTAAGTAGTTGTTCCCACTTGATTCTAAAGGAGCAAATTTAAGCCTTTTCAAATTCGACATTTCTATTATCAAAAGATGAACAACATAAATCATAATCATAATCAACTTCTATTCATAGACAAATAATAAAATGAAATTAGAATCATTTTAAATTCATAAGTAGCAAACAACAGAATAATGGCATGATTACAAATGATAATACCACAAGAGCAGGATAGAATATAGGTTCACCCCGTGGTATATTAGCAACAATGATGATAGTTAGTATGACCAATACAATAGGAAAAATCATCCTTGTGTGAATCATCTTTACAAAAAACTTTTTGAGAGTGGTAATCAGAGAAAATGAAGATTGATTTGTGAAAATGTGAAAACGGAGATGTTTATTTTATATTTGAAAAATATAGTCGTTGTAACGTCGTCAGTTGACGTTAACAACCGTTAACGTCGTTAGTTGACGTTAACGACTGTTATGTACTCGTTGTATTAATAATAATTTTAATAAAAGAATTTTATTAGTACAAATACGATTACTATAAATACATTTAGTATAAATACGTTTAGTATAAATACGAAGATTAAGAGAATAAACATATTATGCATAAATAATAAATTTTAAGAATAAACATTAGTATGCATGAAATAAATAATGATTAATTGCAGAAGTAATCATAAATGTTAGATAACATAAATATAAATGTTAGTGAAGTTAATAAGAGTTAGATTACAGAAATATAATTCAGGCGGTATAACCGACCATATATAACTTAAATAACATAAATATAAATGTTAGTGAAGTTAATAAGAGTTAGATTACAAAAATATAATTCATGCGGTATAACCGACCATATATAACTTAAATAACATAAATATAAATGTTAGTGAAGTTAATAAAAGTTAGATTACAGAAATATAATTCAGGCGGTATAACCGACCATTTAAATAACATAAATATAAATGTTAGCGAAGTTAATAAAAGTTAGATTACAGAAATATAATTCAGGCGGTATAACCGACCATATATAACTTAAATAACATAAATAGAAATGTTAGTGAAGTTAATAAAAGTTAGATTACAGAAATATAATTCAGGCGGTATAACCGACCATATATAACTTAAATAACATAAATATAAATGTTAGTGAAGTTAATAAAAGTTAGATTACAGAAATATAATTTTACTTATGATGATAATAATATTTACCTTACTAATAAATAATAGAAGATATCGTTAAAGAATTTCTTACCTTGATTAGTGACTTGTGCTTGCTTAGATAAACCTTGATTATACAGAGCACTTCGTGCTGATAACGTGTTATAATTCTAATTTATTGTTAATAATTATTATGGTCTATACTTTTGCAAGCAAGACTTATTTACTAATATTCATGAACAAAGAGAATGAGAATAAGTTTAGAGAATTTTGATTATGAAATTATTGTCTGTTTACAAGCTTACATTGATGTAGTATTTATACTAAAAATTGGCCATCCATATTTGAATTTGTTTACATTTATTTTTATTATATTATAACAAAATCCGATTAAAAGTATTTTATTTAGTTTGGATGTTGGATCGGTTAGAAATGTTTAGTTTATTTAAGTTTTTCGGATAGTTATGGGAGACTCGTTTTTAGATGGTTGCTTTCTAGGCGTGGTTTTCCTTTGGTAAGCGACCCCGTTTCTATATGAGTTTTAGTTTTGTCGGGAAAAAAAAAATTGGATAAAATATGAAATAATTAATACATGTATACATATAACGATTTAAATTTATTCAATAAATTTCCAAATTTGGCCTCGCAATTCGTAGGAGACTCTTGCGAATGATGAATTGCCTTTGCAATTTGAGAATGGCATGCATGTCACCTCACAACCTCTAAACTTTGAAAGATTATATCTTTTAATTTTTATTTTTGATTTCCGATTGAGTCACTGCTTTTTGTTAATTTGTGTATTTTATTTAGATTTATTGGTTGGCAAACTGCTGAAGTCCAAAAAACTTTATGAAATTTGAGTTCAGATTCCAATTTGTGTTCAAGGTACGAATGTATTATTTGCGATTTGTGTTATTCATTCAAATTGACCGAGTGGTTTCATGTAATTTTACTCAATAATGATGGTAATTGTAACCAACTACAAACTACAATTTTATATCTTTCCAGTCCTTCCTAACAAGTCTCATAACAACCCGTCATTGATGACCGAAGGGAAAGCAAAGTCAAGGCTCTAAGCTCCGCTCCTTCGACTGATTGTTCGCATCGGATCTCAGGTTCTCTATTGCACTCCCTAAATAGGGTTCTTTTCACCTTTCCCTCACGGTACTTGTACGCTATCGGTCATTGAGGAATACTTAGGCTTAGAGGGTGGTCCCCCTTTCTCGCGTAAAAGCGATCAGAATTCGAACACGCCGCGTTGTCGGGGGCCTGCATAATCTTTTGAAGAAAAGCTCAAAGCAGTATAGTTAAGCCAAGCAAAGCAGTAGGGATGGAAGAGTTGCGGATTCCCTGATTTTAGATCAATCAATTTCTTCGTCAATCGATTACCTCTCCCCCGACCCGAGGTATACTCCCTTTTAAGCTTTATAGAATCCAGGTACAGTGGAAGACTCAGTCAAGTATGATAGCAAGTCCAATCAATCTCCTCCGACAGAAAGCTCTGATCTGAACAAAATAAAATGAGTCATCTCTTTTGAAGAAGCTGTTGAGCTAGATGCGGCGCTTTCAAAATCCCGTGACTCTCAGTCATCTATCTTCTTTTCACCTGAAAATGTTGGATTGGGGGAAGGCTTTCCTTCTTTGTTGACTTCAACTGATACCGGCCGATAGCCCAATCTCTTAGTCTCGGAACTAATTGTCTATCTAGTAGCCACTCCTTGCTTTGATGAGTTAAGTGAATTCGCAATTCACAAAATAAAAATAAAAAATAAAAAAAAAATCTTGCAAATGACAAGGGCAAATCGTTAATTTTTTTTTTTTTATAAAATGATACAAGTCGTCTGAAAAAAAACATTTTGGTTGAGATCTCAATAATATATTGACAATATTATAATGCTTACTGGTTTAATGATAGTTGATATTGATAAAAACATCAAGGTACCATTTATTTTTTCTAGTTAAATTTGAATGATACCGTGTGAATATGAATATACAATGTAAGTTTCAATAAATGTAGATTAATAAAAGTATGTGTTTTATGTGCGTAAAATCATATAAATAACTAAAATAGCAATTTAACCTTCTACATGAATCGTTGAAGACAATTACGTTAAAAGTTTTAAGGTCATTACTAATAATAGATAAAAAAAAAAAAAAAAAAAAAAAAAAAAAAAAACATTTTTATGACTTTAAACAAATCTTCTTAGCTCTTACCCATTGATGGACCAATTCTCTCCGACGCATGGTATTATCTTCATAGTATTACTTGGTTTATTTATGCCAAATACTGCTATGGATTGAACCATAAGAAGAATAAGAAGAAGTTAGAGTTGGACATTTGTATAACGGCTTTCCAGAACATGACGAGGTTTACCACCAGATAGCTAAAATGTTTGTTAGCAAGTCAAAAATAAGTATTATATCTAGGAGTGAAGATATAGTACTTATTTTTGACTTGCTAACAAACATATCTAAAGTATCTAACATGCATATACTCTCTCCGTTTCAACTTAATTATTCACTATACATTTTTAAGATGTCCCAAATTAATAGACGAAAGTAATTAAACATTAATCCATTACTAGTTAAAAGACCCGTGAATTCACGGGTTTGTAAAAAAAAAACTTATTTAATTATCGTAAATCAAACAAATAAAATTTTTAAGATGTCATATGACAAAGCATCGTGCAAGTAATTTTTCATATATACCCATATTCCTATTGCAAGTGTAATAATCAAAATATGCAATTGTATCGTGGCTACATTGTAAAATCGTAATTGGAATATGAATTAACAATAGATAATAGATAAAAGAACTCCTTTGACAATTCACATAGTAACCGCAAACTAACATGATGAATTTGCAAATGGGTCAAACTAACCCAGTACTAAAACTACAATTCCATATTTAGACAATAAAAAAGTTGATCTAGATCACCCTTACCAATAAAATAACCATATACAATGCAGAACATACTATACCTTCATTGGGTGCCTTTCTGGCCAACATCGTGCTGCTGCTGCTTCTGAGGTAATGGCTACACCAGCTAACCCATCCTACATTTAGACAACAACAAAATATCAGTTTATGATGGAATATAAAATATAAACTATTTTATATCAGAGTATAATGACTCCACTAAATGCAAATTTAAATAGTGTAAGCATGAAATTATAACCAAATTTTGAATATCACAATGATTTAGATTGAACACTCCACTTTATTTATCGATAATTTGGAAACGAACTCAGAGTTGTGTGAATTAGATTGAACCTCAATTGCCCTCTCCCACAAGATGTAAGATAACCATCCAATGATTTGCCAAAGTTAAAATTGTTCCTGAATACCAAACAAAAAAAAGTGATCATTATCAGAGTTCAAGACAACTATTTATCCTTATAGAAACATGCCAATATGTCAACTACTCGGTAATAATATATGATTAAAAAATTAAAAATAAAAAAACATATTAGAGCATCTTCTTGAATGCTATAAGCTGGACTGCTGATCTATATATAATACACAATTGATCTTAGAAGCTTGATAGGCATGAATATTTGATAGTATCCAGCATAAAGAGTAGAAATGTATGATACTTTCTGAAGAAGTTATATACTTCAAAAGTTCAAATGCTGATGAAGGATTATTGTTTTCCAAGACCTCTCATTCTTTTGACTTGAAACTTCTTAAAATATATATGGACTTTTGAGTTTTGACAAACACCTTCAGAGATAGAACAAAAATAAAGTGTGGTCAACTGCTTTTGAGTTTACACACACAAAATGATACATTAATAAGATCTGAAGGGTTTAAATTGTCATATGATATTTTCATAACATCACATCAGCATGAAGTAATACCTTAAACTCATTACTTCATTATGTTGAATATACCTATATCACAAAAAGACATTAAAATTTAGCTTACAATAAAGTATGTGAGTTGCGAAAACCTTATATCCAAACTACATTATCAACATATCGATTCCAGTGACTCTCGAAAATCAAAACCTGTAATAATGCACATCAACGTACAAACTTAATGTAAAGAGAATATCAAACTCGAAATATAAAGCCACAAATATAAAGTTGCATTTTCTTATGATTGTAACTTTACTAAAACTATCAATGACCTGCAATAAACTATTAACAAAGGGCTTGTGATTTTTGTTAGTATGGTGTAAATATTATAAAATGTAATGATATAATACCTGATTATAAAATCGGTTCTGCACTACGTAACAGCAATTTGATTTGGTCAATTCGAACGATGGTGTTATTAGTACCTGCAGCAAAACATTATGCCATACATCATAAGCAGCTCTAATCAATATTAATTATATTATTTCAATCACCAACATAACTCACCTTAAAGTGAACTATTATAACTTAAATTGCAACCTTATAGTCCATATCATATGGGCTGTGAAACATAAAACATACAAAGATGATAAAAATAGCGTAAATTAATATGTTAAGTCATAATCACAATCTCATGAATTTAGCCCTAATAGCGTCAAATCCATTACAAAATGAGATATAAACTAAAACTCAAAAATGTAATATTTACCTGACAATCCCTTTGATTCTGCTTTCTAAATCTGAAGCACAATGGTTGTATGATGAAAATAATAAATTACTTATCAGATTTAGGTTGGAACTCGTTTAAATATGAATTTGAATTCTTGTTTCTTGGAATTGAAATATTTAGGGTTTTTTTTTTAGATTGGGAAAAAGAACGATGGTGGAGAGTTGAGAGAGTCTGGAACTGTGGCAATTGTGGCGTGATTTTTGTATAATACCCGTGCTTTTTTCTTTCTCTAATTACTAATTAATAATACAAATTATATTTAATTAAAAATAAAATAGAATTATTACATCATCAACATCTCCTAAAAAATTTTCCTTTTGTTTTATATTCTTTTATGAAGGAAAAATGACTATTTATGACATCATCCAATTAGTGTTTTAATATAATCTATAGATAGATAGATTCCCCCAAAAAAATGATTTTGATACACAATGACTTGATTTGGACATCTGTGAAATTTCATGCACATTGACTGTATATTGCTAGGTTATTGCTCCATTTGAAGTGATATTATAAGTTAATAACCGAAGTTTGTCTATTGTAGACTTGTACCTGATAATTAATAATTAATAATTAATAATGAAAATGAAAAGAAAATAAATGGAAGATAAATCTAATGAAGATTTTGATTTACCACTAGCAACGTTGGATTTAATTTTAATAATTATTAATAAATATCAATAAAATATAAAAAGGAAGAAGATGATTCTGTATCGAAAAGTGCTGAAATAGATCTGCACGACAATATTGTATGTTGGAACCATAAAACTCGAATATTGATTTACAAACACATGGAGTGTTTTTCCATTTTGGGATGGCCCACAAGATCGCATAAGCGTGTTTTCAAGTTACGATTGCTGATCAATATCATCATCGTTATATATATATATATTATATTATTATTCGGTTCAAGTGTCACAGCTGAAGATACTTTAGTCGAACAGTCCCTCAAAAACTAGGTGCCTAGCCGAGTGCTGCAACTTTCTACCTATTCTGCAACAAATGTGACGCATTCTTAAATAATAAGCAAACTCTTTAAATAAAAACGATTTAATAGGTTTAATTTAATGCATTAAAATTCACAGTTGTATTTAAACTTTATTTTACCTGTTTGACTTATCATGATTTGAATCGACCCATTTGTACGTAAACGAGCCAAAGTTGCAACATCTAATACTTGGTAAAAGAAATAAAAGATCTTATATGTGGTACCTGGGCATTCAAACTCTGGCTGAAATGATTAGTAACATAGTCAACTGTTCTTCCATATGCATTAGTCACAACAAAAAGTGCTTCTTGATATAGCAGTACGAAGTGATTTTAATATACTCCAAATCTGCAAGGCTAAAATTAGGAGTCCAAACTGTGAAAAATATATCAAGGCCACAAAATGCACGGTATTGTTTTAGTTTTATGAGCTATCTACAAAACTTGAATTAATATAAGACGAGAAGTTTTATCAACTACAAAGAACAGCAGAAACTCAAAACTGTGTCTAGTTTGTAATATATTGATCGGATATATATGCTTCTTGTAATCCACGACGTTAAAAGATTATAGAAGAAAAACGAACTTATGCTGCAAGGAAAGATTCAAGGATTCATATTTAAGCTCCAACTTGAATCCGAGCAACGGATATATCTTTACTGGACTCTAATCCCGGGAATTGCCCAATATCATGTCCTTGAAGTGGTTGGAACTCGTCGTGTAAACCAACAGAAAACTCATCTGGTCGGGACCCACCACTTTTTAGATAATCTGCCGTCTGCATCAGGAAACCCATTTATCTTAATAATCCTCATATATTATAATAATATAATTATAATGGTGAATAATAATAAAAAATTACATCTAAAAGAAACACAGAGATGAGTTCAGGTTAAGATGGTCAGGATGGGGTGACCCACCAACACTTTCTTGTACTAACAAACTAGTGTATTAAACATGATCGCAATTATTATCATCATCATCATCATCATCATCATCATCATCATCATCATCATCATAGTAAAATAGGATATACCGTATTATATATGATATAAAAAGATACAAGGCTTTGTAAGCATACCGATACATGTTGGACGAGCTATAAGTGTTTCTTTATAAAAGACAATCTAATTACTCCATTCAGCCATATAAATGTGTTAAAGTTGTCACCTTTTATAAAAAAACTCAGCAAAGAAAATACAGTTCGAGTCTTCAAAATTGCAAGTACATTGACCGTGGAAATCAAGAAACTTACATGATTGCCAAGGGAGATACCACTTAAGGCTGCAGCCTCTATGTTGGAACCGAGTAGCCAATCGCCACAAATTCCAGCTCGTCCAAGCGGATCAAAGATGCATGGAATACCAGGAGTATTTGTAGGAAGAGCCGCACCCCTACATTAACGTATAACTATTTACTCCCACTTAATCTTACGAACACAAATCATGGTTGCAGAACTCGGAATTACTCGGCGCATACTTGGCTTTTGCAACTCAGAAAGTACTCGGCTGGTCAAACTCGGCCAACACTCAGGATCACTCACAGAATTGGTCAAAACTTGGTCAAACCTTGGGATTACTCAAACGGTCAGAATTGGTCAAAACTCGGCCAAAATAAATCTAAATCAAACTTGGTCATCATTCATGTACTTCCCAAGAAGCCGAGTACTCCCGAAAAAGTACCGACCGAGAACTCGCCGAGTGGCGATTTTTGCAACCTTGCCATCAATTAATATAACACTGCCACAAACTGGTTTACATTTTCGTACCAAATAGAATCATATAGTAGTGAGACTAGACGTACCACAATTGTACCCGGGAATACAATGGTCTCTTAAGTGAGCCAGTTGATAATCCTAGGGCGTTCTCAACACCTGTAAGCATCAATTCTTTCACTTTCTCTGCTGTCGAAGTAGGAATATTCTCCTGAATAAATATCACATAAAAAGAGCATCACGAGAAACGAAAAAAAAAATACTATTAAAAAATTGTAGACGTGAAGTCTTGAGCATAATTCATTTATTTGGTACAAATATTAGACTAGTTGCAGTTGAGGGACCTTGATCTAAAAGCACATATTTCCTACACATGTTCCACATGTGCACACTGCCACATAATGGGCTTATATGGCACATGAATAAATTACATATGGTTGGGTAACAGGGTAGATGAGTGTAGATAGCGATGGATAAAAATAGGCTTGGATTGTAACAGGTATTTTCAGACATATACGTACATTTAAATAACACACAGAAAGTTATAGATATTATACAGACCTGTGGAACTTTATTACGTTTTCCAAAGGACGCTGTGCTGAAAACTGTCCAACAATGAGGTCCCGTATTCTGAGAATTAAATAGTTTTTGTGTGTTGTTTCCTATCCATGATACAGACTCTACACCTTTCACAAAAGCGCCTTCAAATGGAACTGCGGCTGCTTCGGCCGGCAACGGAATAGGATCCTCAAATGCAGCAAGAAGAGCCCATATTGAACTTAGTTCCAGTCTCTAATCACCCAAAATATTTACCATATCAATTACAAATAATAGAAAATGGTGGACGAGATAAAAAGTTGATGTGAAAAACTATTAACTGCACCTTCATCTGTTTTGCAATAAGTGGTAATCCCGAAGATGAAAGCAAACGGTTAGCACATTTTCCTGATGAAATAATAGTACTATAAGAACGTATATTAAAGTTTAATAAAATAAAAATAGTGTGACGCACCATTATGTGCAATAACAATCGCATCAAACTGTCCCCGGTGTTTCCCATTCTCACTCAAATGCCACATTCCGTTATATGGTTCTAGAGAGCTTATCCAACAAGGCCGCACTACCTCGATCAGAGAACTCTGAAACATATTTAGCAAATATATAAATAAAATTATTAATATGTTATTATTTTATTGTATGTATTTTTTTGACTACCTTAACAAAATGTTGTAGCAAATATTAAATTTGGTCAAATGATTAACATATGTTTATGGATATAACAAATATTATATTATAAATTATGAAGCGCCCAATCACGTGGACAGTGGCGATTCAATGATTAAAATTCAATGGGGTCCCGAATTTTTTTCCAATACTAACTATATTTGAATTGGATTTTAGTGATAGTTTACCTTTAAAAAATTACAAATTTTAAAGATATACGTGGTCCGGTTAGTTAAATTTAGTGGAGTCGTATACAATTTAAAGTTAAAAATATAAATTTAAAAAATATATGGGGTCCTACAATTAAATTTAGTGGTGTCCTGAAAATTTTAAAGAATATTTTTTACGTAAAAAATTTAAACTAGTGGTGTCCCGTGACCCCACGGGACACCAACTAGACTCGCCACTGCACGTGGAGCAGATGACATCAACGAAACATAAAGAATAATTGGCGTAGTTGAAATGTAAATATACCTGCAAGAGTAGTGAATCGGCAAGAGAACGCATTCCATTGACCGCTATATATCGAGGAGGAGAAGAAGGAAATGGGTTGAAATGACCACCAGCTTCAAGCTCTCCAATGACACCTTCAGATTGGCAAACGAAACCTTTGTGGGACCATTGATCAACCAAGTCAGCAAACACTGGGTTACTTACAGTGAAGAACTGCGCAGCATGGTCAAATACCATTGACGGGTCAACCGTTCTAGTCCCTAGTCTTCCACCAAGTCCATGTATACCCTAAAGTTATGAAACAATGAATATATGACATAATAAGCAGGGGCGAAACTGTGTGTAGGGGGGCCCGCTTCCAGTGGATTTTATTTTTTTTTTTTTCAGTGTAAAAATTTCGGGTTTTTCGACTTTGGCCCCGGTGGATTTTTTTTGCCCCCAAAACCTTCAAATTTTGCCCAAAATTCTCCAACTTTTGCCCCAAAATCTTCAAATTTTGCCCCAAAATCTCCAACTTTTGACCCAAAATCTTCAAATTTTGTCAAAAAAAATTTGTTACGGTTTGAAAAAAAAAAATTTGCCCCCGGTAAAAAAAAATCCTAGTTTCGCCACTGATAATAAGTACACTCAATTCACAATTTTGCAAGAGTGATTACAGTAACCGGCAAATTACTTGAATTTTTATGTTAGGAAATATAGTTTGAATTCATTCAATGTTAAATGACAAGTGTTATTAATTTTATTGTCAGTTATCAATATAAACATAAACATAGTTTTAATAGTAAGCTCAATAATAATAAATAATATTAAAGTAGTTTAATTCTTAGGTTAAAGTTAATTAAAAATTGGATCCCTTGAAGCAAATTATACAAATTCAAGTTGATAAGCAAACCCTAAAAAATGAGTTTATAGGTTCAATCAAACTTATCGAAATTAAACAAATAAATAAATAAATAGTAAATAAAAATAAATACCGTGTCAAAAACAGTGGAACGAATTCCTCTAATTTGTAACTGAAGAGCACAAAGCAGACCAGAGATACCACCGCCAATAATGGCGACAACAGGGTCATCAGATACAGGAGCAGTGAAGGTAACTTGTTCTTGTTTTAGGGTTTTTTTTAGTACAGATTTCCTTGAACTTCCATATTTTCGATTACTGTTCTTCTTCTTCTTGTTGTTGGGTCCGTCCATAGCAGCAATGGTTATGAATGATTTTGATTTTAATTTTGATTTTGATTTTGATTTTGATTTTGATGATGCGAGAAGAGTGAAATTGGTCGAGATGAAAGTAGAAGCAAGAAAATGGTTGCAGGCGATAGTATGCATGGTGAGTGAGTGAGTTTCTGTTTCTTGATTTGCTCTGAGGATAAGGAAAGGACTAAATTCTTGTTGCTATTTTGGTTCGTTTGCAATTTGCAAGAGCCAGGGTATATATTGTTGACCAGATAATATAATTATAATACTAGGTATAAATTAGAGCTCTAATTTAAACAAATTAGAGTTATAAACGAGTCGAGCCTTGATAGTGTTCGAGTTCGGCTCGTTTAAACTTTACAATGCTCAAGCTCGGTTTGAGATGAACTCGATTTTCTAAAAAGAATCAATGTGTTTTTTATCGAATTAAGCTCGACAAGTAAAATTTCAAGCTCGTTAATTAAGTATATTAGACATAACTCAGTGAGTTACGTGTTCATTCTCAAAGATATCAATTAATATGAAGACTATATATAAATAGTTAGCAAAGAGAATTTTATGATTTTGACAATGATCCATCTACTTAAGTTAGAGATGTACGAAAAAGAGAGACGTCAATACATGAAATCAAAGGAATTACTAGTAGATATGTGATACATATAGTGAGAACTGAATGGAAAATTGAATGGTCGTGATGGAAATGTTGAGGAAATAATTTAGAAGGTGACATGACAAAGTCAATTTGATCACAACTTTCATATGATTGTCAAGTTGATTACAGCTTTCATATAGTTGTCAATTTAATTACAACTACCATATAGATGACAACTTGATTACAACTAGCATATGGTTGTCAAATTGTATACAACTTCTTCATATCTAAGTAGTATAAATAGAGTATCATACATGCTCACTTATACATCCCAAAAATTACAAGTGTTCTTGTATACTAAAAAGATACATAGAGAGTTTGTGAGTGTTAGTCTCCTAATTACAAGAGATATAAAAATTAGTGTTTATCCTTATAATTAGAGATAAATGTAATTCATATTATTCTTATTAGTGAAACGTGTTCTTTCCTTGCCCGTGGTTTTTACTCTATTAGAGTTTTTCACGTTAAATCTCAGTGTCTCTTAATTGTCGCTATTTCAATTATTACTAGCGGATTTGCTATAATTCGGTGTCGCTATTCTCAACAAATGGTATCAGAGCCATTTTCTTATATCTAGTGTGTATTAATCTACTTATCGTATGCTCTGTGGTCGCCACGATAGTGGACCTTTCACATCAGAAAATAAGTAAGATTATTTTCACTCGATAAAAGTTCTCGGGTAATATTTCTCGAAAAATAGTATTATCGAAAAGAAGATTGTAATTATAGCAATGTCTACGAAATTTGAAATTGAAAAGTTCAACGGGAGTAATTTCTTGTTATGAAAACTAAAGATGAAAGCTATCCTTATAAAGGATAAGTGTTTAGCGGCTATCGGTGAATGATCATCCGAGTTCACTGATGAAAAGTGGGAAGAGCTATTGCAAATCTTCATCTTGGACTAGCAGATGGCGTTTTGTCTAGCATATAAGAAAAGAAAACGGCGAAACAGATTTAGGATCACCTCGTAAAATTGTACGAGATCAAATCACTCCACAACAAGATATTCCTAAAATTGTACGAGATCAAATCAATATACTTAACGGCTCCGTCACTTGGTCCCACAGCTTGATCGAACTTTAAATGAATTTAATAAACAACATTGCATTCTTTTACTCAAAAAGTTTCTCAAAAAGAAAATTTACCAAAATATGTAGTTTAAACAAACCCAACATATTAAATATCCAAAGTTGACATAAAGCATAGCCAACCAAATACCCACAAGTTTAAATATCTTAAAAAGAGAATGCAAGTTTAATGTTTCATAAATTGTTTAACAAAATATGCCCAAATGCATGCAGACACTTCTAACACAGCGGAAGCACCAAACAAATCAAGTACCTGTGAAAACATGCTAGTAAACTGTCAACAAAAATGTTGAGTGAATTATAGGTTTAAATAAACGAATAAACTTTAGACCACAAGATTTAAAATTTTAGAAAACATAAAACATTATTCCATTATCTATGAGCAACCTGGTAACCACTTAACCATTTATTTACCCTTGCCAAACACAGTATATATACACCGAACAAGTGTATCCTCAAATAAATACGAAGTACTAACACATTCCGATTATAAATTGCTAGCGCGATTAGCTCGAAATGGGGCTGTCAAGCCCGGTAGATCTATCCATAGGATTCGCGTTCATCAGTAGAAACCAGTGATTACAGTTACCATACTAGGAAATATTTTTGTTCAACTCATAATGAATAATTTAAATTTAATTGCCACTTGTGTCTAAACGTAAAATAAAATGCATGTAATCACATCCCAAAAATACTTTAAATAGTATGAAAACGGGACTATAACTCACCTTAAAGCAAATGAAGTAACCACACAAAAAGCGAACAGCAAATGAAGTAAAGTGATCAAGAATGATCACAACGTCGACCTATAAATAGAGCAGGTCGATATAAATAACTAACTTAGGTCAAGTCTTAGTATGATAGCTATAGTACTTGTTGCAAGTAGATATAGAACAACACTCAACATGCTTCGGTTTGATCAGAACAGCGTAAGGACGCGTACTTTCTATTTTTAGAAAGTTTCTATTTTTAGCAGGTTTCCATTTTAGGAAAGTTTCTATTTTAGGAAAGTTTCTATTTTTAGAAAGTTTCTATTTTAGGAAAGTTTATAAGTTAGAATAGTTTCCTTAATTAGAAAGTCAACAAAAGTCAACTAAAAGTCAAAGTCAACCGAAAGTTAACTCAAAAGTCAACATTGGTCAAACATAGTCAACATTAATTTTTAAAGTATAAATTATATTAATAATATAAGTTATAATGTTATTTAAGGTCAGGGGCGAATTTAGAGGGGGGCAGGGGGGCGCCCGCCCCCAGTCGATTTCGAAATTTTAGTGTAAAAATTTGGATTTTTTTCATTTTGCCCCAAACTCAAAAGCCATTTGCCCCAAACTCAAAAGCCATTTGCCCCAAAACCTACATATTTTGCCTCAAAACCTTCAAATTTTGCCCACAATTCACTAAATGTTGCCCCAAAACTTTCAAATTTTGCCCACAAACCTTCAAATTTTATCCAAAAACCTCAAAATTTTGCCTAAAAACCTCCAATTTTTGTCTCAAAAACTTCGTATTATGTATAGTAAAAATAGATATTATATGATTGTAATACTCGTTGATGTTCATATTGATATTAACCAGGTTCAATTCAAACTTAATGAATTTTAAAATAAATGGTGATCTGAAAAGGAGGTATATGAACCATAGGCCTATTAAAAATATATTTAGAAACTTAATAATAAATTTCAGCACTTTTTATATTTTACCCAAGATCGAGCGCGGATAGTGACTTAAATGTTATTTAATAGTTTAATGACCAAAACTATACAAATGATTAGAATAATTAAAGCTATGGGGTTTTTCTGAAATCTCTTATCCGCCACTGTTTAACAACGGAGCACGAAGTACCAGTCCGTGATAAATGAAAATAATTATGTCGACAAATAAATTCTAAAGAGAAGTGAATAACTGCCTTTTTACATTTAACATGTAGTGTTTATTTAAATTCCTTTCAGTGTCTTTGTTATCATCTTATTTTATCACATGCAGCTATCTATCTAGATACACATATATATTACGCATTCTGTTTTCCCATTGCCATCAATATCTGATTCGTAAATTGTCTATTGATTAGATGATCTCTGTACCAATTTTTTATTAATCAGTTAAACATCTCTATCAGATTTATATTTCTTTTATTCCCTCTTGTCTTCTTGTTCTTGGTTGAGATTTTGGTGTCGACCACCATCGATAAACAACAAATAAAAACACTGCTCTCTTTCTAATTCCATATACAATTCAATGAATGATTGTATTATTATTTATTATTATATTTTATTGTTTATCCTACTTTCTATATATCTTAGATACTTATGCAGGTGCATATAATCACTAACATACATACATCTTCCACTTCTATAATCACACACAAACAACCATCATTCAATTTATACTCTTAAAGCTCCGTATCATTTTATTTACTACCATCACCGTTGTTACTTTACTAACCCATTTGATCACCAATATACAACCCAACTACTTATCGGAACTCAACCAATAAGCTGCACTTCTACCCACGATCACCTTTGCAAAACCGTCACAAACTGCTGCTATTCTATTTCTGTCTAAATGCAAACCGAATCTCATCAAATTAGTAATTATTACTGCATGTTGCTACACGATCGAACAAATACCATTTTCATTCTTTTTTGCTACTAACCATTTCCTGTTTCAAACAAAGACCATAAACCGAAACCCACTTACAACCATCTCTTTCTCCTTTTTCTTTTATTTTCTTTGTCATAAATTCAATACCAAACCCACATCAAACGCTTTTTATTTTATGTTTCTTGATCAAACTCAACTTTGAATCATCATCGTTACCACCTTGCAAACCACTCTACAACCACCGTTGAACCACCATCTGTTACCAGCTACTGTTTAATGTTTCTATTCGACACCATCACCATATCATCATCGGACTGTAATTATGTGTTTGTCTCTCTTTCCGTTCGGACAAGCAACCAGTAATTACAATGAGATTATTGTTATCATATGTTGAAGATCACCAAGAATATTTTCGAAGGACTACGTCTTCTGTTTACAACTTGAATAGTAATTGCCACCACTAACTCATCACCCTTCTCTTCCAATCACAACACTCCAAACTTTGATCACCATTAAACAACACCATCGTATGCTACTATCTTTGGTACCTGTTTCGGTTTTTTTTTTTTTTTTTTTTTCAAACCATCATTGAAACTTTCTGCTATGATATTTTCTTTATTCTATGACCAAACACCCAATGACAGATTGGTGACACATTAGGTTGTTCCAATCGAATTTTATAAAAGAAAAATAACTTTTGGTCGGCCATTGTAAACGTGGACCCTATTCTCTGCTGGTAACCGAACACCTATCATCTATTTATTTGGAATTGCAAGTTGGGTTTGTGAAATTATTATTGGGCCGAGAGAAATTGGGTCAGAGATGTTAATGGATTGTTTAATTTGCTTGAGTTACTCTTGGGCCGTAACAAGAGCCCAACTAATAGCTGTTGCAACCAAAACTCAACATCTAATAGAGATTGATGATGATGAATTGTGATGATAACTCAGTAATGATAACTAGATAATAGGATGATAGTGATGATCGTGATATGATGATAATGAGCTCATGATGAGGATTAGAAGATAAAATAAAGATGATTATAGTATGTGATACTATGATTTTATGTGATGCGAGTATGATGTGATCATGAATACGATGATGACGACTAGTATGAAGCAGGAGATTGTTGTAGGAGACATGTGATGTTTGAGCAGAGTGGTATAAAATACTATTAAATTTTACAAGAAAATACTATTAAATACGATACAATTTTACACAAGTTTTAATTATTTATCTACAAATGGGATATACCTAAACCTTGCTACAACACTATAGGCAGTGTACCTAATCGTAGAGTAGTATATTTTTTAGTAAGTCCGGTTCGTTCCACAGGGAGCGGGCTTATTAAACACTATATTTTTAAACAACTATATTTGTACAAAATATATATAATAATATATAAAAGGGGGTTTACCGTTTTATGACCGGTTTGTCGATTTTATATTTTAAGTGAAGCGTAAAGTAAATGACGATATTTAACTAACAATATAAAATAAATAACAATAATTAAAATGACAATAAATAAAAGTACGAGGAAATATGAAATAAAATATATTATGCTTATTTAAACTTCCGTAACCATGATGGTTGACGTGTTGATTTTAGTTTTATGCCCATGGGTTAATTGTCCTTTGTCCTGGATTATTTAATATGTCCGTCTGGTTTTTGTCCATAACAGTCCATCGGTCATAAATTTAAAGTGCGAGTGTCCTCGTCAATTTATTCTTATACCCGAAGTCAAATATTCCAACTAATTGGGAACTTAAACTGTAACAAGGTTTTAATACTTTGTTTAATAATTACACCAGGATATCGACTGCGTGTAACCCAAGATTTTAATACTTTGTTATCAATTATGCCAAGTGTCCTTGTACATAATTTCACCCATGTTTTAATAATTCTAGTGGCTATTAATCCATTCCCGTGTCCGGTTAAATGAACGATTATTCGTACATATAAATACCCCGCCCATCGTGTCCGATCGAGTGTATATGGTTATTTATAGGTACATCCAATTGTAAATCTTTATATTAAAATTAACAAACTATCATTTAGTTAAACAAATATAAAGCCCATTAATAGCCCATAGTCTAATTTCCACAAGTGTCGTTCTTTTGTCCAAACCCCAATTATGGTACAAAGCCCAATTACCCAATTTTAATGTTTTTAGCCCAACATCATGATTACTTCGTCTTAAATAAGCATAATAATAACTTAAGTACGAGACATTAATTTAAAAAGGAGAACATAGCTTACATTGATTATTTATCGCGTAGTGTTACACGGACAGAGCTCCGACTTTAAAACCCGTAAAATAACCTTTACATAACCCGAACTAATCTAATATAACACTATTCTATATTATATATATATATATATATATATATATATATATATATATATATATATATATATATATATATATATATATATATATATATATTATACTACGGAGTATTATTATTATTATGTTATTTTACTCGGCCAAATGCTCGAGCCTTTTATAGGCATTTCTGAAATCTTGTGCTCCGCGAGTCGCGATAGAAAAAGGCTGGGATCTCCGCGAGTCGCGGAGATCGTGAATACAGCTCATCCAAGTTTGGAACTTTGCTTTGCCGACATATTATTTATATAATTATAATATTTAAATAATTAATATAATTATTTAAATATTATATTATATTCTCGTGCATAGTTGACTCGTAATTTTTAGTCCATTGCGTCGAGCGTTGAGAGTTGACTCATGTCCTGGTTCCGGATTTTCAAACGTCCTTTCGTACTATTTTATATCGTGCACTTTACGTTTCGCGATTTGTAATTTGCACAAAAATTGTTCTCCTTAAATTTCAAAATCCGTGCGAGTCTTTTACGCACTTTTTAGTGGCACTTTTAAGTGTACTATGGCTTTAGTGGCACTTTTCAGGCTTTAGTGGCACTTTTTCTTCAATTCTTTAATCTTCGTGCTTCGTCTTCACATTTATTTATTTAAACAATTACAATGAAAATATAATACAATTACATATAAAAATCTATTATTTAGGAGGGATATTGCTATGAAATGTATGTTCCTTTTTAGCCTTATCAAATATCCCCACACTTGAGCGTTGCTTGTCCTCAAGCAATACAGAACTTGAAATAAAAACATACATGAATCACTTTTTTATTCATCACACTTTGTACAGTAGTGATTTTGATATGGTGGTATAAACAATGATAGTAACGATAGAACCATGGTTAAAGGTGGGTGTGTCATCCACAGTTGCCTCGGGTTTAGGTCAACGACACTTGCAATCAAATAGCCGATTTACTTTCGGTTTCCAAAGCAAAGTGCACATTTGAAAGGCGGTTTACAGTCCCACATGACTATGAAAATTTAGATCCGTAAGGAAATTGGATCTTTATGAAAACATTTGATCTTTTGAAAATTCAATCTAGTTTTTACCCTAGATAAGTTTTCCGGAATAACCCTTCACCGGTGTTTGCAAATTATTTTTGTGGGTTGTGTGGGTTTCAGATTTGAAAATTTTAGCTCAACACTTGTGGTTTTGTGTCACCCACTTGCTAACCTTGTATTAGGAAAGCAACACGTCCAGTTCACTTGTCCCGTATATTACCTTTCGATAAACTACCGTCCGGTTGTAAAGGAAAGCGATGAACAAGCAACTGTTAAGGCAATGTCCCGTGACTTGCTTTTGATTATGGTCTATAAACGTGTCGGATGCTAGTACTATCCTTTGTAGGAGCAATAGTAAAGATCATCCTATGATTTTTCGGTCTGGCACAAGGTCCTGTCTTCGACCATGCTATGCAACCACCGTTCTTACGGTTGACACCCAATTTAGTTCAGGTGACCTAATGAATTCCAGGTGAATTCCTAGGATTTTACGTTCAATGGTAATGAACGCATTGAAAATGAGTTTTTAGAAAATAAATCGGTTTATAATTTTGATGAAAATATTTTCTCGTTCAAGCTCGAGTTTAGATATCATTGAATTCCATGAGTTTGAATTCTCAATCTTTAAGGTCAATCTCAAGGATTGAGTAATATCAGTCTTAAAAGCTAATTTTTAATCTTTAAGGAGATTATCCTTTCTGGGGATCTGATTCATTAGTCTTATCAAGCTAATTTGCACGGTGTCCCCCCCATTGTACGAAATAAATCCTTCTCATGGTTAGGATAAATATGACCACTTGGCGACCCTGTTTGATGCTGAGGTCCGTGGATTTCCTGCTGATTTTAGTGATGACTTTTCTAGGTTTTTCGTCAACCTACAGCTGGTCTGGACGACAACTTCTTGACCTAAATCAAGAAGCGTTTGTCTTTTTCGGAAGACTTTACTTCCTTTTAATGATGGAATTGATTCATTGTGTAGATCCATCTTTTCTTTTCTTTCATCGGGTAAAATAGTTAATTTAGTCCAAAACAAAAGCACCTGCAATAACTTTACGGAAACATGTGCTAGATAGTTTTTAATTGAATAACTAGTTACATTCTCCCCGCACTTAGTTTCTTTCTTTGCCTTTTTATTCTTAAATAAATAAATTCAAGCGTTTTAGGGTGTTTCTCAATTTATGTCCTTTCCGAGGTAACGATAATTTCGGTATTAACACCTAATTTTCACCGTTCATAAATATATATAAACATGATTTTAAATTCATTTAGTTAAAAATTTTAAAATTTTCATAAAATTTGGCGTATAAACCCGAGAGAATTTATAACCCTTCCCCACGCTTGAGATCATGCAATGCCCTCATTTGCATGAAATCAGACTCTAATTATAAATTCATGAGGGTGATTAGTGTAGAAAAGTGATTGAAAATACCCAGTTTGTAATTACAAAGCTCGTCAAATGATAGATGGCGCGCCTCATCGTCCATTCCTTCTTTTGTTATTTCACACATGTTTTTCTTCAAAAACGGTTGCTTTTCTGAACTGTTTGCTAATATTTGAAAATGCGTCTTTTACCCTAATTGTGCACTTCTATTAACGAGTTATGCACTAACCCAAACCCCTAATTTAACGTTAAGTGGGGTTAGACTTCCCCACACTTAGCTGACGATATGTGAAGTCGGTAGAATAAGTTCCACGAATTAAAATAGTGAGCCAGTTATTTACATCTTGGGTGGTATAAAATATATCAATGGGTTTAAAGTTTAGACCCACCCGATCGTCACTACTTAATTCTTTTTTAAGTGTAGCTTTTAGTAAATGGATATGTCTCTTTTCTGGTTCTTGGTCAAATGGATCTATATACACCGACATACATATTTCTATAGGGTGGACAATTCCTAACATTTCCTTCCTTTTATTCTTGGGATCAAAGTTTTCACCTCTATTACCCAATTGGGTGAAATTCGAGGTGTCAATATCTATTACAGCTTGTAGTTCATCTTTGGTAGATGACTCGTCTATTGAGAATATTGGGTTGGAAGGTTGTGGAATGGTGAATTTCGGGATCGAAGCAAATTCTTCTTCATTAATGGTACTTATCGGTCCCACCATTTTGGTCTCGGGGGTAAAATTTTCAACGTTATCATTTTTCCAAGAGTACCAATTTGTCACCCTTACTTCTTCTTCATCCATTGATGGATCGATGATTTCGTTGGTAGAGGCTAATGTGTCGATATGTTTTGAAATTGGTAAAGCTGAATAAAAAGTATCATCGGGATAGTTGGTAATTTCGGAGCTCTCGAATTCATCAAAATTCGATGATATGAGATTTTCTTGCACAATACTCCTCAGATCAACAGGTGTGTAGTCTGATAGAGTTTCAGCTTGCCGGTTTACAAACTCTCTCATTTGTTCATTTTGAGCATTGAGTTCTTCGAGTTTGATTTTCATATTGTCTAATAAATTTTCAGGCACGTAATTTTCCTCGTCTACTGGTTGTTGAGTTTGGATATATTCTTGGAAATAATCTCAATTTGAATTGTATTCTTCATAATCATTCCATTCAGGTTCCGTGGGTGCGTAATTTTCCATAGGAACGTAATAATAACATTCCCATGTTGAGTGATAATCTCCACAGATTTCACAACCAGTTATTGTTTCGTCATTCGTGTAACATCCCGCGTTTTTCCGTTAAATTTATTTTTTAACACCGTCTTTTTTTTTTAAAATAATATCTTTCGCTATTTAAATTCCCAATTTCCGTTGACTAACGTTTATAATATTCTCGTTATTTAATTATAACATCACTCGTCTACTCGAGCGTTTTTAAAATATTCGTTTGGTTAAATCCCGCACCCGCTTCTAAACTCGAGGGACTAAAATTGACACGGGGCAAACTAGTTGACTAGGTCAACTAGTCCACCCCAATCACCACCATTCAATCCCTCCATCTCTCTCTCTTTCTCTCTAGCAAGAACACACACAAACCCCAACTTCATAGAATCATCATCTAAATTCGGGATTGGAAGCAAACTTCAAAACAAATTACATATTTGGAATCCTCTCTTCATCCTCTACAATTTGATACCAACTTCATCTCGTTTGGGTAACATTTCTAAAACTCTAGATTTCTCTAAATTCGTGTTTTTGATTTGAAATGGTGTTAGTTAGTGTCTATGGCTCAAGTCTAACATGAATATATGTTTGGTTTGCTCGATTTGTTGTTTTTGGAGTAACTAGCATGAACTGGAAATGGGTGTGCTTAATCCTTGATTTTGGATGAGTTAATGTTGTTAGATTGTTAAAGTGCATGTTTTAATTGTGTTACTAGTATCACTAGCTTCGTTTTGATGCGTAGGTTGATTAAGAAAACTTCAAAAACATGAATATTGATTTTGTGATGTTTGACTAGGGTTTGATAGTTCTTGACATGAATTTTTGGATGCTTGAATGCCATGGAATGTTAATTGTTAGTGTTTAGTTGTAATGTATGCGTTATTACCTTCAAAACGGCATGTCGTATGTGTAAATTGGATTCCCGAATCATAAAATACGTTTTACGAACTTGAAACTTTGGAAATAAACCTTTCTTGATCAATTGACGAGTTTTCGGTTATTGTAAATGATGTTTTTGATTGATGATATGTGGTTAGTTGTATTCCTCGTCAAAATACCTTTTCGACGATATATGATAGGCATTATAAGTGTTTGCGGGTCAAGAATTGGGTTGGAAAAGGTTTTGGTTCGTGCACACTTGGAAAAACTGACCAGAATTCTCTGCCCAGGTAGTGGCGCGGCGCGCCACATCCCCGCGCGGCGCGCAGAATCGCCTGGCCAGATTCTGCTCACTTTGTCACATTTCACGCGAAATGTTTGACTAGCTACCGACCTCCGATTCACATGAAACTTGTTCTAATATGCTTATATATGAATAAAAACCTCAGAAAAATAGTTCGGGACCGAACCCGAACGTGTTGACTTTTTCGTTGACTTTGACCAAGTTTGACTTTTAGTCAAACTTAACCAAACTTTTATACAATCATTCTAACATGCTTTTATACTTGTTTCTTGTATGAAACTTGACAACGTGATTCACATGCTATATTAATCGAGTCGTAACGAGCCATAGGACTAATTGAACACATTTCACCCGACCTTGTGTCGTAACCAGTTAATTGATATAACTTACTTGTTTAGGTCAAGGCTAAGCAACTTTCATGCACACGTTTACTTGTTGAAGTACTTTTATACTCGTGCACTCGAGGTGAGATCATAGTCCCACCTTTTCAACAACTTTTATACTTTTAAATCGTGGGCTGAGAAAACATATACTTTGTTACATCTTGTACTACTTACTTTTATGTTTTGAACACAAGTGTGAAAACAAACATTCCACGTGCGAGTTAGAACAAAAATGCCTCAATTCGATTATCATTAGTTACACTTGCAGGGTGTAAGCGAGAACTTATATTGTGTGGCCATACGGGTTTAACAAACCCTCATTCGGACGGTTCGCTACCGTTATGCGGATGAAATATATTTTTGTGTCTTAGTGTGGGTTCTAGCACTGTGTGATGGGGTAACGTTGGTTAAGTTTTGATAATTGAGTGCTCGCGTATAACAACACTTTTGGAATGCAAATGATTTGGATAATCTACGTTATGGAAATACAAAATCTTGTGGTTCAAAAACAACGTTTAATACTTACTAAACCTATGATTTCACCAACGTTTTCGTTGACAGTTTTCTATATGTTTCTCAGGTTCATACTTGGCTATTTGATACATGCTTCCGCGTACACTCATACTTGCTTGGGGTCAAGCATACATGCATACACTCTGATTATTTGCTTGGAGTCAAGATACATACATACATACGCTAGTGATAGCACCTTTGGATTCAAACTTTTGTTTACATACTTACGCTATTTATAGCAACTGTGTTTTCAACTTATATTATGTCGCAAGTTATTTCATTTATACTTTATGACTTTTGTAAACTTAGACTTGCTGTCGAACGGTTTTGTAAACTAAACTTGCAAGTCTTGTACCTTTCAAATGAATGCGACATAATTTTGGTCAAACGAGTCTCATATAGGGACTACGACCACGCAACGGGACCTAAGTTAACGGCGCCGTCAATAACGGTTTTGGTCGGGTCGTTACAAGTGGTATCAGAGCGTTGGTTGTAGGGAACTAGGACGTGCATTAGTGTGTCTAACAGAGTCGTTAGGACGCATTAGTGAGTCTAGACTACAACCGGATAGTTAGCCATTGCATTATGACATACATTTGCTATAGATAGCACTTACTTGACTACTTGTGCATTATACTTGAATCATTCTTAGGAAAACTTTTTAATGGTACCCAACCTTCATCATACGAACTCGTATTCCGCCACTTTTTGGTAACACACGTAAATTCATGATTCATACACGTATGGAAGACGACGACTTCATTAGTCACACTTGTTCGGGAACTCTGTCTCCCGGATTGTTATTTGCCACCGTTTCAACTTACTATCGGTTTCCCACTGGTGTTTCTTACTATCTACTTTTTGGTGTTACTACCATCACTACTCTAGGTGAGTATCGTCATCAACATTTATCACTACGGTTGCGTGCTACTCGTTATCATGACTCGTTACTCTTTTCATACCTAAATACATTATTGTTTGAATCGAACCGATTTGACGTTAACAATCGTTTATACACTTCCCGCGGGGAAACGCTTCTTTAGAGTTGTAGAAACTATTTCGATTTAATACGAGTCACGTTTGAGACGTCGTTACATTTTGTTCATTTTAGATTTTCGCGATGACACGAACTTGAATCTATAGAGTGATGTGGGAATGGAGGTATGAGTTAGCGTAATATAACGACACTCGATCAACGTGGTTATATTACGGTAAGACATACCAAAGTTCTAGTGACGCGTGATGGTGGTTAGACTCGATCAACCTAAACACCACCATGTGCCATGTACATGACTCCATCTTTTCAGGTTTGGACATCCGAAAACTCCGAGAATATTTATAACAACCATACCGGAGACACACCTTCAATTATTGTCAAATTATATTTATGCTTCCGAATGAATTACCGATTCCATTCGACTTCAACCGTATGTCACACGGGTATACTAGCTCGTCCTCGCGCAGTCTTATTGACTAACTACAATTTACTCGTTATGCTCACATCGGGGCGGGAACTTCTCTTGCATCACCCTCGTACTTCCGGTTCAGGAGGTCCTTATTCTAAATTCTCAATGGAGAGCGACTCTTCACGTCATACAAGTATTCGCCGCGAGGGTGGATAGTCCTAACAATCGTTTTCAAAACCCGATAAGAACTTGCCCCGACGAACGTTTTTGGAAACCGATAAATCTTCCGCGACGCGAATTTTCTTGAGAAACTTGTCCTAGCTAACGTTTTCAATTCCTAGCAAACTTGTTCAATATGCCTTAGGGAAATGTACCCCGTTTTGGATCGAGATCCTCGTTTCACTTCTAGATTTTGGAGTACCTTACAAAAAGCCTCGGGACCGCGTTTAGACATGAGTACCGCGTACCATCCACAACCCGACGGACCGAACGAACATACGATTTAAGTCTTGAAAACCATAATACGAATTTGTATTACCAACTTCAAATTTACTTGAGAAAAGTATTTTCCTTTAACCGAATCCTTGTACTACAATGATTTTCATTCGAGTTTTAACGTCACTCCTTTTGAAACCACATGTGACCGGAAACGTCATTCTCCTTTGTCGAACCAAGTAAACGATGATCAATTCACCGGGGCCGAGGTTATTCATGAGCAACCGAGAAAAGTTATTCATATTCAGGTAAAACCCTACGCGACTCGTAATCACCAAGAGCTACGCCGATGTTAGACGTAAATATTTCAAATTCCACGTGGGAAACCGCGTCACGTTAAGAGTCGCACCTTGGAAAAGTGCAATCCGTTTCGGGAAAACGTAGGAAGCTAAATCCGCGATATTTTGATCCTTTAAATTCTTGGGGTGTTTTGGACCCGTCGCTAGCCGTTTAGACTTTTCCGACTCATTTTGAGTCTCCGTTTATCCTACATTCGATGTATCAACTTAAAGATGTGTTTTGCGAAACGAGAACTTGTTATCTCCTTTGATGAACTCACTATCGACGATAACCCTCACTTCCTAAGAGGACCGGTTGAAACCATAAATCATGGAACCAGACCTTAAAACAACATATGATCCCGACCGTCAAAATTCGTGGAAATACTCAAGGACGTACCTTCACTTATTCGTAGAATTTACAACGCAAGATCTCGAGTAAGATTCAACAACTACTACTTCCAACTAAATTTCGGGACGAAATTTCTTTTGAGGTGTGGATAATGTAACATCCCGCGTTTTTCCGTTAAATTTATTTTTTAACACCGTCTTTTTTTTTAAAAATAATATCTTTCGCTATTTAAATTCCCAATTTCCGTTGACTAACGTTTATAATATTCTCGTTATTTAATTATAACATCACTCGTCTACTCGAGCGTTTTTAAAATATTCGTTTGGTTAAATCCCGCACCCGCTTCTAAACTCGAGGGACTAAAATTGACACGGGGCAAACTAGTTGACTAGGTCAACTAGTCCACCCCAATCACCACCATTCAATCCCTCCATCTCTCTCTCTTTCTCTCTAGCAAGAACACACACAAACCCCAACTTCATAGAATCATCATCTAAATTCGGGATTGGAAGCAAACTTCAAAACAAATTACATATTTGGAATCCTCTCTTCATCCTCTACAATTTGATACCAACTTCATCTCGTTTGGGTAACATTTCTAAAACTCTAGATTTCTCTAAATTCGTGTTTTTGATTTGAAATGGTGTTAGTTAGTGTCTATGGCTCAAGTCTAACATGAATATATGTTTGGTTTGCTCGATTTGTTGTTTTTGGAGTAACTAGCATGAACTTGAAATGGGTGTGCTTAATCCTTGATTTTGGATGAGTTAATGTTGTTAGATTGTTAAAGTGCATGTTTTAATTGTGTTACTAGTATCACTAGCTTCGTTTTGATGCGTAGGTTGATTAAGAAAACTTCAAAAACATGAATATTGATTTTGTGATGTTTGACTAGGGTTTGATAGTTCTTGACATGAATTTTTGGATGCTTGAATGCCATGGAATGTTAATTGTTAGTGTTTAGTTGTAATGTATGCGTTATTACCTTCAAAACGGCATGTCGTATGTGTAAATTGGATTCCCGAATCATAAAATACGTTTTACGAACTTGAAACTTTGGAAATAAACCTTTCTTGATCAATTGACGAGTTTTCGGTTATTGTAAATGATGTTTTTGATTGATGATATGTGGTTAGTTGTATTCCTCGTCAAAATACCTTTTCGACGATATATGATAGGCATTATAAGTGTTTGCGGGTCAAGAATTGGGTTGGAAAAGGTTTTGGTTCGTGCACACTTGGAAAAACTGACCAGAATTCTCTGCCCAGGTAGTGGCGCGGCGCGCCACATCCCCGCGCGGCGCGCAGAATCGCCTGGCCAGATTCTGCTCACTTTGTCACATTTCACGCGAAATGTTTGACTAGCTACCGACCTCCGATTCACATGAAACTTGTTCTAATATGCTTATATATGAATAAAAACCTCAGAAAAATAGTTCGGGACCGAACCCGAACGTGTTGACTTTTTCGTTGACTTTGACCAAGTTTGACTTTTAGTCAAACTTAACCAAACTTTTATACAATCATTCTAACATGCTTTTATACTTGTTTCTTGTATGAAACTTGACAACGTGATTCACATGCTATATTAATCGAGTCGTAACGAGCCATAGGACTAATTGAACACATTTCACCCGACCTTGTGTCGTAACCGGTTAATTGATATAACTTACTTGTTTAGGTCAAGGCTAAGCAACTTTCATGCACACGTTTACTTGTTGAAGTACTTTTATACTCGTGCACTCGAGGTGAGATCATAGTCCCACCTTTTCAACAACTTTTATACTTTTAAATCGTGGGCTGAGAAAACATATACTTTGTTACATCTTGTACTACTTACTTTTATGTTTTGAACACAAGTGTGAAAACAAACATTCCACGTGCGAGTTAGAACAAAAATACCTCAATTCGATTATCATTAGTTACACTTGCAGGGTGTAAGCGAGAACTTATATTGTGTGGCCATACGGGTTTAACAAACCCTCATTCGGACGGTTCGCTACCGTTATGCGGATGAAATATATTTTTGTGTCTTAGTGTGGGTTCTAGCACTGTGTGATGGGGTAACGTTGGTTAAGTTTTGATAATTGAGTGCTCGCGTATAACAACACTTTTGGAATGCAAATGATTTGGATAATCTACGTTATGGAAATACAAAATCTTGTGGTTCAAAAACAACGTTTAATACTTACTAAACCTATGATTTCACCAACGTTTTCGTTGACAGTTTTCTATATGTTTCTCAGGTTCATACTTGGCTATTTGATACATGCTTCCGCGTACACTCATACTTGCTTGGGGTCAAGCATACATGCATACACTCTGATTATTTGCTTGGAGTCAAGATACATACATACATACGCTAGTGATAGCACCTTTGGATTCAAACTTTTGTTTACATACTTACGCTATTTATAGCAACTGTGTTTTCAACTTATATTATGTCGCAAGTTATTTCATTTATACTTTATGACTTTTGTAAACTTAGACTTGCTGTCGAACGGTTTTGTAAACTAAACTTGCAAGTCTTGTACCTTTCAAATGAATGCGACATAATTTTGGTCAAACGAGTCTCATATAGGGACTACGACCACGCAACGGGACCTAAGTTAACGGCGCCGTCAATAACGGTTTTGGTCGGGTCGTTACAATTCGTGATCCAAGATTGACTGATCGAATTGTTATCAACACTCGTTTGAGAGTATTGATTTAATTGATTTTGGATATCAAAAAGAGTTTCCATAGCCTTGTTTTCAAAATTTTCCATTTTATTGCGATGGCCAAATTTTAGCTACAATGTGGTGCATTTACTAATTATCCTATTAGTTATAAAAATAGAAAAACTTATATAAGTTGTCCAATTAATAGACTTTTCTGCTTTTGCCCACGTTTCGAATAGCCAAAAGATGCAGCAGGGAGCCAGAACCCTTTAACTCGGAAGCTCACAACTCAGCCACTAACAAATCCAACTATTACTATGAAGCAGAAAATTGTCAACGTCCATTAATTTAAACACTTAAATAATTTTTCTTTCCGTTTGAGATATTAGATAAGAAATAGAGAAAATTTCTAAGTCCTAAAAACTAAAGCGTCGAGAAATAAGAAAGAAAAAGAGTGCGCGTCGACAAACGTCGAAAAATAAAAATAAGAAAGTAGCGAGTCGTGACTTAAAAGGCACTAAAATTTTAAAATCGTCGCAAAATTCTAAAGCACCTAAATCTTAGTCTAAAGAAAAAGCACTTAAGGGATTTTACGGCAAAGCCTAAAAATCTAGAAAATAAAAATAAGCTACGGCAAAAACTATGTCTTAAAACTAGCTACGAACGAAAAATATACAAATATTACGCTAAAACAAATGAAAAGATACAAAATATAAAAATAAACTTAAAGTTATAAAAATTATTTATTTTTATAAAAATATTATTTTTATATTATTTATTTTATAAAAGTATTAATTTATATATATATTTAATAATACTAATTAATATTTAAAATACAAATTAAATTAAAAACTTAAAACTAATTATAATAATAATAAGTAAATAGGGTTAATAATAATAATAAATAATAAATACCCCGTAATTAATGATGTTTAGGGTTTCTGTCGGTGGCGGCTCCGCGAGTCGCGGTGACCCAGTTCAAAACCTCCGCGAGTCGCGGAGAGTTCAATTCCAGTTCAAAAACAGGTCAAGTTTCGACAGGTCAGTTTTATTATATATATATTTTTTATTTTTCTGTTTTATATTTTCTGTTTTAATAGTTAAATAAAATATATAAATTAAATAAAAACTTATTTAAAAAAAAAACTAAATTAAAAATAGAACTACTTTATAATTTTATAAAAATCTTAAAAATTTATATATATATGTTTTTTTCGGTTTTTTTTTTATTTTTTTTAATTTTTTTATTATTTTATTTATTTATTTTTTTTAGGATTTTATA
Organism: Rutidosis leptorrhynchoides; assembly: GCF_046630445.1. Taxonomy (NCBI): domain Eukaryota; kingdom Viridiplantae; phylum Streptophyta; class Magnoliopsida; order Asterales; family Asteraceae; genus Rutidosis; species Rutidosis leptorrhynchoides. The sequence continues at coordinate 547,283,066 of NC_092334.1, forward strand.
TTGTTTTTCTAAAAATAATATATATTTATACAAAAATGAATTAAAAATATAGAGTTTCGCCGAGTCCCCGGCAGTGGCGCAAAAAACTTGATGTTTGAGCAGAGTGGTATAAAATACTATTAAATTTTACAAGAAAATACTATTAAATACGATACAATTTTACACAAGTTTTAATTATTTATCTACAAATAGGATATACCTAAACCTTGCTACAACACTATAGGCAGTGTACCTAATCGTAGAGTAGTATAGTTTTTAGTAAGTCCGGTTCGTTCCACAGGGAGCGGGCTTATTAAACACTATATTTTTAAACAACTATATTTGTACAAAATATATATAATAATATATAAAAGGGGGTTTACCGTTTTATTACCGGTTTGTCGATTTTATATTTTAAGCGAAGCGTAAAGTAAATGACGATATTTAACTAACAATATAAAATAAATAACAATAATTAAAATGACAATAAATAAAAGTACGAGGAAATATGAAATAAAATATATTATGCTTATTTAAACTTCCGTAACCATGATGGTTGACGTGTTGATTTTAGTTTTATGCCCATGGGTTAATTGTCCTTTGTCCTGGATTATTTAATATGTCCGTCTGGTTTTTGTCCATAACAGTCCATCGGTCATAAATTTAAAGTGCGAGTGTCCTCGTCAATTTATTCTTATACCCGAAGTCAAATATTCCAACTAATTGGGGACTTAAACTGTAACAAGGTTTTAATACTTTGTTTAATAATTACACCAGGATATCGACTGCGTGTAACCCAAGGTTTTAATACTTTGTTATCAATTATGCCAAGTGTCCTTGTACATAATTTCACCCCTGTTTTAATAATTCTAGTGGCTATTAATCCATTCCCGTGTCCGGTTAAATGAACGATTATTCGTACATATAAATACCCCGCCCATCGTGTCCGATCGAGTGTATATGGTTATTTATAGGTACATCCAATTGTAAATCTTTATATTAAAATTAACAAACTATCATTTAGTTAAACAAATATAAAGCCCATTAATAGCCCATAGTCTAATTTCCACAAGTGTCGTTCTTTTGTCCAAACCCCAATTATGGTACAAAGCCCAATTACCCAATTTTAATATTTTTAGCCCAACATCATGATTACTTCGTCTTAAATAAGCATAATAATAACTTAAGTATGAGACATTAATTTAAAAAGGAGAACATAGCTTACATTGATTATTTATCGCGTAGTGTTACACGGACAGAGCTCCGACTTTAAAACCCGTAAAATAACCTTTACATAACCCGAACTAATCTAATATAACACTAATCTATATTATATATATTTATTTATATTATACTACGGAGTATTATTATTATTATGTTATTTTACTCGGCCAAATGCTCGAGCCTTTTATAGGCATTTCTGAAATCTTGTGCTCCGCGAGTCGCGATAGAAAAAGGCTGGGATCTCCGCGAGTCGCGGAGATCGTGAATACAGCTCATCCAAGTTTGGAACTTTGCTTTGCCGACATATTATTTATATAATTATAATATTTAAATAATTAATATAATTATTTAAATATTATATTATATTCTCGTGCATAGTTGACTCGTAATTTTTAGTCCGTTGCGTCGAGCGTTGAGAGTTGACTCATGTCCTGGTTCCGGATTTTCAAACGTCCTTTCGTACTATTTTATATCGTGCACTTTATGTTTCGCGATTTGTAATTTGCACAAAAATTGTTCTCCTTAAATTTCAAAATCCGTGCGAGTCTTTTACTCACTTTTTAGTGGCACTTTTAAGTGTACTATGGCTTTAGTGGCACTTTTCAGGCTTTAGTGGCACTTTTTCTTCAATTCTTTAATCTTCGTGCTTCGTCTTCACATTTATTTATTTAAACAATTACAATGAAAATATAATACAATTACATATAAAAATCTATTATTTAGGAGGGATATTGCTATGAAATATATGTTCCTTTTTAGCCTTATCAACATGAAGTTCGATTGAGAAGAAGAGGATTAAATGGGTTTTTGGTTATGAAAAAGAAAACGGAATAAAATGGATTAAAAGAATTTAGGTGCCAACAAAATTACATAATATCAAATAGAGGGATGGTTAGGCATGTGTTATGGGAATGAGAGGTCTCGGGTTCGAGCCTGGACAATGGTGTTTTTTTTTTTTTTTTTTGGAGCTTGTTTTCTTCAAAGGTTGTATTTGATTATTATTATTATTATTATTATTATTATTACTATTATTATTATTATTATTATTATTATTATTATTATTATTACTACTACTACTACTACTACTACTATTACTTTTATTAATATGATTATTATTATTGATATTATTAGGATTATTATTATGATTATTATTAATATCATTATTATTATTATTATTACTATAAAAATAATACATTTTATTATTATTATTATCATTAATATTATTATTACTATCGTCTTTATAATTAATATTATCACTATTATTATTATTATTATTATTATTATTATTATTATTATTATTACTATTATTAACATTAATATATTTATTAACAAGTATTATTATTGAGTATTATTAGTATTAAGAATTTCTATCAAGATTAGTATTTTTATTGTAAAAAATAATACAATCTTTTTATTTTTATTATTATTACTATCATTATTACAAATTTATATATTTTATTATTATTATCTTATTAACATAATTATAATAGTATTTTTATAATAAATAATAATTATTTACCTAAAGTATATAAAATAGATGTATTTAACTAAATTATAAATGAAATCTATAAATTATTAAATATGATAATTATATCACTAATAATAATATCTAAATTTGTTCGATTACATGTATATGTATTAATATATATATAAACGATATAGGTTCGTAAATCCGAGGTCAACCTTGCATTGTTCAATGTCGTCATATGTATTTTTACTACAAAATACATTAGGTGAGTTCATTTGCTCCCTTTTACTCTTTACATTTTTGGGACTGAGAATACATGCGCTACTTTTACAACTGCTTTATTAAATGTTTTTGAAATACATTTTGAACTGCGAATACATAAAATGCTTTTATAAATGTTTGACGAGATAGACACAAGCAAAACACTCCTCGAATGAATTATATGGACGTGATAATTGCCACCATTGAATTATGTGGACGTGATAATTGCCACAATTGATATGAATATTTTTTCCCTGATTATTATTGCTTGGTAACCTAAGAATTAGGGAACATCACTAATTTTGAGAATTAGTGCACGCCTAATTGACGCGAATCCTAAAGGTAGCTATCGGGTTTAACACCCCCACCCAGAATGTTTACTAGACGGAAGAGCTAGTGGGCGTGGTGTTTAGTACTTCGAGGTTTATATATTATACAGACGAGATGTTCTGTTTTTGGGGATATTATTGATGCGCATTATATGTTAAGGTCGGTTACCAAGCCAAGCTATGAAAGAAATGAAAAGTGATTGTTATATATCGAGAGAATGATTTTATACACAGGTTATGTGTATGTTATTTTTGTGCACGAGATATGTGTACGGTTACTAAGATTTATGAAAGATGATTTCGTACACGAGAAAGGTGTACTGTATTTAAAAGATATCGCATGTACATTACAGGTGGGTATAGGATTCGGGCCCATTTGTACCATGCAGGATTTAAATCTTGTGGTCTATCAAAATGATGAATTTTATTGTTTTATGATAAACTTATGAACTCACCAACTTTTTGGTTGACACTTTAAAGCATGTTTATTCTCAGGTACGAAAGAAATCTTCCGCTGTGCATTTGCTCATATTAAATGGAGTCGTTCATGGCATACAGAGGTTAGAACCTCGCAATGGGACCAACTGTTGAAGACTTCGTCCAGATGGATTAGGACGGGTCACTACATGTGGTATCAGAGCGGTGGTCTTAGCGAACCAGGTCTTACATTAGTGTGTCTAACTGATAGTTGTTTAGATGCATAGTGAATCTGGACTTCGACCGTGTCTGCATGTCAAAAGTTTTGCTTATCATTTCTAGTCAGAAATCATTTGCTTATCATCCTTAGAAAATTATCTACTTATCATTTTTAGTCTAGACACGTCTTACTGCAGTTAGTGCATCGATAGTGTATAGACAAAATTTATATCTTAGCGTATCTGTCACTATAAACTTTACCTAACAGCTTCCGTAGATTCATCTGTAACTTATGGGATTTTAGTATTATTTATGCATATGTAAATTATGTATTGCAGAGTATTAATCTACATCCTATAATCTATTTCTTATCAAAAATCCTTCATCTGATCGTACGAGATGAATCCCTCAACCAGTTCGAGTCCCTCAGATTTCGATAGCTATTCCGATGGTTATTCCGACAGCTATTCCGATATGGAGTTTCACCTAAGCTCCGAAAGAAGTGTCACCAGAATGAATCAACCAATCATCCATCCCCAATTCATCTGATGGGTTTGTAGTTGACTTAACCGATGGACACGAGAAGAAGGATCCTTTCCACCCACCAACTTGCACTATTGGCGAAGAACCTGAAGCACTTACCGGCAAACTCATTCGAAACACCATTTTCACACTCATTTCTCGAATATCTCGCCACGATTATATACTATCTCAAATTCAAAACCTTATTCATCCACTCGTTCCGACTGACAATCATCCCAGAATAATAGAAGAAGTCAACGAACTTCGCGCTCGAGGAATAAATTTAGAAAATATGGTGCAAAATTTACCAGCTTCAGCAACATCACCGGTACCAACAGTACCATCTGCAACAGCACCAGTATCATCAACAACCCATGCCTCAACATCTCATTCTGTACCTCGAGTGTAATCATCGTTCTACGAATCGTTCTACATCAATTATCTTCGTTTGACATAGCGATTATGTAATCTCTAATGTTTTAGAGATTATATATATTCTTGTTCTAACGGTAAATCAAATGAGTTTAATATCATATTGACTCAATAAATCCATGATTACATCTGAAGAAAATATATATGTATATATATTTTTTCATAAAGACTGTAATTAAAAATTCTTTCGTACAAACTGTTAATGGTGAAAATATTTTAACGGGTAGGTAATACCTGAGGAATATTTAGATTTCACATTAATAAGTACACTGTACATTCTTTCAAATCTAATTCAACAGTCATTTACTATCCTATTTACAACCACCGATATACGTATCCGTTCACCGCAAAATAACCCTTTTCATTCAATTTCATATTTAGATTTTGATCTATCAGAATCTAACAAGTGGCATAATGAAGAAAACACTGGACAAAATAAAATTTGTTAGAAACAAACAAATTAACTATAAGAAAAATTTTGTTAAGAATTCACGCTAACAAAAATCCTAGCTAACTGTTCCTAGCTAACTGTTAATTCCTTATTACATTTTAATTATCGCAATTTATTTTATCGCAATTTAATTCCAGCAATTTAATTTTTTGTCATTTAATTTCTGTTATTTACTTTACGTACTTTATTTATCGTCATTTAATTCCTGCTATTTATTTTACGCACTTTAAATATTGAGACACGTATACAAGGTTTTGACATATCATATCGACGCATCTATATATATTATTTGGAATAACCATAGACACTGTATATGCAGTAATGCAGGAGTTAGCTATACAGGGTTGAGGTTGATTCTACAATAATATATATAGTTTGAGTTGTGATCGAGTCTGAGACATGTACACGGGTCACGATACGTATTAATTAATTTGAATATTATAAATTAAACTATATATGAATTATTGGACTGTTAATTGTGGACTATCGACTGTGGACGAATAATATTAGACAATTAAAATGAATTAAAATACTGATTATAACATATAAAACTAAATAATTCTTCAAGTTTGCCAGTTGATTTCATCTTAAACCTCATTTGTATCTTGACAATTACAATCTGCATTCAAACCTTTCATAATTCTTGAAAACACCTCAATCGAGAGGATGACCCAACCGCACTTCATCTATGGAAGAAAAGATCGATGCATATAGTTATGCACCTGAAAACTCTCGAAAATTGAGTAAACGTTTAACGCGTAGCTGTGCTAATTCCTTTAGCATTATTATTACCGAAAATAACTTTGCAATCTTTTTTTTAGCCAATTTTGTCACAGCTCCAACAAGTCAACTTCGATTTTTCGTTCGAAACAACCTTATTATAACCTTGACATATATGCGTGCTCTTTTATTGTTACCTGAAAGGACCCGTTCATATACATTATAAACGATTCACAATAGTTGATTACATTGCGAGGTATTTGACCTCTATATGATACATTTTACAAACATTGCATTCGTTTTTAAAAGACAAACTTTCTTTACATCAAAAATTGACAGGCATGCATACCATTTCATAATATCCACTATCCAACTATAAATTGATTTAATAATAATCTTTGATGAACTCAATGACTCGAATGCAACGTTCTTCGAAATATGCTATGAAAGACTCCAAGTAATATCTTTAAAATGAGCAAATGCACAGCGGAAGATTTCTTTAACACCTGAGAATAAACATGCTTTAAAGTGTCAACCAAAAGGTTGGTGAGTTCATTAGTTTATCATAATCATTTATTTCCATCATTTTAATAGACCACAAGAATTTCATTTTCAGTTCTCATAAATATACGTCTCATGCATAGAGACAAAAATAATCATTCATATGGTGAACACCTGGTAACCGACATTAACTAGATACATATAAGAATATCCCCTATCATTCCAGGATCCTCCTTCGGACATGATATAAATTTCGAAGTACTAAAGCATCCGGTACTTAGGATGGGGTTTGTTAGGCCCAATAGATCTATCTTTAGGATTCGCGTCAACTAGGGTGTCTGTTCCCTAATTCTTAGATTACCAGACTTAATAAAAAGGGGCATATTCGATTTCGATAATTCAACCATAGAATGTAGTTTCAATTACTTGTGTCTATTTCATCAAACATTTATTAAAGCGCATGTATTCTCAGTCCCAAAAATATAAAGGGTAAAAAGGTAAATGAAACTCACCATACTGTATTTCGTAGTAAAAATACATATAACGTCATTGAACAAGTGCAAGGTTGGCCTCGGATTCACGAACATAAATTAATTATATATATTTATGTGTTGGTCAATATTTGTCTAACAAATTAGGTCAAGTCATAGTGTACCACAATTCTAATGCTCGAGACTAATATGCAAAAGTCAACAAAAGTAAATTTGACTCAAAATAATTTCCAAAAATCTATACATGATTAATATATAGTTTAAATATCGTCGTTTTATATTTTTAAATATTTTTAAAAGATTTATTAGAGTACATAATATAATTTATTTATTAATAAATAAAATTTTATATTAAATTTATATAATAAAATATACTTTTATATTTATTAAGTAATAAAATTTATAGGGTTTATTTAATATTATAAAGATAATATGATAGGTACTATTAAAGTAAGTTATTACACGTAGTAAAATATGTTTGTATCACATATTTATTTGATAAAATAATATCTATAATGATAGTAAGTAAAAGTTGTATTATTTTGTAATAATAATTATTATTATGAAAATATCAATATTTATAATTACTAAGATGACATTATGATAAAACGATAATTCTAATTATGATAACTTTAATATTTACGATAATTTTTAATATTATCTTTAAAATAATAATTCTATTTAAAATAATAATAATAATGATATTTTATAGTAACAATGACATTTCTATTAAAATGATATTTTTTGTTAAAATGATAGTTTTAATACTAACGATACCAAAAATAATAAGAACGATAATTTTATCTAAATCAATATCTTATAATATTTTAATTTTATCATGATACTCTTACTCATTATTTCCTAATCGTTTCATTTAATAGCTTTTAATCGTCTTTTATATCGTGTTCATAATAATGATAATAATAGTAATCAAAATAATTAGGTGTTACAAATATTTATTTTAATTACACTAATATTAATAATGATAGTTACTATAAAATTATTAACGATAATACTAATAATTATCTTAATGATAATATAGTAATAATAATAATAACAATAACAATAACCATTTTTAAATAATGATATACATATTAATAATGATAATAATAATAATAATACTAATTATAACTTTAACGATAATTACGATAGTAATAATAAAAAAAATAACAATTTTTAATGATAAATCCCTTTTATTGATAAAGATAATGATAATCATAATAATAAGATAAAACTAGAACGACGATAAAAACGACGATAATAATAATAATCATTTTTAATAAAAATATTGAAAATTCAATTGATTATAACTTCTAATCCGTTCATCGAAACCATTCGATATCTAAAGGAAAAGTTCTTAATTTTTCGCTAGCTTTCCAAGGACATGCATATCTTATACCTTATCTCAACCTCAAGTGTAACTAATTCAAGATTCAACCTAACCTGTCTAAGGGCAATATCAAAAGTACAAGCAAGCATAATCCTAAATACTCGAGCACTAGTCAGGGATACACTATTAGTATGTAAAAGTTAAATTATGAGTACTCACGTATCAATATTGAGATTCAATATTGCAGGAAAGGTACGTAGACGCAACGTAAATGATAAACACTATATTGACCTCACGAGCATACCCATGAACCATACTCAATCACCTCCACAGCTATAACACATAATTTCCTTAATCCTATCCTACTCGAAAAACAATTTTGAAACCCCTCGGACAGCACTCCGTCGTAATATTTTATGTATACTAATAATATCTTGAAATAATACGGAGTAAATATATATATATGTAAATCGAGTAAATATATATATGTAAATCGATTGAGAGAGTTTAGAGAAAAATATTTTTAAGTTTCTATGAAATAATGAAACCTATTGAATTCTATTTATAATAGGTTTTTGAATTATTAAAGTGAATTATTAAAGTATGAATTATTAAAGTGAATTATTAAAGTATGAATTATTAAAGTGAATTATTAAAGTATGAATTATTAAAGTGAATTATTAAAGTTAAAGTAAAGTAAAAATAAAGTAAAGGTAAAGTTTAAGTATAGTAAAAGTATAAAACTATGTACGTATAATACGCGTATAAATATATATAATATTAATTTAAATCGTTATATATATTTAATAAAATAAAATATAAATATCGTTATCTTTATCATACTAGTTAAGTAATGAGTTGTCAAAAGTGGTTCTAGATATTTATAAAAGTTATATACGTTTTAATAATAAAGTTCTTTTTAAACTAAAAACGTTTTTGTACGTTTGAAACTAAATAGATCAATCGAGTCTTTATGAGATTCAATCTTCTACTATCCTTTGTCTAGTTCTCAATGATTGACAATTTGTTCTTATTTATAAATCACTTTACCATTTTCCGAATATTGTTAAAATGGAAAGATTTCTCAAATCAACGTGGGCCTTTCAACAGAGACTTGTAATCATAATTCAATATATCTGATAATTCAATCATTTGATCTTATCTTCTAATTCCATTGATAAACATTTTGAAACAGATACAATCATATAAAGTATTTAATCTAATATTTTGTTTACGTTTCAAGTTATAATATATATACACATATACGTATATAATCATATTCGTTTAATGGTTCGTGAATCGTTGGAACTTGGTCGAGGTTGAATGAATGTATGAACATAGTTTAAAATTCTTGAAATTTAACTTAACAAATATTGCTTATCGTGTCGGAAACATATAAAGATTAAAGTTTAAATTTGATTGGAAATTTCCGGGTTGTCACATTACCGGGGAACCTTTTATATTCCACCATATTACCAGCAGACGTACCAGCAACCTCGTTGCTCCTTAGTTTAAATCTCTCTGATAAATCACTATATTTATCTATTAAAGTCTTATCATGAACTCATCGGCATCTTGTAACGATAATTACCATACCAAATACCGGGAGGCATTAATCGATAATCTCGAATTCCTCAGCGATTCTACGACAACAATTATATATATATATATATATATATATATATATATATATATAAATATATATATATAGATATATATATATATATATATATATATATATATATATATATATATATATATATATATATATATATATATATATATATATTCTATCTTCTGGATTTACAAAACTTCAATTCTGAATTTTTGAAAAGTGCTTTAGTCTATTAATCAGATTTCTGAGTTTTGAAAAAGCTGATGAAATCTTTAGCGAATACCTTGCTCCTTAATCTAAATCTTTGCAGACGAATTTATTCATCATCTTCTAATCTTAAATATTTTAAATTCTAAAGATATCATAGTATCTTTTGTTATAAATATCTTAGATATTTCTGAAGATACCTTCATAAATATCTTCATTCGAAATTATCTATCTCTTCATGCTATCTTTGTTACGTCATAAAAGAAACTATCTTAGTTTCTAAATTTCTTTAAAATTCGAGTTTGAATTATGAGTGGTTTCTGGAGAAGTGTTGGGAATTGAAGCATGAGTTAGTATAATATAATGACGTCAGGCCAATGTGGTTATATTATAGTAAGTCATGCTGAATTTCTAATGGAACGTGATGATGGTTCACAGATCTTACCCTCATCATGTGCCATGATACATAACTTTTTCATTCTACTTAACCTCTAAACATATCAAGAGATTATTTTCTTGATAGTTCTATCCTTACCGTGATTCCAGCAGTTTGCTAATTAATTATGATATTACATTTTCTTTCTGATTAGAAGATTTCCTTAAATTCCTTGAATTCCGGAAGTCAACTATGACTACGTCAAAAACTAAGACGAAACTTTATTACCTCATTTCATTCTTTTGTGAAAGCTTCATCCATACGCTTCAAGTAACCGAATCGTTTTATCTACATTACTCACTAATGATAAAACTTTATTTATCAATTCATATTCGTCATGAAAACATTTTTATGGTTAATCATGACGACCTTACTCAAATTTCGGGACGAAATTTCTTTAACGGGTAGGTACTGTGACGACCCAGAAATTTCCGATCAAATTTAAACTTAATCTTTATATGATTTTGACACGATAAGCAAAGTCTGTAATGTTAAGTCTCAATAATTTTGAACTGTTTCATATATTCAATTGACATTCTACTGTTCTCGATGATTCACGAACCACTATTTGTAAATAGATACACATATAATAATAATTTGAAGTATAATTTAAAATATTATATGCTTTAATTAACTATGTAAAATAAAAATATAATATAATATTATTATTAAAATAAATACATACATAAATATATATATATATATATATATATATATATATATATATATATATATATATTTATTATGTATAGTAAAAATAGATATTATATGATTGTAATACTCGTTGATGTTCAGATTGATATTAACCAGGTTAAATTCAAACTTAATGAATTTTAAAATAAATGGTGATCCGAAAAGGAGGTTAAACATCTCTATCAAATTTATATTTCTTTTATTCCCTCTTGTCTTCTTGTTCTTGGTTGAGATTTTGGTATCGGCCACCATCGATAAACAACAAGTAAAAACAATGCTCTCTTTCTAATTCCATATACAATTCAATGAATGATTGTATTATTATTTATTATTATATTTTATTGTTTATCCTACTTTCTATATATCTTAGATACTTACGCAGGTGCATATAATCACTAACACACATACATCTTCCACTTCTATAATCACACACAAACAACCATCATTCAATTTATACTCTTAAAGCTCCGTACCATTTTATTTACTACCATCACCGTTGTTACTTTACTAACCCATTTGATCACCAATATACAATCCAACTGCTTATCGGAACTCAACCAATAAGCTGCACTTCTACCCACGATCACCTTTGCAAAACTGTCACAAACTGCTGCTATTCTATTTCTATCTAAATGCAAACCGAATCTCATCAAATTAGTAATTATTACTGCATGTTGCTACACGATCGAACAAATACCATTTTCATTCTATTTTGCTACTAACCATTTCATGTTTCAAACAAAGACCATAAACCGAAACCCACTTACAACCATCTCTTTCTCCTTTTTCTTTTATTTTCTTTGTCATAAATTCAATACCAAACCCACATCAAACGCTTTTTATTTTATGTTTCTTGATCAAACTCAACTTTGAATCATCATCGTTACCACCTTGCAAACCACTCTACAACCACCATTGAACCACCATCTGTTACCAGCTACTGTTTAATGTTTCAATTCGACACCATCACCATATCATCATCGGACTGTAATTATGTGTTTGTCTCTCTTTTCGTTCGGACAAACAACCAGTAATTACAATGAGATTATTGTTATCATATGTTGAAGATCACCAAGAATATTTTTGAAGGACTACGTCTTCTGTTTACAACTTGAATAGCAATTGCCACCACTAACTCATCACCCTTCTCTTCCAATCATAACACTCCAAACTTTGATCACCATTGAACAACACCATCGTAAGCTACTATCTTTGGTACCTGTTTCGGTTTTAATTTTTTTTTTTCAAACCATCATTGAAACTTTCTGCTATGATATTTTCTTTATTCTATGACCAAACACCCAACGACAGATAACCAAATACTCATATGATATTATTTCAATTATGGCGACACATTAGGTTGTTCCAATCGAATTTTATAAAAGAAAAATAACTTTTGGTCGGCCATTGTAAACGTGGACCATTTTCTCTGCTGGTAACCGAACACCTATCATCTATTTATTTGGAATTGCAAGTTGGGTTTGTGAAATTATTATTAGGCCGAGAGAAATTGGGTCAGAGATGTTAATGGATTGTTTAATTTGCTTGAGTTACTCTTGGGCCGTAACAAGAGCCCAACTAATAGCTGTTGCAACCAAACCTCAACATCTAATAGAGATGGACGATGATGAATTGTGATGATAACTCAGTAATAATAACTAGATAATAGGATGATAGTTATGATCGTGATATGATGATAATAAGCTCATGATGAGGATTAGAAGATAAAATAAAGATGATTATAGTATGTGATACTATGATTTTATGTGATGCGAGTATGATGTGATCATGAATACGATGATGACGACTAGTATGAAGAAGGAGATTGTTGTAGGAGACGTGAAGTTCGATTGAGAAGAAGAGGATTAAATGGGTTTTGGGTTATGAAAAAGAAAATGGAATAAAATGGATTAAAAGAATTTAGGTGCCAACAAAATTACATAATATCAAACAGAGGGATGGTTAGGCATGTGTTATGGGAACGAGAGGTCTCGGGTTCGAGCCTGGACAATGGTGTTTTATTTTTTTTGGAGCTTGTTTTCTTCAAAGGTTGTATTTGATTATTATTATTATTATTATTATTATTATTATTACTACTACTACTACTTTTATTAATATGATTATTATTATTGATATTATTAGGACTATTATTATTATTATTAATATCATTATTATTATTATTACTATAAAAATAATACATTTTTTTATTATTATTATCATTAATATTATTATTACTATCGTCTTTATAATTAATATTATTATTATTATTATTATTATTATTATTATTATTACTATTATTAGCATTAATGTATTTATTAACAAGTATTATTATTAAGTATTATTAGTATTAAGAATTTCTATCAAGATTAGTATTTTTATTGTAAAAATAATACAATCTTTTTATTTTTATTATTATTACTATCATTATTACAAATTTTATATATTTTATTATTATTATCTTATTAACATAATTATAATAGTATTTTTATAATAAATAATAATTATTTACCTAAAGTATATAAAATAGACGTATTTAACTACATTATAAATGAAATCTATAAATTATTAAATATGACAATTATATTACTAATAATAATATCTAAATTTGTTCGATTACATGTATATGTATTAATATATATATATAAACGATATAGGTTCGTGAATCCGAGGTCAACCTTGCATTGTTCAATGTTGTCATATGTATTTTTACTACAAAATACATTAGGTGAGTTCGTTTGCTCCCTTTTACTCTTTACATTTTTGGGACTGAGAATACATGCGCTACATTTACAACTGCTTTATTAAATGCTTTTGAAATACATTTTGAACTGCAAATACATGAAATGCTTTTATAAATGTTTGACGAGATAGACACGAGCAAAACATTCCTTGAATGAATTATGTGGACGTGATAATTGCCACCACTGAATTATGTGGACGTGATAATTGCCACAATTGATATGAATATTTTTCCCCTGATTATTATTGCTTGGTAACCTAAGAATTAGGGAACATCACTAATTTTGAGAATTAGTGCACGCCTAATTGACGCGAATCCTAAAGGTAGCTATCGGGTTTAACACCCCCACCCAGAATGTTCACTAGACGGAAGAGCTAGTGGGCGTGGTGTTTAGTACTTCGAGGTTTATATATTATACAGACGAGATGTTCTGTTTTTGGGGATATTATTGATGCGCATTATATGTTAAGGTCGGTTACCAAGCCAAGCTATGAAAGAAATGAAAAGTGATTGTTATATATCAAGAGAATGATTTTATACACAGGTTATGTGTATGTTATTTTTGTGCACGAGATATGTGTACAGTTACTAAGATTTATGAAAGATGATTTCGTACACGAGAAAGGTGTACTGTATTTAAAAGATATCGCATGTACATTACAGGTGGGTATAGGATTCGGGCCAATTTGTACCATGCAGGATTTAAATCTTGTGGTCTATCAAAATGATGAATTTTTTTGTTTTATGATAAACTTATGAACTCACCAACCTTTTGGTTGACACTTTAAAGCATGTTTATTCTCAGGTACGAAAGAAATTTCCGCTGTGCATTTGCTCATATTACATGGAGTCGTTCATGGCATATAGAGGTCAGAACCTGTGATGACCCGGAAATTTCTGACTAAATTTAAACTTAATCTTTGTATGATTAACATTTCCGACACGATAAGCAAAGTCTGTAAACTGAATCTCAAAATTTTTGAACTACTTTCATATATTCAAATACCTTTCGGTTGTTCTTGACAATTCGCGAACAATTATATGTATATAGATACATATATATATATACTATAACTTAAAAATGTAACAATGTATTAATTGTTTAATACCGTACATTAAACTTATTGGTTTAAATATTTATTTGAATATATATGATAAGTTAGAATATTAATTGTATGAATAACTTGCGATGTATATTTTAAAACGTGTTTAAAAATATTGAGAATAGATATTAACTTGGTTATGAAACGTTTGATAAATACTATTATATTAATAAATAACGAGACAATGATTTATAGAAGTAAATGACCAAAACACTCGAAAGATTAAGATATACTTTGAGTGATATAGTTTATGGTTAATTTAAGGCTATATTTTGACAAAGGTACGTGTCACGAAACGTAAAATGCAAGTTTTCTAAGTGTACGAAAATGCATTTGAGAAACCGAAACCGGGACATAAGTTGAGTAACAACGTACGAGTCATCGGAACGAAAATTACAGGTCAACTATGCACATGAATTTAATATAATATATAATTAATTATATAAATTAAATATATTATATATATTTAAATAATATGTCGACAAACAAGAAAACAAAAGTTTGTGAGCTGGATCAGAGGGCCATGCGATCGCATGGCCTTGAAGCACAAATCCCATGCGATCGCATGGGGTGCTTTTTCAGAAAAAGTTCTATAAATTGCACGATTCTGGTTCAATTTTCTCACACTTTATATTACTCCGTATTACTTATGTTATTTATTTAATTTATTATTTATAATTATTATAATTATAATAATAATAATAATAATAATAATAATTATTATTAATATTAAGATTATTATTATTAATCTTATTATTAATAGTATTAGTATTATTATTTTTACGATACAAAAATAATAATATATATGTAATATCACGACGGAGGGATGTCCAAATGATTTCGAAACGGGTTTTCGAGCAAGCTAGAGCTAAGGAAATTATGGGTTATTGTCAAAGAGGTTATGGGTAATATTCGGGGGTATATTTGTGAGTCAAACATAGTGTTTATCATCTCTGTTACGTCTGCGTACTTTACTACAATATTGAATCTCAATATTGATACGTAAGCACACATATTTTATCTTTTATATATTAATAGTGTATCCCTGACTAGTGCTCGAGTATATGTATTTATTCATGCTTGTATGCTAAATTTCGTCGTTAAATAGTTTATAATGATTCACGAATTAAATACATATATTACTGGTAAAAGGTATATGATATACATGTTTTTGGAAAGCTGGCGAAAAATCAATAACTTTTCATTTAGATATCGAATAGTTTCGATGAACGGATTAAAAGATACGATCAACTGAATTATGATTGACGTTAATTGGAATTGCTTTTGAATCTGCAATTAATATTTAAAACAACTTGTTTGCATGATTGATAAATTGGATTTTTGAATATTACCAACCGAGTAAATGAATCCTTATATAAGGTATGTCTCGTTTTGTTGAACTATTGTCAAATTTGACTTTTTGAAACGACTTTGGATAACTTTTGTATGTCGATCTCGAGCATTAGGATTGTGATACACTATGACCTGACCTAGCTTGATAGATATTTATTGACCAACATATGTTCTCTAGGTTGAGATCTACGATTATTTGATATTCCGAGTTTCGGTCACATTACGATGAACAACTTTATGTGCTGCTAAGGTGAGTTTCATATGATCCCTTTTACTCAATATATTTTTGGGCTGAGAATACATGCGACTGTTTATAAATACTGAAAATACTAGATTTATATGCGTGAGTTTCATTGCTCTCTTTTTAATTGCTTTTGCAATATATATTTTTGGGCTGAGAATACATGCAATTTATTTTAAACGCAATGGATACAAGTACATACTTAATTCTACACTGAGTTTGAACCAAAAATCCCTTAGCTTTGGTAACTAGTAGCTGCCAGTACATAGGATGTGGACTGGTGGGCGCGAATAACAGTATATGGATCCATAGGGCTTGACATCCCCGTCCGAGCTAGAGCGCTAGCCTTTTAACGGACGTGTGTTATTTGAGTTTAGGACACGTTGGTTTGCGTGTATTAAAACGAATGGGGTATTTATCATTATAACGTTAAAGCTTAGTTACCAGGGTGCTCTGTTATGTAGAATCTATTGATAAACGTTTCTGGATGAAACAACTGAAATCTTGTGATCCACTTTTATATACAGATTATGCAAAACACTAAAACTATGAACTCACCAACCTTTGTGTTGACACTTGTTAGCATGTTTATTCTCAGGTTCCCTAGGAGTCTTCCGCTGTTTGCTTATATGTTAGACAAGCTATGTGCATGGAGTCTTACATGACAGTCATGTTTATCAAGGAAACGTTGCATTCACCAAATCATCACTGTGTATCTTATTTTGACTGCATTGTCAATGGAAGTACTATTGTAAACTATTATTTACGGTGATCGTCTATATGTAGAAATCAACAAATGTCGAAAACCTTTGATTTAAATATTCATTTATGGTGTGCCTTTTCAAAAGAATGCAATGTTTACAAAACATATCATATAGAGGTCAAATACCTCGCAATGAAATCGATGAATGACATGTTCGTCCATATGGATTTGGAGCGATCGTCACAGTTGGTATCAGAGCGTTGGTCCTAGCGAACCAGGTCTTGCATGAATGTGTCTAACTGATAGTTGTTAAGATGCATTAGTAAGTCTGGACTTCGACCGTGTCTGCATGTTAAAAGTTTTGCTTATCATTTCTTGTCGAAAATTACATGCTTATCATTCTTAAGTCTAGACACGTTTTACTGCATTGATTGCATAAATAGTGTATAGACAAAAATTCATATCTTAGCGTATCTGTTACTGTAAACTTTTCCTGACATCTTCCGAAAATTTCTCCGTGATTTATGGAATTTGGTATTATATATACATATGTAAATTATATATTGAAGAATACCAAACTAAATTCTATAATCTATTTCATATCAAAAATCATCTATCTAATTATACAAGATGGATCCTGTATCTAGTTCAAATTCCTTAAATTCCGACAGCTATTACGATATGGATATTCTCCTGAACTCTGAAGAAAGTGTAACTAAAATGGATCAACCAATTAGCCATCATCTATTCTGGATGAATTGGGGATGGGTTCGTAGCCTACTTAATTATTGGAGACAAGAAGAAGGCGATCCCTTCCATCCACCACATTGCCCTCTTGGCGAAGAACCTGAAGCACTTACCGACGAACCTGTTCGTAATACCATTTTCTCTCTCATCTCCAGAATATCTCGTCATGATCATATACTCTCTCAAATTCTGGATCTTATTCATCCGCTTGTCCGAACCGCCAATCATCCCGGTGTAGTAGAAGAAGTCAACGAGCTTCGCACTCGGGTAGTGGCTTTGGAGAATATGGTACAAAGGTTACAAGCACCAGCAGCATCACCGGCATCAACAGTACCACCGACAACAACACCAACAGTACCATTACCACCACCAACAACATCCGCATCGCAAACCTCAACTTCACAATATGTTCCACGAGCATCAACGTCATACGCACCGCAGTTACCAAGAAATACCAGCAACAATAACCGATGAAGTATTAACTCATTTCCCCTGAAGAAATTTTATGTATATTTAATATATATGAATTTTGAAATCAAAATAAATCTTTTCGTACCAAGTTATTACGTGTGAATCTTAACTGGTAGGTACTACTCGGTTAATTCATATTACTAATATGCTATAATGTACATACTTCGTTAATGACTTAACCATCGTTAACTACAATCTCTGTTTCCAACTCAATGAATTCCATTTCATAATAAACTAAGTATATTATTCAATTATATGGTTGATTTTATACTTTCATCTTCGATGTATTCGAAACTTTCTAGAAAACATCATTCGTACCTTGCGAAGTTAGCAAGAGTTCCATGAGCACCAACATGATTCACTGAGAAATTATCAATAAAACTGAGTATTGATTACATTAGTGAAATACTCCGTAAAGATTATTAAATCTTTAATGTTTTATTCATTTCTAATTCAAGTCAAAAATCAAATGAGCTTAATATGATATTAACTCATCAAATCTGTATTACATCTGAAGAAAATATACATACATATATTTTCATAAAGACGGTAATAAAAATTCTTTTGTACAAAATATTACTTGTGAAATCTTTAACGGGTAGGTAATTCCCGGGAAATATTTAAGTTCACAATTAATATGTTACACTGTACATTCTTCAACTTTGATTCAAAAATTATTAACTATGCTCACAGTGATATACAATCGTTTCCATACAAATTCAATTACATATTCTGATATTGACGGATCAGAATCCAAGTCAAGATTTAACGGGTGACATCATTCTTAGATCTTTACATCTTTCAAAGCTATACTTTGACTTCAAAAATGTGAAAGATCCTTTAGCATTGTTATTACTGAAAATAACCTTGCAATTCCTTTCCAAAAGTATCCAGTATTATCAACCGTTCAACCAGTCAACGATGACCTTTCAGACTTGTAACTTTGGCATATACGTTTTTGTTACTGGGGAACCTTTCATGTTCCACCACATTAGCAGTAAATTTACCAACAACTTCATTGATCTTTGAGCTTCCGAAAAATCCTTATACTCATTGAAACCGTATCATGTACTCATCCACATCTTGTAACGGCAATTGCCATACCAACTATCAGGAATTAGCAATCAGTATTTTGAAATCTTGTAGCACGTCTACGCCAACAGTTATATGTGTACATATAACGTCTACCTCTTGGACTTACATACTTCGAATGTGAAGTTTCTGAAAAACACCCCAAACTACGAAACTAGTTCTCCGAATTTTGGAAAAATGTTGATGAAGCAGCAAAAACTGTAAACGACCTTAACAGTCAAAAGTTTGATGATAAAGAATAGTATGGTGGTAAAGCTGAGAAAAAGAGAAAGTTTGGAACTGGAAAACGGATTGAGCAAAGTATGAAAGAGGCTGTGGATAATTCACAAGGACGAAACCTGTCTTCAAAGAATCCAAATGATTCAGTATATGTTGAAGCCATTAACGAATACCTGCTTCCGAATCTAAACCCTTGCGGACAATATTCTTCATCATCCTCTGATATTAGAAATTCTAAGATATCATCGTATCTTTCATTATAAATATCCTCCATATTTCTGGAGATAATTTCATAATCATTCTTATCGAAAATCAATTTTCTCTTTACGATATCTGTGTTACACCATAAAAGAAACTATTTTAGTTTCTAAATTCTGAAACTTTCAAGTTTAAAATATAAATGTTTTGAAGTAATGTTGGGAATTGAAGCATGAGTTAATATAATATAATGACACTTGATCAACGTGATTATATTACAGTAAGTCATGCAGAGTTTCTAATGGAACGTGATAAAGGTTCACATATCATACCCTCATCATGAACCATGTTACATAACTCTTTCATTCTATATAATCTCTAAAAATATCAAGAAAATATTTTCTTAATGATTCGGTCTTTTTTGAGGTATTCTGGTAATTTGACAAGTCAGATTGTGCTATTACCATTTCTTTCTTAGAACATTAGTTATGTTCATCTGAAACTTCATACCTACGAATTCTGGACCATTATCCGCTTGACTTAAGGTCGGGAAGAGAAAACGAAAGCATGAAGCTCCGAAATATAATGGAGAATATAAAGCCCGATAACAACCCCGAAATTACAAACCGTGTATATCAATGCGTATAGCAATATAAAGACACGAGAGAATGAAAAACACTATAACCCCAAGGTAATAGTAGAAGAAAATAACTTCCTTTGGTGGTAGATGAAAAAGAAGAATGACAGATATGAAAGTTAAAAGTATATCAAGAATCAGAACTGGATGAAGCATTTCAAAATCTTTTGAAGTATGAAATGAGGAAGAAGATGTAGGAGTGGTGAAAATAATGAAACGGAAGTAGTTAATTTATAGCAAAATATCAGACATAACAATCGAGGCAGATTACGCATTTAATCAAAGGAAATCATAATTTCCTTAAATTTCGAAGAATCAAATCTTAAATTGTAATCGTTAATATACATATGATATTCTAACACAGTTTTGAAGTCAAAGTATAGCTTTGAAAGATGTAGGAATCTAAGAGTGATGACACTGGTTGAATCTTGACTTAAATTTTGATTTGTCAAAATCAGAATACGTGCTCAAATTTGGATGAGAATGATTATTTTGATTTCTATAAAAGGATGTATATTGTTGTGAAAGTAGTTTGTATGGTTGATGATTGCTGAATCAGATTCGAAGAATGTAACATATTAATTGTGAATGATATATATCTCTCGGGTATTACCTACCCGTTAAAACTTTTTTCACAATTAATATTTTGTACAAAAGAATTTTTATTACAATCTTTATGAATATATATATATGTATATTTTCTTTAGATGTAACATAGACTTAATGAGTTAATATTAAATTAAACTCATTCGATTTACGGTTGAAACTAGAATTGAATAATCCCTTGAAGGATTTAGAGATTACATAAGTATTTCTTCAATAATATTGAAATTATGAATCAATACTTCGTTATTTGTTGAGACGTGATGTTAGTTTTCGTTAAATTCTTGTGAACTTCGCAAAGTACGAATGATGTTGTCTGAAAAGTTTCGGGTACATCGATGATGAAAGTGTAAAATCAAATATATACTTGATTTATTATGAATTGGAATTTGTTGAATTGAGACAGAGATTGTAGTTAACGATGGTTAAGTTGCGGGAGAAGGACGTACATTATTGCATATTTGTAATATGAATTAACCGAGTAGTTAAGATTCACACACAATAACTTAGCACGGAAAGATTTATTTTTATTTCAAAAAATATATATATATAAAATATACATATAATTTCTTCAAAGGGAATGAGTTAATTCTTCATAACTCGTTGATACAATATACGCGTTAATGATTCGTAATGATGTCGACAGTGATTCTTGAACCGACGGAGTTTGTGATATTATAGGTGTTGTTGATTCTGATGATGACTGCACTGACGATGCTGGTGACGCTGACGGTACTGATGATGCTGTTGGTAAAACAAGTTTAGCTTGTTAACCACACACCATTTTTGTCAGGGTTTCTACTCTTCCTTCTATAATTTTGGTTCGCTTAACTGATTTATGGTTAGGGCTAGATTAGATAATCTCTAAGACTTTAGAGATTACATAATCGCCGCGGAATGTTTCTCTAATGAAGTTATGAATTAATACTTCATCAGTTATTGTTGTTGGTACTCCTTGGTATCCATGGTGCGTATGACGTTGATGCTCGTGGGACAGATTGTGAATTCGAGGTTTACGACGCGGTCGTGGTTGGAGGTGGTAATGGTACTGTTGGTGTTGATGATGGTGGTACTGGTTATGCTGCTAGTGCTGCTGCTGGTATTCGTAATTTTTGCACCATATTCTCCAAAGCCACTACCCGAGCGCGAAGTTCGTTGACTTCTTCTATTACACCGGGTTGATTGTCGGTTCGGACGAGCGGATAAATGAAATCTAGAATTTGATGTAGTATATAATCGTGACGAAATACTCTGAAAATGAGAGAGAAAATGGTGTTTTGGATAGGTTCGCCGGTAAGTGCTTCGGGTTCTTCGCCAAGAGGGCAATGTGGTGGATGGAAAGGATCACCTTCTTCTTGTCTCCAATGATTGAGGAGACTACGAACCCATCCCCAATTCATCTAAAATAGATGATGGCTGATTGGTTGATCCATTCCGGTCACACTGCTTTCGAAGCTTGAATGGGATTCCATTTCGAAATCCAAGGGACTTGAACTAATGACGAATTCCATTTCGTACGGTTGAATAAAGAATTTTTCGTTATGAAATGATTTTCCGACTATCAGATGGTATTCTAATTACATATAATATATATATATATATATATATATATATATATATATATATATATATATATATATATATATATATATATATATATATAGAGAGAGAGAGAGAGAGAGAGAGAGCAAAAGATTTCGTAAATTATGGAGGAATTTACGGAATATGTAAGGCAAAGTTTACAGTAACAGATACGCTAAGATATGAATTAGCATATACGCTAATATATGAATTTTGTCTTTACACTATTCATGCAATCAATGCAATAAGATGTGTCTAGACTAAGAATGATAAGCAGGCAATTTCCGACAAAAATGATAAGCAAAACTTTTGACATGCAGACACGGTCGAAGTCCATACTCACTAATGTATCCTAACAACAATCAGTTAGACACACTAATGCAGACCTGGTTCGCTAAGACCACCGCTCTGATACCACATGTAAAGACCCGTCCTAATCCATAAGAACGAATACAATAACATATGATTACATCGCGAGGTATTTGACCTCTATATGAAACATTTTACAAACATTGCATCCGTTTTAAAAGAGAATATTTCATTACATCGAAAGTTGACAGGCATGCATACTATTTCGTAATATCCACCTATAAATGATCTAATCTGCCATTTACTTAATCATAATCTTTATTGAACTCAACGACTTGAACGCAACGTCTTTTGAAATATGTCATGAATGATTTCAAGTAATATCTTTAAAATGAGCTAATGCACAGCGGAAGATTTCTTTAATACCTGAGAATAAACATGCTTTAAAGTGTCAACCAAAAGGTTGGTGAGTTCATTAGTTTATCATAATCATTCTTTTCCATCATTTTAATAGACCACAAGAATTTCATTTTCAGTTCTCATAAATATACGTCCCATGCATAGAGACAAAAATCATTCATATGGATTGAACACCTGGTAACTGACAATAACAAGATGCATATAAGTATATCCCCTATCATTCCGGGAAATCCTTCGGACATGATAAAAACGAATTCGAAGTACTAAAACATCCGGTACTTTGGATGGGGTTCGTTAGGCCCAATATATCTATCTTTAGGATTCGCGTCAATTAGGGGTGCACTAATTCTCAAAATTAGTGATGTTCCCTAATTCTTAGGCTACCAAGCAAAAAAGGGGCATATTCGGCTTCGATCATTCAACCATATAATGTAATTTCGATTACTTGTGTCTATTTCGTAAAACAGTTATAAAAATTGCGCATGTATTCTCAGCCCAAAAATATAAAGGGTAAAAAGGCAAATGAAACTCATAATACTGTATTTTGTAGTAAAAATACATATGACGACACTGAACAATGTAGGGTTGGCCTCGGATTCACGAACCTATAACATTTGTATATTTATTAATATACATAGTTGTAATCGAACAAACATATATGTATAAATTTATTAGTCATATCCTTTTTATATTAATAATATATATATATGTTTCATATATTCATTTTGTACATAAAAATATTAAATTTTGTTATGTTATGTGTATTAAATATATTCATATATAAATATTATTTGTTTGTAAAAGTAGTATTTTAAGATAATATTTTAAGTGATAATAATAATAATAATGATAGTACTAATATTAATAAATATGATAATATTATTAATGATTCTATAAATGATAATATAATTGATAGTTTTATAATAAATCTCATAATAATGAAAATACTAGTAGTTTTTAATAAAATGAATAATTTAACAGTAATGGTAATGAAAATAATAATGTTTATAATAATACCTAAAACTTAATAATAATAATAATAATAATAATATAATAATAATAATAATCATAACAATCTTATTACCAGTGGTAATCTTACTAAGAATGCTTTTGTTAATAATAATACTAATTCAAAAAATGATACTAATACTATTATTAATTATAATAGTTTGTATTATTTTCATATTAACAATAATAATAATAATTCTACTCATATCAATGTTAATAATAATAATAATAATAATAATAATAATAATAATAATAATAATAATAATAATAATAATAATAACACTAATAATACCTAATGATATTACTTAATAACAAGAATAATAATAATAATGTTACTCTTCATATTTATATTAACATAATAATATCAATAAATAACAATAATAATAATAATAATAATATTAATAAATATCAAATTATACCTTAGAAACATTAAAAAGAGTTAAACTGCCTGGGACGGGACTCGAACCCACGACCTCTGACTTTACCCAACACTCCTTAACCACTGCTCTGCCATTACGTTTTTGATTTATTTCGCAAATCAAGTTCATTTAACTCATTTTTCTGTTTCCTCATTACTTAACATCACCATCATTATCATATTTGATATCATCATCTATATCATATTTATGTAACATTATCATCTTAATCTCGACAACATAACCTATCCATCGTCATAAACTAATCATAATCGTCACTTAAATATTGTATGTATGTGTGTCGAATAATAAAAAGAAAGAAGGAACCCGATGAATGCAATTCGACCCAAGTTGTCTCACAAACCCAAGTAGTAAGTGACGGCCCAAGTAACAAGAATGGCCCAATAACCAAAATAGGGCACGAACCTATTTCTTTAATGAAACCGGACAGACACGTGAGGTTTTTGGGTTCGGTTTTTGAACAACAATAAGAACAAAACAGGAAAACATAGAGCATAAGTACAACAGTATCACCACTGTATATCAACACGTTTGATTATCATCTTCATCATTGTTTCCACTGTTCATCATTGAGCATACGTACTATCATCATCATCTTTATTATAAAAACGGAACAATAAAACTATGTTTAGCAGCTGTAGCAGGTTCGAAAGAAAAACAGAAAAGAATGAGAAGGTGTGCAGTAGCAGGAAGTAATGGAAACTTGGTGGTTTGGGTTTGTAGTCGAAACTGAAGCATAACAGTATTAGTAACAATAATAGGAAGGAAATAAAACATTGGAGTTTGGTTTTGGTTTAGGTGATCAAACAGTAATATGAAGGTTTACAAGCTCAGCCCAACAACGAGTCCAAGAATGCTAAATTGTTGCATATTCGTTTGAGGTTTTTAATGGACTTAAGTTCTAGTCAATAGCCCAATCTATGATCCATATTAAATTAAAACAATTAACAGCTGTTCATGGAATATGGAATCCAAGAAATACGTCCTTATCATGAACCCTTTTTCCTTTAAAACCGACAATCACAGTAAGGAATAAAGGGAATTTGATGGTGGTAGTTTTCGACAGCTAGCTGAGACAGAAACAGAATAAAGTTGCAGTAGCAGCTTGATTTTTCTTCTATCAAATCATCCCATTATCTTCTTCGTATTATAACCTGAGTAGAAATAGAAAACTTACGTAGCAATAGCTGCAATTCAAACAGGAGCAAGAGCTTAGCAATAGCAGGTGGCGTTTTAAATGGTTATTCGAATAGGAAACTACAACCCAGCTGCAACAGTGGTCGGTTTAATGGGTCTTAAACAGAATGATAAGTCGACGCGTGTATGGTGGTGGTTGTTTAGTGGTGATAGAGGTTGGACCTGACACAATGACTGTAGCAGTACGACATGAACAACACGACGGTGATTCTGGTGGTGATGCTTCTCGTTCAGGAAGAAAAGAATGTAAGGAAATAAAGATGATAATTTTGGTGGTTACCGGGTGTGGTTTAACGGAGGTGGTGGAAGGCCGGTGATCAAGAAAAGGGAGGAGAGTGTTCGATGGTTAATATATATGTACGTGTATATGTAATATAATTTAGAGAGATAGGTAGGATGATGCAGGAGATGTTCGCTTTATATAATATTATCGTTTTGCTATACTACTGTAATCTCCGTGATCGTGTTATTTACTTTTCCAATTCATCTATTGAATTGATCGACAAAAAAAATTCACGGAGGAAAACTTTAAACATAAAGATGATAGTGATATAATTTCCTGATATTATCTATTTTTATAATTTATATTTATTTAATACAAATAATTAATAATTAGGTTAATAATAAAAATACTAATAATAATAATAATCAAAATAATGCTAATAAAAATGATATCAATAAAAATAAAATGATAATTTTAAAAATAATAATAATATTAATGATAATAATAATATTATTAAGGATACTAATAATAATAATAATATTAATAACACTAGTATTGACATTAATATTAAAAGTAATAACAATATTATTATAACAACTATATTTATAGTTAAATTTATTATAGTAGTATTACATTTTATTGATTATGTAGTATAATTATATAATATACACACGTAATAACTTATTTTAAGTATTAAATTTTTATGCACATTATCATATATTACAATATATAATAATAGAAATCATACATTTATATATAAATTCATTTTAATTACAACTTAATTGTTTTATATCTTATTTTACATATTAAATTTTTACTGTTTAAATTATATTTTATTATTTCCACTTATTATTATATATGTACTTACATTTATATATATATAAATATATTTATTTACAAACAATTGTTTGTGAATCGTCGGAAATAGTCAAAGGTTTAAATGAATTCATAGAAACAGTTCAAAACTTTTGAAACTTAACTTTACAGACCTTGCTTATCGTGTCAAAATTATTTAAAGATGAAGTTTAAATTTGGTCAGAAATTTCCGGGTTGTCACATAAATGACCAAATAAGCTGTTGTCCCAAATCAATCAAATCGAAAACATGCGATAACGAGTGATTCTATGCATACCATCAACAATACAACAACATACAAGCATCATACTATCATAATAACATATAAATACAGAAAAAATTATAGAAAGATCAAAAAGTTAGGGTTAGGGTTTATACCCTAATCAAGAATTGATTTATGTAGACGCGTAGAGAACGAAGAGAGGAATCCGGTTGTGTAAATGATACAATGATCCAAGATTTAATTGATGATGAAATGATGATGACGGTGGTGATGGCTGGCGACGGTCACAATGGGAGAAGAGGAAGAAAATGAGAGAAAAAGTGGAAAGCTAGGTTTAGAGAAATTATGAAGTGAAATGTGAAAAATGGGAAAACAAAAAGCAAGGCTCCCCCTCCCTCTAGGGGTTCGGCCGAATTTTCCATGGGGTGGGCCCCACTAGCCCAATTTTGTGATATGTTAAAATCCTTGTGGCCCGAATGCCCGAACGAAACGCGAAAACGCTATTACGCGATTAAATATTCGGAGAGATAACAAATACGCGACGAATAAAATATATAATTACTATATATAATCATATGACATTAAAATATCATATTTAAAATAATTTGGATTTAAAAATCCCAAGTTTGACCGTTGGTTTGTCAACCGAAAAGATTCGTCGGATAGAAATCCATGACACGTAGAAACGTACAAATTTAAAATACGAATACAAATATTTATTTAACACATAACAACTAGTATATTATTACTAAAATAATAATATAGGTCATATAAATGACGTGGCATGAATAACAGTTAACGGACGTTAAATAATAAACGTTAAAAGATAACGGAAAAAGTAGGGTCGTGACAGTTTAAGTAAACAATACAGAATGTGCTTGAAATAGAGCTCGTTTAGGCTTGGCTCAAACCGAGATTTTCACGATCCGAATTCGAGTAGCTCACGAGTAGCTTGGCTCGTTTACACCACTAGTTGCAAACGAGGTTGAACTAACGGAACAAAACTTCTGGATGTTCATACGTTCTCTTAGTCGTGCTTGCTTGTGTGATACTTGCATTTGTAAAGTGTGAAGAATTAGGCGATCTATTTATTACATACTACTAAAATTACGAACGAAGTTTTATTAAACGTTAAGGAAATGAGCGTAAATAAAAAAATGTATTAAATTTGTGAGTCTTTTTTATGAAGGAAATGAAAGAAAAACAAATGAGACAATAGCGCGATGAAAAAATCAAAAGAAAATGAATCGATATCTACAATATTTTTTTATATACTTTACATCTATATAAGCCGATCAGAAAGAAAGACTATGATA
This sequence comes from Rutidosis leptorrhynchoides, assembly GCF_046630445.1. NCBI lineage: Eukaryota > Viridiplantae > Streptophyta > Magnoliopsida > Asterales > Asteraceae > Rutidosis > Rutidosis leptorrhynchoides. The sequence goes on from NC_092334.1 coordinate 547,312,037, forward strand.
TTATATTATAGCATACAATATTCATTCTTTATAAATAATTCGGGCGTCAATTGACTCAAAATTTTAGCTCTTCCTCTAACCGAGATTGTAGAGCTTGATCTGCAAAGTGGTGGTGGAAGTGATGAAGTTAGTGAATAACATGTGTCTAAGATTGAAAAAAAAATTTGTTGAATATGTCTTAGAAGTCTAGATGAGGATAATGAGAATTAAGATGACATTGCTATTAAGCTCAATTGTGCTTGCAAAGAAGATTTTGATGTTGCACATAAGGAGTGATGAAACGTGGATAATAATCAAGGGCAATAAGTAAGTACCCATTGTTCTTCCAAGATTCAATTTTTATTAGTTATATGATATACAAACTTCACTTGGTATAACCTAAACCTCACTACATGTGTGATATGTAAATCAATTGCACAATATATTGCTGGTGCAAACGAGGCTGAACTAATGGAACGAAACTTCTGGCATGTTCGTCTGATTCTCTTAGTCTTAACAGCGTGTTTGATACTTGCATTTGTCAAGTGTGAAGAAATTAGGTGATCTAGTTAATAGATATTTTCAAATATATTTTTATTTATTTATTATATACTAGTATAAATATGAACGAAGTTTACTTAAATATAAAGGATACTAAAGTAAATAATAAATGTGTTACATTTGTGAGTTTTTATTGGGAAGGAAATGAAAGGAAAACAAATGAAACGACGGCGAGATGAAAGAAAACCAAAATGAAACGAATAGTTATTTACAATTTTTCGTTTGATATACTTTACATCTAAAATAAGTTGATAAGAAAGAAATACTACATTATTTAATTATAACAACCAATATTTATTCTTTTTAAATAAGTTGAGCCTCTCCTAACTCAAAATTATAGCTCCGCCTATGACCGAAATTGTAGAACTTGATCTGGATAGTGGTGGTGGAAGTGACGATGTTAGTGAATTACATGTGTCTAAGATTGAAAAAATTGCAGAATTTGTCTTGGGAGTCTAGATAATCAAGACAATGAGAATGGATATGACATTGCTGTTAAGCTGGGTTGTGCTTGCAGAGGAGAATTAGATGTTCCATATAAATAGTGTGCTGAAATATGGTTCTGAATAAAGGGCAATAAGTAAGTACCCAATGTTCTTCCAGTATTCAATTTCTATCAGTTTTATACTAACTTCAATTGGTACAACCTAAAGCTTCACTACGTGTGAGATATGTTAATCAATTGCACAAAATGTTGTTGGTGCAAATAGGGCTGTAAACGACCCCTGTCGAGCCCAAGATTGGTAGTGTTCAAGCTCGGCTCGTTTGATATTTACAAAGTCTGATCTCGAGCTCGGTTCGAGCCTTAAATTTCTAGCTCGAGCTCGGCTCTTGATATATGTTAAAAGCTCGGGCTCAACTGTAATGACCTGACTTTTCGACTTATATTTTTATATGTGTGTATATGTGTGTGTATATATACGTATATATATTCTTGTCATCATTATCGACTTTTTGAAGTCACGGCTTATTTAGATATTATCCGTTATATCTTAGAAAGCATTTTCACATGTTTAGCCTACCTTGATTTAAGTTCTGAATAAAACTCGATCGTTAGTGTTATTAGCCGCAAAGACTTGAATTTAAGGAGACTTATCTTTATCTTATAATAATAATTGGGATATATTATTTTATTTAATAATAAAATTTAATTTAATATTACTTAAGTGAATTTACTAAATTAAATTATTTAATTGAATGCATTAATTCACTAGTTTGGACTTAACGAATTGATTAATAGATTAATTAATTTGGACTAGAATCACCAACCTAGCTAGTGACCCAATTTAAATAATTAAATGGACTTAGCGGAGATAATGACCAACCCACTAATTTATGTCATTTTATAGATAATGCAAACTCACCCACCTTTAACCCTAAAGCACCCACTACTTAAGTACCTTTTCACTATTTTTTTTTTTTTTTTTTATCATTTAACAAAAAAATCACCTCCTTTTCCTCTCTAAAATTTTTGCCACCCATATCCATCATCATCTTTACCATTTTCAAATTTTAAACATCTCTTTAAGCAAGATCTTATATCAGGGCCGGCACATTGATTTTGGGGGCCCTGTGCCAAATTAAAAATATAGGGCCCCAAACACGAAAATTTTGCTATGAGATATCATATACGTTTTTAATGATACGTCTTTTATTTTGTTTTGAAAACGAGTGAGTTTGATTACTTTTATAATAGAATCATCAAACTTCAAATATTTGGTAAAAAAATAAATTGCACGTTGTATTTTAATAAAATAATGATGCTGTGATTGAAATTTTTTATTCATTATTTGTATTTTGTATTCTAATTTAAAATGACAGAACTACATTAAAAATTGGTGTAAAATGAAATACCCATATAGTTGATGGGTTAAACTGTAACTGTAAAAATAACTAAGGGAGTGTTCATGAAGAAAGCAAATAACGTTTAAAAAAAGATACGGTCCATACCGTTTTTCATATATATGCTGGACCAACAATATTCACTTTTACTATCCATAGCCCATATAGATATTAATTGGATCTTGTAAAAATTGGGCCCTATGTGGGCTGGGGCCCTGTGCGCCAGCACAGGTTGCACATGTTGAAATCCGGACCTGTCATGTATATAGTTTGACTCCTTTCATTTGCTTGCAAAAACTAGTTAGTTTTCTTTACTTTCCCTTACTCTTCTTTACTTTAATCAAGCCTTTTCATTTATTTACTTATCATCATCTAGATCTAAGCTTTCTAGCTTAAGATCCCATAAAAACTTGTAGATCTAAGCTTTATAGCTTAAGACCTCATAAGAACTTGTAGATCTAAGCTTTATAGCTTAAGATCTCATAAAAACTTGTAGATCTAAGCTTTTTATCATAAGACCCCATAAAAATTTGGTTTTTGTTTGTTTGATGGATGAAAGATGCAACCTTTGACACCTTTGTTGCAAAGGTGGTAACTTTCTTAGATCCATACATTCTTTGCTATTTATATTACTTAAAAACACAATATTTATCATTATATGTGATTAAATATTCATATTTATAGATAAAAGTTGGATCTTTATCCCTTGGATGTGAAAAGATCAAACTTTGGTTGATCATGGTGCATTAAATCACCAAAAGATTGAAGCTTTATTACAACTAGGTGATAAAGAAACGATATAGGTTCACCAAAATGTTTAAAACATGTAAAAATTTGATTTTTATTGTTGTTGAAGTGTCAAAGGTATAAACTTTGACCTAAATGGTGTAAAAACATCAAAGAGTTGCACACTTGGTGCTTAAATGCATTAAGGAAGAGAACTCTGATAACCACCATTCGTTTATGGTTCTACCGGGATAAATCCGACTTTTTCGGGTCTGATATGACACCTGAGACTTCTGAAAAATTAATATTCATAAAGTTTAGGTTATGTAGATAACTTTCAGTTTAAGATTCATCAAATTTCAATGTACGGTTTAAGAGATACGCCTAAAAAAAATTTTGCTACGTTTTCTTTTGTGATGTGCTGCAAATTCTGCCCCACTCACCGTTTAACCGACACCACGGTCAAACAACATTGAGTTAGGGTCCGAGCTTCGGACAGAGGCAATGGGACTCACAAATGGAGCCTTGGTCGCTGACCACACGCCAGTTGATTAAGTATAGAGAGCACAACGACTGTCCGAAGTCGGGTATTAAAAACTGACCTAAATTTGAAATGCAAAACTTTTATTTGTAAGAGCTTGATGATGATGATGATGTAAACATGACATGAACAAATTAGCAACCAATTAGATAAGGATTAATGATGAAGTGACTATGACTTAGGTTGATGACATGTTGGACCGACCACCTTATCTACTTTTGTTACTTATTGTTGTCGCTGAGTACTCGAGGTGAGTTATAGCTCTCGTTTTAAACTTTCTAAATTATTTTGGGACTGAGAATGCATGCGTTGTTCTATGATTGACATACTAGACGCGAGTACTTCAAACATTATATGTGTGGGTTATATAACGACACAAATTCCCTTTAGCTTGGTAACGGTTAATTATCGGTTTTCTAACCGACAAACGCGAATCATAAATATGGTTCAAAAGCACATTGATTCTTTTTAGAAAATTGAGCTCATCCAGAGTTGATAAAATGTCCCGTCCAAAACTATTACGGCCCGAGACAATTACAAAAGGTTCAAAACAAGGTCAACGCCCTCTATATGAGACGGTTTAACCAAAATTTGCATTCATTACATTAAAATTTTCTCAAAATAAAAAGTTGATAATAGTACTAAGCTTCCAAAGATAGAAAGCGGCATAAAAAGCATGTTGACTCAAACGTCAATCCATAAACAAAGTACATAAATACAGTTTTAAATTATTGAATGCAAAGTATATTGTTTTGAATCTGCGACACCAAATGCAGGCCTCTAGCACAATGGTAGCAAACAACTAAAAATCTAGGAATAAAACATTCTTAAAAAAGTCAACACGAATGTTGGTGAGATATAGTTTTATTGCGGACAATAAAGCTATGTAGACAACGAGACTTCAGTGTTCAAAAATCGGTATAAGATTATATGTATAATGGGCATCAGGTAACCAAAGTTAACGACTAAAGTACCCCCTAATGTGTACACTGGCAAGTGTATAATGTCTACTAAGTATTAAACACCCGTTAAATGCTAGCGCGATTAGCCTGAGTGGGGTTGCCGTACCCGATAAAGCTCGGCTCGTTAAGTAAAATATCAAGCTCGTTAATAAGCATATTAGACATAACTCGTGAGTTACGAGTTCATTCATAGAGATAACAATACGAAGAGTATATATAAATAACTAGTAGAGAGATTTTAATGATTTTGACAATTGTTTATCGACTGAATTTATAGATATATGAAAAAGAGAGACGTGAATACATAGAACCAAAAGACTTACTAATAGATATTTAATTTAATAGATGTAATTAAAATTGAATGGTCACGTTGAAAAAAGAAAAGTCGGGTAATGAAAATTTGGGTAAATATAGACGTGAATGCAATAGTTCTAACATCAGAATGAGGAATAACATTCAACTTCAAATAATCATTGTCACCTCCTTGATTTATAAATACTACTTCGTTTATAATAAACAAATAAACATTATGAGTGTAGATACACACATATAAGTATATAAATATAAAAGCTCGTTTAAACTCACAAGCTTAAACGAGCTTAACATCTCAAGCTCGAGCTTGTTTATCAAACGAGCCCTAACTTACACTCGAACTTGGGCTCGAGCTAGTTTAGGCTTGGCTCGAACCAAGGTTTTCACGAAGCGAATTCGAGTAGCTCACGAGTAGCCCACGAGTAGCTCGACTCGTTTACACCCCTAAATATAATACTGTTTGTTATTTCTAGGTGACATAATTATGCGATATATCAGTGTGACCTAAGTAACGTACTGATAGTCCACTAACTTATTTAGATGTTCTTGTTGCAAATTAATAGTCTTTCATAAATAGATAAAAAAAACTAACGAAAAGTTAAATATATGAGAGGTGATCTTCACGCACCACTTTTTGATTCATGTACACTTTTATCTTATAAACTTACAATTATACCTCTAAAGTAATTTCGAAAATTGAACTTATATTATTATTATTATTATTGTTATTGTTATAAGCATAAATAAATGTATAATATGTAATTAGGTTTACACGGATTAAAAAATGGTTTGTGAGAATTAACTCAATCAATATATATCATGATCACTAATCTAAATTAAAAAGTGATTAATTATTAGCAAGTTACACTAAAATACGCACGTTTTAATATGTTTAGAAAAATCCCAAATAGAATATATACTATTGAGAAGGCTCGTTATCACCGAACCGAACCAAACAAACAAACCAAACTAACCACAATGGGAAGAAGTTCTAGGCGAAGCCGAAGTTACAGTCCCCGTCGTACTCCGCCACCACCACGCCGTCGTTACGATGACGTCCGAGACCACCGTCGTTCTAACCGCCGCTCCCCTGCTCCTTGTGGCCTCCTCGTTCGCAATATTGCCCTCGATTCTAGGTAATCTTATCGCTTTAGTTGTTGTAAACTAAATTAACCTTGTACCTGTATCATGTCATATAGTTTTATATATCTTAATTCTTAATCTTATATAAATATAAATTAATAAATTAATAAATATATCCGGTTAGGTCATTAGGTTGTGACCTTGTTACACAGTATTATTAGAATGTTAGGTCGATTTCATCCCAATTCTATTGCTGCCGTGGGATCTCTTAATTAAGCTTACAGAAATATGTATATATACGTATGCGTTGTTTATATGATTAAGTTTATGCAAAATTTGGTGTGTATGTGTTTGAAATTAAAAATTGAAGAAATATATTTGTAAAACAAAAGGAGATCCGGTTGCAGGATCGGTCTAGAGATTTTAAGCACCTAGAACAGTGGCGAAAACAGAATTTTTTTTCACCCGGGGTGAAATTTTTTAAAAAAACGAAGCAACTTTTTTTGGGCAAAATATGGAGGTTTTCGGGCAAAATATGAAGGCTTTTGGGCAAAATTTGGAGGTTTTTTGGGCAAAATTTGGTGGTTTTTGGGCAAAATTTGAAGGTTATGGGGCAAAATATGGAGGCTTTTGGAGGTTTTTGGGCAAAATATGGAGGCTTTTGGAGGTATTTGGGCAAAATATGAAGGCTTTTGGGCAAAATTTGGTGGTTTTTGGGCAAAATTTGAAGGTTATGGGGCAAAATATGGAGGTTTTGGGCAAAAAAAATTCCATTGGGGGACAAAATCAAAATACCCGAAATTTTTACACTTAAAATTGCAGATCCACTGGAGGCAGGTCCCCCCTTCCCCCACCTGTTTCCGCCACTGACCTAGAACGAGGTGAAAAAAAGGCCTTTAGACCGTAACAAATAACATAAGCCATTTAAAAAAAAAGACTCTTAGACCCTAACGAATAATATAATCATTTTAAAAACAGGGCCTCTGCTATAATGCTAGTGGACTTTGATTTCTTTCTTTTCTGGGGCCCTTAATTTTTACTTTTGGGCATTAACTGTTTCACCTTCGCTGCTTCATTTGTGTTTCTCTAGTTCTCATGTTTCTCAAATATATATATTAAAAAATTAGGCCCCTGAAAATCCTGTGCTCCGAGTGGTTGATCACCTTGTTCCCCCTCCGAGGCCTCCCCTGCTAGGTTTAATCCCCACTAGTTACACTTTGGGGTCTTGCATTTAAAAAAAAATAAAAATAAATAAAAATAAAAGTAGAACTAGGGTAAGAATGGAAGGTGTTGTGATTATAAATGTTTTTCTTGTCAGTTTCATCTTCATTCGATCATCATTTGTTTTTCAAAGTAATTACTGAACAAGAAAACTACTTGAGCAGTGAAGTATAGTCGTTTGAATTAAGAGGGAAACAATGATAAGTTAAGAAAATTGGAAACAAAAATTGATAATTATCATACCTAAAGTCTACTTCACCGTAAGACTATGATCTGATATTTTTATTTTATTTCTGTTTATGTTCAATTTTACCCTGTATTTCCTATCGTAAGTAGAAGATGTAATTCAATTTATCCCATGAATTGTTAATTGGATAAAATTTTTTATTTTTTGTTATTTTTGTCTGTGCAGGCCAGAAGATCTTAGGGTTCCTTTTGAACGTTTTGGCCCATTGAAGGATATATATCTTCCAAAGAACTACTATACTGGGTATGATTTCATGTAGTCTAGTCAGATGCCCAATATTTTTTTGTTTTTATCTAATCCTAAATAAGTAAATATGGGAAATTTTACTGTTCGCTATCCTGAATATATGTGTTAGTATTACGATATGGAGATATAGCTCTATGAAGAGTTCAATATAATAATTTTATGCATAATTTTTGTATGTCACTAGTTTACTTCCTCAAGCTTGGTAACTTGATTATCCAGGATATGATGTATATCTTGATTTTTTTGTTTCATAGTGATCAAATTATGAGTATCATTCTTGGTCATTATTTTTATGATAATGCTATTTCAGTTTTTTGTAACTATTGTATATTTCATTAAAGCTTTTTTGGAAGAATTCTTATCTTCACCATGGATATTTGGATATGGATGGATTTAAATTATAAAAAGTTAAAGACATCTGTGATACTTGAAACATACAGTAAAACATGTCATGCACTCAAAATATTTCAATATTAACACCATTGATATCTCCTTCTTACTAAACTTCATTTTGTAGTTGTATAATTCAAAATTTTTGGATGATGACATACATTGAATGGAAGAAAAACTTGCAAGTATTCTATTAGAGCACTAATACATTTTTTTATAATTGTAGTGAACCGCGCGGCTTTGGTTTTATTAAGTTCTGCAATCCTGAAGATGCAGCCGAAGCAAAACATCAGTTAAATCATTGCGTGATTGGTGGGCGTGAGATAGCTATTGTATACGCTGAAGAAAATCGAAAAACTCCTCGGGAAATGCGAACAACTACTCAGCCAAGGTGATTAATCTCACACATTGCAGCCGTATTTTTATCTCGTTCTTGATCTATTAAAGGCTCTTATCTGAACGCTTTTGTTTTTTATTTTATTTTATTTCAGGGGGCGTTATGGAGGCTCTGGTAGGCGGACCCCACCGAGGGTTTCGAGACGCCGCTGTTAGTCCTACTAAAGCTTTTGGCATTGATAGGTTTCATTCAGTAAATTAGTTTACGGTGATTATGTTTATGTGTGCTGATATGTTTTTTGTTTTGTTTTTTTGTTTTTTTTTCAAACAGCTTATTCACGTTCTTTATCACCGGTCCGGCGTGACGTCAGGTTAGTATCGTATTCATAATCTTAGTAACTCTTTTTCCGTTTGTATATAGTTATGTATGCCCTTAACGAGTGTAATACACAGATAAGACAGTCCGCTGGTTTAAGACATAAACAGGAGAGCCGTATAAAGTTCCCTTCAACATGTATAATTTATGTTTCTGCATTCTGCAAAAGTGTTCTGTTTTTAATGCAGTTGACAAATCTTAATTAATGGACAACAGGATGAAACATTTTTATTCAATTGTGAAGTTAATAACATATTCATCTGGCCCTTAAAAGTAGAGATAGGACTCTTCGGATAAGGATCACTTTAAAGATAAAAACGGTAGGAAAGCATCAGATTCACACATATACTTGATAAAACCATTAGATTTTCGTTCATACATTTCAAATATGTAAAGGAAAATGGATGTGCATTTCATGAGATGCATAAAATTTGAAAAAGTAATAGACGCACAATAATGTGAGCATCAACGGAAATTGTCAATCTATTGTTTTGCCTATTTTTTACGCAGTTTTAAAAAATGCACATTCATTTCCTACACATATTTGGGATGGATGAACGTGAGTCTACTGGTTTTGTCAAGTATGGGTGTGTTTGGCGTAAGTAGCTGGTAGGTGTGGTTATAAGTTGTAGCTTTTGGTTTGAGCTGAAATCTTTATTTGTATAGATGCGTTTGCTAGATTAGTTGTAGCTGCAATTAATTTATGTAAAATGGCATAAAAGGGTATAAGTGAAACTTGAATCAAATTGTTGTTAAATATTGGAGTAAGATACTTCCAAGTCTATATGTGTATGTGTGTGCGCGTGCGCGACATTTTAAAAGTAGGAGCTTTTTTTATTTAAAACGAAAACCTTGAAACTCCGAAATGCTTCTCTTTATACAACCCTATGTGTGTTAATGTGAAGCGGGTTATGACCGTTAGTTTAAAGTTGAAGGCTATCACTATATTCAAAATTTTATAAAGGGGTGTACAATCTGTCATGCTTGGCATGGCGCACACAGAATTTAATTTGACAGTACTTTACCAAGTAAAGTAGTAATTCTGGATTTTGGCTCTTGAATTAAAATTTAGAAAAGAGTGTGTGTAAAAAGCTATGGTCTCATGTTTGATTTGTTACAAACAAACTCTCTATGCTCTGGTATCAAATCTCTTGCACTTTTATGTCATCTTCGACTGCTATCGACAATTGACCACCATACGATTTATTGGAACTTGCACCGCAATGGAAGTTAATGACCTGTCAAGTTGCAGGCAAGAGAGAATCAGATTGGAGTATAAGGAAGGGTTTTTAGGTGTATTACTATTTGAACTAGCCAAGGTTAGATAATGGCATGCTGCTAAATGTTATTACACCTTATTAGCAAATTACATTAGGCTGCTAACGTTTAGTGTATAGATATAGATATGTGGGTGTAGGTGTCATAATCTAAAGGAACCAAACTTATGCATCATAAAGATCGAGGTAGTTGAAGGTGAAGGCGAAAAAGGCAAATGCCTGAGTCAGCTAAGCTGTTAATCTATGCTTGTCAAATCATTGGTATCTTTTTTGGAGCAGACAGATGTGAATATTTTCATGTCGGGTCTGATCTGTTGTTAGTGTTAAGGCTAGAACCTGCCTTTTATCAAAGTAGAAACCCTAATCGACTAGCAATCACAAACAAGCACAATAATAGCCAAGATAAAAACACAGAAAAAAGAACACGAGAATTATAGTGGTTCGGTTTCTAGGTGAAACCCACATCCACTTTGGAACTAGAGAGTATTATTATTAATTTTGGAGGTGATACCAAATACATACAATTGAGAGACTATTTATAGACAAGGATTAGAATAAACCCTAGTCTAAATAAACCCTAAACCGGCCCAACTAAATTAGGGTTGGCCAAACCCTAACTTAACCACTAAGCTAGCTGCCGTTTTATTTTAGACCGAAGCCTACACCCTTTACAATCTCCCACTTGGAGGCTTCGAATAACATCGATCTGCACTCTTGTACTTCTGCAATGCAAGACTCAGCTCATCTCTTCACTCTCTAGTTCCTGCCTTCTCTTCAATGTTCCTGAAGGCCAGTTGAAGCTATGCACAACTTCAACTTATCCAGCGTTACTGGTTTGGTAAACATATTTGCTGGATTCTTTGAACCTGGAATGCTCTCCAGATTAAATGTTCCATTGCTTATCCGTTCTCTGATAAAGTGATACTTTATGCCAATGTGTTTCGTTTTAGCATGATAGACTGGATTCTTTGCTAACTTGATTGCGCTCTCATTATCACAATATAAGACAAATTCTGTCTGTTTGCTGCCCAGTTCTTTCATGAATGTCTTCAACCACACTAGTTCTTTACTGGCTTCAGTCAAGGCCATGTATTCTGCTTCAGTAGTAGATAGAGCATCCAACTCACTGCTGTTCCTCCTATAGTGAATACATACCCGGTGGTGCTCTTGAAGGTATTGTTGCATCTACCCAGATCTGCATCAGAATAACCCCTGAGAGTAGTATCCCTGCCCTTGAAACATAACCCAACTTTGGGAGTACCCTTTAAATACCTCAGTATCCACTTAACTGCTTCCCAATGTTCTTTCCCCGGAGCTGACATAAAGCGACTGACCATCCCAACTGCATGTGCTATATCAGGTCTTGTACACACCATAGCGTACATTAGACTACCCACGGCGGATGCATAAGGAACCTTAGCCATTTCTGCTTTTTCTACTTCAGTTTTAGGAGACTGATGTTTAGAAAGCTTTAGATGACTTCCTAACGGTGTGTTTCTTGGCTTTGTAGACTCACCATTCATTCTGAACTTTTCAAGAACCTTGCGAATATACTTTTCTTGAGATAAAGAAACTGACCCATCTTTATTCCTGCATATACTCATACCGAGAATCTGCTTAGCTGGCCCGAGATCCTTCATTTCAAATTCTCTAGATAATTGCTTCTTCAAATTGCGTATTTCAACCATATCAGAACCTGCAATTAACATATCATCGACATAAAGAAGCAATATAATATAGGAGCTCTTGAACTTCTTCAAATAACAGCAATGATCTGTAGAACTTCTCACGAATCCTGTCTTCTCCATGAAATTATCAAATTTCAAGTACCACTGTCTGGGAGCTTGTTTTAAACCATACAAGGTTCTCTTTAGATTACACACAAGATTCTCCTTTCCTTTGACACAAAACCCCTCTGGTTGAGACATATAAATGTCTTCTTCAATGTTGCCATGCAGGAAAGCTGTTTTAACATCCAACTGTAACTTCTCGGTTGCCACCATACTTAGAACCAATCTGATAGCCGTCATCTTCACTACTGGAGAAAAGATTTCAGCATAGTCGACTCCTTTCTTTTGTTGAAATCCTTTGACAACTAATCTTGCTTTGTATCGTTTAGAACCATCCGCTTCATCTTTGACTCTGAAAACCCATTTATTCTGTAAGACTCTTTTTCCTGGTGGTAACTTGGTTAACCTCCAAGTTTGATTTTTCAATAAAGATTCCATCTCGCTTTTCATAGCCTGCTCCCACTGGAACGAATCTTTCACCTTCATTGCCTCAGAATAACTTTCTGGTTCCCCATTTTCTGTCAAAAGAAGATAGTTAACTGTGGACTAAACCTCTCTGGCTGTCTTGTGACTCGTGTAGATCTCCTTACCCAATTGGACTGGTCAGATTGTGGTGGGGGCTGTGGGGGTTGCTCATCATCAGAATCTGAGCTCCCACTATCTGAAGTCTGCTCGTGATCAGACTCCGAGCTTTCACTGTTAGGAACTCCCACTGGAACTTCAGTTTCATACTCTGGAGTTTCCCTTTCATCTTCTCTAGTTGTCTCTGTGTCAACCTCAAATTCAACTGATTCTTTTTCTTTTGGTGTTGAGTTGAAATCCTTGTACAATTCTGCTTCATTGAAGGTGGCATGTTTACTTCTGATAACATGTTTTCCCTTGTTATCCCATAATCTGTAACCCATGTCATCTCCCCCATAACCAATGAACACGTACTTCTTTGCTTTTGCATCGAGTTTGTCACCATCTTTATTAATATCATACGCACTGCACCCAAAGATTTTTAGATGCTCCTAACTGATTGCTTTACCTCTCCATTCTTCTTCGGGTATTTTGAAATCAAGCGGAGCTGATGGAGAACGGTTGATCAAATAAGCGGCAGTGCTTACTGCATCAGCCCATAGAGTCTTTGGTAGCCCACAATTAAGTCTCATGCTACGTGCTCTCTCATTTAAGGTACGATTCATCCTTTCTGCAACTCCGTTTTGTTGTGGAGTACCTGGAACCGTCTTGATCATCCGAATGCCATGATCAGCACAATAGTTAACGAATTCGGTGCTGATGTATTCTCCTCCATTATCCGACTTCAAGCATTTTACCTTCAAATCACAAGATAATTCAACAGCAGATTTCCATTTCTTAAAAGCTTCAAATACATCAGATTTATTTTTAAGAAAGTAAACCCATACCTTGCGTGTTGAATCATCGATGAAAGTAACAAAATAGCGTGCTCCTCCCAATGAAGAAACAGGAGTAGGCCCGAACACATCCGTGTGTACTAGCTCCAACTTCTTAGCCTTTAACGTTCTGCCTGCTTTTGCAAAGGTGACCTTCTTCTTCTTTCCTAGAACACATGACTCGCAAAAGTCCGATTCAACTCTCTTTAGACCAGGAATTTTACCATTAGACACTAGCATTTTCATTCCTTTGTCACTCATGTGACCTAAACGTTGGTGCCACTGACTGGTTAAGCTACGATCATTGGAAACTACATTTACTTCATTAGCTGGAACTTCTACCATATAAAGAGTGCCTCTCTTCTTACCCTTGGCTATTACTAAGTTCCCCTTTATTACTTTCCACTGACCTTCACCAAATAGCACACTGTATCCTTGATCATCAAGCTGTCCAACAGAGATTAGCTTCTTCTTTAGGCCAGGAATAACTCGGACATTTTTCAAGGTCCAATTAGTGCCCAAAGAGGTCTTCAGCTCTAAATCTCCAATCCCTGTAATATCAAGACAATGATCATTAGCCAAACGAACTTTACCAAGATGACCTGTTCGTAGATTCTTCATCATATGTGGACTTGGAGTAGCATGAAACGATGCTCCTGAATCCATAACCCACACATCAATTGTATTCTCAATGCAGCAAACAAGGACGTTATCATAATCATCTGTTGCAACTGCAACATTAACTTCCTTTGGCTTTGATGATGTTACTGGCTTAGTGCACTGGTTTCGGAAGTGCCCAGTCTCCTGACAATTCCAACATTTAATATCATTCCTTGTTCTCGACACTCTCCTTCTTCTTGACTTTGACCTGCCCCTAATGTTACTTCTGTCTTTTCTCCTACCCCTCTCTTATGTGCTCAGCAAGTTTCCTGATGGTTCTCCTGAGCTCTTTCTTCTTATATCTTCTCCGAGAATAAAATCACGAATGCCCTCAAACTTGAGCTTTGAGGACTCTGTGGATCCACTGATAGCTGTGACTGAACCTGACCAGCTTTCAGGTAACGAAGATAATAATAGAAGAGCTTTGACTTCGTCATCGAACTTGATATCAACTGACAGTAACCGAGAGATAATATTGTTGAAGTTATTAACATGATTTGTTACTGAAGCACCTTCTTTCAACCTGGTGATCAAAAACACCTCGTTAGAAGCAGACGGCTTCTCATACATATTTGCTAAGGTCTTCATCAAACCATGTGTCGTGGTTTCGTTCACAATGTTAAAGGCAACACTTTTTGTCAACGTGAGTCTGACAACTGCTAGGGCTTTCCTGTCAAGTGTTTTCCACTCGTCGTCTTTCATTCCTTCTGGTTTATTCTCATTCAAGGCATCGATCAGATCCTTCTGACATAACAAATCTTCAACCTGCATCTTCCACCACCCAAAATCTTGCCCATCAAACTTGTCAATTTTAATCCTTCCTTCTTCAGCCATTTAGCTAGCTTTATCAGATCTGGAACAGCAGCAAAAAAACACCTGTGATTGGGCTGTAATTGACGGCAACAGAGGCTCCTGTTGGTGTTTATCAGCTGTGAAGAAGGTGACGGCTGCACCTTAATTGTAACAGCAACAGATCCTAACAGCAGCAGCTGTTAATGAAGCTGTTAATGACGGCTGTCCTTGATTAAAAAAAAACAGCAGTAGTAGACTTGTAACAGCAACAGCGGATCTGTAATCTACTTAATCGAACAACAGCAACAATTGGAGAAGGTGACGGCTGCACCTTGATTGCGACTGTAGCAGCTGTTGGTGACGGCTAGGGTTAAACCTGAGCTCTGATACCAGTTGTTAAGGCTAGAACCGGCCTTTTATCAGAGTAGAAACCCTAATCGACTAGCAATCACAAGCAAGCACAACAATAGCCAAGATAAACACACAGAAAAAAGAACACGAGAATTATAGTGGTTCGGTTTCTAGGTGAAACCTACATCCACTTTGGAACTAGAGAGTATTATTATTAATTTTGGAGGTGATACCAAGTACATACAATTGAGAGACTATTTATAGACAAGAATTAGAATAAACCCTAGTCTAAATAAACCCTAAACCGGCCCAACTAAATTAGGGTTGGCCAAACCCTAACTTAACCACCAAGCTAGCTGCCGTTTTATTTTAGACCGAAGCCTACACCCTTTACAGTTAGTGCTCGCAATCTTGTCTTGTTTCATAATAAAGGAAACCAAAATTTAGATAAAATTACATTTTAAGAATAAATAAAGGTTTGATTTTAAGGTTACAACTAGGGGTGGTCAATATTTGGTTTCAAACCGTTTAAACCGAAAACCAAACCAAAAAAAAGAAACCGAACCGAATTTGAACTCGGCTTTGGGTTTGGTTTTGAAATCTGAATTCGTTTTCGGTTTTAGTTTTCTGAATTCGGTTAAACCAAATTTGAGTAATAATATATTAAATTATTAATTTATATAGACCAAAAATCATTTTAAATACCCAAAATTGGAAATCAAAGTCAATTTTTATGTTTATTTTGATTAAATTATGATTTTTTTCGATTTTAACCGAAACCGAACTGAATTCAAATTCGGTTTTCGGTTCGGTTTTGGTCCAAAAATTTTTAAAGCCGAGGAAACTGAACCGAATAAACCGAAAACCGATGAACACCCCCTAGGTGAAATATCTGTCTTCTTCTTTAGGTGTAATGTCAGCAGAGTAAAATCGCGTGTTAAGATATTTGGAGCATGAGGATATTGGGAAAGGAAATACTTATCTTTGACGTATTTGTATTTTAGATTTAGTTCTAATGAACTAAATTTTTTTAATTATCTTTAAAATAATAATATCCCATAAAGCCGTTAGTGGCTGCTGGGTGAAGGAGAAGAGTCGGGAGGTTACTGAACCAATTCTTGACATTAAACCTAATTCTTTAAACCTAATTCTTGACATCCTTTGGGTTCTGATGTTTACGGACACTTGTTTGCAATGTGCCGAGTTTTAATTTATCCGATATTCAGTATAATGTTTAATATATTGCTTTGCGTACCAACAGTCGAAAAGAATATAAAGATTAAAGCTGGCCCCAAGAGAATGGAAGTTTATCATATCTAAAGAATATAAAGATAGAAGGGTCTGCTTGACAGGATATCAGTATTATTCATCAGTATTAAAGTAATGAATGTTGCCCACATTTAGAGTGAGATGATACAGCAAAAGCTTTCCGGTTTATTGAAGCTCACAAATTGGTTGTAAAGCATAACTTAACCTGTAAGGCTATAAACGTCCAAAATTTTGTGCAACTGGTCAGGTAAACATAATAATACATCTCTAGCCCAGCCACTTTACCTGCTCGTAGACCTCACTTCTTTTAGCGCGTCTTTCAGTTTTTGTTCCAAGTGCATTAGATTATTCATTATTAAACTTCGGTATGAGCATTTAACGTTTCTGTTTTGAGTGTGAAATTATTTTTCTATGCTTTACCATTAAGTTTTATTGTTTATATAATTATATAATTATTATCGGTTAGTGAAGATAAGTTATGGATGTGCAGTGATAGAGATCGTAAAGGGAGGGGTAAGGTTTTGCCACGACGTTCAAGGTCACGTTCGCGCTCGGCCTCACCTCATGATGATCGTAGAACAAAAAAATCTTCACGTCACTCTACAAGTCCCGCGAGGAATGGCCGGGGCCCACTGGACAAAATGCATAGTGGTTCAGATGAAAGGGATGCTGACCACAAACGGGCCCGGGAAGACTCAAATTCAGCAGTCCCAAAGGAGGATGCTGGACCTTCAAGGTCTAGGTCTAGGTCCCCACCTTATCAGTCAATAGCTCATACTCAATCGTGATCTTACAGGTATGTTTGACATTCAAATCAGAATTTCAAATATTAATAGAGTCTGGTTTCTGTTACTTTTTTATACATGCTACACTGTACGGACTTGCTTTGTAAGCAGATAAAACTTGTCGGGCCTCTCTTCATCATTCAAATTGTTTATGCCGCCTTTTGTGTTTAGCCAACCATCAATACTTACCTATAGTAGGATATTATCCAAATGACCAGACGCACGAAAGCTTTGCGTGTTTATTCTTAATATAAATTTTGTCACTTCGAGTTTTCACTGATTATTATTCTAGTTTCAAATGCTGTTTGTTCTTAATATAAATTTTGTTACTTCGAGTTACATTCAAGCATGAAATTTTTAAGCATTCAGTACAAACTTTGATTTGATAAAGGTGACCACTTTTATCACTGTTTATCATAAAAGAACTTATTACGTATTTTCTCATGATTCGATTGTTGCCCGCAGTTACCAGCATTTTTTACAGTCGTGGTGAGAAAATAACTTTTGAGGGTTAGATGATCCTAAGTTTTAAAAATCCAGTTCAATTTGGAGTTTAGCAAGTAAGCTTGATTACTGAACTTTTTAGTGTATTCTGAAAGTATGATTTGCAAACTTTTTGCAGCTGATTTCTGTTGATATAAAGAAGAATGGCCGAATATTGCTGTTTAATAATCGTTCAAATCTTGGTTGCAAAGTCCTGTTCCGGTCTCTTTTCATACAAAGATCTCAATGCTTTGTAATTGTAATGGTATTTTATTATTATTATACTTCTGTAGCATGCTAAAATTTGCTTCTTGTTATTTATAACTTATTTGATACAGCGCGAATCTCTGTAGCCGAACATTTGCTTTGTCACTTTGTGCTTATGGTTGTGCTTTGTTGTAACTTTATTTTGGTTATCAACTCAACATGTTACAACACATTTATAAATGTATATGTAGGTGTCATTATTGGAGCTTAGTCAAGACAAGTAAAAACTAGATTCTAAGAATGCTAAGATAGCGTCCCCATTTTATGAACATCGCTTTCATATTTATTGTATCATTATAAAGTTGTATGTAGGGATGATACCAGCGAGCAATGAGCGCATATTCTATTTTTTTACGGCGAAAAAAGGAATTTATTAATAGACAATAATTTCATCCAAAACATTACAAAGATATAAATTGGAAACATACATAAGAAACAATGGACGAGTACTTGAGAAAACTAAACAAACACATTGACAAACCATAATTCTTTTAGATTTGCGATCTGCCCACCATTAATTATGTTACCCTTTGGGGCCAACATACTTGTCAATGGGTAATATTTTTTGTACGTGCTCATGACCTTTGGATACCCATAATCCATGGGTTATATAAATGTAGTATACAATGTTTTTAATAATTTAAACAAAGTAACAAGATAAAAAAAAAATTAAGAAATATATATAATGACATTAATTCAAGTTTTTTTTTTACTTATATTTACTATTTTATAGTAAAGTAATTTTTTGGTCATAAAACAAGTAATGAAGTATTTAGATTTTATAAGTGTATGTGTATAACTGCCTGTAAATTAAACAAGTCTAGTAGATAGTGGATCGGGTTTTATTTGTGACCCACCTACGTCCTGTCTGTGGATAAATTTTTTTTGCATGTGTCCTCGTGTAAGACTTTACAAGTTGGATAGTCTCGATTTTTTTTCCTTCCATTACCATCCCTACTTCTATCAGTTTTGCTTAAGTTGTCCATATAACACTAATTTATTTATAAGCTAAGTTCATGCCCTAACTAAAACTTTTAAGAAAACTTTTCAATAACAAAACTAAATAAATGAAAAATATAATAATTTATTTAATAAAAATAGAAGTTTTTTTTTTAATGATAACTCTATAATTTGTTAGTTTATGGTGGTTATCTGCAAGAAGTGGACGGCTATCTTTTATGTACAAACAAAAGAAGCGTCTGAATTTCTTAAAGGCAGTCCTAAAGGCTTTCGCTATAAAACTTCATAGAAATAAATGAAAAAATATGATTAACCAAACACCTTTTCAAGACTAGAGAACTTTACATATTTCGGTTTAAGAAGGGGTATGAATGCAAATTTGTCATGAAATGAAGGTTCAAGTTGTAATTTGTGTATATTACTTTCCTTTGATCCTCTTCCTATGAAACACAGCAAACAACCCTGTTCCGGTTTGTCCGAGATTTTGGTCGAACGATAATAAATGAATATGGATAAAATTCTAGTCGGAAGGTCGTTGTTGTACAACATTCAATCAACAACAAGAAATCAATTAATTTCATCATCATCATCATATTTTGTGGCTTATTTTCGATCTACCCCTGCTTGCTTTGATAAATGGAAAAACAAATGGAACAATAATTCGTCTGTAAGTTTCTTGATTCTTTTATGCTTAAACACCTCTTTAATAATAATAATAATAATAATTACTACTTAGTAATTATAATTAAAATATAATTATTCATTTTCAGTTCAATATTGTATGATGATTTTGTTACTTTATTTCTTTCAGAAGATAGTTATTTTGTTGAATAATATCAATTTAATACTTGTCAAAATTATATATAATAGGTATATGGATATAGACATTGAGCAAATAGGTGATTTTAGCATACAAATATCCCTAAAGTTAGCCGTTGTTAGTTGCACAAAGAGTTCAGAATTCAGAATTGGATAATCAAAATTTAATGTTTTTGTGTGCTTGTTTAGCATATATGTCTTTAACATGTTATCGCATGTTTGTGGTTTATAGCTAGATATATAATGATGAATTATTTTGTGCAAGGAAACAATCAAACATTAAATGATTGTATGTTTTTCACCGGTGAAGAGGGTATAAACTGAGAATTTTTTGCTGTGTAAAATCATTTTAAGAACTTTTCTGTTGAGTACTAAACCAACGATAGTTACCACCGAGGTATTGCCTGAGTGGTATAAGCTCTGGGTTGAATCTGGGTCCTAGTTGGCGCATGTTCGAATTCAGGGGGAGGTTTTCTCAAGGATTCTGTTGTGGTAATAAAGGTGTATGCCCCAAGCCACTTGGTTTAATCCAATGCACACCGGGTACCCAATGCGGCGATGGTGTGTGAAGTGTTTTCTCCTAGCGTGCGTGGGTGACAAATGAGAGCATTCGATGTCAAAATTTCCGTTAAAAAAAAGGTCGGAACGATGGTTACCAAAAAAGGACAAAGAACCTTATACTCGATTGAATGTCCGTTAACTTTTTAAGTGCGAAATTTTGAATTCTCATGAGCCATACTCTATTTACCGGCACACACAGAAACATACAAACACATTATTAATATTATTTAATACGGATTCATGTTTACACAGAAACAACATGCCTAGTATTCTTGAGCCATACCGAATTCATGTTTTCGCAGGCTCTATAATATCTTAAACTTGTTATTCCACTTACTTCTATATACTTATTATTTTCTTATGTTGTTTATGTACTAATGTACTAGTTCATGCAGGATTTTGGAGGTCCAAAACCATCTAAGGTATATTTCCATATTCATACCTGTAGTAATATTTGAAGATGTCATTTTTTGAAGAAATTTTCTTCTTTTATCCTTTTTTCCTTTGATAATTCATACCTAAACTTTTTTTTTTTTTTGTCACTTATTATGATTGTTCATGGTGGGGAGACCTCCAATTTCGTATTCTTTGCGAGAATACTTATATTTAGCAAATAAAATCATTGGCATATGCGAGAATACTAATCTGTTTTTTATTATCTGGTGTTCTTATTGTTATCCAGACATATACCAAATACAAGACACGGCAACTGCGTGCTGATGCAAAGAAAGCTTTGAAAGATCTTTTTAATTGTCGTACCACCTCCAAATTTACACTTGAGGTTTCCCTTCAGTTTTCTCATTTTATTATCTTTCCCCCTTTTTTTGTGTACTTTACATGGAATAATAAAGCATTTTATGCTTTGTAGTAAAAGCTGAAAGAATACTGACCTTGTACGTACTTCTTGTTTACTGCCATTTTATCATAATCGAAACAAAAAATGTCTAATGATTTGGTTGTGTGTCCATGTGCATGTGCAAGATAGAATCAATGATATAATAGTCGGCCGACTAGTCCTCGACTAGTCGGATTTGGGAATAGTCCAACCTGACTATGCCAAAAGTCATGGTCAACGGTTGGTCAACACCTCTCAATGGATCAAAATTAGTCAAAAGATTTAGTTGGTAAAAGTCGTATTTATCCGGTTAAAGCCGGTCAACATCGGTCAAAGTCAAATTTGGTCAACGGCCGACTAATCTTCGTCTAGGCAGACTAGTCCCTGACTTGCGACTTTTATAACCTTAGACAGAACATCAAGTTGGCATTGTTTATTCAATATAGCTCATTGTCATTCATGATGTGTGTTGCCTCTTTTTTATTCTTTTATTAGTATTATTTGATCCTTAAATTTTGGCGAGGACAATGATTTGCTTTCAAGAAAAACCATGCACGATGGTTCAAAAAGTCTATTGCCGTTTTTATTTTGTATAAGAGGTGTAGCTAGAATTTAAAAAAAATGTCTTTGTGGGTCCTATTTACTTGGGGAGGAGAAGTGTATGGGGTCCACAGAATTAGTAATGAAGGTAGCTGTTGTTAGTGGATACATTAACCTTTTGTTGTTCATCTCAAACTAATACATGAACACTTGAATTATGTGTAGCTCGTTGTATGTTCATTTGTTGATTTATTTGCACTCAAATTTGATTACGCTAACTTGAATTATTTGATGTGAGTATTTATATATTCTAGTTTTCTGATAAATATATAATTTAGGGTGAGTTTTTGAAGAAAGGAAGAAGAATTTGTTTTGAAGACCCTTTTAATTCAATAGACAACAAAACGAAACGGGACCCATTGAAGTCCTCAACTCGTCGTGCTAACAAAGCTCATCAAAAGAGAAACAAAAGTAAGACAAATTTATAGTAAGATTAAATATTCTTGAATTTTATATTCAGTATATAAAGTTTTATATTTCACCATGATGTTTTGGTGATTTTTGGTTTATAAACATACAGGAAAGTCGAGAAGGGGATTTTCTTTTGAAGAATTTGATGATGATCCCGAGACACATTTTCATGCAAATTTTGGAAATCGACAATATTCTTGGTCTTTTAGATCATGGGAAGAGTCCTTTAACCAAAGTAAAACAAATGGATTTGAATGGAGAGATGATTTAAATGGGGCCCACAATAATAATTATAATAGGAATAAATGGAGGACTCTAAGTGATGAAGAGTCTTCCGATGATGATGAGCCGTGTGTCGTTGGTTCATCTTCAGATAGAATAGCATTAGGTTTGCCGATGAATGGTCCATTAAAGATTGACGAAGTTAAAAATGCGTAAGTATATGTTTATGTTTTAGTTATATTTATAATATAATATAATTTGGGACACTAAATTTTCACGCACACGCTAAATTATATTTATAATATAATTTAGTTATTTAATGTGTGTGTGTGTGTGTTCTTTTAGCATTTGACAAGTATGAGTTTTATGATGATGACTTGTCTTCCTTTGCAGTTTCCGTCTTTCAGCTCTAAAGTGGCACCCTGATAAAAATCAAGGCCCGTCAAAGGTTAGCTTATAAATGTATCTCAACTTTTAGATGAATTTTGTTACTTATTTATTTATTTAAATTTTATGTCAACATTTATTCGGACCACATCACAAGCTAAGCATTATTATTGCTCAATCTTCAACTATTTATATCAAATTTTAGCTTTGTCTTTAGAGATGAAAACATAGACTTTGATCTGTCTTTGTCAATTTTCAGCGTACTTTTTCTGTCCAACAACCAAGATTGCTAACATAGTAATATATATATATATATATATATATATATATATATATATATATATATATATATATATATATATATATATATATATATATATATATATATATATATATATATATATATATATGAGCGTTAAAATCCAGTGACTATTTGGGCAGAAACCATAAAAATCATGTGACCAAACAACTAACTTATGTAGCATGTTGGCCTAAACATGTTATTCCTTAGTGACGTATATTTTCAACATTTTTAATTGCTCGTAATAATTGAAGAATTGCTATCAGTTGGATAATAACAATTTTGTTTACAATAAAAGTCAAACCATAACACACAAGATTAATACGTATAATGGCCACAATGCAGTAGTGACTTATTTATCATCATCGTTTATTTGTGCAGGCATTAGCCGAAGAGAAGTTCAAAGTTTGCGTAAGTGCATACAATTCATTGTGCAACGCCCTATCAAGGGTTTAGCACTTTAGCCCATTTTATTATTTTAAATCATATACTAGTTTTGATGACTATTACAAATTCGACAACCACAAGGATTATAAGTTACACGAAGCGCTCTTCTCAGTTCATGGTTCATCAAAAGATCTTGATAGCAGCAACCATGGACCATGAAGATGTTTTACGCCTTCTGTAATTGCAAATTATTCCAACCAGGTCTATGTTTATTCTTAACAGCTTAAAATGGAAGTTTACAGCTTTTTTAAAGGAGGCTTTATACTAGTCATTTGTTAAGGTAGATAATTGGAGTAGAAAAGGTGTCTTTATGAGTCTATGGAGCATGTTTTTAACTAAGTCAAAACTTGTCTCTATGGTAGTATTGGCGTTGATATTTCACAATTTTGTGTTTTGTTTGTTAGACTAGTTTGCTGTTTCTTCGAATTGCTAACTTATCAAGTTTTGATCAGTTGTTAACCTTGCAAAAAGTGGTTCATTGAAATATGGGAGTGGCAAACAATTTAAAAATAACAAAAGAGGCAGAGACTTATTTTTTATTCTTTGAATGGTAGAGGCAGAAACTTGTTAGAAGTTGAGTTCATGTATCTTGATTTATTCCTATTATGTATCAATTGGGTTGCATGCATGGATGTAGACTCGTTTAAAATTTAAAGTGCTTGGGTTCTGCTAGATTCTAGCTTAATATATCAACTTGGCTTGTTTAATAGTATACAAGTTTGAGCTAGGCTCGAGTTCAGCCCGTTTATTATGGATTTAATGAATAAATATAAACTAAATGCTCGTTTAGGCTCGCGAGCTTGTTTAAGCTCATTATAAGAATCTCGAGTTTGTTTACTAAACGATCTTTCAAAATATGTTCAAATTCGAGCTCCAGCTCCTTTGAGCTCGGTTCGAATTGAGTTTTTATCGAGTCAGACTCGAGTATTCTGTGAGCGCCTCAACTCATTTAGACCTTATGCATCAATTGTAATCAACGTAATATATTTCTTTGCTTTTGTTTCTTATTTAGTTTTAGCTTTATATTGTTTTTTTCAATTTTATTTTTAAGTTACATTTTAGTACAACTCACTTTTAAAGTATTTACTTTGTTATCAGAAACCAAATTTGTTACTATAGATGTCTTCTAATAAAGTATTGTCAAGACTGGAAAGTGCTTGTGAAGTGTCATTTGGCACAAATTGAGGAGTCAATGCAGGCCTTTCACCTTTTGCCTACAAACAAACAAAAGATGCTTTCTATATCACTATTTTATATTATATACTGTCAAAGCAGTCAACAAAAACTCCAAATATAAATTAGAAGACAGCACATTACAAAACTTGCATATTAAATTTTGATATGGGTAAGGCAAGCAGATGGATTAGAAACTTGTTAGTAGGCAAAAAAGATGACAAAATCAGCACCAAAGATGAATCAACACTCAGCACCAGTGCTATTATACCAGCAAGTCCAAAAAGGAGATGGAGTTTTAGAAAATCAAATAACACAGAAAAAGTACAAATCAATCACAAGAGTTGTCGATCGTTCGACTCCATCGCAACCTCTCAATTAGTATCACAAGCATTGTTCGACTACGCAATTCTACAGCAAAGTCACAACTCGATGATGGTGGTGCCACCTCTTAAAGCCACGACGAGAACACTCAATAGAGTATCTATTGTTACCCGAGTGGCTGCCGCAACTAAAATTCAATCAGCCTTTCGTTCATATCTGGTGAGATGGGGGCGGGGTTATTATCGCTGCATCGGCATAGTCGAAACGGGAGATGATCGCAACGGGTGGTTTAGTCCCCTCGGGTGATCCCTATCGTTGTCAAAAAAAAAAAAAAATTAATAAATAACTACAAACTCGAACTCCAGCTACAAGCTCCAACCACATCTATTTTCGCCAAACACACCTATAACGTAAATTTGTTTGTTTTGTAGGCAAGGAAGGCGTTGTGTGCACTACGCGGACTAGTGAAGTTACAAGCCCTGGTGAGAGGTCACTTGGTGCGCAAAAGGACCACCACAATGGTTAGGTGCATGAGTGCACTAGTCTCCATTCAGGTTAGAGCTCGGTTTCAAAGGATACAACTGGCCGAGGATGCTGAGTCAAGGTCACATCATGGCGCTACAAAACAAGGATTAGTGATAGCTCACGAGCGTCGTCTAAGTTCACCACAATTAGTAAGTCACTCGCAAATTATTATATATTATATACATATATAAAAATGTACAAAATAGGTAATCTGTTTGTTCTTTCAGGATCACAAAGATAACTTGGGAAAATATGGAAGCAAAATGAATACCAACACAAGTTATCGACAATCATCAAGAAGATTTTCGATAGATTTATCACGCGAAAAATCAATGAGAATGCAGAATAAGCCAATGGATGAGGTTTCAACAGCATCACAAACAAGTACACAACACGATGAACCAAATTACATGACCCGAACAGAATCTTCAAGAGCAAAAGCAAGGTCGCATAGCGAACCAAGGCAACGGCCCACAAAACAAAAACGCGAAAACAGAACTTCATCAAACGAAGGTCTTTGTGCTGTCACAAAAGGCATTCAAACCCATGACAATCATAAGTACCATGAAGATTGGTTAGCGAAGCTTCATAGATCATCAAAATCAATTAATGATTTTGAGTTTGATTCGTCTTATTATACAACTCTATATGCATATGAGGTTAGTACACCAATTATAATCTGGCTCATTGTTTTCTCCCTCTTTTGTACTTGACTTATTTTCAAATTCTAAGAACATTATTTGCTGGCAGACTGCTGAAAGCGCATATTAATGACGGGCTGATGAAATCGGTGCAGAGTTAGTAACGACAGATGACGTATCTTTTCAAGACAAAGTCGGACCGTCGTGCTTTGAGGATTCGTATTGCTTTTAAAGAAGTAAAACAATACACGAAGAAAAGTTTGCCTCAGTTACAATTTTATAACCCAATTTTCATGTTGTATTATTATATTTTCTTAACTATATAATCTACAATTTTACATCATTATCGACTGAAGTTTAGTAAAGTTACCTAGCATAAATAACCAACTTGGGAAAACACGATAAAGAAGAAAACAATTTGACAAAAATAAGTGAGCATATGCTACATTAACCTTGCAGTTCCATTAAGTAAACTATAACCAAGGTAAAAGGGGAGGATATGTGATTATTGAAATAATTGTATTAAGCTGAATTTTCGATTAAACACTGCAAATTTTATTGTGAAAATCCATGTAAATAACACACAACAACATAATTAACAAAACAAGATCGCATTCGCACCTTCAAAAATGAAGAATTTTTTAGAGCGACGGCAAAGCTTGTTCCTTGAGAGAATCTTGAACGGCTTTCAAAAGAGCCGGCATCAGTTTCTGGTTCGTAACAATGATGCCTGTATCCAGATCAAGATATCGTCCTTTTGAAAAATCCAAAGGCTTTCCGGCAGCATCCGAGGCAACACCCCCGGCTTCTGCAACGAAACACGTAAAACGAAAACGTAAATAACAAAAACGAGTTTACCAATTTGAACTTATTATAACTATATTGCTCATTTATGGAGTAAGTTGCTACTATAAGTCTATAATTAATAATATGGGTACCTGCAATAACAATGTATCCAGCAGCATGGTCCCATATCTTCTCACGATATCCTTTATTTGGGAACCGTAAATATATCACACCGTCTCCTCGTGACAATGCACCATATTTTGCCTGGCTGTCAATTCTGCATGGTGGAGCTTTAACTCCCAATTTCTACAAACAAATAAGTTAATTAATTACTTAAAAATAAAAAATAATTGAAAATAAACACATTTCATCAATATAAAAAATACTTTTAGTCATGTATATTAACAGAAAGATGAATTCCTCTATTCTATTTCTAATCACATTAATATGCGCTTTCCCATGAGTTTTTTTTTATTAATTGCTTTGAAAAGAAACTAAAAAAAATATCAACTGGTATTGATTCTCCTAAGTGTAAGAATATTGGTATTAATTGTTCATGTGTTTTGAAAAGAAACACATGAACAAATATCAACTGGTATTGATTCTCCCAAGTGTAAGAATACAATCAAAGTTATTTATTTGACGGTCGGTGTGGGGCCGCCAGAGGGTCGGTTTTACCCTGTTGTATCACTTTTTTCTACTCCCCGACTACCTAGCAAAAACTAAAAAAAGAAAATTTGCCCAGAATGAGCATCAATATCACAAAAATTTGGCAACGATACACTGGTTGTTGCCCTTTCTTATTTAAATATCATCTGAGTCATCATAATGAAGAAAAAACAGTATACTTATCACATAAAAGGTACCTTTGCTATAGAACCTGATAGACTATGGGACGAATGTGCAGCTTCATATGATTCGAAGAATGAAGCTTCTTCAGGATTCTCCGTGTTGCTAACATGCACCTGAGACGTAAATAAACAAAACTCATGTTTTGATGATAAACGGAAACTTTACCAGTTAGCCATCTTTCAACCTAAAATAACGGCCAACTACGTAAACACACATATTGCTAAGGTGTTAACTTTTTGTACCTTGACGGGTGTTGAGCCATCTAGTGACTCCATGTAGGTCCCACAAGATAATTGCGCAGAGAACAAACACCCCACTTTATTCAGAGCATTTTGATGTTGACTCGTAATGGATTCTAGTGGAAGATTTGGACATGCAAGGACACCTAATACAACTTTCCCTTCATCTAGAAGACCTAATGCTATTGCATATTGGTCACCCCTTAGAAAACTACATTAACAAAAATGGTGAGAACATAATTATATGAATAAATTAAAAAATAATCACCTTTTACAAGTAATGCATCACTATATACACAATGAAGCCTACAACAAATTCATTGAGAGTCTAATTAATAAATTTGTATATTTCAGTTATGGAACCCGCTCTCAAGTTGTCTTCGTAGAAGAAGATAACAGAAACAGCAAGATTAAATGTCCAAATACCATTTTCAATACTAAAAGATATGATGAAGCTGTATGCCCAAATCAATATCAACGATTCTTGTAATGAAAATCAGACAAATTTTCACCACTCCTTTGTAATCCTTTTTAAGTAACTAGCTCTTTGAATCATGATGGTGTTTGTCGTTGAAACAACATCAGCTTTGTATAGACGGCTGATTTAGACCAAAATGTGCCTAGACCAAAATGTGCCAAGTATGATGGTTTTTTATATTTATATTTCAATAGTTTGTCCAAAATCATCCATATAATATAGCATGCCTCTAAATCTTCATAACTCGCGAAAGAAAATGACCTGTTACACGAGCACCTAACTTTTCTATTTGTCCACCTAGTAGAACATGTAGGCATCAAATTGATATGATATATTCACCAGGAAAAAAAAAAAGTAAACCGAAAAACAAACAAAACAGATGTCAACTCACCCTTTAGTACCATCGATAGGATCCAAAACCCAGTGTTGCCCGTTAGGTCCTCCTTCAGATGTACCACAATCAATTATAGTAAGCACCTCGGTTTCAGACAAAGGAGTCACATTGTAAGTTCCATCATTAGCAATCGTATCATTCACTAGTTTCGTGATACGTTGAAGAGTTTCTTGGGATTCTTCTTTTCGTAGATCTCCCGAATCCTATAGACGATCAACGCCATTGAAACATATAACTATAGCACAAATGGAAATATATGATAAGTACAAATAAGTGAAACGGATAAGGTTGACAAATACTTCCTCGGCCACAAGTGAGAATGTTTGAGAAGGAAGTTCTTTCTGAAGAACAAAGCTTACAAGAACTTGAGACCCTGATAATAAAAAAACGGCATATCAGACAGTCAACAAAATAATTCCGATCCATTTACTTGAAAGAAAATGATCATCATATGAAATGCGCTAAAATGAATGAACGGATTGAAAATCAATGAAAGAGAATTCTAAATGAATAGATACTAACAAATTAAAATATTTATACAAATCGAATTCTTATTGCAGTATCATAACCTTTGTAGTCATATTTGGTACACTAATTATATATAGTAAAAAACCAATACAAATCTTAGGTAGAAAGTATTTCATGTAAGCCCAATCTGACCTGATACAAATATACCCAAAAGAAGTCTAATCTAAACCAGTTTTGACCCGTTACTCGGCCCGCCCACTTTGCCACTTCTCGTTTTAGAGATCACATTTCTCAAGCATGAGCTTTAACGGGATCACCATTCGAGTACACACATTCACTTATACGCCCTCCATCAATTCAAATGAAAGTATAAAAAAGTTGAAGAGCATACCATAATCAGCAACAGTGACAGGACTTTTATCAGATTTGGATTGCACATCAGATTGCAACAGTTCTTTTTGTACATTCTACATAAACAACAAGTATCAATCAATCAATAAACTTTCATTAATTAATAAATTCAACATCAAACACAACGAATCACAACATGAAATTAGGAAGTAAGCGAGTAATGTAAAATGTTTGAGAAGTGTTGGTACCTGACAGAGACGAGAAGCAAGTGAAGCAGCTTTTTTGGCAGCAACGAGTTGTTGATTATAACTATAAGGAGAAGATGAAGAAGAAGACATTGTTATCGAACGATTATTAGATGAACGAGTAGTACCAGCAGGTAATGATGATGATGATGATGATGATTTGAGAGTGACGAAAGTGTAGAGTGATTTATTTGTTAATGAAATTGGTTTTAATTTGAATTTGAATAAATTAGGGTTTAATTTTGGGTTTAGGTGAACAAGTCGTGACGCAGCTGCAGCTGTAAATGTGATACACGAGGATGAAGATGCCATTTTTATTTATTTATTTATTTATTTAATTTTCTTTTTCTCGTATATAAGAAAAATATAATAATTTTTTAAATAGATAACATTGGTCGGCTCTAACGATGAGAATGGTCATCCGACCTAACAAGATATTCATTCGATTCCATTTCATAGCAGATGTTAGATGTATAATATAAGTGGATGAATACCATAATATAATACTGCATATGAATTTGAAGGTGAATAATTAGTAGATCAGATATATATTTATATTAGTGGATGTATTGAAAAGGCGTTTAATTGTAGGGAGGAGTAAAGCGTCTTTGTAAAGAATAGATTCATTTTCGACAGCATCTCGATTCCAAACAAGTCTTTGGAAGACTTAAAAGCTCATCGAAGGAAGTGTCTCTTGTTCAAAGATGATTTTAAAAGGCGTTCAACTGCAATAATTGAGACTAATTATTATGAAATGTACTCCATAATGGTTTTGGAGTCAACTGGTTGATATGGATAAATGCATGTCTATCTTTGGTTTCTATTTCTATCTCAGTCCTAATAATCATTTCACCAACTAGAGATTTTAAAATCGAGAGGGGGTGTGACCAGACGATTCATTATCTCCATTCTTATTCATAATAGCCAAATAACGTCTTAACTTTCTTCAAAACGTGGTGGTTGAAAAAGGATTCATCAAAGGAGTAGACATTGGGGCGGAATTTGCGACTTTATCTCATTTACAATAAACGAATTACCAAAATGTTTTAGAAGAAACACACGTAATATTTTGAAATTTGTAGTAGAAGAAACACACGTAATATTTTGAAGCTACCAAAATGTTTTAAAGAGTGTTTAGATTAAAAGTTAATTTTACCAAAACCTGTGTTGTGTCTATGACGTAACTCTTAAATGTGAATTGAGGAGAGGATTAAAGAGAAGTAATTAACGTCTTCTCAAATCATTATAAATTATTGTCTGTTTTCCTATTCCTTATACTTAGCTTTATTCACATTATTCACTTCTAATTAGTTACATATTCCATAATTCCAAATTCAAATCGATTGTAAATTCAAACCTATGTTTGAATAACTTTTGTTATGTGCTTGTAGCTACTTGCTTAGTTGCCTGTCGTCGGAGCTCTTCCGATCATGTCAAAATAGAAAACATGTAGGAACTGAACAACATTGAAAAGGTGACCATTACTACATTGGCGCCACCCACTATCACCGTTGAACACTCATAAGCAGAGGCGGAAGGTAGTGGAGGCCTAAAAGGGCATTGGCCTCCCCAACTTGTTGGACTCCTAGTGTAACTTTTATAATTTTTCATGGGTTATTTCTTTTTACTTAACTGGGCTTCTCTAAATTTTTTGTTTACGTAACTGGGCCTCCCTAATCAAATTCATCACGTTCCACCACTGCTCATAAGATTTGTAATTTCCGTTAGCGAAGGAACTGCCACATGTTGACTATCCCAGTTCTGGTGAGTATAATAAGAAAAGAAGACATTTTTTCACAGATTATTTCGATAGTGATCAAACACTAAAGAATTGATTTAAACTGAAATATGTTAAAGTATTTTCATACCATCATGCATAAAGAGTATTTGACTTTTAAAGTTAAATCATCATCTTCTACTAAATCAACAATTGTTAAAATATTAATGGATTTAAACTTAAAGTTTTGATGTGTAGGTGTTGTGATAACCGTTAAACGTAAAGCAATTTCAAAGATAAAACAAGTTAACGATTAAAAGACGTAATTATCTTTACATGTATAACATGTGCAGGTGAGGGGATTGAACGATCTTTTTAAACTACCGTCAATCATAGATTGTGTTCATGCAAAATCTGGAAAGGACTCTCAACATAAGAAAAAGATTTAGATATTGTATTACTAATTTATTTATTTATTTATTTATTTATCTACATACTAAAATGCATGGGGTTTTTGGTCGTTTTTGACCCCCAATGAATACCAAACGACATTGAAAAAAAAAACAAACACCCCCTCAAACTTTAAACAACTTTCAAGTTCAGCCCCAAACTAGGGGTGCAAAATATAAACTTATTATTTTAATTAAAAAACTTAACCCAACTCCATATCTTCCCACTCGCCTCGCGTTAAATTTTTCCTAACCCACCGAAAAACTCAAAAAAATCTTACGAACACAACGGGACTAACTATACGCGAAACAGACACTTCTAAAAAAACACTAAATACCTCGGACTATATTCAACACATATACATACATCAATAATAAACTACCCAAACGGACTACATCATATCGATGGTTCTGTTTCCCTTTTTTTGTGCAATCTTCCTGTCGTTAAAAATGCATAGACCATTAGGTATGTTAGGTACTAACTACGTGTATCTAAAAACACCTGTAGCAAAACATTTTTACTTATGTAAATACATAACGCTACGTTAACTATGAATGTGCAACCCAAAGATCTCGTGACATCGCGCGAGCCCCTTTTACTAGTTTGAAATAAACTACAAGGACTATACACGTAAACTTTTTAATTGAATATTCACACTTTTGTTTTTTGTAATGAAATAATTGTGCCGTTGGTCCCTCCATTTTACCCCAAAAAGCTAACAGCGTCCCTCAAGTTTTTTTTTTTTTTTTTGGCTTTCAACATCCATCTATTATCACCTTTTTTGATTACGCGTCCCTCCGTCAACTTTCTGTTAAAAAAAGTCCGTTAAGTCATGCCATGTGCCTTGCATGTGAGGGTAAATTCGTTTTTTTTTCTCTTTTCTTCACTAAAATCGAGGGACCACCGGTGCATTTATTATATAATTTATATATTTTTTTATCTATATATTTATTATATAATTTTGGTATAATCGATTATTTTGGTATAATCGATTAATCGAACCACATATGTGAAGAACCTGCAGTCGAATTATATCACACCCATCACACGCAACAAATTCCATCAATCATATTTATTTTATAAATCAGCAAATCATCTCTTTGTTGTCTAATCATCAAGCGTTTTTCCATATGAACCCTAATAGGAAAAAAAAGATTTAATCGATTATATTCATTTCATAATCGTATAATCATCGATGCTTCATCACTTAATCGTCAATAGATCTTCCAAACAAACCCCCATAAATTGAAACAAATCAAATTCAAAGATGTAAGAATTAATCTTACCAATATATCAATTCAACAGTTAACGTACTTTGATTCAAGAAGATAAACGATTACACGAGTAATTCCACATATAGATTCAAATTTTAAAAAATAAATAAATTGACCCACTTTTTCTTTAACATCGGACAGTTTCTTTTGTAAAGATCAAATAAATTGACCCAATTTTTCTTTAACATCAGACAGTTTCATATTCCTCCACTATGAACCTGCTTAATTATAATTTTAAAATAAGAGAGTTTTCAAAATCAAGTTGATATTAATTATAGCCCGAATTTCAGGGAAAAGTGGAAACAAAGCCTGATTTTTTTAAACAAACCCTAAAACGATCGATAATCATGTTTCAATCTCCTCGATCAATAAGTACAAACCTGCAAACCAAGTTATCAAACGGGATGTTCAACAAATGATCGACAGAAGACATCGTAAATTGACGAAAAATTTAAAATTGATTTTGATTTTACGCGATTTGGGAGAAAAACTTGAAAGTTAGGGTTGATATAATTTCTGAATGCATTAAATGTATGCGATTATATTAGACCCCTAATTTGAAATAAGATTAACTTATCTGAATTTAGAGAAGTTATGGTTCATTCTTCAAACCATAATCTTCTCCAGATTTCGCTTATTGACTTGACTCGTAGTTGGTTTATAATAATTATCTTAAATCATTCGATATGTTGTTGAACAAACCGTGATTGAGAATCATAATTTATATATTTTTAATTTATAAATTCTTAAAAATTATATAATAAATATACCAAAATTATATAATAAATATATAGATAAAAAAATATATATAAATTATAAATTATATAGTAAATGCGCCGGTGGTCCCTCAATTTTAGTGAAGAAAAGAGTAAAAAAACGAATTTACCCTCACATGCAAGACACATGACATGACTTAACTGACATTTTTAACAGAAAGTTGACGGAGGGACGCGTAATCAAAAAAGGTGATAATAGAGGGACGCTGAAAGCCAAAAAAAACTTGAGGGACGATGTTAACTTTTTGGGGTAAAATGGAGGGATCAACGGTAAAATTATTTCTTTTTGTAATAGAAAAACGGAAACGGATGACCTACGTTGCTACAACATCTATTATCTTCCACTTTGTGGCTTACAAATCAACCTAAAATACCCAAATAAATTTCAATCACAAATAAATAATAAAATCCCAATTACACAACCCCACCACCATTCTTCATCTTCTTTATACCTTTAATTTTACCCCTATTACACAAACACTCGACTTGTGTTTTTTGATTTTAATTTATTCCCTTCTGTTGTTGTTCATCCAGCAACAAAAATGGAATTAACCTCAAAACTTCACACAATCGATCTTCACTCCACTTTCTTATCCCCTATCCGTAAACCCTGTTTCAGACCTAACACCATTCGCCCAATTTCAACACACCTAATAGTCAATTGCTCATCAAAACCCCATAATCATCATTCAATTAGGTTATCTGCTGTTGCTGTTGACACCCAAACATCCACCACCACTACTAATGAAGATATTGAAAGTTTGTTCACAAAAGACTCGTCGGAAACACCCGATTTTCGACGCGGCGGAAACAAACAATCCGGGACCGGCGCGTCGAGTATTTCATCAGGTATTAGATTAGAAAACATTAGTAAATCATATAAAGGTGTTACTGTATTGAAAGATGTAAGTTGGGAAGTTAAAAAGGGTGAAAAAGTAGGGTTAGTTGGTGTTAATGGAGCTGGTAAAACAACCCAATTAAGAATTATTTCGGGTATGGAAGAACCCGATTCGGGTAATGTTGTTAAGGCTAAACCGAATATGAGGATATCGTTTTTGAGTCAAGAATTCGAGGTTTCGTTGACTAGGACTGTAAAGGAGGAATTTTTACATGCTTTTAAAGAAGAAATGGAGATTTCGAGTCGGTTAGAAAAGGTTCAGAAGGCAATTGAAGGGTCTGTTGACGATTTGGAGTTAATGGGGAGGTTATTGGATGAGTTCGATTTGTTACAGAGACGTGCGCAGGCGGTTAATTTGGATATTGTTGATGTTAAGATCAATAAGTTGATGCCTGAACTCGGGTTTTCGCCTGAAGATGCGGATAGGCTTGTTGCATCATTTAGTGGTGGGTGGCAAATGAGGATGTCACTTGGCAAAATATTGCTTCAGGTATGATTAAACCAATTCAAATTTCGGTTTTTTTATATATATAATAAGTTTGAGACTCCTAAAAACATTGAGAACTAGGGAATAAACTTGGGCCCTTGGATAATAAATCGGATGGTACAGATTGACTCTAATTGTTTGCGATAGAATTGAACTGATGTTTTAATCACGTGATTGAAATTGAAATGATTTCATTTTTTTTTTTTTTTATTATTATTATTATTATTATTATTTTTTTTTGTGGTATTAAATGAGACCTTCCCTATTTATACATGATGAACTTGATGTGTAAACTCAATTATATGCTATTTGTTCTTCACATAAGTGAAGTATGACTGCCTCTTTTCGGATAATAGATTTTTTTTTTTTTTGGTCACTCTTTTGATTATCTGTATATGGTGAATTCTTGTGATGTATGGTCTGATTGAGTAAGTTATGTGTTGCAGGATCCAGATTTGTTACTATTGGATGAACCTACCAATCATCTTGATCTAGACACAATCGAGTGGCTTGAAGGTTATCTGAACAAGCAAGATGTTCCAATGGTGATCATATCTCATGACAGAGCTTTTCTTGATCAATTATGCACAAAAATAGTGGAGACAGACATGGGTGTTTCTAGAACATTTATTGGAAACTATTCGGATTACATAATCGGTAAAGCATCATGGATCGAGGCCCAGTTTACAGCTTGGGAGAAGCAACAAAAGGAAATTGAGCATACAAGAGGCTTAATTAGCAGGTTAAGTGCCGGCGCAAATTCTGGGCGTGCATCTACTGCTGAAAAGGTATCACCTTTAAGTGTTTCTATATGTAATATGAAAGTAGAAGTGACTTTTTTGTACATTTAAGTGTTGATTGAACTATTTAGGCTTTATTTTCGTTCTTTAACAGTTCAAATGTGTTAACATAAATCATTGTTAATTATATTTAATAAGCATAATAATAAAGTATGATTAACCACAAGGTGTTAGACTGTTGGTGCATTGTTTTTTGATAAGGGCGGTCAGGGATTCGACTCTTATGTGCTACAAAAATATTTCACTTGTAGTTAGCCGCCACGGCTCTAGTTATTGAGT
The DNA here is from genome assembly GCF_046630445.1 of Rutidosis leptorrhynchoides. Lineage (NCBI taxonomy): Eukaryota > Viridiplantae > Streptophyta > Magnoliopsida > Asterales > Asteraceae > Rutidosis > Rutidosis leptorrhynchoides. Next base: position 547,348,630 of record NC_092334.1, read on the forward strand.
CGACAGCAAGCGTCGACTTATTGGCCACTTGACTGACTCTTAGAGCCTAAATTAAATTTAAGGCAGCATTCAAAACCCATGGAAATTTGATTTTACCATTTTCATGGCGTCTCAATTCTATTTTATTTTTTAAAGTTTTTTTTCCTACTTATTGGCCGGAGGTCCACTCAGACGCAATCTCTCTATCCGTCGAATAGAGAGAGGGATGACTTTCTCTCTACTTTTGAGAGTGTTTTGACTCTGGGTGGAGAAATGACTTGTCTTTATTCTCGGATAGGGGAAGGATTGTCTACATCTCACCTCCTCCATACACCACTTATGTGGTATTGGGTTTTGTTGTTGTTGTTGCTGCTGCTGCTGCTGCTGCTGCTGCTGCTGCTGCGGCGGCGGCGGCGGGGGCGGCGGGCGCGGGCGTGGTGGCGGTGGCGGTGGCGGTGGCGGTGTAGTTAGCCGCCCATTTCATGGGCCTTGGAGGTTTCGGACGTCTATACGTTTGAGCCTCACCTGATGGGGTTTTACCACACGTGATGCCCGTATGGATTAGTCCTAGAGGTTCCCTCTTGAGGGTCGGTAGGACTATAATGATTCCTTTAGGAAATGATCGGGTGAATGGGTTCCAACATCGCGTTCGGACCCGTCACTGACTCCTAACCGCCATTAAAAAATATATATATATATATATATATATATATATATATATATATATATATATATATATATATATATATATATATATATATATATATATATTATAGAGTATGTTTAGCACTTCTACCTCCTTTTGAGGTAAATTGAGGTTGGGTTCATCTAAACTTGATTGGATTTTACTATAACTCAATCCTATTTATTAATCAAATTTAAAGGATAAGGACAAGGTTGCAAAAATCACTACTCAGAGAGTACACGGTCGGGACTATTAAGGGAGTACTCGGCAACTCGGTTGTGGTGTACTCGGATGTTTACAAAGTTTGACTTGGACCGAATTTCCGAGTAATCCCGAGTTTTGACCGAATTTCCGAGTAATCCCGAGTTTATTTGAGTTTGACCAACTTTGATCGAGTACTCGCCGAGTTGCTAAAACCGAGTACTCGCCGAGTAATTCTGCGTTTTGCAATCCTTAATAAGGACCCTCATCATGGAACAAAGGAATACCCGTTAAACCGTCATGTTGAGTTTTTTGTTGTAAAATGTCATCTTTGAAAAAATGCGAAAAGAAATCTTAGACTTCTGACAATAAACGAGGAGTCTGATGTTTCTTTTCTTTTCTCTTTTGTGTTTTTAAGCTACAAAATTTAGCTAAAACTGCTCATTCATGCCAAACTTGATGGCCATCTTTCTTCTCTTTGTGTTTCCCGAAGATGTATGTGTGTTCCTATGCTAAAAACCAGTTTGGTGTATCAAATATAATCATTATCATTATACTCATCTGATATTAACGCCTTTGTTATATGATCACAGAAACTAGAAAAGCTTCAGGAGGAGGAACAAGTTGATAAACCATTTATACGGAAACAAATGAAGATTAGATTCCCCGAACGTGGAAGAAGTGGAAGGGAAGTTTTGACTATAAAAAATCTGGAGTTTAGCTATGAAGACAAGGTAATTATTAATAATAACGATAAATTGTTGAATAGTTCCAACTGTTTTGCATGATAATTATGTGGTAATGTGATTTTGGTTGTAATGGTTATCTAGGTTCTCTTTAAAAAAGCTAACATATCAATCGAAAGGGGTGAGAAAATTGCAATAATTGGGCCTAATGGTTGTGGAAAGAGTACTCTGCTTAAGTTGATTATGGGCTTACAAAAGCCCAACAATGGAGAAGTAATTCTTGGCGAACACAACGTGCTACCAAACTACTTTGAGCAAAATCAGGTAATATATATAGACCCACTTATGTATATATCAATTAAGATCAAGTTTTTTTTTCCTTTTCCTTTTTAACTTAGTAACAGGTTAAAATAGAAAAATTATCTTATGAATAAATGCATGAAATGGGTTGAACAGGCTAAACAGGTAGAGGTTTGCAGACAGTGTATTCACAGTTCATGAAACTTATTAAAAATTATGTAGCCTAAATTTTTTTTTTTTTTTTTTTTTTTTGTAAGCGAGGAAACCCTCCTATGAACGCGCACATTGGCTCCCCATAGATGGTAAAACCTCGGGTAATCAAGCCCCCCGAGCGCGAGACCTGGTACCGGGTGAATTGCGCATTATGCGCACCCTCTGGTCACACTCCCTTTTTGAACAATTTGACATAGCCAGGAATTGAACCCGGGTGGTGTGCTTCATTGGGCAACTCGGTGACCACTCAGGCAAACCCGAATGGTTATGTAACTTAAACTTAATTTGCACAAAAGAGATATATATATAAATGCTGCAATTTTTTTAGGACAATTGTCATTTTATCTGTTCTGCATTATTATGCAAATGTTTTATTTTTGTGTAATATCAACTTCATATTACTTTCAGGCCGAAGCTCTAGATTTGGAAAAAAGCGTGGTTGATACTGTAGCCGAAGTTGCAGAAGATTGGAGAATCGATGATATAAAGGGACTCCTTGGACGTTGCAATTTTAAGGCCGATATGCTAGATCGCAAAGTCTCTCTATTGAGTGGTGGCGAAAAGGTAATTTTTTTTAATTTTTTTAGTATTTGTATCTTTTTTAAAGGGAAAAAAGTGGTGATATTACTATTTATTTATATACCTACTTTGTGTTTCAATAAACTAACTTGGTTATGTTTCAGGCACGTCTTGCATTTTGTAAGTTCATGGTTAAACCTTCCACGTTACTGGTACTAGATGAGCCGACTAATCATTTGGATATACCTTCAAAAGAAATGCTCGAGGTTTGTTTTTTAATTTTTTTAATTTTTTTAATTAAAAGTCAATCTTATAGTTTTTGTTAAGTACTGTAACTGATTATTCACAATTATTGCTCATTGGGAATAAACTTTGTTCATCAGGAAGCAATTGCTGAATATGAGGGAACTGTCATTACCGTGTCACACGATCGATACTTTATAAAACAAATAGTGAATAGAGTATTAGAAGTTAAAGATGGAGATCTGCATGACTACAATGGTGACTATGATGTAAGTTCATATGCGTATTCCATTTTAAAAAGTCAAACTTGATATGCGTAATCAAACACTGTATTTATAAAAAGTCAAAATCGACAAGACTTTTTTGGCACCTACTAAACTAATGGTTATGATGTTATATTTCTATATTGAGGTTTCAGTGTAAGCAAATGGGCCTTATTTATAGAAAATTTTGATTTATAAATAGAGGCATTAACGCTACATTGTTTTGGCTTTAATAGTACTATCTCGAGAAGAACCTCGAGGCAAGAGAAAAAGCTCTCGAACGAGAAGCTGAGCTAGAAGACAAATCTCCTAAAGCCAAAGCAAAATCTAAAATGTCAAAGGTATGACATAACTATATTTTCTAATCTAGCAAATGCAAAATCTATGATGTCATGTATGACATCACTAATTTTTTTCCTGTTCATGTTACCCGGGAGGGCGAGTATTCTTCTGACCCCATACTCTAATGTACACGGCCCAGCCGAATTACTGGTCATTTTTTTAACACAAGATTTGAACCCGATCTTCTTTGCTTTTAATAAAACAAGTCTCATAAATCTACTCTAAACATTTTAGTGTGTTTGTTGATATGGTGTTACTGTGTATAGGCTGAACGAGAAGCTCGCAAGAAGCAAAAAATGCAGGCATTTCAGCAGGCTAAACAGAAATCAAAGGGACTGAAAAACTCTAAAAGATGGAATTGAAGGCGACTTGCATGCCGATTGTACATATTTTTACTTATTAAATAAATATAGGAATAGATCATTGATATTAAACTAGTTTGATCTGGGAAAAGAGAATACATGAACGCCGGGCGAAATTTTATGAGCCTTTTGGTATTTTATCTGTGGGCGATATATGTTTAATTTTTCGACCCTGGCTTATTAATATTATTATTAGATAAAACATATGAATTTGATGAGATGTTTCTTATCACAAGTTAACTATATGTTCAAATATTCCTTTTTCATGATTTTTTGCTGCTGTAAAAGTCACTTGAGGAGATGGGCCCCACTTTCAGGATTTGCTCAAGGGATGTTTGTGTTGAAACTTGAAAGCTTATTATGGATTAAGGGAAAAACATTTGTTCTCTTAATAGCACCTAACTTTAGGTTAAAAGGACTTGAAAAGAGGGACTAAAATTGTACATAGACAACGTTAAAGGGTATAGGATGTAAAATGTATTCTTGTTGAAAACACAGCTACCCGTTCGATTTACATGATTATAACAAAAAGATGTTAGGGAGATTTTAATAGCAGAATAGATACATGCAAATAACAATATACCTAAGAGTAAATAAAAAGACATAAATAGATGCCAATATTTTTTACATTATTCATACAAAGAGTGACACATTTAAACAACTTCACAAAAATCATGTAATCACACGACATGAAATAGCTAAACACCTTAAACTTACGAGATGATCTTTTATGAATAAACACATCCTTCTTGCACAAGTGATGTTTCATTTCCATTTCTTTTTGAGCTTACTAGATACAAACCATAGTATTCTTTTTTGCTTTTTTGTTACTTCATAAATACCGATTAATTAGTCACTAATTTTAAAAGCTAAACGCGATAATATATAAGTACACATCACGAGAGTCAAGTCCATTTTCGTGCAACCCTAACCTTCAACCCGTATTTCATGTAGAGAATGATGGACACATTAGGTTCCACGATATGACCTTTAACCATTTCGAAGTTGTAATTATGTAAAATGGTTGCACCTACGGCTTTCATTTGAGTAAACGCGACTTGTTTCCCAATGCACGTCCTTGGTCCTGCATTAAACGACATGAACTTATATGATGGCTCGTGCCTTATCGTTTGTTTCTCAGTGATCCACCTTTCGGGCTTGAATTCGCAGCTATCCTCACCCCAAATGTTTTCCATTCTTCCCATTGCATATAATGAAAACAATATCTGAAAATTACAAGACATTAAAAATTTAGTGCTTATAAGTTATAACTACTTAAAGTTCGATATTTTTCTTGTGTTTTCCAACAAAACAAATCACAGGTGCAATGGTATATAGAAACTTTAATTAATTTTGACATGAGTTGTTACTATTAAATAGCACTTATGTTACTATTAAATAGCACTTATGCTTTTAACAAAAAAAAGATGTAACCAAAAGTTTGTGTAAACCTAAGGGCTTATAACAGTCTAGCGGTATTAAAGGAATCTTTCAACTAAACAAATTGGGGGTTCAAGCTCCATCGTACGCATATTTGCGGATAAATTCTTGTTTAATGTGTGAGTTGCCGAAATAAATAAAAAAAATAAATAGTTAATCTGTCACTTTGTGAAAATAGGTACTCCTAAATAATACTACTCCGTAGTAGACTTGCACAAACTAGATACCTCATTACAGAAATAGCTACAATATTGATGGTAGGTGTTAAATATATTTGGACAACTTTTATTTATTTATAATACACAAAAAATGAAAACTTGTATCAATGCTTTTGGTGATCGCTGATTAGATTACGACACTAGATTTTCTTAAACATTAAATTGTAAACGTGACATCCTTTAACTTTACGCTAAATATATATAGGGAGAGTGGTTAAGATGAAAATATTTTTTTAAACGGGGTAAGCAAATTTTAGATCAGATTAGCTTAAATAAATGGTAAAAAGCGTATTTTCATCATTTTCTGTATATATTTTATATCTAGAATGTTATTCAATCATTTTGACTGATATATAACTCAAATGACTATTAACTTTATGTGATTTTTTTACATTTATCAATCATGAGTTAATAATTACATGAAATAGATGTACACCGTAACATTTATCATCATGAGTTAGTAATGATCATGAAATATCGTAATAAATTTAAATAAATTAAATATAAATAAATAAAATAGTATTAAAAAGAATATTTATACTGTATTTTATAATTAATTCAAACGCGTTTATAATAATATAAATCATACCAGCAGTAGTTGGTAGTGACTTTTTTCCTTGACCACGGAAAACAGAGAGAAAAAGACAATTAAGTGTAGTCTTAAAATGGAGTAACATCTTTCACTTTTTCATTAAAAATTAATTGTAGTCTTAAAAATTAAGTTTAACGTTCTCCTTAATAAATTTGACGGTTGCTAATTGGAGTCAACGATATATTAAATTTATGTGCAGTCAACAATACAACTTATCTCATTTTCCAATATCATGGTAGTCCGTAGTCTTGTATATCTATTTACAATATGTTTATAGCACAATGTTTTAAAAAGAATAAATTAAATAAGAAATGCAAAGAGGTAGATACATGTTACCTTCATTTTTGAATCTACATGATGACCACTTGGAAGAACATCCGGTTCAACCGGTTCTTTATGTTGAAACGGAACAGGAGGATAAAGCCTTAACGCTTCACAAAAAACCGCATGCAAATAAACCAATTTATTAGTCTCTTCAGCTTTAAACATTCGCCATTTTCCAACTTCGAACTCGGGTATCGTCTCATTTATCTCTTCGATAATCCTTTTTTCGACATGAGGATGAGTCATAACGAGCCACAAGAACCACGTTAACGACGAACTAGTCGTGTCCCTACCCGCAATCATCAAATTCAATATCATGTCTCTTAGAAACTTATCATCATTTTTGAACCCTTGTTGATTACTAAAACATGATCCATCTTCGGTTATCAAAGAAGTTAACATGTCAACACCTTTTGATGAATTATCATCTTTCGACGGGATTTTTTCATTTAAATCTTTTCTTTTTCTTGAAATGAGACCTAAAATCACATCATCTAAAATTACCCAGGCATTTTTTAACTTCTTTTCGGTACCAATCCCAAACCATTTTTGTAACTTCCACACGCTTTTTGGAATAACGTGTCGCGCAAAAATAGCTTCTTCGGCTTCATCCATGGCTCGTGAAAAGGGGACGTCCTTAAACTCGACTGATAAACACCCGGGGTCGTAACCAGTCACAAACATACAAGTTGTGTCAAAAGTATACCTTTGAAACACATCTTGCATATCAACAACAATATCTTTTGATGCCACATAATCAAGAACCGGAATTAAGCCTTTACTAATTTTTTCAAAGTTCATTCTTGCTATAAATTGTAAAAACTTAGGGTTATTAATTAAAGAATTAGTAACCTTTCTATGGTATCTCCACAAATCATAATCCGAATTAAAAATCCCATCTCCTAAAACATCAAAAATCTCCCTAAATTCATTGCCTTTAGGGAAATTTAAGAAATTTGAGGACATGATGTGATGAATATCGGTAGGATCGACGGTGGCTAACATGTCCATGTCAATAAACCATGGACCTTTGAACAAGAACGTGCCGCCCGTTTGTTGGAGAATTATGGCACAACGTTGGTGGATTATTCCGGTACCACGAACCAAAGCCGGAAACATCCCTAGAAACGGCCACTCGTAGAGTATTGCGTTTCGTTGACGATAAAAAGAGAAACAGAAGAAGCATATAGTTGCTAGAATAAGCTCAAAGTAGCCGAAAGACAACAACATGTCGTGTTTAATGGACAACTTCGGTTTAGTTTGGTTTGGTGTGGGTAAAAATATGAGTGACAAAGATATTAGGGGATGCATGCTATATATGGTACGTAGGTAGTGAAGTGAAATTAAGGGTTTAGTTGGCGGTTGTTTTACTAGTTTTGTAAAATATATGGGAAAAAGAAAAAATAACAACTTGAATTATTGTCGTAAGTTAAGTTTAAGGTAATTAGTGCATGTTAAGAGAGATCCCAATCATAACAGGATTTCCTCCAGGACTAACCAACCATTCAGCGTCTCATCAGCACTTTCATCTCACTTCCTTCCTAGGACTAAACTCAGGAATAAACACTTTCAACAATAACACTCCTCCTTCCATATTTTTATTTTATTTTTTAATTTTTTATATTATCAAATAATTACAATTATTTAAAAAACATTACAATAATTAAAAAAAATACATTAAAATAAAACATACAATTAAAAATAAAATTACATGAAAATATAAATAAACTAAACTTTTATTAAAAATTAAAAACACTACAATAATTAATATTAAAAGTCCTATTCTTCATCGTCGTCTTCTTGATTTTCTCCATCCTCGTCATTGGGAATGTGCGAAGGTCCGACGTCATCTTGATTGTTTGGATTTCTTGTCGGATCATGTCGTATGCGATAATTAGGTGGAAGATTATGTATGTGTTCTACAAGCATATCTCGTAGTAGTCGATGAATGCCCACATCTCTTATTTCCGCGTCCACTCGCATATGCGCATCAACCCTTTCTTGGAATGATCCCCGTGTTCGTCGAACCGAACGATAATTTTCCTCGAGTCCACAAAATGCACGACCGTTGTCCTCAGTTATCATATTATTTAATATCACACAAGCTAAGAAAATTCTTCTAATTTTGCGAATATAATACGGTCGTGCCGGACGTTGAACAATTTGCCATCGGCCTTGTAGTATTCCAAATGCTGGTTCAATATCTTTTCTTGCCGATTCTTGATACCCTTTGAATTTTTTTTGTTTCGGGTCTATCGGATTTCTGAATGACTTAACTAATGTAGACCATTCCGGGTAAATTTCAACCGCCAAATAATAACCCTTAGTAAACGTACACTCGTTAACCGTATACGTACATGGTGGTGCTTCACCGGCTAATAAGTCGTTAAACAAATCGAATTGATTATGTACGTTGATATCATTGTTTGATCCAGCAGTTTCAAAAAAAGCGTACCATAATCATCCATCGTACGACGCTACCGCTTCAAGCATAATTGACGGTAACCATGGTCACCTCGTGTATGATGACCCTTCCGACGTGCCGGACAATTTCTCCATGCCCAATGCATACAATCAATACTTCCTAACATTCCCGAAAAACCATGTATTTGAGCATGTTTAGTGGTCAAACGTTGCACATCTTGTGCATTTGGTTTTCTCAAATATTCGGGTCCGTACATGTGGAAAACACATTTGCAGAAATTGTTTAAACAATCATATGAGGTTTGTTCACTCATATGCAAATACTCATCAAAAACATCGGCCGAAGCGGCATAAGCTAGTTGACGTATGGCGGATGTGTTTTTTTGAACAATATTAAAACCAAGTAATCCGGTAGCATCACGTCTTTGAATAAAATAACTAAAATATTTTGGAACTGGAGATTGAGAAAAGTTCAAAATACCTTGACATATACGAAGAAATAGAGGTTTGCTCATTCGAAAATGATTACGAAAATAATCGGCCGAAAATGTGGGATAGTCGGAAAAATAATCATTCCATAAAGCTCTTGCACGACCCTGACGATCTCTTTGTAAATATCTTCTAGGTGCCCGTGGTATTGGTTCAACTTCTTCGTTGTCACTTAATTCATCTAACGCGTCAAGTGATTCGAGTGCTCGATTCATAGTGGTATTCGTGATCGATAATACCATATATGCGTCGGGATCGGGATTTGTGTTATTGGAACTCATTTTGTTTATTTGAATATAAAAATGATGGAAAGGTAAAAAAAAAATATGAAATGAGAGTAATGGAAATGAAAAAGAAATGTATGTTTGTGTGTGTAGAAATAAGAGAATAGGAGTAATATATAGGGTAAAAAAAATGTATCCGTTAACTAGCCGTTGGAATTTTATTTTAATTTTTTTTTAGTGCCAAAAACCGTCCACAAATATGCTAAGGACGGACAAAGTGGGGGACGGAGGAGCTGGGCGAGCCCCTGGGCGGGGGCCTGGGCGAGCTCGTGCCATCAGCGCCCAGGCTGGGCGGAGCTGGGCGGCTCTCCTGAATGAACCATTGGGACCGCTCTAAGTGCTTTTATATCTTTTTAGATTAGTGTAGAACTAGTCCGGAGCAGCCCGCTCGATGCTGCGAGAGTTTTCGGGCTGCATGTTCGTATTTAACGTAGCGTTGTGTATGTACAGAGAGAGAAACTGTAGTGACCCGAACTTTTCCATGTTTTTATATATTAAATGAAATTGATATTTACATGATTAAATGTTTCTAACATGTTAAGCAATCAAACTTGTTAAGACTTGATTAATTGAAATAGGTTTCATATAGACAATTGACCACCCAAGTTGACCGGTGATTCACGAACGTTAAAACTTGTAAAAACTATATGATGACATATATATGGTTTTATATATATATATATATATATATATATATATATATATATATATATATATATATATATATATATATATATATATATATATATATATATATATATATATATATATATATATATATATATATATATATAGTTAACATGATATTATGATAAGTAAACATATCATTAAGTATATTAATAATGAATTACATATGTAAAAACAAGACTACTAACTTAATGATTTTGAAACGAGACATATATGTAACGATTATCGTTGTAACGACATTTAATGTATATATATATATATATCATATTAAGATATATTCGTACATCATAATATCATGATTATATAATAATTTAAAATCTAATTTGATATTATAAACATTGGGTTAACAACATTTAACAAGATCGTTAACCTAAAGGTTTCAAAACAACACTTACATGTAACGACTAACGATGACTTAACGACTCAGTTAAAATGGATATACATGTAGTGTTTTAATATGTATTCATACACTTTTGAAAGACTTTAAGACACTTATAAAAATACTTCTACTTAACAAAAATGCTTACAATTACATCCTCGTTCAGTTTCATCAACAATTCTACTCGTATGCACCCGTATTCGTACTCGTACAATACACAGCTTTTAGATGTATGTACTATTGGTATATACACTCCAATTATCAGCTCTTAGCAGCCCATGTGAGTCACCTAACACATGTGGGAACCATCATTTGGCAACTAGCATGAAATATCTTATAAAATTACAAAAATATGAGTAATCATTCATGACTTATTTACATGAAAACAAAATTACATATCCTTTATATCTAATCCATACACCAACGACCAAAAATACCTACAAACACTTTCATTCTTCAATTTTCTTCATCTAATTGATCTCTCTCAAGTTCTATCTTCAAGTTCTAAGTATTCTTCATAAATTCTACAAGTTCTAGTTTCATAAAATCAAGAATACTTCCAAGTTTGCTAGCTTACTTTCAATCTTGTAGAGTGATCATCCAACCTCAAGAAATCTTTCTTATTTACAGTAAGATATCTTTCTAATATAAGGTAATACTCATATTCAAACTTTGGTTCAATTTCTATAACTATAACAATCTTATTTCGAGTGATGATCTTACTTGAACTTGTTTTCGTGTCATGATTCTGCTTCAAGAACTTCGAGCCATCCAAGGATCCATTGAAGCTAGATCCATTTTTCTCTTTTCCAGTAGGTTTATCCAAGGAACTTAAGGTAATAATGATGTTCATAACATCATTCGATTCATACATGAAAAGCTATCATATTCGAAGTGGTAAACTTGTAATCACTAGAACATAGTTTAGTTAATTCTAAACTTGTTCGCAAATAAAGTTAATCCTTCTAACTACACTTTTAAAATCAACTATACACATGTTCTATATCTATATGATATGCTAACTTAATGATTTAAAACCCGGAAACACGATAAACACCATAAAATCGGATTTACGCCGTCGGAGTTACAACCGGGGGCTGTTTTGGTTTGGATAATTAAAAACTATGAAAAACTTTGATTTAAAAGATATACTTCTGAGAAAATGATTTTTCTTATGAACATGAAACCATATCCAAAAATCATGGTTAAACTCAAAGTGAAAGTATGTTTTTCAAAACAGTCATCAAGATGTCGTTCTTTCGACGGAAATAACTACCTCTTTCAAAAACAACTTGTAACTTGTATTTCTGACTATAAACCTATACCTTTTATGTTTAGTTTCATAAAGTCAAGTTCAATACGAAACCGTGGCCGCTTAAATCACTCAAAACAGATTAGAAACGAAGAAATGGCGAGCAAAACAAAATTGGTAAAAACTACTCATTTTAGCTACGTGAAAATTGGTAACAAATCTATTCCAACCATAACTTAATCAACTTGTATTGTATATTATGTAATCTTGAGATACCATAGACACGTATACAATGTTTCGACCTATCATGTCGACACATCTATATATATTTCGGAATAACCATAGACACTCTATATGTGAATGTTGGAGTTAGCTATACAGGGTTGAGGTTGATTCCAAAATATATATATAGTTTGAGTTGTGATCAATACTGAGATATGTATACACTGGGTCGTGGATTGATTCAAGATATATATATTAAATTATTCATGTACGATCAATTGTGGACTTCTAACATCGGACCGCTAACTGGACAACTAAAAATCATCAACACATAATAAAGAAAATATTGTGAATATATTTCGATCATATTTTGATATATATATATATATATATATATATATATATATATATATATATATATATATATATATATATATATATTGTTATAGGTTTGTGAATCAACCCGTGGCCAAGTCAAATTCTCGACGAAGTGATATTTGGTGAAAGTGAGTTATAGTCCCACTTTTAAAATCTAATATTTTTGGGATGAGAATACATGCAGGTTTTATAAATGATTTACAAAATAGACACAAGTACGTGAAACTACATTCTATGGTTGAATTATCGAAATCGAATATGCCCCTTTTTATTAAGTCTGGTAATCTAAGAATTAGGGAACAGACACCCTAATTGATGCGAATCCTAAAGATAGATCTATTGGGCCTAACAAACCCTATCCAAAGTACCGGATGCTTTAGTACTTCGAAATTTATATCATATCCGAAGGGTATCCCGGAATGATGGGGATATTCTTATATATGCATCTTGTTAATGTCGGTTACCAGGTGTTCACCATATGAATGATTTTTATCTCTATGTATGGGATGTATATTGAAATATGAAATCTTGTGGTCTATTGTTACGATTTGATATATATAGGTTAAACCTATAACTCACCAACATTTTTTGTTGACGTTTTAAGCATGTTTATTCTCAGGTGATTATTAAGAGCTTCCGATGTCGCATACTTAAATAAGGACAAGATTTGGAGTCCATGCTTGTATGATATTGTGTAAAAACTGCATTCAAGAAACTTATTTCGTTGTAACATATTTGTATTGTAAACCATTATGTAATAGTCGGGTGTAAACAGGATATTTTAGATTATCATTATTTGATAATCTACGTAAAGCTTTTTAAACCTTTATTGATGAAATAAAGGTTATGGTTTGTTTTAAAATGAATGCAGTCTTTGAAAAACGTCTCATATGGAGGTCAAAACCTCGCAACGAAATCAATTAATATGGAACATTTTTAATCAATAAGAACGGGACATTTCAGAAACGACCCATGTGTTAAGACCCGTTTAGATGTTGGTGTGGTTAGCGTTTTTAAAGGTATCCGTTTCGGACGTAGTTAGTCTCGTTTTGTTCGTAAAATTATTTTAAGTTTAATGGTAGTAGCGGTGAAAATTAATTCGTGATGAGTAGGAAGATAGGGTCCGTTGAAGTTTATGGTGAGTTTTCTTTTTTGATTTAAATTAAAAATTGAAGTTACACTTTTAACTTCTGCAAAATTTAACAGCCCAAGAAAATTGAGGGGGGTAAAGTGGAAAATCGCAGTGTGAATGAAAGGTGATGAACGACAAAAAAATTGGGGGAACGACATTAGTTTCCATGTCTTATAGCATATATATAATTTATGATCAAAATTTAATGGGGCTTAACACTTTTTCAAAGCTAATGATATTTTAAGAGTACTTTAGTCATTATTATATTATATTATATCTTATATACTAAAAGAAGTGGACAATTTTGTAGTTTGATTAAGCAAAACTACAATCTCAGTATATATCTTAGCCACTTAGTCGAATTTATAACCCATTCATGTCCACGTGCATAGCATGTGATGATATTTTCTTTTTAATTTTTATTTTTTAAGTGTTTATTTCTAAAAAATTGTAGTTACTGTTGTGATAAAGTAAATATGGATGACAACTACTCCTAATTATAAGTCAAATAATGCACAGTAAATCATGTATTATAAATAGCCCATCAAATGTAATCATGTAACTTGCTTGAATGATATATATATTTCATATATATACACTCTTTCTCTCTTTATATCTTCTAATAATTATCAATAGTCCACAGTCAAAAACCACGTCACTAAAGGTAGTTATAAGCCTACTGAATTATAACACGTCACTAAAGGTAGTTATAAGCCTATTGAATTATAACACGTCACTAAAGGTAGTTATAAGCCTATTGAATTATAATACGTTATCAGCACGAAGTGCTCCGCATAATCAAGGTAAAAAAAAAAATTTCTTTAACGATATCTTCTATTATTTATTAGTAAGGTAAATATTATTATCATCATAACTAACATTTATATTTATGTTATTTAAGTTATATATGGTCGGTTATACCGCCTGAATTATATTTCTGTAATCTAACTTTTATTAACTTCATTAACATTTATATTTATGTTATTTAAGTTATATATGGTCGGTTATACCGCCTGAATTATATTTCTGTAATCTAAATCTTATTAACTTCACTAACATTTATATTGCAATTAATCATTATTTATTTCATGCATACTAATGTTTATTCTTAAATTTATTATTTATGCATAATATGTTTATTCTCTTAATCTTTGTATTTATACTAAACGTATTTATACTAAATGTATTTTATAGTAATCATATTTATACTAATAAAATAATTTTATTAAAATTATTATTAATATAACGAATACATAACGGTTGTTAACGTCAACTGATGACGTTACAACGACTATATTTTTCAAATATAAAATAAACATCTCCGTTTTTTCACATTTTCACAAATCAATCTTCATTTTCTCAGATTACCACTCTCAAAAAGTTTTTGTAAAGATGATTCACAAAAGGATGATTTTTTCTATTGTATTGGTCATATTAACTATCATCATTGTTGCTAATATACCACCGGGTGAACCTATATTCTATCTTGCCCTTGTAGTTTTATTATTTGTAATCATACCATTATTTTGTTGTTTGCTACTTATGAATTTAAATTGATTCTAATTTCATGTTGTTAGAAATTGATTATGATTATAATTTATGTTGTTCATCTTTCTGAAAATAGAAAATGTCAAACTTATCAAAGCTTGAGTTTGATGCCCTAGACGTATCGGGAACAAACTACACATTATGGGTCATGGATGTAGAAATAAATCTTGGATCATTGGGTATTCTAGAAACTTTAAAAGAAAACAATACTTGTTCTGATCAAGATAAATTAAAATCAATTGCTTTTATTCGCAAACATATTGATATCACCTTAAAACATATGTATCTCACTATCAAAGATCCACATGTTTTATGGGAAAGTATCAAGAGTAGATTCGATAATTAAAAGGAAATATTACTCCCAGCTGTGAGGGAAGAATGGAGAAATCTAAGGTTCCAAGATTTTAAAAAGGTAAGTGAATACAGCTCGGCCATGTTCAAGATCCGTTCAAAGCTTCAATTCTGTGGTCAAGAAATAAGTGATGCTGATATGATGGAGAAAACTTTCTCCACAATGCATTCTGCAAATATAACTATACAAGAAAATTTAAGATTGCAGAATTACAAAACTTTTTCCAAACTTCAAACTTATCTCTTAGTTGCAGAAGTGAATAAAGAATTACTGATAAAGAATCAAGAATCTCGTCCTACCGGTGTGCTAGCATTCCCTGAAGCTAATGCTATTAACAATAATAATAATAAAAAAAGAAATGCACCTGGACAAGGACGTGGGCGAGGTCGTGGTCATATTGGCCAAAACCATCATCATGGAAATTACCATAACAATAATAAAAATCATAACTATGTTCGAAATCACCCTTATGGTAATGGTCGTGGTCGTAATGTTTACGGTTGTAACATCCCTTTTTTCCCGTAAACTTTTAAAGGTACAAACTTAATTTTTAGTACGCTTATAACTTGTGCATTTATATGATTAAAAGACCTAAGTGTTAGAAATTGTGTAATTATATATATATATATATATATACGAATATGTATGTATATATATATGTGTTTAGAATATATGCATGTATAGTTATATGCATGAGTCTTTGTTCATGTTAAGGCTTGTGAGACTAAAGATGAGGTTTAGACGTGTATAGGAAGCTTGAACGAAGTGTACAAGTTGGATAAATCATTAAGTTGTGTAAAGCTGTCGAATGGCTCAGTTGAAGGCCATTGCCGTGCCGTGGAAGCCTTTGTCACGCCACGACATTGAACTCAAACCAGAGTCAGGAGGTATGTTAAGAAGGGTCGAGTTTCCCTTTATATGTCGCGCCGCGGAGAAGAGGGTCGCGCCGCGACAAATAACTAGAGTCTGAGTCAGGAATGATTTAAGAAAGCTCGTCAAATACGTTAAACGCCGCGCCGCGACAATTGGGGCCGCGCCGCGACCCACTGGGTGTACTGGTCCCGGATTTTGTTTTTAAAATAAGGGGTTCAAGGGCAAAATCATCATTTTACGTCTAGATCTGATTGGAGCACTAATTATCCACCACTCATCCATTTTATTCATTTTCATTTCCCTTTTCTGAAATGACCCGTCCTAATCCATCTGGACGAAGTCTTCAACAGTTGGTCCCATTGTGATGACCCGAGAATTTCCAACCAAATTTAAACTTAATCTTTACATGATCTCGATACGATAAGCAAAGTCTATAATGTTGAGTCTCAGAAATTTTCAACTGTTTCATTTATGCAATTACCCTTCGACTGTTCTCGACGATTCATGAACAATTATTTGTGAATAGGTGCATATATATATAAAAATATAAATAAATATATTGATTCAAAATATAATATTAAGTATTATATTATTTAGATATTAGGATTAATTTTGTAAAATAAAATAATATAAGATATAATGAAATTTATTATTAAAATGAATAAATATATATATAATGTATATCGAAAAATATATATTTGGTTTTGAACTCATTTAGAAAATGATTTAGCACTCCGTGAAAAACTGTCCGTAGAAATTATTGGTTGTCCACGTTTAATTTGAGAATTCATAATATAGTATTATTATATCATTCTGTTATCTGCCTTTGTTTCTTTCCATCACCACTCACTTAGTTCATATCATTTATCCGTGATTTGGGGTTACCTTTATTATGTGTAACAGTTTCAATTGATTACTGTTGATGATTGATTGTAATGTTAACCTACTTATATACATATCTATTACTATATATTAACCATCTCCTTGCTCTATATATAACGTATCTACATATATGAGTACATACTACACTCACGCGTCTAATTGCTTCTTCAACTTAAATTAACATTGTGATTGTAAGTAATAAACTAGTAAGCAAACAATCAAGCAAAAATGTTTGGTAGTGGTGCATCAATGACTTTTGCTTCAATATGGATGTTCATAATTAATTGGTCCACATCAATTTTTTCTTAACCTCATGTTTTCCATTATCTTTATTGTATCAAACTTTAAGTCTCAATCACCACAATCTAAAGTTAATCATGAGTATGAAACAACCGAGTACAACTCAGTGAATCAACTCAGCCGTAACCGCTTCTCTTTTGCAAATGACTTAAGTCAAATGATTTTTTTTTCATGTCTC
Source organism: Rutidosis leptorrhynchoides (assembly GCF_046630445.1). Lineage (NCBI taxonomy): Eukaryota > Viridiplantae > Streptophyta > Magnoliopsida > Asterales > Asteraceae > Rutidosis > Rutidosis leptorrhynchoides. Next base: position 547,366,377 of record NC_092334.1, read on the forward strand.
ATTTCCACAAGTCGATCCCAGCCGAGTCAGAACAAATTGATAACTCAACTAGTCGACTCACTTGAGCCCCTTCGTTCCTGAAACAAGTCAACTAGTTTAAACTAGTCACGTTCTATTACAAATCAAAGGCTAGCTAAGATAAACATTCAACCATGGACCCACTGCATGACTAAGAAGAAAATTTCTTTTTGTTTATTGCTTTCTGTTAAACTGATCTATCACCTTCTTAACTTTATCTACATATAACATATACACATACAAGTGTAGAGATAAAAACTAAGGGTATAACACCCACACCAACTCCACCCTCTTTGCTTCCATCGATCACCAACGTAAGCAATGAACCCACCTGCACCTCCTAAGTGATTGTTGGTTACTCCTGTTCTTATCTATAATCGACCCAAACTAATTCAACATTTCACACCTTCACCTGCGAATCACCAACTTCATTATAAGAACCATCAGTCACCATGACTGCTACGACTGCTATCTGGTTTTCTGTTATTTGTCAATGAAACCACCTCCATCTGTCGAGCAAACACCTGCAAGATGTTCCAATTTCATAAAACCAAACATCATTCAAAAACTTGTAAATTATTACTCTCCCTGATGATCAAGTACCACCATTCTAAGCCTCCTACAGCTGCAACTTTTCCTGTATTGCCACACCTTTTTAATTATCAAACCAACCCACGAAAACTGCTGCAGTTCGGTCACTATTGCTCCTGTTCTCAATTCTGTCCAAATAACCTAACCTGCAACCATCATCTTCATCATTTCTATATATATGTATATATATACACTGGTGAGTACAAAACAATCACCAACTTCAGCTTGTAATATTGAAAGAACCCGTTTTCATTTAAAAAGAATCATATTTGTGTAGCAATCTAAACACTGATATAAGCAATAAAATCAAAAGAGCAAACAGATGTATTTATTTATTTATTTATTTATTTTTTCTTTCTCTTTATAAAACTTGAGGTAACAGATGTTTAACAGTTTCATTGTATCTATATTACAACCTGTAAAAGTTGAATAGATCTCAACATCTGTTACATCGTTTACAATTTCAATTTCTTTCAATTATCATTATCAAGCCATTAAGAACATCATAAAATTTCTGCCATTGTTCAACCAAATAAATATATAAAGGGATTTAAGAAATTAAGAGAACATCATGAATCGATTGCTTACTTGAATTAATTGATTTCCGGTTACTTGATCGATTAATTAGGGATAACGATGAACGATGATGATGAAGATTGAAACGATGATGATGATGATTGAGACGATGATGATGAATCGATGACCGATTACCTCGAGTTGTTATGTGATCGATTGATCGATTAAAGAATCGAAGGTTTCATGAATCGTGGTATTTTTTTTTTCCTGCGTTTTCTATTTCTGCCTTCTCGATCTGTTGTGGCCGCCAACAAAGCCACATATTCCCTTTTATTAGGTATATTATTATTATTATTATTATTATTATTATTATTATTATTATTATTATTATTATTATTATTATTATCATCATTATTATTATTACAAATATTATTATCTAATTGTTATTGTTGTTATTAATATTATTATTATTGTTAAGATCATATTTATTAATATTATTAATACAATTATTAATATTGTTTATTTTTATTATTATTAAGCTTTAAAGGTAATTATCATTTATTAATATTATTATCTTTACATTATTATTATTATCATTTGTATTATTACTAGTATCATTATTTTATAAAAACTATATTATTATTATTGTTATCAATATTATTACTAATATTATTATCATTACTACAATATAAATTAGTTATATAAGAATATACTTAAGTAAACTATATTAATATTTTTATTTATTTAAGGTATATAAAATAAATACTTTTAATTAAGTTAATAATGAAACCCATAACTTATTAAAAATAACAAATAATATATAATTTTATTCAATAACAACTATGTATATTATATATATATATATATATATATATATATATATATATATATATATATATATATATATATATATATATATATATATATATATATATATATATATATATATATATATATATATATATATATGATATAGGTTCGTGAATCCGAGGCCAACCCTACACTGTTCATTGTTGTCATATGTATTTTTACTACAAAATACATTAGGTGAGTTCCTTTGACCCCCTTTTACTCTTTACATTTTTGGGACTGAGAATACATGCGCAACTTTTATAACTGTTTTACAAAATAGACACAAGTAATTAAAATGACATTATATGGTTGAATGATCGAAATCGAATATGCCCCTTTTTAGATAGTCTGGTAATCTAAGAATTAGGGAACAGACACCCTAATTGACGCGAACTCTAAAGATAGATCTATCGGGCCCAACAAGCCCCATCCAAAGTACCGGATGCTTTAGTACTTCGAAATTTATATCATGTCCGAAGGAGGATCCCGGAATGATGGGGATATCTTATACGCATATTGTGAATGTTGATTACCAGGTGTTCAATCCATATGAATGATATTTTTGTCTCTATGTATGGGACGTATGTTTTTGAGAAATGGAAATATGAAATCTTGTGGTCTATTAAAATTATGAAATAATTGTTTATGATAAACTAATGAACTCACCAACCTTTTGGTTGACACTTGAAAGCATGTTTATTCTCAGGTACGAAAGAAATCTTCCGCTGTGCATTTGCTCATTTTATAGATATTACTTGGAGTTATTCATGGCATATTTCAAAAGACGTTGCATTCGAATCATCGAGTTCATCAAGATTATTATTAAGTCAATTTTAGTTGGATATATTATGAAATGGAATGCATGTTGTCAACTTTAGATGTAATGAAAGTTTGTCTTTTAAAAACGAATGCAATGTTTGTAAAATTGTATCATATAGAGGTCAAGTACCTCGCGATGTAACCAACTATTGTGAATCATTTATAATCGATATGGACTTCGTCCAGATGGATTAGGACAGGTCCTTTCAGTTGGTATCAGAGCGGTGGTCTTAGTGAACCAGGTCTTGCATTGGTATGTCTAACTGATAGTTGTTAGGATGCATTAGTGAGTCTGGACTTCGACCGTGTCTGCATGTCAAAAGTTTTGCTTATCATTTTTGTCAAAAATTATCTGCTTATCATCCTTAGGAAATCACTTACTCATTACTCTTAGTCTAGACACGTTTTACTGCATTGACTGCATGAATAGTGTATAGATAAAATTCATATCTTAGCGTATCTGACAATTCATATCTTAGCGTATCTGTTACTGTAGACCTTGTCTGATATCTCTCGTAAATTTCTCCTTAATTTAAGGGATCCTGGTACTATATATATCTATGTAAATTATGCATTAAGAATAGCATCCAGCTATCAATTACTGTCACTAAACTCTTCATATCAAAAATCTTTCCTGAAATCGCGTAAGATGGCCTCTACGAATCGACCAAGTTCCTCTGACTCCGAAGACAGCGTGACAGGAACACACCAATCAATCAACTATCGTGATTACTGGAGAAAATGGGGGTGGGTTCGCGACATACTCACCCTATGGAGAAGGGAAGAAGGTACTCCATATCATGAATCGAATCTACCACCTAACCTTGGAGTACTCGACCCGCTCACCGGCGAACCTGTTCGCAACACCGTTTATACCCTTTTTGCCAGAATTTTTCGTCTTGAGACTACCATTAATGGAACTAGAGAAGATATCCAACCTCTACCCCACACTGATAACCAACCAGGGTTAGTAGAAGAAGTTAAAGAACTCCGAGCTCGAGTGTTAACTTTAGAGAGCACGGTACACAGTTTGCAAGCATCAGCAGTATCACCAACACCAGTCACATCACCAACCTTAGCACCAACAGCACTAGTACCACCAACAACGACATCCGCATCACCAGCTTCAACATCTCATTCTGTACCTCGAGTATAATCATCGTTCCACATGACGTTCTACATCATTTATCTTCGTTTGACATGATGATTATGTAAACTCTAATGTTTTAGAGATTATATCTACTTGTTCAAACGGTAAATCAAAAGAGTTTAATATCATATTGACTCATTAAATCCATGGTTACATCTGAAGAAAATATATATGTAAGTATATTTTCATAAAGATTGTGATTAAAAATTCTCTTGTACAAACTGTTAATGGTGAAAATATTTTAACGGGTAGGTAATACCCGAGGACTATTTAAATTTCACATTAATAAGTTACATTGTACGTTCTTCAAATCTGTTTCAACAGTCATATACTATCCTACTTACATCCACCGATATACAAATCCGTTCATCACAGAATAACCATATTCATCCAATTACCTATTTGGATTTTGACCTATCAGAATCCAACAAGTGGCATAATGAAGAAATAATGGACAAAAAAAAAAAAAAATTGATTAGAAACAGATTAATTAACAATATGAAATTCTATTTAAGAATCCACGCTAACAAAATCCTAGCTAACTGTTCCTAGCTAACTGTTAATTCCGCATTACATTTAATTTATCGCCATTTAATTATCGCAATTTATTTTATCGCAATTTATATTCTCGTAATTTTATTTATTGTCATTTAATTTCTGTTATTTACTTTATGCACTTTATTTATCGTTATTTAATTTCTGTTATTTATTTTACGCACTTTAAATATCGGGACACGTATACAAGGTTTTGACATATCATATCGACGCATCTATATATATTATTTGGAATCACCATAGACACTCTATATGCAGTAATGATCGATTTCTCTATACATGGTTGAGGTTGATTCTATAATAATATATATACTTTGAGTTGTGATCGAGTCTGAGACGAGTACGGGTCACGATACGTATTAATTAATTCGAATATTATATATTAAATTATATATGAATTATTGAATTGCTAACTGTAGACTATCAATCAAGGACTACCAACATTGGACAATTAAAATGAATTAAAATATTGATTATAATATATGAAACTAAACAATTCTTCAAGTTTGCCACTTGATTTCATTTTAAACCCCATTCGTATCATCACAATTACAATCTGCGTTCAAACCTTTCATGACTCTTGAAAACACCTCAATCGATAGGATGAATCAACCGCACTTCATCTACAGGAGAAAAGATTGATGCATTTAGTTATGCATCTGAAAAACTCTCGAAAACTGAGTAAACGTTTAACACATAGTTGTGCTAATTCCTTTAGTGTTATTATTACCCAAAATAACTTGGTAATTCCTTTCAAAGTAGCAAATTTCGTCACAGCTCCAGCAAATCAACTTCGACTTTTCATTCGAAACAACCTTATTATCACCTTGATTTATATGTATGCTCTTTTATTGTTACCGGGGAACCTTTTATATTCCACCATATTACCATCAGCGTTTAATCATCTAAAAACACAATTCTCCTGGAACTACCTCGGATTAATAACCGATGATTCAGATATCATAGCATTAAATGCAGAGGAAACAGAAAAATGGTAGATGGTCTAAACGGACAAAAGTTTGATGATAAAGAAAGGAGTGTTAGGAACGCTCGATAGAAAATTGGGTATTGAAAAACAGATTGAGCTACCCATAAAGGAGACCAAGGATAAATACAAGGACCAAATCCTATATTCAAAGGATTCAGGTAATTCTGGGTCCGTTGAAATCTTTAGAGAATATCTTGCTCCTTACTCTAAACCCTTGCGGACAATATTCTTCATCATCCTCTGATCTTAGAAATTCTAAGATATCATCGTATCTTTCATTATAAATATCCTCCATATCTCTGAAAATATTTTCGTAACTATTCTTATCTGAAATCATTAATCTATTAGTGCTATCAGTGTTACATAATATAGAAACTGTTAGTTTCTATATTCTGTAAACTTTCGAGCTTAAAATATGAATGTTATTCAAGTAATGTTGGGAACTGATGCATGAGTTAGTTCAATATAATGACACTTGATCAACGTGATTATTTTACAGTAAGTCATGCTGAGTTCTAATGGGACATGATGGTTCACAGTAGATCATACCACCATCATGTGTCATGTTACATAACTCTTTCATTCTAATTAACTTCTGAACATATCAAGAAAGTATATTCTTGATAGCTCTATTCTCAATGATTCTGGTAATTTGACAAATCAAAATCGTGCTAATACGTTCTTTCTTGTTTAGGACATTAAGCTCATTCGAAGCTCCACACCTATGAATTCTGGACCATTACAAGAGGTGTCCAATCGTAAAAAGAAGAAACGAAGGGACAAAGCTCCAAAAGAAATAGAAATTGGAGTATAAATCGCAGCAAAGAGGAAGGAGTATTAACCGTGGATGACAATGATTATAGAAAACAGATATAGGGACATTGAAATATAAGGAAAGATATAAAGCCCGATAACAACACCTAAATTACAAACCGTGTATATCAATGTTTATCGCAACATAAAGACACGGGAGAATTATAAGTATTATAATCCCAAGGGCGAAGTAGAAGAAGGCAGATTCCTCTGGTGGAAGTTGGAAAAAGAGAATGATTGTTGCGATAGTAAGAATGAGGACAAGGATCAGAACATGACTAAGCATTTTCACAATCTTTTGGGATGTATGAACTAAGAAAGAAAGTATAAGAATGGTGAGAATAATGGAACGGAAGAGCTTAATTTATAATGGAAATATCAGACAGAGTAATCGAGGCAGATCACCGTATTTAATTATAGAGATCTTAATTTCCTTACTCACCGAAGAATCAAATCTTTTTGATTTCGAAGATTTTCTATAAATCCCATAAATTCCGGAATTCAACCCTGTTTACGTCAAAAGCTAAGGAAAGATCTTATTTTCTTCAATTCACTATTTTGCGACCGCTTCATTCGTATTCTTAGAATAATCGAATTGTTTCATCATTATTATTCAATGATGATAAACCTCTAATTATCAACTCATTTTGGTCATGAAAACATTTTTTATTGTTAGCCATGACGACCACACTCAAATTTCGGGACGAAATTTCTTTAACGGGTAGGTACTGTGATGACCCGGGAATTTCCAACCAAATTTAAACTTAATCTTTACATGATCTCGATACGATAAGCAAAGTCTATAATGTTGAGTCTCAGAAATTTTCAACTGTTTCATTTATGCAATTACCCTTCGACTGTTCTCGACGATTCACGAACAATTATTTGTGAATAGGTGCATATATATTTAAAAATATAAATAAATATATTGATTCAAAATATAATATTAAGTATTATATTATTTAGATATTAGGATTAATTTTGTAAAACAAAATAATATAAGATATAATGAAATTTATTATTAAAATGAATAAATATATATATAATGTATATCGAAAAATATATATTTGGTTTTGAACTCATTTAGAAAATGATTTAGCACTCCGTGAAAAACTGTCCGTAGAAATTATTGGTTGTCCACGTTTAATTTGAGAATTCATAATATAGTATTATTATATCATTCTGTTATCTGCCTTTGTTTCTTTCCATCACCACTCACTTAGTTCATATCATTTATCCGTGATTTGGGGTTACCTTTATTATGTGTAACAGTTTCAATTGATTACTGTTGATGATTGATTGTAATGTTAACCTACTTATATACATATCTATTACTATATATTAACCATCTCCTTGCTCTATATATAACGTATCTACATATATGAGTACATACTACACTCACGCGTCTAATTGCTTCTTCAACTTAAATTAACATTGTGATTGTAAGTAATAAACTAGTAAGCAAACAATCAAGCAAAAATGTTTGGTAGTGGTGCATCAATGACTTTTGCTTCAATATGGATGTTCATAATTAATTGGTCCACATCAATTTTTTCTTAACCTCATGTTTTCCATTATCTTTATTGTATCAAACTTTAAGTCTCAGTCACCACAATCTAAAGTTAATCATGAGTATGAAACAACCGAGTACAACTCAGTGAATTAACTCAGCCGTAACCGCTTCTCTTTTGCAAACGACTTAAGTCAAATGATTTTTTTTTCATGTCTCATTTCCACAAGTCGATCCCAGCCGAGTCAGAACAAATTGATAACTCAACTAGTCGACTCACTTGAGCCCCTTCATTCCTGAAACAAGTCAACTAGTTTAAACTAGTCACGTTCTATTACAAATCAAAGGCTAGCTAAGATAAACATTCAACCATGGACCCACTGCATGACTAAGAAGAAAATTTCTTTTTGTTTATTGCTTTCTGTTAAACTGATCTATCACCTTCTTAACTTTATCTACATATAACATATACACATACAAGTGTAGAGATAAAAACTAAGGGTATAACACCCACACCAACTCCACCCTCTTTGCTTCCATCGATCACCAACGTAAGCAATGAACCCACCTGCACCTCCTAAGTGATTGTTGGTTACTCCTGTTCTTATCTATAATCGACCCAAACTAATTCAACATTTCACACCTTCACCTGCGAATCACCAACTTCACTATAAGAACCATCAGTCACCATGACTGCTACGACTGCTATCTGGTTTTCTGTTATTTGTCGATGAAACCACCTCCATCTATCGAGCAAACACCTACAAGATGTTCCAATTTCATAAAACCAAACATCATTCAAAAACTTGTAAATTATTACTCTCCCTGATGATCAAGTACCACCATTCTAAGCCTCCTACAGCTGCAACTTTTCCTGTATTGCCACACCTTTTTAATTATCAAACCAACCCACGAAAACTGCTGCAGTTCGGTCACTATTGCTCCTGTTCTCAATTCTGTCCAAATAACCTAACCTGCAACCATCATCTTCATCATTTCTATATATATGTATATATATACACTGGTGAGTACAAAACAATCACCAACTTCAGCTTGTAATATTGAAAGAACCCGTTTTCATTTAAAAAGAATCATATTTGTGTAGCAATCTAAACACTGATATAAGCAATAAAATCAAAAGAACAAACAGATGTATTTATTTATTTATTTTTTCTTTCTCTTTATAAAACTTGAGGTAACAGATGTTTAACAGTTTCATTGTATCTATATTACAACCTGTAAAAGTTGAATAGATCTCAACATCTGTTACATCGTTTACAATTTCAATTTCTTTCAATTATCATTATCAAGCCATTAAGAACATCATAAAATTTCTGCCATTGTTCAACCAAATAAATATATAAAGGGATTTAAGAAATTAAGAGAACATCATGAATCGATTGCTTACTTGAATTAATTGATTTCCGGTTACTTGATTGATTAATTAGGGATAACGATGAACGATGATGATGAAGATTGAAATGATGATGATGATGATTGAGACGATGATGATGAATCGATGACCGATTACCTCGAGTTTTTATGTGATCGATTGATCGATTAAAGAATCGAAGGTTTCATGAATCGTGGTATTTTTTTTTTTCTGCGTTTTCTATTTCTGCCTTCTCGATCTGTTGTGGCCGCCAACAAAGCCACATATTCCCCTTTATTAGGTATATTATTTATTATTATTATTATTATTATTATTATTATTATTATTATTATTATTATTATTATTATTATTATTATTATTATTATTATTATTATTATTATTATCCTCATCATCATTATTATTATTATTACAAATATTATTATCTAATTGTTATTGTTGTTATTAATATTATTATTATTGTTAAGATCATATTTATTAATATTATTAATACAATTATTAATATTGTTTATTTTTATTATTATTAAGCTTTAAAGGTAATTATCATTTATTAATATTATTATCTTTACATTATTATTATTATCATTTGTATTATTACTAGTATCATTATTTTATAAAAACTATATTATTATTATTGTTATCAATATTATTACTAATATTATTATCATTACTACAATATAAATTAGTTATATAAGAATATACTTAAGTAAACTATATTAATATTTTTATTTATTTAAGGTATATAAAATAAATACTTTTAATTAAGTTAATAATGAAACCCATAACTTATTAAAAATAACAAATAATATATAATTTTATTCAATAACAACTATGTATATATATATATATATATATATATATATATATATATATATATATATATATATATATATATATATATATATATATATATGATATAGGTTCGTGAATCCGAGGCCAACCCTACACTGTTCATTGTTGTCATATGTATTTTTACTACAAAATACATTAGGTGAGTTCCTTTGATCCCCTTTTACTCTTTACATTTTTGGGACTGAGAATACATGCGCAACTTTTATAACTGTTTTACAAAATAGACACAAGTAATTAAAATGAAATTATATGGTTGAATGATCGAAATCGAATATGCCCCTTTTTAGATAGTCTGGTAATCTAAGAATTAGGGAACAGACACCCTAATTGACGCGAACTCTAAAGATAGATCTATCGGGCCCAACAAGCCCCATCCAAAGTACCGGATGCTTTAGTACTTCGAAATTTATATCATGTCCGAAGGAGGATCCCGGAATGATGGGGATATCTTATACGCATATTGTGAATGTTGATTACCAGGTGTTCAATCCATTTAATAAAGCAGTTGTAAAAATATATTCTCAGTTCAAAATATATTTCAAAAGCATTTAATAAAGCAGTTGTAAAAACAGTGCATGTATTCTCAGTCCCAAAAATATAAAGAGTAAAAGGGAGCAAATGAACTCACCGTACTGTATTTCGTAGTAAAAAATACATATAACATCATTGAACAAGTGTAAGGTTGGTCTCGAAATCACGAACCTATATCAAGTATATCTATTAAAACATATACTCGTAATCGAACTATTATAACCTTATATATTCTGTAATTGATTTGCATATATATATATATATATATATATATATATATATATATATATATATATATATATATATATATATATATATATATATATATATATATATATATATATATATATATATATATATATATATATATATATATATATATATATATATATATATATATATATGCAAATCAATTACAGAATATATAAGGTTATAATAGTTCGATTACGAGTATATGTTTTAATAGATATACTTGATATAGGTTCGTGATTTCGAGGCCAACCTTACACTTGTTCGATTACGAGTATATGTTTTAATATCTATTAAAACATATACTCGTAATCGAACTATTATAACCTTATATATTCTGTAATTGATTTGTGAAATGTCCCGTTCTTATTGATTAAAAACGTTCCATATTAATTGATTTCGTTGCGAGGTTTTGACCTCTATATGAGACGTTTTTCAAAGACTGCATTCATTTTTAAACAAACCATAACCTTTATTTCATCAATAAAGGTTTAAAAAGCTTTACATAGATTATCAAATAATGATAATCTAAAATATCCTGTTTACACACGACCATTACATAATGGTTTACAATACAAATATGTTACAACAAAATAAGTTTCTTGAATGCAGTTTTTACACAATATCATACAAGCATGGACTCCAAATCTTGTCCTTATTTAAGTATGCGACAGCGGAAGCTCTTAATAATCACCTGAGAATAAACATGCTTAAAACGTCAACAAAAATGTTGGTGAGTTATAGGTTTAACCTATATATATCAAATCGTAACAATAGACCACAAGATTTCATATTTCAATACACATCCCATACATAGAGATAAAAATCATTCATATGGTGAACACCTGGTAACCGACATTAACAAGATGCATATATATAAGAATATCCCCATCATTCCGGGACACCCTTCGGATATGATATAAATTTCGAAGTACTAAAGCATCCGGTACTTTGGATGGGGTTTGTTAGGCCCAATAGATCTATCTTTAGGATTCGCGTCAATTAGGGTGTCTGTTCCCTAATTCTTAGATTACCAGACTTAATAAAAAGGGGCATATTCGATTTCGATAATTCAACCATAGAATGTAGTTTCACGTACTTGTGTCTATTTTGTAAATCATTTATAAAACCTGCATGTATTCTCATCCCAAAAATATTAGATTTTAAAAGTGGGACTATAACTCACTTTCACAGATTTTTACTTCGTCGGGAAGTAAGACTTGGCCACTGATTGATTCACGAACCTATAACAATATATACATATATATCAAAGTATGTTCAAAATATATTTACAACACTTTTAATATATTTTGATGTTTTAAGTTTATTAAGTCAGCTGTCCTCGTTAGTAACCTACAACTAGTTGTCCACAGTTAGATGTACAGAAATAAATCGATAAATATTATCTTGAATCAATCCACGACCCAGTGTATACGTATCTCAGTATTGATCACAACTCAAACTATATATATTTTGGAATCAACCTCAACCCTGTATAGCTAACTCCAACATTCACATATAGAGTGTCTATGGTTGTTCCGAAATATATATAGATGTGTCGACATGATAGGTCGAAACATTGTATACGTGTCTATGGTATCTCAAGATTACATAATATACAATACAAGTTGATTAAGTAATGGTTGGAATAGATTTGTTACCAATTTTCACGTAGCTAAAATGAGAAAAATTATCCAATCTTGTTTTACCCATAACTTCTTCATTTTAAATCCGTTTTGAGTGAATCAAATTGCTATGGTTTCATATTGAACTCTATTTTATGAATCTAAACAGTAAAAGTATAGGTTTATAGTCAGAAAAATAAGTTACAAGTCGTTTTTGTAAAGGTAGTCATTTCAGTCGAAAGAACGACGTCTAGATGACCATTTTAGAAAACATACTTCCACTTTGAGTTTAACCATAATTTTTGGATATAGTTTCATGTTCATAATAAAAATCATTTTCTCAGAATAACAACTTTTAAATCAAAGTTTATCATAGTTTTTAATTAACTAACCCAAAACAGCCCGCGGTGTTACTATGACGGCGTAAATCCGGTTTTACGGTATTTTTCGTGTTTCCAGATTTTAAATCATTAAGTTAGCATATCATATAGATATAGAACATGTGTTTAGTTGATTTTAAAAGTCAAGTTAGAAGGATTAACTTTTGTTTGCGAACAAGTTTAGAATTAACTAAACTATGTTCTAGTGATTACAAGTTTAAACCTTCGAATAAGATAGCTTTATATGTATGAATTGAATGATGTTATGAACATCATTACTACCTTAAGTTCTTTGGATAAACCTACTGGAAAAGAGAAAAATGGATCTAGCTTCAACGGATCCTTGGATGGCTCGAAGTTCTTGAAGCAGAATCATGACACGAAAACAAGTTCAAGTAAGATCATCACTTGAAATAAGATTGTTATAGTTATAGAAATTGAACCAAAGTTTGAATATGATTATTACCTTGTATTAGAATGATAACCTACTGTAAGAAACAAAGATTTATTGAGGTTGGATGATCACCTTACAAGATTGGAAGTGAGCTAGCAAACTTGAAAGTATTCTTGATTTTATGTAACTAGAACTTGTAGAATATATGAAGAACACTTAGAACTTGAAGATAGAACTTGAGAGAGATAAATTAGATGAAGAAAATTGAAGAATGAAAGTGTTTGTAGGTGTTTTTGGTCGTTGGTGTATGGATTAGATATAAAGGATATGAAATTTTGTTTTCATGTAAATAAGTCATGAATGATTACTCATATTTTTGTAATTTTATGAGATATTTCATGCTAGTTGCCAAATGATGGTTCCCACATGTGTTAGGTGACTCACATGGGCTGCTAAGATCTGATCATTGGAGTGTATATACCAATAGTACATACATCTAAAAGCTGTGTATTGTACGAGTACGAATACGGGTGCATACGAGTAGAATTGTTGATGAAACTGAACGAGGATGTAATTGTAAGCATTTTTGTTAAGTAGAAGTATTTTGATAAGTGTCTTGAAGTCTTTCAAAAGTGTATGAATACATATTAAAACACTACATGTATATACATTTTAACTGAGTCGTTAAGTCATCGTTAGTCGTTACATGTAAGTGTTGTTTTGAAACCTTTAGGTTAACGATCTTGTTAAATGTTGTTAACCCAATGTTTATAATATCAAATGAGATTTTAAATTATTATATTATCATGATATTATCATGTATGAATATCTCTTAATATGATATATATACATTAAATGTCTTTACAACGATAATCGTTACATATATGTCTCGTTTAAAAATCATTAAGTTAGTAGTCTTGTTTTTACATATGTAGTTCATTGTTAATATACTTAATGATATATTTACTTATCATAGTATCATGTTAACTATATATATATCCATATATATGTCATCATATAGTTTTTACAATTTTTAACGTTCGTGAATCACCGGTCAACTTGGGTGGTCAATTGTCTATATGAAACATATTTCAATTAATCAAGTCTTAACAAGTTTGATTGCTTAACATGTTGGAAACATTTAATCATGTAAATATCAATCTCAATTAATATATATAAACATGGAAAAGTTCGGGTCACTACAGTACCTACCCGTTAAATAAATTTCGTCCCAAAATTTTAAGCTGTTGAAGGTGTTGACGAATCTTCTGGAAATAGATGCGGGTATTTCTTCTTCATCTGATCTTCACGCTCCCAGGTGAACTCGGGTCCTCTACGAGCATTCCATCGAACCTTAACAATTGGTATCTTGTTTTGCTTAAGTCTTTTAACCTCACGATCCATTATTTCGACGGGTTCTTCGATGAATTGGAGTTTTTCGTTGATTTGGATTTCATCTAACGGAATAGTGAGATCTTCTTTAGTAAAACATTTCTTCAAATTCGAGACGTGGAAAGTGTTATGTACAGCTGCGAGTTGTTGAGGTAACTCAAGTCGGTAAGCTACTGGTCCGACACGATCAATAATCTTGAATGGTCCAATATACCTTGGATTTAATTTCCCTCGTTTACCAAATCGAACAACGCCTTTCCAAGGTGCAACTTTAAGCATGACCATCTCTCCAATTTCAAATTCTATATCTTTTCTTTTAATGTCAGCGTAGCTCTTTTGTCGACTTTGGGCGGTTTTCAACCGTTGTTGAATTTGGATGATCTTCTCGGTAGTTTCTTGTATAATCTCCGGACCCGTAATCTGTCTATCCCCCACTTCACTCCAACAAATCGGAGACCTGCACTTTCTACCATAAAGTGCTTCAAACGGCGCCATCTCAATGCTTGAATGGTAGCTGTTGTTGTAGGAAAATTCTGCTAACGGTAGATGTCGATCCCAACTGTTTCCGAAATCAATAACACATGCTCGTAGCATGTCTTCAAGCATTTGTATCGTCCTTTCGCTCTACCCATCAGTTTGTGGATGATAGGCAGTACTCATGTCTAGACGAGTTCCTAATGCTTGCTGTAATGTCTGCCAGAATCTTGAAATAAATCTGCCATCCCTATCAGAGATAATAGAGATTGGTATTCCATGTCTGGAGACGACTTCCTTCAAATACAGTCGTGCTAACTTCTCCATCTTGTCATCTTCTCTTATTGGCAGGAAGTGTGCTGACTTGGTGAGACGATCAACTATTACCCAAATAGTATCAAAACCACTTGCAGTCCTTGGCAATTTAGTGATGAAATCCATGGTAATGTTTTCCCATTTCCATTCCGGGATTTCGGGTTATTGAAGTAGACCTGATGGTTTCTGATGCTCAGCTTTGACCTTAGAACACGTCAAACATTCTCCTACGTATTTAGCAACATCGGCTTTCATACCCGGCCACCAAAAATGTTTCTTGAGATCCTTGTACATCTTCCCCGCTCCAGGATGTATTGAGTATCTGGTTTTATGAGCTTCTCTAAGTACCATTTTTCTCATATCTCCAAATTTTGGTACCCAAATCCTTTCAGCCCTATACCGTGTTCCGTCTTCCCGAATATTAAGATGCTTCTCCGATCCTTTGGGTATTTCATCCTTTAAATTTCCCTCTTTTAAAACTCCTTGTTGCGCCTCCTTTATTTGAGTAGTAATGTTATTATGAATCATTATATTCATAGATTTTACTCGAATGGGTTCTCTGTCCTTCCTGCTCAAGGCATCGGCTACCACATTTGCCTTCCCCGGGTGGTAACGAATCTCAAAGTCGTAATCATTCAATAATTCAATCCACCTACGCTGCCTCATATTCAGTTGTTTCTGATTAAATATGTGTTGAAGACTTTTGTGGTCGGTATATATAATACTTTTGACCCCATATAAGTAGTGCCTCCAAGTCTTTAATGCAAAAACAACCGCGCCTAATTCCAAATCATGCGTCGTATAATTTTGTTCGTGAATCTTCAATTGTCTAGACGCATAAGCAATCACCTTCGTTCGTTGCATTAATACACAACCGAGACCTTGCTTTGATGCATCACAATAAATCACAAAATCATCATTCCCTTCAGGCAATGACAATATAGGTGCCGTAGTTAGCTTTTTCTTCAATAACTAAAACGCTTTCTCTTGTTCATCATTCCATTCAAATTTCTTCCCTTTATGCGTTAATGCAGTCAAGGGTTTTGCTATTCTGGAAAAGTCTTGGATGAACCTTCTGTAGTAACCAGCTAGTCCTAAAAACTGGCGTATGTGTTTCGGAGTTTTCGGGGTTTCCCACTTTTCAACAGTTTCTATCTTTGCCGGATCCACCTTAATACCTTCTTTGTTCACTATGTGACCGAGGAATTGAACCTCTTCCAACCAAAATGCACACTTTGAAAACTTAGCGTACAATTCTTCCTTTCTCAATACTTTTAACACCTTTCTCAAATGTTCACCGTGTTCTTGGTCATTCTTTGAGTAAATAAGTATGTCATCAATGAAAACAATGACAAACTTGTCAAGGTATGGTCCACACACTCGGTTCATAAGGTCCATGAACATAGCTGGTGCATTAGTTAAACCAAACGACATGACCATAAACTCGTAATGACCATAACGTGTTCTGAAAGCAGTCTTTGGAATATCATCTTCTTTCACCCGCATTTGATGATACCCGGAACGTAAGTCAATCTTTGAATAAACAGACGAGCCTTGTAGTTGATCAAATAAGTCATCGATTCTCGGTAGTGGGTAGCGGTTCTTGATGGTAAGTTTGTTCAACTCTCGGTAGTCGATACACAACCTGAATGTACCATCTTTCTTCTTGACAAACAAAACAGGAGCTCCCCACGGTGATGTGCTTGGTCGAATGAAACCACGCTCTAAAAGTTCTTGTAATTGGCTTTGTAGTTCTTTCATCTCGCTGGGTGCGAGTCTGTAAGGAGCACGAGCTATTGGTGCAGCTCCTGGTACAAGATCTATTTGAAATTCAACGGATCGATGTGGGGGTAATCCCGGTAATTCTTTCGAAAATACATCGGGAAATTCTTTTGCAATGGGAACATCATTGATGCTCTTTTCTTCAGTTTGTACTTTCTCGACGTGTGCTAGAACAGCATAGCAACCTTTTCTTATTAGTTTTTGTGCCTTCAAATTACTAATAAGATGTAGCTTCGTGTTGCCCTTTTCTCCGTACACCATTAAGGGTTTTCCTTTTTCTCGTATAATGCGAATTGCATTTTTGTAACAAACGATCTCTGCTTTCACTTCTTTCAACTAGTCCATACCAATTATCACATCAAAACTCCCTAACTCTACTGGTATCAAATCAATCTTAAATGTTTCGCTAACCAGTTTAATTTCTCGATTCCGACATATATTATCTGCTGAAATTAATTTACCATTTGCTAATTCGAGTAAAAATTTACTATCCAAAGGCGTCAATGGACAACTTAATTTAGCACAAAAATCTCTACTCATATAGCTTCTATCCGCACCCGAATCAAATAAAACGTAAGCAGATTTATTGTCAATAAGAAACGTACCCGTAACAAGCTCCGGGTCTTCTTGTGCCTCTGCCGCATTAATATTGAAAACTCTTCCGCGGCCTTGTCCATTCGTGTTCTCCTGGTTCGGGCAATTTCTAATAATGTGGCCCGGTTTTCCACATTTATAACAAACTACATTGGCATAACTTGCTCCGACACTACTTGCTCCGCCATTACTCGTTCCGACACCATTTGTTCCTTTCGTTCTATTAACCCCTGGTCCGTAGACCTCACACTTTGCCGCGCTATGACCATTTCTTTTACACTTGTTGCAAAATTTGGTGCAGAACCCCGAGTGATACTTTTCACACCTTTGGCATAGCTGCTTCTGATTGTTGTTGTTGTTGCGGTTATTATTGTTGTTGAGATGATTGTTGTAGTTGCTGTTGCTGTTGTTGTTGTTGTTGTTGTTGTTGTTGTTGTTGTTGTTGTTGTTGTTGTTGTTGTTGTTGTTGTTGTTGTTGTTGTTGTTGTTGGGCCGTTTGTTGTAGTTGCGATTGATGTTGCGATTGTTGGGATAATTGTTGCGATTGCTGTTGTTGTTGTATTGGTGATTCTTATCACCGTTTTCCTCCCACTTTCTTTTGACTTGCTTCACATTGGCCTCTTCAGCAGTCTGTTCTTTAATTCTTTCTTCAATCTGGTTCACTAGTTTGTGAGCCATTCTACATGCCTGTTGTATGGAGGCGGGCTCGTGTGAACTTATATCTTCTTGGATTCTTTCCGGTAATCCTTTCACAAACGCGTCGATCTTCTCTTCCTCATCTTCGAATGCTCCCGGACACAATAGGCACAATTCTGTGAATCGTCTTTCGTACGTGGTAATATCAAATCCTTGGGTTCGTAACCCTCTAAGTTCTGTCTTGAGCTTATTGACCTCGGTTCTGGGACGGTACTTCTCGTTCATCAAGTGCTTGAATGCTGACCACGGTAGTGCGTACGCATCGTCTTGTCCCACTTGCTCTAGATAGGTATTCCACCATGTTAACGCAGAACCTGTGAAGGTATGCGTAGCGTACTTCACTTTGTCCTCTTCAGTACACTTACTTATGGCAAACACTGATTCGACCTTCTCGGTCCACCGTTTCAATCCGATCGGTCCTTCGGTTCCATCAAATTCCAAAGGTTTGCAGGCAGTGAATTCTTTGTAGGTGCATCCTACACGATTTTCTGTACTGCTAGATCCAAGGTTATTGTTGGTATGTAGCGCAGCCTGTACTGCGGCTATGTTTGAAGCTAGAAAAGTACGGAATTCCTCTTCATTCATATTCACGGTGTGTCGAGTAGTCGGTGCCATTGCCTTCAAAATAGTCAAATGGAACAAGTTAATCATACAGAATATTAAGAGTAGTTAATAGTATTTCGTAGCATAATATGAACTCATTTATAAAAGCTTTTTCTTCATATTAGCGTTTTATAAGTTTAAATTCAGGTAGTACCTACCCGTTAAGTTCATACTTAGTAGCTAATATACAATTCAACTACTACAATTCTATATGAAAAACTGATTATAATAATATTTCGCGTTCAAACTTTTATACAATATTTTACAAACTTACAATACCGCTTATTTTACATAAAGCATGAAATATAGCACATAATAACTTTGATACAAGATAGTTGTGAAGATAATTCTAGCTAGTACACAAGTCGTTCAGCAAAGGCAATAAAGACACGTAATTCATACGTCCAGAAACAAGTCATGCATTCTGGTTTTACTAGGACTACTTCCCATCCTTGGTCTTGTGGAACATAACCGTTATGGCCGTTGATAAGACAGCGTGTTGTAACGTCGTCAAAGGGACGAGGGTTACGTAATGTCCAACAGTCCCGTAACAATCTAAAAACCTCATTTCTTACCCCAATTACCGACTCCGTCACTTGTGGAAACGTTTTGTTTAATAGTTGTAGCCCGATGTTCTTGTTCTCACTTTGATGAGAAGCGAACATTACTAATCCGTAAGCATAACATGCTTCTTTATGTTGCATGTTAGCCGCTTTTTCTAAATCACGAAGTCCAATATTCGGATATATTGAGTCAAAATAATTTCTTAACCCGTTGCGTAAAATAGCATTTGGGTTCCCCGCAATATATGCGTCAAAGTAAACACATCGTAACTTATGGGTTTCCCAATGTGATATCCCCCATCTTTCAAACGAAAGTCTCTTATAAACCAAGACATTCTTGGAACGTTCTTCGAATGTCTTACAAACTGATCTCGCCTTAAATAGTTGTGCCGAGGAATTCTGACCGACTCTAGACAAGATTTCATCAATCATGTCTCCGGGTAGGTCTCTTAAAATATTGGGTTGTCTATCCATTTTGTGTTTTTAAACTGTAAAATAGACAAGAGTTAGATTCATAAAAAAAATACTTATTAATTCAAGCAATTTTTACATATATCATAAAGCATAAGCACACTATATTACATATATTACACCACACGAATACAACTATCTTATTCCGACTCGCTCGTTTCTTCTTCTTCGGTTTTGGTTCGTTTTGCCAAGTTTCTAGGGATATATGATGTTCCCCTAATACGAGCCGTAATTTTCCACATTGGTTTAGAAAAACCTGGTGGTTTAGAGGTTCCCGGGTCATTGTTACTACTTAAGGACTTCGGGGGTTGACGATACATATAAAGTTCATCGGGGTTGGAATTAGATTTCTCTATTTTTATGCCCTTTCCCTTATTATTTTCTTTTGCCTTTTTAAATTCAGTTGGGGTAATTTCTATAACATCATCGGAATTCTCGTCGGAATCCGATTCATCGGAGAATTGGTAATCCTCCCAATATTTTGCTTCCTTGGCGGAAACACCATTGACCATAATTAACCTTGGTCGGTTGGTTGAGGATTTTCTTTTACTTAACCGTTTTATTATTTCCCCCACCGGTTCTATTTCTTCATCCGGTTCCGATTCTTCTTCCGGTTCCGATTCTTCTTCCGGTTCCGATTCTTCTTCCGGTTCCGACTCTTCTTCCGGTTCCTCTTCGGGAACTTGTGAATCAGTCCACGAATCATTCCAATTTACATTTGACTCTTCATTATTATTAGGTGAGTCAATGGGACTTGTTCTAGAGGTAGACATCTATCACATAATATCAAACGCGTTAAGAGATTAATATATCACATAATATTCACATGTTAAAAATATATAGTTTCCAACAAAATTTGTTAAGCAATCATTTTTCAACTAAACACGGTCGAAGTCCAGACTCACTAATGCATCCTAACAAACTCGATAAGACACACTAATGCAAAATTCTGGTTCTCTAAGACCAACGCTCGGATACCAACTGAAATGTCCCGTTTTTATTGATTAAAAACGTTCCATATTAATTGATTTCGTTGCGAGGTTTTGACCTCTATATGAGACGTTTTTCAAAGACTGCATTCATTTTTAAACAAACCATAACCTTTATTTCATCAATAAAGGTTTAAAAAGCTTTACATAGATTATCAAATAATGATAATCTAAAATATCCTGTTTACACACGACCATTACATAATGGTTTACAATACAAATATGTTACAACAAAATAAGTTTCTTGAATGCAGTTTTTACACAATATCATACAAGCATGGACTCCAAATCTTGTCCTTATTTAAGTATGCGACAGCGGAAGCTCTTAATAATCACCTGAGAATAAACATGCTTAAAACGTCAACAAAAATGTTGGTGAGTTATAGGTTTAACCTATATATATCAAATCGTAACAATAGACCACAAGATTTCATATTTCAATACACATCCCATACATAGAGATAAAAATCATTCATATGGTGAACACCTGGTAACCGACATTAACAAGATGCATATATATAAGAATATCCCCATCATTCCGGGACACCCTTCGGATATGATATAAATTTCTAAGTACTAAAGCATCCGGTACTTTGGATGGGGTTTGTTAGGCCCAATAGATCTATCTTTAGGATTCGCGTCAATTAGGGTGTCTGTTCCCTAATTCTTAGATTACCAGACTTAATAAAAAGGGGCATATTCGATTTCGATAATTCAACCATAGAATGTAGTTTCACGTACTTGTGTCTATTTTGTAAATCATTTATAAAACCTGCATGTATTCTCATCCCAAAAATATTAGATTTTAAAAGTGGGACTATAACTCACTTTCACAGATTTTTACTTCGTCGGGAAGTAAGACTTGACCACTGGTTGATTCACGAACCTATAACAATATATACATATATATCAAAGTATGTTCAAAATATATTTACAACACTTTTAATATATTTTGATGTTTTAAGTTTATTAAGTCAGCTGTCCTCGTTAGTAACCTACAACTAGTTGTCCACAGTTAGATGTACAGAAATAAATCGATAAATATTATCTTGAATCAATCCACGACCCAGTGTATACGTATCTCAGTATTGATCACAACTCAAACTATATATATTTTGGAATCAACCTCAACCCTGTATAGCTAACTCCAACATTCACATATAGAGTGTCTATGGTTGTTCCGAAATATATATAGATGTGTCGACATGATAGGTCGAAACATTGTATACGTGTCTATGGTATCTCAAGATTACATAATATACAATACAAGTTGATTAAGTTATGGTTGGAATAGATTTGTTACCAATTTTCACGTAGCTAAAATGAGAAAAATTATCCAATCTTCTTTTACCCATAACTTCTTCATTTTAAATCCGTTTTGAGTGAATCAAATTGCTATGGTTTCATATTGAACTCTATTTTATGAATCTAAACAGTAAAAGTATAGGTTTATAGTCAGAAAAATAAGTTACAAGTCGTTTTTGTAAAGGTAGTCATTTCAGTCGAAAGAACGACGTCTAGATGACCATTTTAGAAAACATACTTCCACTTTGAGTTTAACCATAATTTTTGGATATAGTTTCATGTTCATAATAAAAATCATTTTCTCAGAATAACAACTTTTAAATCAAATTTTATCATAGTTTTTAATTAACTAACCCAAAACAGCCCGCGGTGTTACTATGACGGCGTAAATCCGGTTTTACGGTATTTTTCGTGTTTCCAGATTTTAAATCATTAAGTTAGCATATCATATAGATATAGAACATGTGTTTAGTTGATTTTAAAAGTCAAGTTAGAAGGATTAACTTTTGTTTGCGAACAAGTTTAGAATTAACTAAACTATGTTCTAGTGATTACAAGTTTAAACCTTCGAATAAGATAGCTTTATATGTATGAATTGAATGATGTTATGAACATCATTACTACCTTAAGTTCTTTGGATAAACCTACTGGAAAAGAGAAAAATGGATCTAGCTTCAACGGATCCTTGGATGGCTCGAAGTTCTTGAAGCAGAATCATGACACGAAAACAAGTTCAAGTAAGATCATCACTTGAAATAAGATTGTTATAGTTATAGAAATTGAACCAAAGTTTGAATATGATTATTACCTTGTATTAGAATGATAACCTACTGTAAGAAACAAAGATTTCTTGAGGTTGGATGATCACCTTACAAGATTGGAAGTGAGCTAGCAAACTTGAAAGTATTCTTGATTTTATGTAACTAGAACTTGTAGAATATATGAAGAACACTTAGAACTTGAAGATAGAACTTGAGAGAGATCAATTAGATGAAGAAAATTGAAGAATGAAAGTGTTTGTAGGTGTTTTTGGTCGTTGGTGTATGGATTAGATATAAAGGATATGAAATTTTGTTTTCATGTAAATAAGTCATGAATGATTACTCATATTTTTGTAATTTTATGAGATATTTCATGCTAGTTGCCAAATGATGGTTCCCACATGTGTTAGGTGACTCACATGGGCTGCTAAGATCTGATCATTGGAGTGTATATACCAATAGTACATACATCTAAAAGCTGTGTATTGTACGAGTACGAATACGGGTGCATACGAGTAGAATTGTTGATGAAACTGAACGAGGATGTAATTGTAAGCATTTTTGTTAAGTAGAAGTATTTTGATAAGTGTCTTGAAGTCTTTCAAAAGTGTATGAATACATATTAAAACACTACATGTATATACATTTTAACTGAGTTGTTAAGTCATCGTTAGTCGTTACATGTAAGTGTTGTTTTGAAACCTTTAGGTTAACGATCTTGTTAAATGTTGTTAACCCAATGTTTATAATATCAAATGAGATTTTAAATTATTATATTATCATGATATTATCATGTATGAATATCTCTTAATATGATATATATATATTAAATGTCTTTACAACGATAATCGTTACATATATGTCTCGTTTAAAAATCATTAAGTTAGTAGTCTTGTTTTTACATATGTAGTTCATTGTTAATATACTTAATGATATATTTACTTATCATAGTATCATGTTAACTATATATATATCCATATATATGTCATCATATAGTTTTTACAATTTTTAACGTTCGTGAATCACCGGTCAACTTGGGTGGTCAATTGTCTATGTGAAACATATTTCAATTAATCAAGTCTTAACAAGTTTGATTGCTTAACATGTTGGAAACATTTAATCATGTAAATATCAATCTCAATTAATATATATAAACATGGAAAAGTTCGGGTCACTACAATTTGCATATATATATATATATATATATATATATATATATATATATATATATATATATATATATATATATATATATATATATATATATATATATATATATATATATATATTTGAAAATGATTATTATCTATATAGTTATATATATAAATATATATATTAAAAATACTTAATTTGTTATCTATGTATATTTATATAAAGATTGTTAATCTAATTAATTTATACTTATATGTAATATACTTATGAGTATATTTTTATATAGATGATGATATTTAATATAAATAAAAGTTGTATTTAATTATATTGATAATACTAGTAATGATAATAATTTTAGTAATAACAATAATAACATCATCATTGTAATTATAATTACAATAATAATCATAAATGGTAACTATTACTTTTATTAGTAAAAATAATAATAATAATAATAAAATTGATAATAATAATAATAATAATAATAATGAAATGATAATATTCATAATAAGATTTATAATCATAATAATCATATTATTAACTAATAATAATAATCATAGCAATAATAATAATAATAATAATAATAATAATAATAATAATAATAATCATAATAATTAATATTAATAATGATAATAGAACTAAGAGTAATGGTGTATACGCTTTCAACACTTTGTCTAAAAAGAATTGTCCCAGATGAGACTCGAACCCATGATCTCTTCGAACACCCGCACCAACACTTTAACCATTCTTCCATTTCGTATTTTCTAATTTATATTACTAACTTAATATGTTTAACCCTTATGGAACGATTTTTTATCATCTTGATCATATCCCTAATCACAATCATCTATCATTTACCATCATCATTAACGTCATTTACTAACAGATACAATCAATCGAGTATCATAACAGCAACTAATTGGTTTCGTTTGATTAAGACAGCGAGAAGCATAGAAAGCAATAGCAATCGATTTTCATCTCCATTATTATCATCTTCCACACATAAAATCATAACTTATTCATTATAACCTTAATCTTGATTCATCATCATTCTTAATTCTTCTAACCTCATCGTAAAAGAAACAGAATACAAGTATCATCAGGATTTAACAAGAGTAGCAGATACCGTAAGATAATAACAAAAATAAAACGTAAAGCAGTAGCACGTCAGCATAAATTTTCGACCCATATAATTCGAACTTGCCCAAGTTGCACCACAAGTCAATTTAGAGATGGATGACCCATTAGCAGATTTAATAAGTAGAGAAGACAAAGTGGTTGTTGGTTCTTCTCAAGGAACTCGACAGAAAAGAAAAAAGGAGTGGGGTCTTCGGCTAAAGGCAACAAACAAGCATCATGATCGAATGTTCACTTGGTAGGCCTCACAATTTATTCCATCTAATTCTAATGTGCTGTAAAGTACCACTGATCAAAAAGAGAAACTTTCGGTGCTTGACTCCTTTTATTACCGATCAAAAAGAAAACAGGAAACCCAATATCATCATAATTTATATCCAACTTAACACTATCATTAACCAAATATTAATCTCATGCATAACCTCATCGAATACGAACACAAAACTGAAACAACCTAATTTCATTTTATTGATGCTGTCTTGATATCATAAAGAAATTTACAATAATAGCCAGTTGGTTGACTGTGGTGGATATCTGGTTAAACGGCAAACGTAAAAGAAAAAGAAGAAGAAAAGTGGTGTATTGTGGGTGAAGGTGATGGTAGCGTATAATAAGTAGCAGCCGGGTAACAGGTGCAGCAAGTATTTGGGTTTGGTAGTAGTGTACCGTTACAAAATGATAGAGATGGTGAGGTGATGGCATTGTGGAGGTGGTGATGAATTGTAGCAGGTGATGCATGGTTTGGTCAAGAGAAAAGGAAGGAAATGTGGTGGTGAAGATTTGAGTATGTATAAGTCTATATTCATGTACTATGAGTTGTTGGGTTTAATTAATCAAACAATTCAAGGGGTTTGTGGTTTCTGTTTAAATTACTCAATCAAAAACAGATGAAGAAATGGTAATTGATAAAGAGAATGTCAAGTTAATTGAATGTGTCCCTACTCTTGAATAAAGCTTTTGATTTGTAGTGATTTGATCGACAAGTTTTGTTTACTCAGTACATAAATATATAAAAGAAATAAAAAGGTAGCTTCTCTTCAATCGATTCGTACAATAAGAATGTGATATCTAACAGATTTTGATATCTTGTGAATTGTTTTGGAATCAAATTGTACTGAGAAAGGATTAGCACGTCTAACAAAATGGGGACGGGAGGATTCCTTCAGTACGTAAAATAAATTAAAAAATTTAAAAGCTGATATTCCCTCAACTGATCGTGTTTGCTACTGGAACAAAAAGGAATCGAATTGTACAGGATTGGGAGCAAAAATCAAATAATACTATAGCTTGATCACTATTGCAAACAGATTACATATTCTTTAATTTCCTGTATGTATAATTTTGTATATATATTTATTTATATATATATCTGGTTATATATATGATTCTGATTATATCTTTATTACATAAATCTGATTACATCTGTAACTGTATTTATATATGTAGTTATATATATTTTAAATCTGATTATCAATATATTAATATTAATGATAATAATATTATTCATAATAATAAGAATGCTAATATCAATAATAATAATAATAATAAATGATAAAAATAAAATAATAATGATATCATTACTAAATATGATAGTTTATATATTTCAAGTAGAAATGCAATTAATAGTTTTTAATAACACTGATATAATAATAATAATACTAATCATAATAATACCAATGATCATAATCATTTTTGTAATAATAATACTATAACCCTAAAACTTATAGTTATAGATTATATAAATATATATATATATATATATATATATATATATATATATATATATATATATATATATATATATATATATATATATATATATATATATATATATATATATATATATATATATTAAATTAGTATTAATACTAAAATTTCCAAAATAGTTTGTACATAACAGATTTCATATTTGTATCATATTTTTCATATTTAGTTTAAGCAATTAAATCATATATTATTATGTCAAATTATTTCATATACATATATTTATATTTATATTTATATTTATATTTATATTTATATTTATATTTATCTGTATACACATTTATTTACAATTAATGGTTCGTGAATCGTCGAGCATAGTCAAAAGATAATTGATTACATGAATATAGATTTCAAAACTTTCGAGACTCAACGTTACAGATTTTGCTTATCGTGTCGGAAACATATAAAGATTAAAGTTTAAATTTGATCGGAAATTTCTGGGTCATCACATTTTCCTTCTTCATTTACTCTCAAAACTTAAAAACCCATTTGATTTCAAGTGAGATTTGAGAGTGGAGATTTGTGAATCAAACCTTGGAGCAAGAATTAAAGTTGTTCTCCTTGTTCATAGCTACAAGAGGATAGTGTTGGTAAGTCCTAACTCCATGTTTTGAGTTTTAATTAGTTTATGCTAGGGTTTGGTTCATTTGGAACTTGTAAGACCCATTTGGGGGTAATATGGGTGGATTTGGGTTAGGTGATCAAAAGAAAACCCTAAATAGCCATAATCTAGGGTTTGGTCTTATGATTTGGGGTTGTAAGTGTTAAATGGTGTTGCTAATCATTAATACACCTTTAAAATTTATGAAAGAAGTGTTAATGGGTAAGTTTGACTCGATTGTGAGTCTAAGTATTTAAAATGGGTCAAATGAGTACTAGTTGACCTATTTGGGTGAAGTGGGTATGAAATACCCAAGTTATGTTAGTAGACTTTAATTCACTAGCTTTAGTGATTGAAGTTGAGTCTTGACCCTTAAGGGCGGTTTTGGTGAAAATGGGACATTTAATGCATTAAGTCATTAAATGCACATAAGTGAATTGTTGGTATTTTGTTCAACTAGATATTGTGTTGATTGAAGTACTTATTGTATTAGGTACTTCACTTTGAAGCTTGTGGAGGTTTAAATCATCATCAAATCGTTAAAGTGAGTGGAATGATTATATGCATATGTATGTAATGTATTTATTTGAATGCTATGGTATGAACCAAAGAGCCGGTAGTGCCATAGTATGTGCGAGCGTGCTATGATGTGAACCAAAGAGCCGGTAGCGTCATAGTACGTGTGTTATAGTGTGAACCAAAGAGCCGGTAGCGCTATAGCACGATTGTTAGGGTGTGAACCAAAGAGCCGGCAGCACCTTAGCATTGTTAGAGTGTGAACCAAAGAGCCGGTAACACTCTAGCATGAGTATGACTCGAGTTATGATGTGAACCAAAGAGCCGGTAGCATCATGACAAATGTGTATGGTGTGTACCAAAGAGCCGGTAGCACCATGACGCGAGAATGGTTAACCATGGTTGTATATTGTTTTGTAGCATATTATATTATGTCGATTATATGTTATTGATTACACTAGTAGCAGTTTATTGGAGATTATTAGCTTTGTACTTGTGATGGTATGCTAATTGTAATGCTAGCGTGTATGCGGTATAGGTGTAAGTGATTGCAAGTAAGTATATTATATATATATGGGTATAATTATTGCATTCACTAAGCGTTAGCTTACCCCTCTCATTGTTTATCTTTTTAGATGCAGGTGCGGATAGGGGAAAAGGGGTTGTTGGGCACTAGGTACCCTTTGATGAAGTTTCGTCGGAGCTTTTGGAAGTTGGCCTAACTTTTTGGGTAGTTTAGTCCCAAACCATGCTCAAAGTGTCGTTTGGATCATAAACTATCATATTGTAGTGGGTCGAACTTGTATTAAACTTAATTAATGGCCTTCGTGCCTTGTAAACATTTAAATTGTTGTACGTTTTAAATGGAACTTGTGGAATGGTTTACATATTTTATTGGCGCATAAATGTGTAACATTTTAAAAAAAAAAAAATTATCGTATGGAATACGGGTTGGGTTGTTTCAAGTGGTATCAGAGCGTGGTCTAAGGGATTTAGGCGACTTGAGATAGGTGCCTAGACTTAGATTTATTTGTGTATGCGCTTTATGCGGGACTTGTAGGAGACGGGTCAGACCGGGTGTTGATTAGTGCTTAGGTTTATGTGAACTAACCTTGCGCTAATTGTTTTGTGTTGTGTTAGCAATCATCAAGTGAGATAGATGCTGTACTAGCAAGTTAATGCGACGTGCTCGCGTAACAATGATTAACTACCATTGTTACGGGTTCAAATCGTGTCAAACAAGCGATGTACGACGATTGTTGAGCAAGATGGGGTAGTGTGGTGTATATGTATATACATATGTGTTAAGTTTTCTAGTTCGTTGCTTAACCTTTTCCATTTTATAGTATGAAGACGAGAAATGGACCCGAGACCAATGAAGGGGGTTCGAGCGAGGATGTTGAGTTTACGGCCAAGGTTGAGGCCATTATGCAAAGGCGTCATGAGGCCTTCTTAGAGGATGTTAAGAAGATGTTCTTGGATTCGATTGACGAACAAGTAGTCAATCTAGTCAGGGAACAAGTTAAGATTGTTCTTAAAGAGGATAACGCGGGAAGACAAGACTTCCACTATAAAAACTTCAAATATGCTCAACTTCCCACCTTTGAAGGTGAACGAGACCCATTCAAGAGTGCTCGATGGATCTCCGATATGGAGGGGGCTTTTCGTACTAGTAACTGCCCTCTCGATAAAAAGACGAGGTTTGGTAGTAGCATGATGAGGGGTGATGCCAAGTTATGGTGGGATGCAAAAATCCGACTTTATGGTGAAGAACAAAGTATGAGTTTGACGTGGGACAAGTTTAAAGAAGAATTTTTCAAGGAGTACCGAACTTCGGCCGATCTTTCAAAGCTCAAGGACGAGTTACGTACTCTAAGGCAAGGGTCAATGGATTTGAACACTCTCAAGTCCACTTTCTTATCAAAGACCCAATTTTGCCCGGAGTATGACGGGAACGATCATATGTTGAAAGAAGATTTCTACCGAACCTTGAATGATAACTATCAAGAAAGGATTGGTAGGAATTCGGCGAAGACTTTTGATGAGCTATTTGATATCGCTAAGGGCTTTGAGTCGCTCGCTCCAAGAAAGAGTGACTTCACCTTTGGCAAAAAAAAATTTGAAGCTACTAGCCACTCGAACAAGAAGAGCAAGAGTGCGACCGAGAGCGTCGGTAGTGTGAAAAAGGAGACTTCTAAGAGTTTTGGGCCCACGTGCTATAATTGTGGTCGACAAGGGCACTTGGCCCGTGATTGTACGAACTCATCTTCCAACAAAATCGTTTGTTTTAATTGTAACAAAGAGGGGCACAAGAGGCCAGAGTGTCCCGAATTGCGCAACGATAATGCTAAGCGACTAGAGAAGGCGGCGGGTACGGCTAGGGGTTGTAATTATTTGATGACCAATGAGGAAGCCAAGCAATCTAACGAAGTTGTCTCAGGTACTTTCATGGTTAATTCTAATCCGGCAAGGATACTCTTTTATAGTGGTGCAAACTTGTCGTTTGTGTCACTAAAATTTGTGCCTAAACTTAATAAACCGTTAGCTAAGTTAAGTCGTCTGATAGAAGTTGAAATAGCGGACGGCAAGACGGTGCTAGTGGTTGATGTGTGTAAAAATTGTAATGTTGTGTTTGGTGCTGAAAACTTTAAAATCGATCTCATCCCGATGACTTTGGGTGATTTTGATATCGTCGTTGGTATGGATTGGCTCGATCATAATAGAGCCGATATTGCATGCCATGAAAAATCTATTCGAGTGAAGACCCCTAGTGGGGGAGAGTTAATTATTCATTACGATAAACGAAGAAGACTTGTGCCGATATGCACTTTTGCACGGGCACGTCGTTTTCTTATTGGTGGTGGCATGGCTTTTCTTGCCCATGTTGTTGATACTCGAGATGAGCCACCATCCATTCGTGAAATTCCGGTGGTGAACGAATTTGAAGACGTTTTTCTGGATGAGTTACCGGGTGTTCCGACGGAAAGACAAGTTGAATTTCCATTGAGTTGGTTCCGGGAGCTACTCCCATTGCTAGAACTCCTTATCGTTTAGCACCGAAGGAAATGCAAGAGTTGTTAAATCAAACCCAAGAATTGCTTGAAAAGGGTTTTATTCGACCGAGTTCCTCGCCATGGGGTGCTCCGATTTTATTCGTGAAGAAAAAGGATGGTAGTATGAGGATGTGCATCGATTATCGGGAGTTGAACAAAGTGACGATCAAGAATCGTTATCCATTGCCTAGGATTGACGATTTGTTCGACCAACTCCAAGGTGCAACGTATTTCTCTAAAATCGACCTACGGTCCGACTATCACCAAATGCGGGTCCGTGAGGAAGATATCGAGAAAACGGCTTTCCGAACGCGTTATGGGCATTTTGAATTTGTAGTTATGCCTTTTGGTCTTACGAATGCACCGGCGGCATTCATGGACTTTATGAACCGAGTGTACCAACCCATGTTGGACAAGTCGGTAATTGTGTTCATTGACGACATACTTGTTTATTCGAAGAGCATGAAGGAACATGAACATCATTTGCGATGTGTGTTGAAGATGTTGCGGAAGGAGAAGTTGTATGCTAAATTCTCCAAATGTGAATTTTGGCTAAGGGAAGTTCAATTCCTTGGCCATATTGTGAATGAAAATGGTATTCAAGTAGATCCGGGGAAGACTGAGACGGTAAAGAGTTGGGGACGACCGACTACGCTTACGGAAATCCGAAGTTTTCTCAGATTGGCCGGTTATTATCGTCAGTTTATCCAAGACTTTTCTAAGATCGCTTCTTCTTTGACGAAATTAACAAGGAAGAACGCGAGATTTATGTGGGAGAACGAGCAAGAAATTGCTTTTCAATTGCTAAAAGAGAAATTGTGTCAAGCTCCGGTGTTAGTGTTGCTGGAAGGGGTGGAAGACATGACGGTGTATTGTGATGCCTCTCTAAATGGGCTCGGGTGTGTTCTAATGCAAAGAGGTAAAGTCATCGCTTACGCCTCTCGACAATTAAAGAAACACGAAACGAGATATCCGACTCATGATCTTGAGTTGGCGGCGGTTGTACATGCGTTGAAAATTTGGCGCCATTACTTGTATGGTGTCAAGTGTACGATTTATTCGGATCACAAGAGTTTGAAACATCTTTTCGATCAAAGAGATTTGAATTATCGTCAATGTAGGTGGATGGATGTAGTAAAAGATTATGATTGTGAAATACTTTATCATCCGGGCAAGGCGAATGTGGTCGCGGATACATTAAGTCGAAAGAGTCAACATCCGGAGATACGAGTAGGATCGTTACCTGTGATTATTACTAACGATTTTCTTGAAAAACTTGGTGTGATTCAAATTGAAGCTTACGTTCACAACAAGCATGCGGAACGAATTGTGGGGCAATCGGAATTCATTACTATGGGTTCGCGTGGTTTGTTGTCTTTTCAAGAAAGAGTGTGGGTGCCTAAGATGGGGGATTATCGACGAGTGCTACTTGATGAAGCACATAGGTCAAAGTATTCCATTCATCCGGGCGCAACGAAAATGTATCTTTACTTAAGGAAAGATTATTGGTGGCCGGGCATGAAACGTGATGTTGTAAAGTATGTTGAGCAATGCGTCACGTGTTTACTAGTTAATGCCGAGCACCAAAAGCCGTATGGTAAGTTACAACCGTTGGAAATCCCGAAATGGAAATGGGAGCACATTACCGTGGATTTTATCACAAAGTTACCAAAGTCGGCGAGAACCCAATTTGATTCAATTTGGGTGATAGTTGACCGATTGACAAAAAGTGCTTTGTTTCTTCCCATTCGGGAAGCGATATCGTTGGAGGCCTTGGCTAAATTGTTTATCAAGGAAGTAGTCGCTCGACATGGGGTTCCTATATCTATTATTTCGGATCGAGATACCCGTTTCACATCTCGGTTTTGGGAAAAGTTTCATGAAGATATGGGCACACAATTGAAGTTGAGCACGGCGTATCATCCTCAAACGGACGGTCAAACCGAACGTACGAATCAAACTTTGGAGGATATGTTACGGGCGTGTATTATTGATTTCGGTGGTAGTTGGGATGAGCACTTACCTTTGGTGGAATTATCGTACAATAATAGTTATCATACTAGTATCGGGATGCCACCTTACAAGATGCTTTATGGGCGGAGGTGCCGAACTCCGATTTGTTGGGGTGAAGTTGGTCAAAAAGAAATCGGGAGTACCGATTTAGTTTTGGAGACGAATAGCAAGATTGATATGATTCGGAATCATTTGAAAAAGGCGCAAGATAGACAAAAGTCGTATGCCGACAAGCATAGACTAATGATCGAATTTCAAGAAGGTGACATGGTGATGCTTAAGGTTTCGCCATGGAAAGGTGTTATTCGGTTTCGAAAACGGGGAAAGTTAGCTCCTCGGTTTATTGGTCCTTTTAAAATTTTAGCTCGTGTTGGTGAAGTCGCGCATCGTTTGGAATTACCCGAAGAGCTTGCGGGGATCCATAATACATTTCATGTTTCCCATCTCCGTAAGTGTCTTGCGGATGATTCATCATGGGTGCCCTTAGACGAGATTGAGCTAAACAATAAGTTAGAATATATTGAGGAGACGATTGCCATACTCGATGAGAAGGTCAAAAGGTTGAGAAATAAAGAAGTGAGGACTTTTAAAGTTCAATGGCGTCGTAGTAAAGGTTCCGAGTTTACTTGGGAGCCCGAAGAATTCGTGTTGGTTTATCTTCCCTCTTGTCATGCGGCTTGGATCGCGAGGATGCGCTCCGATTCAAGTGGGGGAGAGTTGTAACATCCCGTTTTTCCCGTAAACTTTTAAAGGTACAAACTTAATTTTTAGTACGCTTATAACTTGTGCATTTATATGATTAAAAGACCTAAGTGTTAGAAATTGTGTAATTATATATATATATATATATATATATATATATATATATATATATATATATATATATATATATATATATATATATATATATATATATATATATATATATATATACACGAATATGTATGTATATATATATGTGTTTAGAATATATGCATGTATAGTTATATGCATGAGTCTTTGTTCATGTTAAGGCTTGTGACACTAAAGATGAGGTTTAGACGTGTATAGGAAGTGTGAACGAAGTGTACAAGTTAGATAAATCGTTAAGTTGTGTAAAGCTGTCGAATGGCTCAGTTGAAGGCCATTGCCGCGCCGCGGAAGCCTTTGTCGCGCCGCAACATTGAACTCAAACCAGAGTCAGGAGGCATGTTAAGAAGGGTCGAGTTCCCTTTATATGTCGCGCCGCAGAGAAGAGGGTCGCGCCGCGACAAATAACTAGAGTCTGAGTCAGGAATGGTTTAAGAAAGCTCGTAAAATACGTTAAACGCCGCGCCGCGACAATTGGGGCCGCGCCGCGACAATTGGGGCCGCGCCGCGACCCACTGGGTGAACTGGTCCCGGATTTTGTTTTTAAAATAAGGGGTTCAAGGGCAAAATCATCATTTTACGTCTAGATCTGATTGGAGCACTAATTATCCACCACTCATCCATTTTATTCATTTTCATTTCACTTTTCCTTCTCCATTTACTCTCAAAACTTAAAAACTCATTTGATTTCAAGTGAGATTTGAGAGTGGAGATTTG
The DNA here is from genome assembly GCF_046630445.1 of Rutidosis leptorrhynchoides. Taxonomy (NCBI): domain Eukaryota; kingdom Viridiplantae; phylum Streptophyta; class Magnoliopsida; order Asterales; family Asteraceae; genus Rutidosis; species Rutidosis leptorrhynchoides. Next base: position 547,401,357 of record NC_092334.1, read on the forward strand.
TGAATCAAACCTTGGAGCAAGAATTAAAGTTGTTCTCCTTGTTCATAGCTACAAGAGGATAGTGTTAGTAAGTCTTAACTCCAAGTTTTGAGTTTTAATTAGTTTATGCTAGGGTTTGGTTCATTTGGAACTTGTAAGACCCATTTGGGGGTAATATGGGTGGATTTGGGTTAGGTGATCAAAAGGAAACCCTAAATAGCCATAATCTAGGGTTTGGTCTTATGATTTGGGGTTGTAAGTGTTAAATGGTGTTGCTAATCATTAATACACCTTTAAAATTTATGAAAGAAGTGTTAATGGGTAAGTTTGACTCGATTGTGAGTCTAAGTATTTAAAATGGGTCAAATGAGTACTAGTTGACCTATTTGGGTGAAGTGGGTATGAAATACCCAAGTTGTGTTAGTAGACTTTAATTCACTTGCTTTAGTGATTGAAGTTGAGTCTTGACCCTTAAGGGCGGTTTTGGTGAAAATGGGACATTTAATGCATTAAGTCATTAAATGCACATAAGTGAATTGTTGGTATTTTGTCCAACTAGATATTGTGTTGATTGAAGTACTTATTGTATTAGGTACTTTACTTTGAAGCTTGTGGAGGTTTAAATCATCATCAAATCGTTAAAGTGAGTGGAATGATTATATGCATATGTATGTAATGTATTTATTTGAATGCTATGGTATGAACCAAAGAGCTGGTAGTGCCATAGTATGTGCGAGCGTGCTATGATGTGAACCAAAGAGTAGGTAGCGTCATAGTACGTGTGTTATAGTGTGAACCAAAGAGCCGGTAGCGCTATAGAATGATTGTTAGGGTGTGAACCAAAGATCCGGTAGCACCTTAGCGTTGTTAGAGTGTGAACCAAAGAGCCGGTAGCACTCTAGCGTGAGTATGACTCGAGTTGTGATGTGAACCAAAGAGCCGCTAGCATCATGACAAATGCGTATGGTGTGAACCAAAGAGTCGGTAGCACCATGACGCGAGAATGGTTAACCATGGTTGTATATTATTTTGTAGCATATTATATTATGTCGATTATATGTTATTGATTACGCTAGTAGCGGTTTGTTGGAGATTATTAGCTTTGTACTTGTGATGGTATGCTAATTGTAATGCTAGCGTGTATGCGGTATAGGTGTAAGTGTTTGCAAGTAAGTATATTATATATATATGGGTATATGTAAGACCCTAATAATAATTTTACAGCAGTGTAATTATGGTACATGAAGTGTGGGTGACCTTTTTATATTTAAACAGAGGTCAGAGGGTGAACTGAGCAGGGTGCGCTCAGCGCACACTTAGGGGTGCGCCTGGCGCACTCCTCACTGTAGCTGGGTTATGTTTGTTTTATTCAGATATTTTGATAGGAATTTTGGTAATTTCACTTGTGGACGTGTTGGAGGCCAGTAGGTCAGATCTTGGGGTATCATTCACTCCATTTTCAACAACCTTATCTTCTTCACTTTAATTTTGGAGAGAGAGTGTGATTTCTTGGGTGAGAAAGCTTAAATCGAAGAGGAAGAAGTTGTTCTCGGGCCAAAGTGCGGGTATTAAAGTCGTTCATCTACTCACTAGCTACGTTGGGGTTGTAGTGGTAAGCTCTAATCTTGATTTCCTTACTTTGATTTTGTGTAGGGTCAGGGTTTGGGTAAATGAAGAACATACAACCCATATTTGTTGATTTTGGGTGTTCTTGGGTAAGATGGAGTCATGAAGACTCAATGGTAACTAACCTAGGGTTTCAAAGTGTTAATTGAGGTTTATGAGTCCTAATTGGTTAGTTAATTACTAGCACACCTAGCTAATTGGTAAATGGGTCTTAGTTGGGTTAGTGGATGACTCGAAATGGGTGTGTTGATTTTAAATGAGTCAAAGGGGTTAATGATTGACCTAGTTGGGGATTATGGTCATGACTTACCCTAATTGTGTTATAGTTAGTATTGATAGAACTTAATCACTAGATTTTAAGTGATTGACGATGGTCTTGACCCTTAAGGGGCGGTTTTGGTGAAAATGGGGCATTTAATGCATTTAAGTCATTAAATGCACTTGAGCGAATTGTTGGTGTTTAGCCCAACAAGTTTGTTTATTGATTGAGTACTTATTGTATTAGGTACTCGGTTTTGAAGCATTCGGAAGTATAAAATCATCACCAAATCGTTGAGGTGAGTGGAATAATTATATATGTATGTATATAATTTATTTGCTTGTGGGGTATGGGTTAAAGTTCGATGTTGACGATACCATATCCTAGAGTATATTGTTGGTACGTTTTGATGAGGGTTTAAGTTCGATGTTGACGATACCTCATGTATGGATTTAAAGTTCGATGTTGACGAAGCCATACCACTATTGTAGTGAAATTCGATGAGGGTTTTAAGTTCGATGTTGACGATACCTTATATGTGGGTTTAAGTTCGATGTTGACGATACCACATTTATTGGGACGAATAGGAATTAAGTTCGATGTTGATGATACCATTCGTTGGGCTAGCCTTGGGATTCGAATACTAATGGATGTTGTGAACATCAATGCTTATGTATTGTGTTGTAACGTATTGTGTTGTTGCATTATATGATATTTTTATACTAGCTTATGTCATCGAGGATTTAGCGTTATACATTATAAAGGTATGCTAATTATGTTGCTAGTATGTATGCGGATATGTTGTAAGTGTTTGCAAGTAAGTAAGTTATATATGTATATGTATAATTATTGCATTCACTAAGCTTTGCTTACCCTCTCGTTGTTTATCTTTTTATAGGCTCAGGCGTTGATAAGGGTAAGGGCGTACGGTTGGATTAGAGATTTTCCGCTTGTTGTTTGATATGGGACGCTTTTGGATGTGATAGCTTTTGGAGTTTGGCCGAGATTTGGGTAGTTTAACCCCAAACACCATGCTCTTAGTGTCGTTTGGAATTTAAACTAGTGTGGTCGAAACTCGAACTTTTGTATGAAACTCGTAAAACGACCGACGTGGGCCCCGTTTTGTAAAACTCATTTTATTATTGAATCGTGTGAGTTTTAACCATTATAACATGTTGTGAAAAGCGTTTCATCTAAATATGTCGGGAAGTGGGAGATCTTTAATTGAAAATTTACAAAACCGGACAGAACTGAATGTGGGCCTGTACGCGCCGCGTACCCCAAGGGGTGCGCGTGGCGCACTCCACTATATTAAAAAAAAAAAAATTTCGCGTATTTGGTTGGTTATTGGTTTGGGTTGTTACAGTATAATTATTGCATTCACTAAGCGTTAGCTTACCCCTCTCGTTGTTTATCTTTTTAGATGCAGGTGCGGATAGGGGAAAAGGGGTTGTTGGGCACTAGGTGCCCTTTGATGAAGTTTCGTCGGAGCTTTTAGAAGTTGGCCTAACGTTTTGGGTAGTTTAATCCCAAACCATGCTCGAAGTGTCGTTTGGATTATAAACTATCATATTGTAGTGGGTCGAACTTGTATTAAACTTAATTAATGGCCTTCGTGCCTTGTAAACTTTTAAATTGTGGTACGTTTTAAATGGAACTTGTGGAATGGTTTACATATTTTATTGGCGCATAAATGTGTAACATTTAAAAAAAAAAAAATTATCGTATGGAATACGGGTTGGGTTGTTTCAACGGTGGTCGTGGTCGTGGACAAAGAAATAATAATCCACAAAATTATAAATTTCAACTACCATACAATCCCACAAATCATAATGTTGAAGGAAGCTCTTCAAAGAATATTGAAGATTCTTGTTATCGATGTGGTAAAATTGGACATTGGTCTAAGAACTGTCGAATAAATCAATATTCTGTTAATTAATATCAAGAATCCATAAAGGGAAAAGGAAAAGAGGCAAACCTTGTGGATGACCTTGATACAAAAATCACTGAGCCAACAAGTGACTACTTTAATGAATAAATTTTCTATTATATGTCCATATCAAATAAATGGATATAGATTTACAATCTATATCATATCTACTTTACTATATCTTTCCTTATTATGTACTTTTGTTTATAACATATTTTGAATGTAATATATTGATGAATTATGTACTCATTATTTGTTTATCATATTTTTGAAGTTCATGATGTACACTACTGGAGTGCAAAATCAGTCAAATGATGGAGATCTTTGTATTGCAGACAGTGGTACCACACACACTATACTCAAATCTAAAAAATATTTCACTGATTTTAAAGCAACAGAAGGAACGGTACATACTATATCAGGTCCTGCGGATTTAATAAAAGGAATGGGAAAGGCAAAATTCATGTTACCAAATGGTACAGATTTTCTGATAAAAAATGCCTTATTTTCTCCCATGTCAAAGAGAAATTTGTTAAGCTTCTCTGACATATACCAAAATGGATATGATTATCAGTCAGTGACTACAGAAAATGATAAATACTTAAGTATTACTGACAAGAAGCATGTGATTGAAAAACTACCAAGACTTAGTTCTGGTTTACATTATACATATATAAATGTACCAGAAGCACACATGGTAGTTAATGAAAAGGCATGTGATCCTGTAATGATCAATCTGTGGCATGAAAGATTAGGCCACCCAGGATCAACAATGATGAAACGGATAATTCAAAATACACATAGACATCCATTGAAGGATCAAAAGATCCCTCAGGATGCACTTATCCCATGTACATCATGCTCACTTGGAAAAATGATAATAAGACCATCACCTCTTAAGGTTGAAAAAGAATCACTAATGTTTCTTGAAAGAATTCAAGGTGATATATGTGGACCAATTCATCCACCATGTGGACCATTTAGATATTTCATGGTCCTAATAGACGCATCTAGTAGATGGTCTCATGTTTGTCTATTATCAAGTCGAAATGTAGCATTTGCAAAATTTCTTGCTCAAATTATTAAATTGAGAGCACATTTCCCTGATTATACTATTAAAAGGGTGAGAATGGATAATGCTGGTGAGTTTACATCTCAAGCATTTAATGATTTTTGCATGTCTATTGGGATTGTTGTTGAACATCCTGTTGCCCATGTGCATACACAAAATGGTTTAGCCGAATCACTAATCAAACGATTGCAATTAATAGCTAGACCATTGATAATGAGAACAAAATTCCAGTATCTGTATGGGGTCATGCAATTTTACATGCTGCATCATTAATTCGCATTAGACCAAGTGCAAGTCATACATATTCTCCCTTGCAACTTGCTTTTGGCCATCAGCCAAATATTTCCCACCTTAGAATATTTGGTTGTGCGATTTATGTTCCTATCGCGCCACCACAATGCACTAAAATGGGTCCTCAAAGAAGGATGAGAATATATGTTGGATATGAAACATCTTCAATCATAAGATATATTGAACCCATGACGGGTGATGTTTTTACAACACGTTTTGCTGATTGTCACTTTAATGAAACATTGTTCCCTAGATTAGGGGGAGAATTAAAAAATAAAGAAAATGATGTTTCATGGTGTGAACCTCAATTAATGTATCTTGATCCTCGCACAAAAGAATGCGAGATCGAAGTTCAAAAAATAATGCATATGCAAGAACTTGCGAATAAATTGCCTGATGCATTTACAGATACAAAAAGAGTGACTAAATCATATATACCAGCAGCAAATATTCCAGCTCGAATTGAAATTCCAAAAGCTAGCAATAATGTCACTCTTGAGTCTTTGCCACGCCAGAAACGTGGGAGACCAATTGGTTCCAAAGATAAAAATCCTCGAAAAAGAAAATCAGCTGATAATGAGGTAAAATAAAGTGTTCAAGAAGAAGCACAAATCAATACTCCTTCTGCAGAGGAGATTGATGATGTCAATACGGAATTTTCAATTAATTATGCACATTCAAAAATATTATGGAACCGAAATAAAATGAAAAATCTTGATGAGATATTTTCATATAATGTTGCATATGACATCATGAATGATGATGATGATCTAGAACCAAAATCTATCATGGAATGTCAAAATAGACATGATTGGGATTATTGGAAAGGAGCAATACGAGCTGAATTTGAATCGCTCAATAAAAGAAAAGTTTTCGGATCTATCGTTCTCACACCTAAAGATGTGAAACCAGTGTGATATAGATGGGTTTTTGTGCGAAAAAGAAATGAGAAAAATGAAGTTACAAGGTATAAAGCTAGACTTGTAGCTCAAGGTTTTTCTCAAAGACTAGGAATTGATTATGATGAAACTTATTCCCCTGTTATGGATGCAATTACTTTTAGATACTTAATCAGTCTGGCAGTTTCTAAAAATTTAGAAATGTATCTCATGGATGTTGTGACTGCTTATCTATATGGATCACTTGATAGTGATATATATATGAAGATACCTGAAGGATTTAAGGTATCAGAAGCAACCAATGCAAAATCCAAAGAAATGTACTCAATCAAGTTACAAAGGTCTTTATATGGGTTGAAACAATCGGGTCGCATGTGGTATAAACGATTAAGTGATTACTTGATATGCAAAGGGTATACCAATAATCTTATTTGCCCATGTGTATTCATTAAGAAAACAACATCCGGATATGTGATCATAGCCGTTTATGTCGATGATCTTAACATCATAGGTACAAATAAAGAGATCTGTGAAGCCATTCAACTTCTAAAGAAAGAATTTGAAATGCAAGATCTCGAAAAAACCAAGTATTGCCTTGGTTTGTAGATTGAGCATATGCCTAATGGTTTACTTGTACATCAAACAACTTATACGGAAAAGATTTTAAAATGTTTCAATATGGACAAGGCAAAACCATTAAGTACTCCTATGGTTGTTAGATCACTTAATGTTGACACTGATCCATTTCGTCCCTGTGAAGATCATGAAGATATCCTGGGACTAAAAGTACCATATCTTAGTGCAATTGGAGCTCTTATGTATCTTACAAATTGTACAAGACCTGACATTTCTTTTGCAGTTAATTTGTTGACAAGGTTCAGCTCAGCTCCTACCAAAAGACACTGGAATAGGATCAAACACATATTTAGATACCTTCGAGGAACTACTGATTTAGGATTATTTTATTCTAACGAATCAAAACAAGATTTGGTTGGTTATGCAGATGCAGGTTATTTATCTGATCCACATAAAGCTAAATCTCAAAATGGATATGTATTCCTAAATGGAGGTACTGCAATATCATGGCGTTCTCAAAAAACAAACACTTGTTGCAACATCATCAAATCATGCTGAAGTGATTGCATTACATGAAGCTACTCGGGAATGTTTTTGGTTGAGATCAATGACACAACTCATTACTGATTCTTGTGGACTAGAACGCGATAAAAGTCCAACAACTATCTATGAAGATAATGCAGCTTGCATAGCACAGATGAAAGAAGGATATATCAAAAGTGACCGAACAAAACACATACCTCCTAGATTCTTCTCATATACTCAAAATCTCATCAAAGACAACCAGATCGAAATGAGATATGTTCAATCCAGCAAAAACTCTGCCGATCTTTTCACCAAAGCACTTCCAACTGCTATTTTTAGAACGCATGTTCACAATATTGGCATGAGACATGTTCAAAAGATGTAAAAGATCAACGATGTCTACTTGAGGGGGAGTCAACTCTATGCTGCACTCTTTTTCCCTTAGCTAAAGTTTTTTTCCAATGGGTTTTCTTTAGCAAGGTTTTTAACGAGGCAGTAATTTATAGTCAATATCCGAGCTAATAAAATTGTCATCCAAGGGGGAGTGTTGTGATAAAGTAAATATGGATGACAGCTACTCCTAATTATAAGTCAAATAATGCACAGTAAATCATGTATTATAAATATCCCATCAAATGTAATCATGTAACTTGCTTGAATGATATATATATTTCATATATACTCTCTCTCTCTCTCTCTCTCTCTCTCTCTCTTTATATCTTCTAATAATTATCAATAGTCCACAGTCAAAAACCACGTCACTAAAGGTAGTTATAAGCCTACTGAATTATAACACGTCACTAAAGGTAGTTATAAGCCTACTGAATTATAACATGTTACTAAAGGTAGTTATAAGCCTACTGAATTATAACAGTTACAAGTTTTTTAATTTTAAGTTTTTATAACGATAAATCTATTAGGTGTTGTTAATCTACATAGTATCTTATATACTAAAAGAAGCGGAAAATTTTACAATTTAACTAAGCAAAACTACAATCTCAATATACATCTTGCCACTTAGTCAATTTATAACCAATTCATCTCCACATAATGGTCTCTTTTTTTTTTTCTAACTTATTTTTTAAGTGCATATTTTATTTTTTATTTTTTATTTTTAAAAATTGTAGTTACAAGTTTTTTACTTTTATTTTTTTTGTAACGATAACTCTACTAGGTCTTATTAATTTACATAAATAAGGTGTACATAACGATTATTATTTGACTTTTGCTTAACTATTATTTTTTGTGCGAATATTTTAATAACTATATTATGTCGGTTTGACTGGTAAAATTATAAGAAATTTCAATTATGCGTGTTTAGATAGGTTTAACTTGATTTTATTTTAATTTATTTAAATTGACTATATGTAAATATTTTAACAGAAAATGTATAATTTTATACAAAGATAACTATCACTTTCTATATTGTTAGAACGAGTCAAGATTTGAAGAGTCTGTTATCGTCTCTGCTCATGAATCGATTGTGGGAGCTCAATGATCAATATTGTAGTGTAGTACTCACATCAATGCGGCCGAGCGAAACGGGTCCGACCCATTTACTATTTACTAATATAAACTAATAGTCCACAAAAATTGATCGTTTTTACTTTTGCAAATTATCGTCTCCTTTCATACCACAACATTTAATAAGATTGGGTTTAACAAGATTGGATAAAAAAAATAAAGCTCCCCATTAATATGCAATATGATTGACTCACATGGTGCCCACCTGAGTTTTTTTTCAAGTATTTGTACTAATAATTTGATTTTAAAACGCAACTAATTTGATCCATATTCTAAGCATATGAAATGTTTATTTTGTCCAATTTAAAGATTTTTTCATTTTTATAAAATTAAAATTGATGGATTGTTATAATTCAGTAGGCTTATAACTACCTTTAGTGGTTCTTGACTGTAGAAGGTATATAGAGATAGAGATACTGTAAAACGGAGAAAACAAAGGTTGAACAAAAGGTATGAGTAATTGGTTTTTTATTTATAGAAAAATGTACAATGATAGTTTGGTGGCATTTGGAATCTAGAGAGAGAGAGTGTTTTTGTTAACCAAAAAAATACATACAATAAACTCTAACTCAACACACCTATTTATACTCAAAAAGAAATATACTATGCAATATCTATAATAATAATAAAATTATCATCCAATTATTACTTTTATAACACTCCCCCTTGGATGATAATTTTATTAGTGAATAACTAGTACTGCCTCGTTAAAAACCTTGCTAAAGAAAACCCTTTGGGATAAAACTTTAGCTAAGGGAAAAAGAGTGCAGCATAGAGTTGACTCCCCCTCAAGTAGGCAACGCCTGAGTTGTTATCTCTTCTAAACATGCCTCATGCCAATATTATGAACGTGTGTTCTGAAAATAGCAGTTGGAAGTGCTTTGGTGAAAAGGTCAGCAGAGTTTTTGCTGGACTGAACATATCTCATTTCAATCTGGTTGTCCTTAATGAGATTTTGAGTGTATGAGAAGAATCTAGGGGGTATGTGTTTTGTTCGGTCACTTTTGATATACCCTTCTTTCATCTGTGTTATGCAAGCTACATTATCTTCATAGATAGTTGTTGAACTTTTATTGCGTTCTAGTCCACAAGAATCAGTAATGAGTTGTGTCATTGATCTCAACCAAAAACATTCCCGACTGGCTTCATGTAATGCAATTACTTCGGCATGATTTGATGATGTTGCAACAAGTGTTTGTTTTTTAGAACGCCATGATATTGCGGTACCTCCATTTATGAATACATATCCATTTTGAGATTTAGCTTTATGTGGATCAGATAAATAACCTGCATCTGCATAACTAACCAAATCTTGTTTTGATTCGTTAGAATAAAATAATCCTAAATCAGTTGTTCTTCGAAGGTATCGAAATATGTGTTTGATCCTATTCCAGTGTCTTTTGGTAGGTGCTGAGCTGAACCTTGCCAACAAATTAACTGCAAAAGAAATGTCAGGTCTTGTACAATTTGTAAGATACATAAGAGCTCCAATTGCACTAAGATATGGTACTTCTGGTCCCAGGATATCTTCATGATCTTCACAGGGACGAAATGGATCAGTGTCAACATTAAGTGATCTAACAACCATAGGAGTACTTAATGGTTTTGCCTTGTCCATATTAAAACGTTTTAAAATCTTTTCAGTATATGTTGTTTGATGTACAAGTAAACCATTAGGCATATGTTCAATTTGTAAACCAAGGCAATACTTGGTTTTTCCGAGATCTTTCATTTCAAATTCTTTCTTTAGAAGTTGAATGGCTTCATGGATCTCTTTATTTGTACCTATGATATTAAGATCATCAACATAAACAGCTATGATCACATATCCGGATGTTGTTTTCTTAATGAAAACACATGGGCAAATAAGATTATTGGTATACCCTTTGCTTATCAAGTAATCACTTAATCGTTTATACCACATGCGACCCGATTGTTTCAACCCATATAAAGACCTTTGTAACTTGATTGAGTACATTTCTTTGGGTTTTGCATTGGTTGCTTCTGATACCTTAAATCCTTCAGGTATCTTCATATATATATCACTATCAAGTGATCCATAAAGATAAGCAGTCACAACATTCATGAGATGCATTTCTAAATTTTCAGAAACTGCCAGGCTGATTAAGTATCTAAAAGTAATTGCATCCATAACAGGAGAATAAGTTTCCTCATAATCAATTCCCGGTCTTTGAGAAAAACCTTGAGCTACAAGTCTAGCTTTATACCTTGTAACTTCATTTTTCTCATTTCTTTTTCGCACAAAAACCCATCTATATCCCACAGGTTTCACATCTTTAGGTGTGAGAATGATAGATCCGAAAACTTTTCTTTTATTGAGTGATTCAAATTCAGCTCGTATTGCTCCTTTCCAATGATCCCAATCATGTCTATTTTGACATTCCATGACAGATTTTGGTTCTGGATCATCATCATCATTCATGATGTCATATGCAACATTATATGAAAATATCTCATCAAGATTTTTCATTTCATTTCGGTTCCATAATATTTTTGAATGTGCGTAATTGATTGAAAATTCCGTATTGACATCATCAATCTCCTCTGCAGAAGAAGTATTGATTTGTAGTTCTTCTTGAACACTTTCTTTTACCTCATTATCAGCTGATTTTCTTTTCCGAGGATTTTTATCTTTGGAACCAATTGGTCTCCCACGTTTCTGGCGTGGCAAAGACTCAAGAATAACATTATTGCTAGTTTTTGGAATTTCAATTCGAGCTGGAGCATTTGCTGCTGGTATATATGATTTAGTCACTCTTTTTGTATCTGTAAATGCATCAGGCAATTTATTTGCAAGTTCTTGCATATGCATTATTTTTTGAACTTCGATCTCGCATTCTTTTGTGCGAGGATCAAGATACATTAATTGAGGTTCACACCATGAAACATCATTTTCTTTATTTTTTATTTCTCCCCCTAATCTAGGGAATAATGTTTCATTAAAGTGACAATCAGCAAAACGTGCTGTAAAAACATCACCCGTCATGGGTTCAATATATCTTATTATTGAAGATGTTTCATATCCAACATATATTCCCATCCTTCTTTGAGGACCCATTTTAGTGCGTTGTGGTGGTGCGATAGGGACATAAACCGCACAACCAAATGTTCTAAGGTGGGAAATATTTGGCTGATGACCAAAAGCAAGTTGCAAAGGAGAATATGTATGACTTGTGCTTGGTCTAATGCGAATCAATGATGCAGCATGCAAAATTGCATGGCCCCATACAGATACTGGGAGTTTTGTTCGCATTATCAATGGTCTAGCTATTAGCTGCAATCGTTTAATTAATGATTCAGCTAAACCATTTTGTGTATGCACATGGGCAACGGGATGTTCAACAATAATCCCAATAGACATGCAAAAGTTATTAAATGTTTGAGACGTAAACTCACCGGCATTATCTAGTCTCACTCTTTTAATAGTATAATCAGGGAAATGTGCTCTCAATTTAATAATTTGAGCAAGAAATTTTGCAAATGCCATATTTCGACTTGATAATAGACAAACATGAGACCATCTACTAGATGCGTCTATTAGAACCATAAAATATCTAAATGGTCCACATGGTGGATGAATTGGTCCACATATATCACCTTGAATTCTTTCAAGAAACATTGGTGATTCATTTTCAACCTTAAGAGGTGATGGTCTTATTATCAACTTTCCAAGTGAGCATGATGTACATGGGATAAGTGCATCATGAGGGATCCTTTGATCCGCCAATGGATGTCCATGTGTATTTTGTATTATTCTTTTCATCATTGTTGATCCTGGGTGACCTAATCTCTCATGCCACAAACTGATCATTACAGGATCACATAATTTTTCTTTAACTACCACATTTACTTCAGGTACATTTATATGTGTATAATGTAAACCAGAATGAAGTCTTGGTAGTTTTTCAATTACACGATTCTTATCAGTGATACTTAAATATTTTTCATTTTCTGTTGTTACTGACTGATAATCATATCCATTTTGGTATATGTCAGAGAAACTTAACAAATTTCTCTTTGACATGGGAGAAAATAAGGCATTATTTATCAGAAAATTCGTACCATTTGGTAACATGAATTTTGCCTTTCCCATTCCTTTTATTAAGTCCACAGGACCTGATATAGTATGTATAGTTCCTTCCGTTGCTTTCAAGTCTGTAAAATATTTTTTAGATTTGAGTATGGTGTGAGTGGCACCACTGTCTGCAATACAAATATCTCCACCATTTGACTGATTTTTTACTCCAGCAGTATACATCATGAACTTCAAAAAAAATATGAGAAACAAATAATGAGTATATAATTCATCAATATATTACATTCAAAACATGTTACAAACGATAGCACATAATAAGGAAATATGTAGTAAACTAGATATGGTGTAGATTGAAAATCTACAACCATTTATTTAACGAGAACATATAATAGGATATCTATATATATATATATATATAGATATTAGAAATTTATTCATTAAAGTAGTCACAAGTTGGCTCAGTGATTTTTGTATCAAGGTCATCCACAAGATTTGCTTCTTTTCCTTTTCCCTTTAGGGATTCTTGATACCGATTAACAGAATGCTGATTTGTTCGGCAGTTTTTAGACCAGTGGCCAATTTTACCACATCGGTAACAAGAATCTTCAACATTGTGATTTGTGGGATTGTATGGTGTTTGGATTTTATAATTTTGTGGATTATTATTTCTTTGTCCACGACCACGACCACCACAACCACCACCACCACCACGACCATTACCATAAGGGTGATTTCGAACATAGTTATGATTTTTATTATTGTTATGGTAATTTTCATGATGATGGTTTTGGCCAATATGGCTACGACCTCTTCCACACCCTCGTCCATGTGCATTTCTTCTTTTATTATTATTATTATTATTGTTAATAGCATTAGCTTCAGGAAATGCTAGAGCACCGGTAGGACGAGATTCTTGATTTTTCATCAGTAATTCTTTATTAACTTCTGCAACTAAGAGATAAGTTTGAAGTTTGGAAAAAGTTTTATAATTCTGCAATCTTAAATTTTCTTGCACAGTTATATTTGCAGAATGCATTGTGGAGAAAGTTTTCTCCATCATATCAGCATCACTTATTTCTTGACCACAGAATTGAAGCTTTGAACGGATCTTGAACATGGCCGAGCTGTATTCACTTACCTTTTTGAAATCTTGGAACCTTAGATTTCTCCATTCTTCCCTCGCAGCTGGAAGTAATATTTCCTTTTGATTATCGAATCTACTCTTGATACTTTCCCATAAAACATGTGGATCTTTGATAGTGAGAAACATATGTTTTAAGGTGGTATCAATATGTTTGCGAATAAAAGCAATTGATTTTAATTTATCTTGATCGGAACAAGTATTATTTTCTTTTAAAGTTTCTAGAATACCCAATGATCCAAGATTTATTTCTATGTCCATAACCCATGATGTGTAGTTTGTTCCCGATACGTCTAAGGCATCAAACTCAAGCTTTGATAAGTTTGACATTTTCTATTTTCAGAAAGATGAACAACATAAATCATAATCATAATCATAATCATAATATTTTTTTTTTTCGTAGATAAATAACAACATGCAATTAGAATTAGTTTAGATTCATAATTAGTAAACAAAGGAATAATAGTATGATTACAAATAATAAAATCATAAGGGAATATAGGTTCATATTATATTATATTATTAATGATATTATTATAATATATATTAAGTTATAATATATATTATTATAATATATTTTTCTTATTTTAACCTTTAAGATTTACTTTTAATAAAAATACAAACTACTTTTTTTATTTTAACTTTTAAGATTTACTTTTAATAAAAATACAAACTACTTTTTTTATTTTAACTTTTAAGATTTACTTTTAATAAAAATACAAACTATTTTTTCTATTTTAACTTTTAAGATTTACTTTTAATAAAAATACAAACTACTTTTTTTATTTTAACTTTTAAGATTATAAATTTAAGAATAAACATTAGTATGCATGAAATAAATAATGATTAATTGCATAAGTAATCATAAATGTTAGATAACATATAAAGACCCCATCGTATTCGTATTGATCGGAATTAATCTCGACCCATGGTACCGTGTTGTCAAATGACGTGTTGCGTACATAAAGTACCGTGTTGTCAAATGACGTGTTGCGTACAATCATGAGGTCTTATTAACATAAATATAAATGTTAGTGAAGTTAATAAGAGTTAGATTACAGAAAATATAATTCAGGTGGTATAACCGATCATATATAACTTAAATAACATAAATATAAATGTTAGTGAACATAACTGTAAATGTTAGTATACATAAATAAATGTTAGATAACATAAATGTAAATGTTAGTATACATAAATAAATGTTAGATAACATAAATGTAAATTAGGCGACAGTGTCGACCATATATCATTTAGGTGGTATAACCGACCATATATTAGTTAGGTGGCAAAGCCAACCATATTTAGTATAAATGTTGAGATAATCGTGCTGATAACGTGTTATAATTCAGTAGGCTTATAATTACCTTTAGTGGTTCTTGACTGTAGAAGGTATATAGAGATAGAGATACTGTAAAACGGAGAAAACAAAGGTTGAACAAAAGGTATGAGTAATTGGTTTTTTATTTATAGAAAAATGTACAATGAGAGTTTGGTGGCATTTGGAATCTAGAGAGAGAGAGTGTTTTTGTTAACCAAAAAAATACATACAATAAACTCTAACTCAACACACCTATTTATACTCAAAAAGAAATATACTATGCAATATCTATAATAATAATAAAATTATCATCCAATTATTACTTTTATAACATGGATATCATTATATTGATTTGACATAATTTTGATACGTTGATGAATGGATCAATTGACATTAACGATTTGAACTTTTTTTATTTAATTTGATGTAACTTTAAATTTAATATGTTTTTTTCTAAAGAAAGGTTGGTTATCTAATGATTTTTAAGTAGCGTTTTTGACTGGAGATTATTTGATAACTATTAATAATCATTAAATTAATACATCTTTGAAAAGAAACGCTATAAAAATAAAATTTAGATAATTTAGTGGATAATGGAATTGAGAAAGATTGAGAACGATGACGATTAATTTGGTACAAAATGAATTTTGTTAAGTATAAAACGAAACCATTTCGTGCAGCAACTTGAACGTAGATTCCCACATATTAATGTTTTTCATTTATCATTAATAAGCATTCTTCTTCTTATAATTATCAACTATTAATTATTATTACTAACAAGATTGGATAAAAAAAACGTCAATCTCCACAAAAAAAAGTCAATCTGCACAGAAAAAAAGTCGATCTGCAAAAAAAAAAACTGCAAAAAAAAAACGCAGATTGACTCAATCTGCACAAAAAAGTCAATCTGCACAGAAAAAAAGTCAATCTGCAAAAAAAAACTGCAAAAAAACGTCAATCTGCACGCAGATTGACTCAATCTGCACACAAAAAAGTCAATCTGCACAGAAAAAAATCTGCAAAAAAAAAAAACAAAAAAAAAAAACTTCAATCTGCACGAGTTCCATGGGTTCTCTACTACCTTTGGTTCTCCATGGATCCTCACCATATATATATATATATATATATATATATATATATATATATATATATATATATATATATATATATATATATATATATATATATATATATATATATATATATATATATATATATATATATATATGGCAGGATCAATGGGGAAGTAACCAATCGGGGGGAAGCGGGGGGAAGCAAAATATTTTTTTTTTCCGTTTTTTTTGGAATTTTTTTTTCGGCATCAAGATCACACGAAAATATGAACATTTAGAAGAGACATTTCGTGATGAATGTTATCATTTAGGCGGGAAAACGATCGACAAAAATAACATTCAAGATAATATTGTTCGTGAAGAATATGAACGTTTTTTATTTTTTATTTTTCATGTTTTGTGAAGTAAAATTTAGCCCGATTTAGAGTTTAGGGTTTAGGGTTTAGGGTTTGGTGTTTTGAGTTTATTCCATAAACCCAAAACACCAAACCCTAAACCCTAAACCCTAAACTCTAAACCGTTCGTGTTAAAAACTCAATCTAAATCCTAAATCTAAACCCTAAATCTAAACCCTAAACCCTAAATCTAAACCCTAAACCCTAATATCTAAACTCCAATAGCTAAAACCTCAACATACGCTCGAAAAATACGAGCATTGTTATATATTACTTCTTCGAGCGTTTTCCCGCCAAAATAAAAACATTTATCACAAAGTGTCTCTACTAAATGTTCATATTTTCATCACATCTATAATCTTCGTGAACAAGGTTTTTTCAAAAAACGAAAAAAAAAAAAATTTGCTTCCCCCCGCTTCTCCCCGATTGGTTACTTCCCTCTTGATCCTACCAATATATATATATATATATATATATATATATATATATATATATATATATATATATATATATATAGTGAAAGGATCCTTAAAGAACTAGAGTATGTAGAGAACTCATAGAACTCATAGATTGAACTTCAATCTATGTGGAGATTGAGCTTCAATCTATGAAGGAAAAAAAAACCTGAAAAAAAAACAGTCAATCTGCACAGGAAAAAAAAGTCAGTATGAAAAAAAAAACACACTGCAAAAAAACGTCAATCTGCACAAAAAAAAGTCAATCTGCACAGAAAAAAAGTCGATCTGCAAAAAAAAAACTGCAAAAAAAAACGCAGATTGACTCAATCTACACAAAAAAAAGTCAATCTGCACAGAAAAAAGTCAATCTGCAAAAAAAACTGCAAAAAAACGTAAATCTGCACGCAGATTGACTCAATCTGCACACAAAAAAAGTCAATCTGCACAGAAAAAAATCTGCAAAAAAAAAAAAACAAAAAAAAAACTTCAATCTGCAAGAGTTCCATGGGTTCTCTACTACCTTTGGTTCTCCATGGATCCTCACCCTATATATATATATATATATATATATATATATATATATATATATATATATATATATATATATATATATATATATATATATATATAGTCAAAAGTTCAAACGAGAACCATAAAAAAAGCAAGAACTGCGAGAACTTTTGATTTATACAGATTTTCATATGTAACTAGATTGAATCACACATAAACCTTGATGAAGAGAATGTATGAACATAAAATAGTTGAAAAACACTTATAATTTACCTATATGGTTAAATACATAGTTCTCGTTCACATGTGCATATTTGTTTCCGAACATGTGAACAGTTTCATATAATTAACAATTTAGCATATAATTTAAGCTAATGAACATATGTTTGTTATTGATATGTGCATTAATTAACATTTCATGTAATTTGTTGCATTTAAACGCATAAAAACTATTAAATTAAATAGTTCTCGCAGTTCTCATCTTTTTAGTGGTTCTCATTTAAACCTGCCCATATATATATATATATATATATATATATATATATATATATATATATATATATATATATATATATATATATATATATATATATATATATATATATATATATATATAGGGGCACGATCCATGGATAAGCTTAAAAGGAGTACAAATGTGATAAGCAAAATAAAATTTGTTTTTAATTTTTTTTACATTCATAAATCTGCATTAAAATGCACCTCTAATCAATTTTTTTCATAAAAAAAAAGTTCAAAATCTTTCAAAAATCGATGATGAATGGTAAAATTAACCATTCACCGGGTTAATTTATCATTCATCTTGTTTACGATGAATGATAAAATTAATCAATGCTAAAAAAAACCAGATGAATGGTTAAATTAACCATTCATCAGTTTTTTTTATCATTCATCATAAACAGATGAATGGTTAAATTAACCATTCATTTGCTTTTTTTTAGCATTGATTAATTTTATCATTCATCGCGAACAAAAATGAATGATAATTAACCAGATGAATGGTTAATTTTACCATTCATCATCAATTTTTACCATTCATCATCGATGTTTATCATTCATCATCGATTTTTGAACGATTTTGTTAAAAAGTTTTTTAAAATTTTTCGTTTTCTTCTATTTGCATATTAAAGGATCGTTTTTTTAAAAAAAAAATTTTGAAATTTTACTTATCCAGTTTGTGCCACATTTAGTGCTTATCCATGGATTGGTCCACTATATATATATATATATATATATATATATATATATATATATATATATATATATATATATATATATATATATATATATGGATCACCATAAAGAGAAAAACACTTTTTGGGGAAGAGAGAAGCAAATTTTTTATTTTTATTTTTCGTTAAAAAAAAGTTTAAGCATTAAAATCACATGAAAATATGAACATTTAAAAAGACACCTTTGTGATGAATTTATTATTTTGGTGGAAAACGCTCGAAGATATAAATAATAAAAAAAATAAAAGGTTTTAAATAAAATATTTAAAAAAGTGACGAAATATTAAAAATAAAAATAAAAAAGTCATATAAAAATTGTAAGAAATGTTAAATTTAAAAAGAATTTTAAAAATAAAAGAAAGGGAGTGGGAAGAATGAATTATAAAAAAAATACTCGTATTGATGAGATGCACTATAAAAAAAATTAAAAGTAAGGGAGTAATGGGTAAAAAAGGAAAAAAAAATATAATAATAAAGGGTAAAGGGAGTACAAAGACTCGAACCCCTCCGTCGGTGACCAAAATGAGCACCAGACCATTCTTCCCGTCTTCAATTTAAGATATGTTTCAGAACAATTACTATATATCTAATTAAACAAAGGTGGTTTGAAAAGTCAAAATTGAAGGGTCAATTGGTAAGTTATTGTAGATAATTTTCTAAATGAATATATAGATAATATATGTATAGAACAAAATAAAAATTCAGTGAAATATAAAGTTATCCTTAAATATAAGTGACCTATCTTTAAAAATTCAATTACTTTATCTTGAAAGTTGATTTTGAAAAAGCATTTGATAGTTTAAATTGGGATTTTTTGTCTGATATTATGGGTTACATGGGTTTCGGGTCAAAATGGATCAAATGGATCTTATCTTTTCTATCCTCTACCTCAATATCCGTTCTCATCAACGGGTCCCCAACGGAACAATTCTTTCCAAAAAGAGGTGTTAGACAAGGAGATCCGCTTTCCCCCTTTCTTTTTATTCTTGCAAGTGAAGGGTTAAATTATCTTTTTATTCTTGCAATCAAAGAAAGAATTATTAAGGGTGTCAGGCTTGGATCCGATAAAGTCATTGTGTCGCATTTGCAATACGCGGATGACACAATCATTATCGAGAAATGGAATAAAATGGAAGTAAGGAACACCTTAAAAATTCTTAAATGTTTTAAAGAACTTTCGGGTCTTAAGATCAATATAAGTAAAAGTTGTGTTTATGGTATTGGTACCTTTAAATCGGAATTAAGCCTCTTAGCGAAGTGGTTCGGGTGTAGAGAAGGTAATTTCCCATTTACCTACCTTGGCCTACCTATTGGTGCTAACCTTAAACTTCAACAAAATTGGTTACCTATCGTCGAGAAATTCAAAAAACGCTTGTCAAATTGGAAAGCCAAATCAATTTCATTCGGAGGGCGTCTCACTCTTATCAAATCGGTACTCAATAGTTTACCTCTTTATTATTTTTCACTTTTCAAAGCGCCTACCCGGGTAATAAATGAATTAGAAGGTTTGAGTCGCGACTTCTTTTGGGGCGGGTCCTTGGATAACCGGAAAATGGCTTGGGTGAAATGGAAACAAATTCTTTTACCTTACGACACGGGCGGGTTAAACGTGGGATCCCTTAAATACAAGAATCTTGGTCTTTTAGTCAAATGGTGGTGGAAGTTTCTTAACAATAACAACTCACTTTGGGCTCGGGTAATCAAAAGCATTTACGGGAAAAATGGTGGGTTGGGTTGCATATCCAAATCACCCGAATCTATTTCAAAAAAATTATCCGGGAGAACATGGTTTAATATTATTAATGTTGAACACACCCTAAACAATTTAGGGTGTGATATATCTAACGCGTTTGTTAAGGTGTTAGGAAAGGGAGCGGAGACGAGCTTTTGGGACGGAAAATGGTGTGGCGATGTATTGCTAAAAGATGCTTACCCCAGACTCTATCGCCTTGAAACTATTAAAGACGTCACTGTGGCCGATAGAATTGAAATATCTGACTCCAAAACAGTGTTACGGTGGGCATGGTCCGCTGAACCGAAATGGCGAGCCGAATCCGAATTAAAAAACCTCTCGGCTGCTATATCTTCGTACTACTTTTTCGGGAAAAATAAAGTTGAATGGAATTGGAAATTCAGCTCATGTAACAGTTACTCTGCAGGGTCACTCCTAAATATCCTTACCGAACTTGAAATGTCGCTTTCTCCTGCCCCTCCTCCTACCGAGACTAACAAACTGATTCCGCAAAAGTTTTGCATTTTCATATGGCGAGCTAAACAGAATCGGCTTCCTGTTAGAACCGAACTCGATGCTCGGGGCATCGATCTTCACTCCACAAAATGCCCGGTTTGTGACGACATCAAAACTCTCCAACACTGTTTATTAAATTGTGTCAAAGGAACCGAAATTTGGAATCGTATTCGTTCATGGTGGAAATTAGACCAATTAAACATCACGACTCTTTCTGATCTTTCGGTGGCTAAAAATCATAACTTCAAATCTCATTTGGGTGCCGACATATGGAAAGCTATTGTTTGGATTACAAGCTACTATATTTGGGAAAACCGTAACGAAATCGTTTTTGGTAAAGCCAGCTCATGCGTTCCTAAAATCATTTCGGATATTCAAGTCAAAAGTTTCGAATGGTTTAGTTGTCGAGGGAAGAAATTCAATCTTGATTGGTTGCAATGGCTAGCGAACCCACTACTAGATGATTCCATCAAATCTCCAAAAGAGGGGATCGGTTAACGAGTAGGTTTTTTTCATCCATTTCCGTTTGAAAAAGCCTTAGTTGAGATTAATTGAGGTGGTCCGGTTTACTTTGTCGCTGAAGTGCCAGCATTGTAAAACGTCATCGCCTCAGCTTGGCCGTACAAGTGACATTTCTTCTTTGGCTATGATAATGGATTTGGATTTTTTTCCTGCTCCTCCTTCGTGTCCCTGTATAGTTTATAGCATTCGGTCATATTTGCTTGTTGAGCTCGAGCTCCTGTTGTAATTATCTATTTCGTGTATTTGTATTATTCATTTTTATTAATAATAGTTTGATCTTTCAAAAAAAAAAATTTAAGATATTTTTCAGAACAATTACTATATATCTAGTTAAACAAAGGTGGTCTGAAAAGTCAAAATTGAAGGGTAAATTGGTAAGTTATTGTAGATAAATTTCTAAATGAATATATAGATAATATATGTATAGAACAAAATAAAAATTCAGTGAAATATAAAATTATCTTTAAATATAAGTGACTATATATATATATATATATATATATATATATATATATATATATATATATATATATATATATATATATATATATATATATATATATATATATATATATATATATTATAATTTTGTTCTATTTTATAAATATATATATATATATATATATATATATATATATATATATATATATATATATATATATATTATAATTTTGTTCTATTTTATAAATAAATGAAGGAATAAAACATCTTGTGTAGTTGGCAATTTATTCACTTTCTGAAATCATTAACGTTTTGGGTGATAGTTGTGTATGAATATACATGTAGTAAACGTTATTTTGATTTTTTGAGTTTTTTATTTAGACTTTATTTAATGGTGATGGTGTGTCGAAGGGTTTAGTGGTGAGTACAATGGAGAGATGGTTCCATTCGTTATTTAATATAAATTGTCCCTATTTTGTTCCGTGAAATCTGATTGCTTCGTCCATTCGTCACACCAAAACCTTCTTGTGATGTCATCCATCATGCCAACAAAATTATTGACCATCATGTTACGTTAATGGTGTGATGGTGGTGATTTTTGATTGATAGCGCTGCGTTGAAAAAGGTGTGGTAGTTTTTTTCACCATTAACAAAAAAGCTCACTAATAATCAAATATTTCCCATTTTCAAATATTTTTTTAATTTTAATTGTAGCACTGTTTAAACGTAATAAATTTAACATAAATTTACCATTTATTTAAATGATAAAAAATTATAAACAGTAACACATTATAATTTTTAATGCATTTATTACAACTATTTAATGCACTCTAAACGTACATGTTATACACTTCTTTAATACACCAGTTGATATTACTTTCAATGCACATACTACAACTTATGATTGCACTTACAACAGACAATTTTACAACACACAATTTGATACACGAGTTGAAACTAACACACCTTAAAAATGATTTCCACTAAACCGAAGCTTCATAAATATAAAATTTTTTAAAATCAAACACTAAATCCCTTAGTTAAAATCTAACAAAATTTTGTGTCATTCATTATCTTCATAATCTTTAATCTCAACAACAACATTTAAATCATCGTCTTCATCAACAACAAAATCACGACAGCTGAAAAAGTGAAAATGATTTTCAGTCTCGGTAATGACATTTATCAACCACCATTGTCAACTATAAACCACTGCACCAACAACTAACACCACCATCAAATACTTTTTTATTTTAACTAATATTGACATCCAGCCACCATCAAGATCCAGTTGTTAGCGTCATTAAAAAACAAAAAGAACGATATCTACCAGCGATGTTAGACGATTACTTGAAGAGGAGGAGGTTTCGTGGTGATCGGAGTTCATATCTGAGAGGGGATGACATTTAGCTATGATAGAAGGTAGTTGCACGGTTATCGGAGGCGGTTGATTTTAGTGGGGATGGGCAATGATGATTTGGAGGGGCAAGGGTTAAGAGGTTTTTTAAGATCTAGGGTTGGGAGAGATAATTGTAGATTGGGAGAGATAATTGATTGATCAAGTTTGATTTGAGGGAAATAAAAAGATGGTGACTTTTTATCTCAATCTCACACCAAAGGAAATTACGAAGTGAATATATTAGGAAAACTGGGAGTACATAATTTTGGGAAATTGGTCAATATGCCCCTATTTTCGAAAGTCTTTAACAATATGTCCTCCCCAAATCAAAATTGCAAGATATAACCCTTGTCCACGCATCACACACCACGTATCATGCGTATGACATGGTGCGTGATGCATGTCACCGATCATACTAGCCGTCTGATCTATTATACCAACATGATGTATACGCATAGCACAACACGCACGGTGTACGCACGATGCGTTTCGTATCGTGCGTGATGCGTGTTTGATAGGATAAGACAAGGATATTAATTGTGGATAAGATTTCCTGATTTTCTCGATAATCAAGATCTTAAAGGAAAATTTGGGGTCTCGTATATCACCTTTTATGATTTATTGTCGATTATTAAGACGTTAGAAGCCAAAAGTGAGGGGTCTCGGGCACAAATAATACCCATTAAAAGTTGATGGGGACAAATAATTGCCATTAAAAGTCAAAAGCGGGGGTCCTGAGGTCACGGGCACCTGTATCGTAAGCGTCCATTAATATCACTTTTCACCAAAATCCATGATTCTCATCACAACATAACCCAACACCAAAATACATAAGATATATCTGAACAATATCACTTATTGTATCTTATACCCCCACCACCACCACCACCACCACCACCACCACCGTAGTGTGTATTCTAAATTGACGGTTCTAGTTGTGCTTTAAATGCCCAAATAAAGTCGGTCAGTGTGTATTTTGTGACACCAGCCATTATTTTTTTTAATAAAGAGCGGAAGTGATAAACAAATTATTTAATAAACGCAACTCGATAAAAGTATTAAGTTATTACGATACCGAGTCTCAATTACATGCTTACAAAAACTATGTTGTTTAATATATAAAAGACACGACGTGACATCATAGTTGACTTCATGAAAAACATAACACCAGCACGTCCATCTTCTCCCAAAACATGCAAAAGAATTTATCAATCTGCAGGGATGAGATGGATGGTTAACGCGAAGCTAAGTGAATGGTACTGACTATCAACAATAGTATACAAAGTAGTTATTCTACATGTCATACAACTAAAGCACACAGAACCACTAGTAATGTCACAAGAGACTCCGGTGGCTTGGCCGAGCCTACAACTACAGTTGATCGGACTGGGTTTACCGAAAGTTTCTTCCGTATAATGTATAACATAAGTCCTCCACACGCAACAAATGCGTCATTCAGACTTATACAGATCCTTCTGCCATAAGAAACCCAACCTCTGAAGCAGGTTGATCTCTACCTACTAGCTGCTCTCGGTAGGGACATATTAGGGTTATAGCACAAAAACAACTACGTATCAACACATACGCTAGCATTAAGTCTCACATAATAGAAGTAGCATAGAAATCCTAACTAGCATGGCACAAAGGATAACTAGCTACTCTATACTATTCCTTAATAGTCAGTCCCACTCACCGAATACCAGCAATGGCTCAGATTCAATCTACTGAGCACTTTCTTGATTCTTTTCACTCGAGAACATCATAAACAAAGCCAGTATAGTGTTCTAATCAAAATTAGACACACGGACAGATAACAGCTAAGAAACGACACTTATCCATCGAAAAGCCGAAATTGCATACTGCTGATCTTCATTTGTACGGATTCACCCATCCGTACGGATGCAATACCCACCTGTACGGATCCAACTTCATTCGTACAGACCCAAATCACATACATATGTACGAATATGCACTACATCCGTACGGATCAGTTCCTTATCCGTACGGATCCAAAAACTCAATCCGTATAGTTGCATGAACCTGTCCGTGCTGATGTAGAACCCATCCATACGGATACAACCTGCATCCGTACAAATGCAGTTCATCTGTAATAGCAACAGTGTACTATGGATTTCGAGCCATAATCTCCCAAATCTCGATTTATACCAGTTTTTACACCAAATAAAGCTCAGAAATCATACATAACACATTAAGTAACATAAATGCATACTTTTTAGCATCAAAACAACATCTAAATCTCTTGATTTTGACCAAACTGCACTTTTAACAAGAACCTAACTCAAAATCACTTTAAACACAAATTTGAGTATGAAATCAACAGATATATATCTTGTTTGAATCACAAAATCAGTAGCAACTGATTACACAACACAAATGACAGAAAATTGAGACTACAAGAGATTTGGTCTTGTGAGTGATGAAGGTTAGGTACGGTGTTTTGGATGAAATGTCTAGAAAATGGAAGAAGGAAGTACATACATAGAATAAATGGGGTTTAAAACCCATACCCCACAACACACTGGTATTTAACAGTTATCTGAACTCTTAGGCACTTCTTTAGGCGGCCCTAACGTAGTCTAAATTAAATAAACAAATTTGTTTTGTGACATTTGTCACAAACTGGTCTTAACCTTACAATCAAATAATTATAAATATATAATTAAAATTAAAACATACAAATCATAATTGATCAAATCCTAAGTGTAAAATAGTAATCTTACAGCTAGGCCCGGTCCTAAGGTGTTACATATTTGAACCGGGGATTAATGTTTGGGCATTGAACCTGGAGTGAAACTCACACCGACTACTTCATTTGGGCATTGAATGAACCACAATCACTGAATGTGCACCACTACCAGGCCCGGTCCGAAGGGGTTACATATTTGAACCAGGGATTAATGTTTGGGCATTGAACCTGAAGTGAAACTCACACTGACTACTTCATTTGGGCATTGAATGAACCGCAATCCCCGTGATGGCATCTTAGTGGTTGGGGGACATGCAGCATACCGCGGTGCTCATGTAACACCCGTTTTATGAAAGTCACTTGGGACGTCTCACGTTGTCCTCGGGTACGTAATTAATCTTTAAAACTCATCTACATTGTTACAGATGACTTAAAATGGTTTAAGATTTGAACTTGGGGTGCAAACTGGTAAACTGTCGCGTTTTGAAGGAGTACATTGCGTTTTGGCAAGTCGCGATATGCTAGAAACATGTCTGGAACGCGAAGACTTGAAAACCCAATCCCTGACCAGATTATCGCGTTTTAGGTGGTTGTGTCGCGTCTTGTTCATCGCGAACCGTGACAGGGTGTCGCGAAACGCGACGCGTGCCCAGATCTGGTATTAAATTCGATTTTTAATGCTACTTTTGAGGGTATAATGGTCTATTCACATTGGGGATGGTTTAAGACCATAAGAAATGATCCAAAGCTTAACCTTATCCTCATTTCACTTCACCTTACACTCTAAAGTTGTCAAAGAGAGATAAAGTGAGTTTAAGAGAGGGAGAGAGAGAGAGAGAGAGAGAGAGCTCGATTTGGTGAAGAATGAGCCTATTTCGTGTCTAAACCCAAGCATTAAAGTTGTTCACTACATCTCTAGCTACGTTTCGGTAGTTGTGGTAAGTGTTAATTCCGAGTTTCAACTCTTAATTGATTTATGACTAGTGATTTGGTTATGGGTTTTGTTGTAAGACCCATTTTAGGGTTAAATGGGCGAACTTGGGGTGAACTTGATGTATGGAAACCCTAAGGTTTGTAATCTAGGGTTTAGCCATGAAATTTGAAGTTGTAGGGTTAATTGTGTTGTTGAATCACTAACACACTTATGTGTTAGTGAAAGATTTGTTATTGAGGTTCATGGTTGACTTAAAATGGGTCAAATGGGTAAGTTTGACCTAGTGGGTTAAATTGGGTATGAAAATACCCTATCTTTGTGTTATTTGGTGTTATTGAACTTTAATCACTAGCTTTTAGTGATTAGTTGTGGACTTTGACCTTGTTGGATGATTTTAGTGCAAATGGGTCATAAATACCCTTTTGGGTCATAAATGCACTAGTGAGGTTAGTTGGTAAATAGTCCAACTTGTTATGTGTATTAATTGGGCATTAATTGTATTAGGTGACTTGCTTTGAAGGTTTGCAAGTTGTTGTTAGAAATCTCACAAAGATGATAAGGTGAGTGAAATATTTATGTATGTATGTATATGATTTAATTGCCCGTGTTAATTGTACACATAGCCGTGTTTGTGCACATGATTGTGAGTAATAACCGTGTTTTACTCACACGTTGATTAAGTGTTGCGATAGCCGTTTTTCGTGCACTTGGGTGTGATACCATAGCCATTTTTGGGACACCTCGGGGTTAGCATACCATAGCCATTTTTGGGCGTTAACGGTTGTTATGAACACCGATGACTTGTTGACGAGGTCATTCCCTTGTGACTTTGGTTAACCATGGTTTATACTTGTTGATGTTTTGCATTTCATTATTATCATGATTATTATGCTAATGATGTTGCTAGTTGTACGATTTGACGATACTAGCTTTTGTTATGAGATGATATGCGATTATATGAATTATATGATGTCGTGGATGCGAGTAGGTAAATTGTATATGCATGTATATATTTATTCTACTCACTAAGCTTTAGCTTACCCTCTTGTTGTTTATATTTTTAGATGCGAGCGCGGATTGTGGCAATGGTAAAGTTGTGGACTAGGCTGCCCCCTTTAGGGCCTTGTGGATTGCTTTTGGAAGTTCGACCTAATGTTTGGGTAGTTTAACCCCAAACCCATGCTCTAGTGATGTTTGGAACTTAAACTAATTGGTCGAAACTTATATTTTTGGGATTTGTAAAATGGGTCATTAAACCCGATGTTGATGTAAACTTTTGATTATGTCGTATGCGCCTTTTGAACATGTAACAATTAATTGTGATGTGATGGTTTGTTGGATATGACGACATGTTATATTAAAAAAAAGTGTACGTTTTTTCTTAATATAACGGGTAGGGTCGTTACAAGTGGTATCAGAGCATGGTCTAAGGAATTTAGGTGACTTGAGATAGACGCCTAGACTTAGACTTTTGTGTTGCTATTTTTATGTGCGGGACTTGTAGGACTACGGGTCGGTACGGGTTTTGTGTAGTGCCTTGGTGAATAGGTGGACTAACTATGCTAATGTTATGATGTTACTAATCGTGCTCTATTGTTTTTAACATCGAAGAAGATGGTTGTGGTACGTTTGAGCATGGCATGTCGTACGAACGTAAGAGTGATTCGCGACCACTATTACGGTTGCAAGTCAAGTCAAGCAAGGACGTGCGATAAGTATTGAGCTTGGTGTGATGTGCGTGCGAAAATATGTATATGAATATATATATATATATATATATATATATATATATATATATATATATATATATATATATATATATATATATATATATATATGTGTGTGTGTGTGTGTGTGTGTGTGTGTGTGTGTATGTGTGTGTGTATTGTTTTTTTGGTAATGCCTAATCCGTTTCGATCTTTAGAATGGAGATGAGAAATGAAACGGAGACAAAAAACGGTGGTGGTACTCAACATGTGGAAGAAGGTGAGATGACCACCAAAATAGAGGCCGCTGTAGAAAACTACGTCTCGGTTTTCTCCCAAAAAGTTAAACAAATACTCGAAGAGTCGGTTTCGGAAAATGTGGTCGATTTGATTCTAGAACAAATGGCTGATGCCGTGAAGGAAGAAGTTGAAAGGGGGTTTCCTAGAGCTCAAAATGGGGGAGAGATGGTGTTTAGCTATAAAAACTTTATGGCAACTAAGCCTCCTCACTTTTTCGGGGATCCCGACCCCATGAAAAGTATGGCTTGGATCTCTGATGTTGAATGTTGTTTTCACACTAGCGAGTGCCCACTCAAAAAGAAGATAAGGCTTGCCACTAGTTTGTTGAGGGGCCATGCTAAAGATTGGCTTGATGGTAAAATTGACATGGTAGGTGACGCGGCTTTTGTAGGATTGTCTTGGGAGGAGTTTAAGAAAGAGTTTTACCTTAAATATCGTACACAAGAGGATCTTTCTAAATTACGCAATGAGTTAAGAAACATGTGCCAAGGGTCTTTGGACC
This sequence comes from Rutidosis leptorrhynchoides, assembly GCF_046630445.1. Lineage (NCBI taxonomy): Eukaryota > Viridiplantae > Streptophyta > Magnoliopsida > Asterales > Asteraceae > Rutidosis > Rutidosis leptorrhynchoides. Next base: position 547,431,002 of record NC_092334.1, read on the forward strand.
TAAACACTCTTAAAACCAACGTTCTCGCCAAAGCGCGTTTTTGCCCCGAGTATGTGGGGAATGACCAATTATTGATGGAAGATTTTCATGCGACCCTTAGACATGATTTGAAGGGTAAGATTAGTATTGGTCATGTTAAGACTTTTGCTAAGCTCTTGGCGGTTGCGAAAGGGTTTGAAGCGCAAGCTCAGAGTCCGGTTGGTTATGGGTCGAGTAAAAGAAAATTTGAAGCATCTAGTTTCTCCAACAAGAAAAGCAAGGGTGTGTCTGAATGCGTCGGAAGTGTGAAAGGGGGGTTCGAGTAGTTTTTCACCTACGTGTTATAGTTGCGGGAAGAAGGGTCATTACTCCCGCGAGTGTTTGAGTCAGATGGTCACGTGCTTTAATTGTCAAAAAGCGGGACACCAGAAGTCGGAATGTCCCGAATTATTAGGTGACTAAGTGAAGAAGCTTGAGAAGGCGGCGGGTACGGCTAGGGGAAGAAACTACTTGATGACCAACGATGAAGCCAAACAATCCAATGAAGTTGTCTCAGGTACTTTCATGGTTAATTCTAATCCGGCAAGGTACTATTTGATAGCGGTGCTAATTTATCGTTTGTATCTCCACGATTTGTGTCTAAGCTTAATAAACCGCTAGCTAAGTTAACTCATCCGGTAGAAGTTGAAATAGCGGATGGTAAGACGGTGCTAGGGGTTGATGTGTGTAAAGATTGTAATGTTGTGTTTGGTGCCGAAACCTTTAAAATCGATCTTATCCCGATGACTTTGGGTGAGTTTGATATTGTTGTGGGTATGGATTGGCTCAATTGTTATAGAGCCGATATTGCATGCTATGAAAAGTTTATTCGTGTAAAGGCCCCAAGTGGGGGAGAGTTAATTATTCATGGCGATAAGTGAAGGAGACTCGTACCATTATGCACTTATGCACGGGCGCGTCATTTCCTTAATAGTGGTGGCGTGGTTTTTCTTGCCCATGTTGTTGATACTCACGAAGAGCCACCAACCATTCTTGAAATTCCGGTGGTTAGCGAATTTGAAGATGTGTTTCCAGATGAGTTACCGGGTGTTCCAGCGGAAAGATAAGTTGATTTTCGCATTGAGTTGATTACGGGAGCTAATCCCATTGCTAAGACGCCTTATCGTTTAGCACCAACGGAAATGCTAGAATTGATGAACCAAACCCAAGAGTTGCTATAAAAGGGTTTAATTCGACCGAGTGCTTCGCCATGGGGCGCTTCAGTTTTGTTCGTGAAGAAGAAAGATGGTAGTATGCGGATGTGCATTGATTATCGGGAGTTGAAGAAAGTGACGATCAAAAATTGTTATTCATTGCCTAGGATCGACAATTTGTTTGACCAACTCCAAGGTGCGACTTACTTTTCTAAAATTGACTTACGGTCCGGTTATCACCAAATGCGGGTTCCTGAAGAAGACATTGAGAAAACGGCCTTTCGAACTCGTTACATGCATTTTGAATTCGTAGTTATGCCCTTCGGTCTTACAAATACACCTGCGGCATTCATGGATCTTATGAACCGAGTATGACATCCTATGTTGGACAAGTCGGTAATTGTGTTCCTTGACGACATACTTGTCTATTCCAAGAGTATGAAGAAACATGAACACCATTTGCGTGAGGTGTTGAAGACGTTGTGAAAGGAGAAGTTGTATGCTAAATTTTCTAAGGGAAGTGCAATTCCTTGGCCATATTGTGAATAAAGAAGGCATTCAAGTAGATTTGGGAAAGATAGAGACGGTAAAGAGTTGGGAATAACTGAATACACCTACGGAAATCCGAAGTTTTCTTGGATTGGCCGGTTATTATCGTCGGTTTATCCAAGACTTTTCTAAGATCGCCTCTCCATTGACAAAGTTGACAAGGAAGAATGCGAGGTTTAGTTGGAAAAATGAGCAAGAGATTGCTTTCCAATTATTGAAAGAGAAATTGTATCAAGCTCCGGTTTTGGTGTTGCCGGAAGGTGTAGAGGATATGACGGTTTATTGTGATGCCTCATTAAATGGGATCGGGTGTGTTCTAATGCAACGGGGTAAAGTTATCGCTTACGCCTCTAGGCAATTAAAGGAACACGAAAAGAATTACCCGACGCATGATCTCGAATTGGCGGCGGTGGTCCATGCTTTGAAAATTTGGCGCCATTACTTATATGGTGTCAAGTGTACAATTTATTCGGATCACAAGAGTTTGAAACATCTTTTTGATCAACGAGATTTGAAATATCGTCAACGTAGGTGGATAGATGTGGTAAAGGATTATGATTGCAAGATACTTTACCATCCGGGTAAGACGAACGTGGTCGCGGATGCGTTGAGTCGAAAGAGTCAACATCTGGCAATACGAGTAGGATCGTTACGCATGACTATTATTAACGATTTTCTTGTAAAGCTTGGTGAGATACAAATCGAAGCTTTTGTTAGTAACAAGCATGAGGAAAGAATCAAGGGACAAACAGAGTCTATTCAATTGGGCCCTCACGGGTTGTTGTCCTTTCAAAATAGAGTGTGGGTGCCAAAGATGGGGGATTGCCGAAAGGTGCTTCTTGATGAAGCGCACAAGTCAAAGTATTCCTTCATCCGGGTGCAACGAAAATGTACCTTGATTTGAAGAAGGAGTATTGGTGGCCCGAAATGAAACGCGATGTGGTAAAGTATGTTGAACAATGTATTACGTGTTTTCAAGTGAAAGCCGAACATCAAAAACCTTATGGTAAATTGCAACCATTAGAAATCCCGAAGTGGAAGTGGGAGCATATTACCATGGACTTTATTACAAAGTTTCTAAAGACGGCGAGGACCCAATATGATACTATTTGGGTGATTGTCGATCGATTAATGAACAGTGCTTTGTTCCTTCTGATTCGTGAAGCGATTACGTCGGAGGCACTTTTAAAGTTGTTCCTTAGAGAAGTTGTAGCGAGACATGGAGTTCCCGTGTCTATTGTTTCGGATCGAGACACCCATTTTACATCTCGATTTTGGAAAAAGTTTCATGAAGATATGGGTACGAGGTTGAACATGAGCACGGCGTATAATCCTCAAACGGATGGTCAAATCGAACGTACTAATCAAACCTTAGAAGACATGTTACGCGCGTGCGTGATTGATTTTGGAGGTAGTTGGGACGAACATTTACCATTGGTGGAATTCTCGTACAATAATAGTTTTCATACTAGTATTGGAATGCCACCATATGAGTTATTATATGGTAGAAGGTGTCGAACCCCTATTTTTTTGGGTGAAGTGGGTCAAAGGGAAGTCGAGAGCACCGACTTGGTATTAGAGACTAATAGTAAGATCGAAATGATTCGGGCTCATTTGAAAGCGGCGCAAGATAGACAAAAGTCTTATGCGGATAAACGTAGGCGACCGATCGAATTTGAAGAAGGTGATATGGTGATGCTTAAGGTTTCGCCATGGAAGGGTATTATACGGTTCCGAAAACGAGGGAAACTTGCTCCTCGGTTTATTGGACCTTTCCGAGTTCTAGCCCAAGTTGGTGAAGTGGCGTATCGTTTGGAGTTGCCCGAAGAACTTGCGGGTATCCATAACACATTTCATGTTTCCCATCTTCGTAAGTGTCTAGCGGACGACTCGACGTGGGTTCCTTTAGACGAAATTGTGTTGAACAACAAGTTGGAGTATGTTGAAGAGCCGATTGCAATACTAGATGAGAAAGTGAAGATGCTGCGAAACAAAGAGGTTAGAACTTACAAAGTACAATGGCGACATCGAAAGGGTTCCGAGTTTACGTGGGAACCTGAAGAGTTTGTATTGGTGTATCTTCTGGCTTGTCAAGCGGCTTGGATCGCGAGGACGTGCTCCGATTCAAGTGGGGGAGAGTTGTAACACCCGTTTTCTGAAAGTCACTTGGGACGTCTCACGTTGTCATCGGGTACATAATTAATCTTTAAAACTCATCTACATTGTTACATATAACTTAAAATGGTTTAAGATTTGAACTTGGGGTGCAAACTGGTAAATTATCGCGTTTTGAAGGAGTACATCGCGTATTGCCAAGTCGCGATACGCGACAAACATGTCTGGAACGCGACGACTTGAAAACCCCATCCTTGACCAGATTATCACGTTTTAGGTGGATGTGTCGTGTCTTGGTCATCGCGAACCGCGACAGGGTGTCGCGAAACGAGACGCGTGCCAAGATCTGGTATTAAATTCGATTTTTAATGCTACTTTTGATGGTATAATGGTCTATTCACATTGGGGACGGTTTGAGACCATAAGAACTGATCCAAATCTTAACCTTATCCTCATTTCACTTCACCTTACACTCTAAAGTTGTCATAGAGAGAGAAAGTGAGTATAAGAGAGAGAGAGAGCTCGATTTGGTGAAGAAGGAGCCCGTTTAGTGTCTAAACCTAAGAATTAAAGTTGTTCACTACGTCTCTAGCTACGTTTTGGTAGTTTTGGTAAGTGTTAATTATGAGTTTCAACTCTTAATTGATTTATGACTAGTGATTTAGTTATGGGTTTTGTTGTAAGGCCCATTTTAGGGTTAAATGGGCGAATTTGGGGTGAATTTGATGTATGGAAACCCTAAGGTTTGTAATCTAGGGTTTAGCCATAAAATTTGAAGTTGTAGGGTTAATTGTGTTGTTGAATCACTAACACACTTATGTGTTAGTGAAAGATTTGTTATTGAGGTTCATGGTTGACTTGAAATGGGTCGAATGGGTAAGTTTGACCTATTGGGTTAAATTGGGTATGAAAATACCCTATCTTTGTGTTATTTGGTGTTATTGGACTTTAATCACTAGCTTTTAGTGATTAGTTGTGAACTTTGACCTTGTTGGGTGATTTTAGTGCAATTGGTCATAAATACCCTTTTGGGTCATAAATGCACTAGTGAGGTTAGTTGGTAAATAGTCCAACTTGTTATGTGTATCAATTGGGCATTAGTTGTATTAGGTGACTTGCTTTGAAGGTTTGCAAGTTGTTGTTGGAAATCTCACAAAGACGATAAGGTGAGTGGAATATTTATGTATGTATGTATATGATTTAATTGCCCGTGTTAATTATGCACATAGCCATCTTTGTGCACATGGTTGTGAGTAATAGCCGTGTTTTACTCACACGTTGATTAAGTGTTGCGATAACCGTTTTTTGTGCACTTGGGGGTGATACCATAGCCGTTTTTGGGACACCTCGGGGTTAGCATACCATAGCTATTTTTGGGTGCTAACGGTTGTTATGAACACCGATGACTTGTTTGCAAGGTCATTCCCTTGTGACTTTGGTTAACCATGGTTTATACTTATTGATGTTTAGCATTTCATTATTATCATTATGCTAATGATGTTGCTAGTTGTACGATTTGACGATACTAACTTTTGTTATGAGATGATATGCGATTATATGCATTATATGATGTCGTGGATGCGAGTAGGTAAATTGTATATGCATGTATATATTTATTCTACTCACTAAGCTTTAACTTACCCTCTCGTTGTTTATATTTTAAGATGCGGGCGCGGATCGTGGCAAGGGTAAAGTTGTAGACTAGGCTTTCCCTCTTTAGGGCCTTGTGGATTACTTTTGGAAGTTCGACCTAATGTTTGGGTAGTTTAACTCCAAACCCATGCTCTAGTGATGTTTGAAACTTAAACTAATTGGTCGAAACTTATATTTTTGGGATTTGTAAAATGGGTCATTGAACCCGATGTTGATGTAAACTTTTGATTATGTCGTATTCGCCTTTTGAACATGTAACAATTAATTGTGATGTGATGGTTTGTTGGATATGACGACATGTTATATTTTTTTTTTAAAAAGTGTACGTTTTTCTTAATATAACGGGTTGGGTAGTTACAGGTCATGAGTTCAATCCCTGCCCCATGTCCCTTTAAGCATGAGTTACACGATTTTCCTCTCACATGTTAGTCATGGGACCGTTTGGTGTGGGGCCGCCAGAGGGTCGGTTTTCCCTTTTTTCTACTTGGCTTTTACGAGTAATAAATTATCACCATTGAGAACCAACAACAAAACTTCTTGGCTAGACACAGGTTTGGTAGGGCATGATCCTTTAAATCGAAAAATCCAGCAATCCTAATCAAGTTTGGATCCAGACACAAGTGCTTTGTAGTGTTTCAAGAATAGTAAAAGTTCAAAATCTCGCTACCATCCCGGCAGCGGCGCCAAAAGGAGTTGATGTGCGTGCAGTCGTGTAAAAGTGTAATTAAGTATGTATGCAAGTTAGTAGTATACCTGTAGATTTTTTACAGGAGTATTATGAATATACTGGTCAAATTTTCCTGTAGTTACGAGTTTTATATATTCATAACCCCCCGCAATCCTCAGGTTAAAAATTTTATATAAACCGGGTTGTTGCTAAATTTTTATTTATAGAAACCCGACCTAAGCAACCAGTATTATGTTCGAGTTGATCATTATAACACTCCTAACAATTTATATATGTCTGACAGTTTTCATTGCCTTAGGACGTAATGGAGGTTAGGAAACACAATAATAAATAATCAAAATCTTAATTTTTCAAACTCAATCATCTATGTAATACGTAACTATAAAACCTAACCCAAAAACACACACATTACCTAGCACTCGGTCTTTCTTTATAAACTATACAAAGAAATATAGTCACTACATCAACTAATGATGTACGCTACTTCACGTGTTATGTCATGTTCTATGCGTGACGTCCAACCTGAACTTTTGGCAAGGCAGCTTCGGTATATTCAAGTCAACGCCTCGTGACCGTTAGCGTTCTGTCCTTACTTGGTTGACATGGTATTACTGAGCTGGACTGTATTCCTACATTTCAGGAACGTGGAGGACGTGGAGCAGGTTGTAGGCATGATAGAGGATTCTAATGGCAGTTAGAGAGTGTGGGCACTATTATGGCGGTTATTATACATAACCACCCATTATCTATCTATAAATAATGCCCCTAAACCTCATTTTAAGGCGGATCGATCCATACACGAATCTTCTCTTCATCTCTACCTTGGAGGCTTGGCAAAAGACAAACAACACCACAACCCTCATATCCCATTTAACCGGAGGAACCCCTTCTAAAGGTTAGATCTTCCATTTTATTCACTTGCACTCAAACTAGACAAATTTGGTTTGATCATTTGGCGCCATCCGTGAGACCCCGAGTACATCAATATTCACAAAATGTTAGGAGGTTCTGAATTACCATTTTCAAGCGCTGGGGAACCATATGATCCTTTGAGACCTAACGTCGAAGATGATTATGTGACCCCTACCGAAAACATTCATCAAACTAGGCTCGCTTTTGAAGATAACACCAACACTGGACCCAACGTTTCAGCCCCAACCAGTCCTGAAATCGTTAGCTCCAGTTTGAAAACAATCAATGGGGAAGAAGCCATCCACTTCTTGGCGAAAAGAGGATTCGTCCTGCCCATGCTCACAGCAAGAGGGAAGGATAAGCAGACGGAAGCGTCAAAGGCACCCCACCATGACTCCGCGCGAACAACGCTTGAGTTTGGGAAACAGCCCGTTGAGACAAAAGACGAGGCGCGTCAAGAGTTAATCCAAACTCTCATCCTGGGCACTCTGCCATCTATGACTGCGCAGATTGAGCAGCCTGACATGGCGGATGGAATGTTAAATAACTGGTATGCCATGATGGGCAGAGACAAAGTGAAGAAACCACTTGAGCCTTCCGCAATATCGGAGAAATTCACCAGGGAAATCGCAATGCCTCCGTTAACCGCTGTCCTTACGACACCCCTCATGTTGGGCATGTATGATGGGAGTGACGATTCGGAGGACTTCATACAACAGTTTGAACATGCGATCAAGACCCAACATTGGGATAACGCTACGGCATGCCATATGTTCCCGGGGTAATTCTGATCCAGTACCCGGGAATGGTTCGGAAAGTTACCACCACTAAGCGTCTCAAGTTTTGCTGATTTGAGAACAAAGTACATCCAGCGCTTCCAGAACTTTAGGAGGACGGAGTTGACGCACTTGGACGCGCATGGAATCAAACAGAGACCACGTGAATCGTTGTCAAACTTCACTACCAGGTTTATTTCTGAATGCCAAAAGATACATGATTTTTCGGAGACACGGCAGATATCCGCTTTCATAATGGGGATATGCCAGATCAGGCACTTGTCTCTAGTTAAATCCATGAGACGGAAGTTACCAAAAACTTTTGTAGATGTTGTCAGGATGGTACGTGACTATATACGTTCCGAGGAGTTTGCTGACGCCGCTGTTGTTGATCATAAGTCCGGCAACAAGTATGACAAGGGTAATAGCCGTTACCAGCATTCTGGAGGACGGTACAAAGGTAACGGCAGAAGCAGCAGTAGAAGCCGTTCCAGAGGTAAATTCGATAGCCGTAACCACCATCCCTATGAGAAATACGGCTCCAAGAGATTGTCGGTGGAGGAGGAATTTCTCATCAAATCTTTATCTAAAATGCCCAAGGAGATCTTGGCAATGGAAAAAGTGAGCAGATATTTCCCGCCACCTAAGCCCATGAAACCACGCTTCGTGGTAGACGAAAGCCAATACTGTATTTTTCAAGAGGATAAGGGACATGACGTCGATGACTGCTGGGAGCTGAAGAAAATTATCATTGAAAGACTTAAGTTAGGAGAGTTTAACAATTTAAAACCTTCAAACAAAGAAGATTCCGCAACTAGAAAGTTGGCATGGAAAAAAGGTAAAGATAAAGCACCTGAAAAGCACATTCACATGATACAAATGTGGCATTTGGGTCACGTTAGGAAAGCCGAAGTGCTAGAAGAATGGGAATGTGCACCAATCACGTTCCTAGCATTTTAGAAAGTCTGCCCAACGGACTTACCGTTAACAGTCACTGCTATGATCGAACGCTGCGTATCTCGTATCTACATCGATACGGGTAGCGATGTGGATGTTATCTACGAGCATTGCTTTTTTGCAGCTCCAATAAGACGTGAGGAATTAGGTTAAACCGCCATTGCACCCCGTCGCGGGATTAACAGGTGAAACAACTTGGCCCTTGGGACGTGTGAGTGTTGACGTGACGTTAGGAGATGACCACCAGTCCCATACTGTACAACTGATGTTTGTGGTGGTTCGTAGCCAATCTAAGTACAATGTGATTCTAGGACGGAAAACGCTACAAGAGTTGGGCGCCATACCTTCTACGGTTTACAGCATGTTGAAATTCCCCACCAGAGCAGGCGTTGTAACTTTATTTTCGGACCGTGCCCAAGTGTACGCTGAGGTTAGTCAACCTGTTTTCCAAACGGCACCCGTTAAAAAAGAGGGAGGCGTTATAGTAAATCATGCATTTCCCAAGAAGATCATCAAGATTGGTAACACTCTTTCGGAGGAAACTAGAAGCGGATTATGTGAACTGTTAGCCAACAACGCAGACATCTTTACCTGGCGACATGACAGGAGTTCCAAGGGAGATAGCAGAACACCGTTTGAACGCAAATCCAAGCATAACACCGGTAAGGCATAAAAAGAGAGGAATGGCACCGGAACGCAGCGTGTTTCTACGCAACGAGGTGGATAAGCTTGTTGACGCCAACATCTTAAGAGAGGTTCGCTACCAAACTTGGGTGGCAAACTCGGTCCTAGTTAAGAAAGACAACGGATCATAGCGCATTTGTGTTGAATTCAAAGATATCAATAAAGCATGCCCAAAGGATAATTATCCGTTACCGGAGATTGATTGAAAAGTCGAGTCGCTCGCCAGGTACCGTTTAAATGTTTCCTAGATGCTTATAAAGGGTACCATCAGATCCAGTTGGTGGAAGGGGATGAAGATAAGATGGCATTATACACCGACCATGGCATCTTTTGCTACACCAAGATGCCGTTTGGATTAAAGAACGCTGGAGCAACGTACCAGTGAGTGATTGATGCTGCCATCAAAAGCCAGATCGGAAACGTCGAAGCTTACGTAGATGACATTGTGATCAAGAGCCATACTGAAGTTGCTCTCCTTAAATACATCCAAGAAACGTTCGATTCATTGAGAAAAATTAATATGAAACTTAATCCAGAGAAGTGTAACTTCGGTTTTAAAGAAGGCAACTTTCAAGTTGTGGATGAGATGGTAGCACCACGGACAAAGAAGGAGGTTCAAAGTTTGAATGGGAAGCTGGCGGCGTTATCCAGATTCCTATCAAAAGCAGCGGAACGCTCGTTACCGTTCTTTCAAGTGTTGAAGACAAGTATAGGAAAAAGTTTCAATTGGACACCGGAAGCAGATAGCACCTTCCAGGAAATGAAAACGTTAATCAAAACCCTACCTACGCTAATAGTTCCGGTACCGGGTAAAGTATTCGTTCTGGAAAACAGTACCAACGTTGCGTATTTGTTCACTAACGTTTTTAAAATTTCAGAAGAAACTTTGACTATTTACTTAGCAGCGGGTGCTGAAGCAATAAGCTCAGTACTGATAGCGGAACGTGACATGACTCAAATGCCGGTGTACTTTATCAGCAAAGTTTTGCAGCACGGTGAAGTCAACTACAATCCCGTTGAGAAACTCGTTTACGCGCTGGTTCATACCGCAAGGAGGTTGAGGCGGTACTTTCAAGCACGTCATATTTTGGTGCTAACTGACACACCTATCAAATAGGTACAAAGACATTGGAATGAACACGCATAACGGAGAACGTTTTTAACATTTCCATTGCAGGTTTTAAGCAAGCCAAAGATTTTCGGCCGAATGTAACAACCCAACCCGTTACCCAACTGAATACGCGATTTTTTTTTCCTAGCAGTAGGGTGCGCGACGCGCAGCCCCTTGTGTGCGCGGCGCGCACAAGGCCTGGCAGCCCGCTGTCCAAAATGTCCAATTTTCGTTTAAAGATCTCCCACTTTCCGACACTTTAGATGAAACGCTTTTCACAACACATTATAATAGTTAAAACTAACACGTTTCAATAATAAAACAAGTTTTATGAAACCGGACCCACATATGCCGAAATACGAGTTTCGTACAAAATATAAGTTTCGACCACATTAGTTTAAATTCCAAATGACACTTTGAGCATGGTGTTTGGGGGTTAAACTACCCAAATCATGGTCAAACTTTAAAAGCTAAACGTCCCAAAAGCGTCTCCTATCAACACAAAGCGGGATCACTAGTCCAAATGAATACCCTTTCCCTTGTCCACGCGGAGCCTATAAAAAGGTAAACAACGAGAGGGTAAGCAAAGCTTAGTGAGTGAAACAATTATACATACACATATATAACCCATCTATTTGCAATCGCACCCACCAAATACCTCATACGAATTTATAACTCAAATAGCATGTAATGGTGTATCCTAGGAGATACACGCATAAAAACATCAATTTTATATAGAAAACTCGATCAAAGAGCACAGGACATATGGAAATTTGGCAGTTTTCAGAGTTGCCGCCCAGCGTTTCGCAGGCCGCCCAGCGTCAAGCGTAAGCCCTGCAGGCAGCTTCTATGCATAAGCCCTTTAACTCAGCGCGTGAACGGTACGCAGCCACGTCAGCACACGCCACCGACATTCCGGATGCTTCACGTAACAGAACCATTCAGTGGTTGACACGTGTATCCCGTGAATTTCGGACATTCTACGCCTATAAATAGACCCCCTGGGTCACCACATTTGAGATCATTCTGGATCTGAACTTTAGTCAGAGATAAGTACGCTTTCTCTCTCACACAGTTCTTTCTCACTCTAAAACAATATTAGCCGCTTAGCAGCAGTGCGCTAGACGGATCATTACAGACTGATCCACAGATTGATTGAGGCCACCCCACAGATTTAATATATGTGTTCCGGGTCTGCAGAGATTATTTCTCGAGGGCAAACAACAATCCACAGTATACGCCATACGCAGAGCAGCTAGTTTTCTGTACTAGTACCTTACAGCCGCTATACGAAAAATTGTACTAACAGATGGCGCCACCCGTCTCAAAGACCACCAAAACCACCAAGAGCACGAAGGCAACTGAAACAACCTCATCGAAAACAACACTTGAACCAATCGATGAAAATCTCATTGAAAACATACCAGTTGATCAATTAACTCTTGAAGAGACTTCTGTTGAAGAAGAAGATCATTTGAACACTGACACAGCAGATGATCAAGTTCATGAAACCATACCACGGTTGAGAAAACCAATGATGGGAGGTTCCAGCACAGGAATATGGAAGGCCAGACGAGGAACACACAATGTCTCTTTCAAGAAGACTTCTGATGTGAATGCTAGGCATAACAGCAAAGGAAAGTCAATTTCCAAATCACAATTGTCAAAGCTATTCAATCAGTTGAATGCTTTAGTTGATGATGAAGACAAACAACACAATGATGAAGGTTTTTTGGATGATGATTGAAATTTTGAAGACGAAGGTGAACAATTCTTTATGACTGAAGAAATGGCAAGCAAGTTACTGGATAGAATTTTAACTAAAACAGCGCCATCACGATTTAAACAAAAGTTAGCACAACCAACCATCCGTGCAACAGCTGTGGATAATTTGTTTGCTTTGATCACTGGTGATAAAGCTATCAAACCACCAGTAATGGCAGAATCAACACAGTGTTTTATTCCTCGAATCGCAGATTATCCATTACCAAGAAATTTGGGAATTCCATCAATTGGTGTTTATGATGGTACAACAGATCCGGAGGATTTTTGACTATGTTTGAAGGTGTTATGAGGTTACAACATTGGGAAGATGAAACTGCGTGCCATATGTTTCCAATGGTATTGCAGAAAATGGCAAGAGAGTGGTTTGCTAGCTTACCACCATGGAGTATTACTAGTTTTCTTGATTTGAGGGCAAAGTTCGTGATGCAGTATCAGAGTTTGAGAAGCTGCACGTTGTCACATCTTGATGCATATGAGATAACAATGCATCAGAATGAATCATTGAGTGATTTCATGAAGCGTTATACCATTGAATGTCAAAAAATACCAGACATACTAGAGTCTCAGCTTGTTTCAGGATTCATATTTTGTCTTGATCAGCGACGTTTTGGAAGACTAATTCATGCTTTGCGTTATGATATTCCAAAGACATTACATCAAGCGTTGGGTATTGCTCAGAAGCATTTACGAGCAGGTGAAATGGGATATCTAAGAGTGGATAATTATCAGAGAAACTTCAGGCAGCAAGGCGGAGAGCGGAACAGGAATGACAATTATCAGAGACAACGGGGTTATGACAATAATTACCAGCAACAGCAGAGCGGTTGGAGAGGAAATAATCATCCAAATGACAATTATCACCATAGAAAGCCATTAGAAAGGCATCCACTTATTATGACATTAACAAAAACTCCAAAGGAAATCTTGTTCACAGAACCAATTAAGGAATCATTTCACCCTCCACCGCCGATGGAAGAGCGTCAGGGACCACAGAGTGACAAGTGGTGTGACTTTCATGAGGCGTATGGACATGAAACAGATAATTGCAAGTCATTAATGAGAGAGATCATTGCAAAGATCAAGGCTGGCGAGCTGAATCATCTATTGCCAGGAAAAAAGTATCGGCAAAATGTTCCAAACAAATGTTTTGCTTGGCAGGGAAAAATGCGTCACGGTGGACGACGTGATTGGAACAGAAGGGAAGAACGAAATGATGAAAGGGATCCAACTCCAGAAATGCACATCAAGGTCATATGGAATGAAGAGCAGGAAAATGAAGCAGACGGAGAATGCAGAACGGAGAGCTGGATGTATGCTCCAATTATATTTCATACCATTCCAAATTGGCGCCTATGAGAAGAGCCTGTGGTCATTTCAGCTGTCATAGAAAACAAAAACATTACTCGCATTTATACTGACACAGGTAGTGAAGCAGATATTTTGTATTTGCATTGTTTTAAGGAGTATCCGTTCAGCGTGAAGGATCGACTACGCTACACAAACTTAAAGATTGCTGGTATTACGGGTGAGTCAATAAGAGCAGTTGGTAAAGTAAAACTGGATGTCACACTGGGAACACACCCTTTGGTCCGTACAGAAATTGTGGACTTTACAGTTATTGATGGCAGATCACGGTTCAGTGCGTTGTTCGGTAGGCGGACCCTTAGCAAATTCGGAGCAATTACTTCTACACCGCATGCAGAATTGCGGTTCCCAACACCAAATGGTGTAACAGTGATACACTCTAAATATGTTGGACCATCAAGGGAGAGATCAGTGGTTCATGAGGCTCCAGGAAATTTTGTCAGGGGGGAATCATCAAGGCAGTTGTTCAGTAGAGATGATGTGAACGGGTACTTCAAACCACCTAAAATGTGGTAACATTGAAAGCAGGACGCAATACGGTACACGGACAACAATATAACTTCATGAATCTCGCAGAACAGTTTTTATAACATTTTTAATTTTCATCAGTTTAGGCAACAGCACAATACACTTTTTGTAATTTTCTAATTGGGACTTGATCACCCCATGCGAAGATATTACACAAAAATGTTGTATGTGTGACAGTATTATCAATAAAATTTTAAAATTTTCTTACGCACAGCATTACGCGTTACGAATGTAAAGCATGGCATTCATTCCTACCCACATAAGGCAAGGCATTTTTATGCCCCCGATGGTAGAAGCTCTTGTGTCAACATTTAGACACAAGGGATCGGCTAGCGTAAAGTGTTTGCTTCGCTAGAGGGCACCGAGGCAAAACTAAAGATCTCATAATGTCATGACATACAGAATGGTTTATCACAACGGCATAAATCCATTTATAACTTGTAAACAGAAAACATTAAATACAAGTGTATTTTATAAGCCGCACAAAACCTAAGCGCAACACGCTAAACGGAACATCGCTAGTTCCATAAACAGAATTTTCTCCAACACATTTACTAAATATTATAACATATGGACATAATACCATCATTATGATTCATTCACATCCTATTTCAGAAGTTATCAAAAGACTTCTCGATATTTCTTCATAACATAATTCAGCTAATACAGAACGGAGAATGGATAAGTTGTTTACATAGTAATCATAAAAATTATACATGTTTTGATCAGCTACAGGCCAGATATACAATTTTTAAATTGAATAACACAATGACATTTATGTAGCAGTATACTTTAGATTCATAAAGGAGAATGCTGTGATGCGGTATTACGAACAACGGACGACGGATTACAGTTCAATGCATAATCAAAAATCAGTTTAAAGACAAAAATCATTTCATATGATATATGCAAAGTTAAGCTTTTTAACAAGCTTTTAATGGTTAAACCATATAGCGGTGATGCGTCAATCATGGAAAGCAGCAAAAATACCTACATTAACAAAAAAAGCTGGATATATACATAATATCAGCATAAAGATGATGCACATTGTTATTACAGATTAGTTATCTTTTCAAATAGGCACATCCAAAATGTCCTTAACAGACGCATCTTCCCTAGCACATACTAATTCTAAAGAGTTAATCTTCAGAGAGGTAACTTCATCTATGGCTACTTTCAGTCTAGCATCAGCACCTGGTTTGATAAACTTTGCAATAACAGCTGGTAAGGGGTCCGGCTTCGCAGGAAGGGCATCCGAAATTTCCAAAGTGGCATCTGAAAGATCACTTTCTGTGGATGCCTCCAGATATTTATGAAAAGTTTGGCCAACAAGGGGAGAACTCAATACCCTCTGCACTAGTGCAGGAATCTCATTCTTCAAATCCACAAATTTTTTCTCTGAAACAGCAGCAGTAATGGTTTTTTCATCAGCATGACATTTTTCTCGTTCGACCATTCTTTTCAATTCTTGTACTTCTTTCAACAGTTTTTCTTTCTCTTCTATAACCTTCTCTTTCTCAGTCCTCTCTGCAACACATTTTTTCTCAATAAGCTGCAATGCCTCCACCTTCTTTTTTGCCATGTCAACTGCCGTTTCCATTTAAGATCAGCATCTTTTAAGTCAATCTCCATCCTTTTCAGCTTGCTGGTAGTATGGATAGCATTATCCACAAGAGTTGCCCGGGCCTCTTGCATTTTCAGACCATGAAGAACATGGTGATTCAGAAGCAGTATTGATGCAGCTGTTGATTGGCAACTTTGTTTAAGGGTCATTGCAGATAGAGAAGAAGAAAGATCAGAAATCGTATTTCCCTGTAACATAACCATAACATAACCATAAGATCAATAAATTACAGTCAAAATGAACAATACAGATAGATTTCCACGAATTAGCTGATAATTTGCACCTTCAGAAAATTGGCAAAGCTGTCAGATTTATTGACTGGATTTTCTAAAAAACCTCTTAAGCCAGCCAGGGGAACAACAGAAGGCGGTTGCAATGCAAAAGAAGACTGTGTTGTATCAACCCTTGATGAAGTTAATGGATTAGTATAAGGAGGAGTTTTAACAGTATTATCTTCATCTGCTTCTTCACTCTCTTCTTCATCATTATCATTCTCAGCATCAACAATTTTATCACTCTTATCACCACTAGCAGTGGCCTTGTCACCATCTTTTGATAAATTCGGTTCTACATCATAGATAATCAATCTTACAGATAAACATTAACAAACATTGTATAGTACAGAAGAAAATAATGAAGACATACTTCTTTTCTTTATTTGTTGAGAAGCTTTGCTAGATGCACGCTTCCACAAATGCTTTGTGCGTTTTCCAGTTTTCTTAGTGATAGGCGGTTTTGGATCAGATTCAATAATTTCCACATCCGATGAGGAAGGTTGCATAATATCATCATTATCGCCTTCCGTAGGCCGTTCAGGGCTTTCCAATTGTTCTTCAAATGCAGTATCTCTGGCCTTTTCAGCCTCAAGTTCAGCATCAGTTTTTGGCCGTTCAGAAACAGTAAGAGCATCCAGATTGGCCTTCTTGAATATTTTAAAAACTTGCATTTTGTTTTCTACAAAGGATAATAAACGCATTGAATGCAAGGCACATACGAATACATTTTACAGTAACATAATGTAAGTAAGACACATATAAGTTGCCTACCACAGCCTTTCCAATGCAACACTGGCACAAATCCATCACGCCAATTATCACTCATTTCACACCGTGCTAAGATGGCTTCATTATCAGCATATGAACGCTGTGGTAGTTCCAGTGATTTCCATTTTTCAACAGTAATTCTTTCATCATCAGACAAAACAATTGACTTACTTACCCCTATTTTGGTTTTCCTCCATTTTCGAATGTTTGCCCAATTATCCTGAATAACTCTTTCATTAACAAAGAAAAAGGGTTCTTTCCATCCTTTCAGAGAAGTTTCTTTTGTTCCAGTAAAGGCTTTATTAGCTTTACAATCAAAAGTATACCAGCATTTACCAACCAATCGAGTCCTAAACAACTCGTGAAAAATATTTATACTTGGAGTCTTGCTAACAGCATTGCAGTATAGTTCAGAAAGCACAATTTTTTGTAAACCTAGTGGGTGAATCTGACTAAGGCCAATTCCATAGTGAGATAACAGTGTTTGCAGGAAAATTGTGGGGGGAATATGAAGATTTCCAATTGTAAGCTGAAGCTTTTACAGTGTAATCATCTTTTTAGGGGGATTATTTACCCTCGCATCAGGAGAGGGAACCATGGGGTTCAATAATCTAAGGTTTCTATGATCTATACATAGCTTGTCGATTTCAGCTTCAGTGATACTGGACGGAATAGCGCTCGCATCTCGATTATCTCTTTGAGATGAAGTGCTGCAGGATTCGGCCATGGTAGTATGAAAAGTAAAGCAGGGAAACGAGGTAGACAAGTGACGAATAATTACACTAACCTTGAAATTCACGACTTTGCTAAAACAAATATTTGCAGTTGTTTTCAGCACAGATGATCGGTTTTCGAAAGAGTGAAAAGAAAAAAGGGAACGGGTTATGTATAAGTAGATTAATGAATGGAAGAGGGGACGAGATTACGACGCGTGTATGGATCAGATCAATAGAACAGAACAATTTGAATTTTAAAATTATATCAAAAAGATTTTGGGGGCAAATTCATAATGAGATATGTGACGTCAGAGCAGAAAATCAGACGGCTACAGCAGTTTTGTGTCTTCGAGGAAAAAAGCATCTTTTATTTTTAGTTTAATGACTTTATTTTTTATAAACATAAAGACATTAAACTGGGGGGACTTAATGGTGTATCCTAGGAGATACACGCATAAAAACATCAATTTTATACAGAAAACTCGATCAAAGAGCACAGGACATAAGGAAATTTGGCAGTTTTCAGAGTTGCCGCCCAGCGTTTTGTAGGCCGCCCAGCGTCAAGCGTAAGCCCTGTAGGCAGCTTCTATGCATAAGCCCTTTAACTCAGCGCGTGAACGGCACGCAGCCACGTCAGCACACACCACCGACATTCCGGATGCTTCACGTAACAGAACCATTCAGTGGTTGACACGTGTATCCCTTGAATTTCGAACATTCTACGCCTATAAATAGACCCCCTGGGTCACCACATTTGAGATCATACTGGATCTGAACTTCAGTCAGAGAGAAGTACACTTTCTCTCACACACAGTTCTTTCTTACTCTAAAACAATATTAGCCGCTTAGCAGCAGTGCGCTAGACGGATCATTACAGACTGATCCACAGATTGATTGAGGCCACCCCACAGATTTAATATTTGTGTTTCAGGTCTGCAGAGATTATTTCTCGAGGGCAAACAACAATGAGCAGCTAGTTTTCTGTACTAGTACCTTACAGCCGCTATACGGAAAATCGTACTAACAACATGCCATCATACTCATAATGCTAACAGCTCGTACACTATCACAACACCACATTAGCATATATTCGACATAATGTATATATAGCGTGCTAAACAATATTCAACAACATAATATGGTTAACCATAACGCTATGGTGCTACCGGCTCGTGGTTCACATCATACGAAATGCTATGACGCTACCGGCTCCTTGGTTCATGCCACTACACATTTGAGTCATACTCCTTTATAGTGCTACCGGCTCATGGTTCACACTTCATTTTATAGTGCTACCGGCTCGTGGTTCACACTTGATGCTACCGGCTCGTGGTTCACATCATGACACTCGTCACATACATGCTATGGTACTACCGACTCATTGGTTCATACCATAACATACACAAATAAATACGCCATATACATATACGCATAATTATTCCACTCACCTTAACGATTCGGTGACGGTTTTATACTTCCACAAGCTTCAAAGCGAAGTACCTAATAGAATAAGTACTCGATCAACACACAAAATAGTTGGACTAAACACCAACAATTTACTCATGTGCATTTAATGACTTAAGTGCATTAAATAATCCATTTACACCAAAACCGTCCATGTAAGGTCAAGACCATCATAAATCACTAAAAGCTAGTGATTAAGGTCCAACATCAATAACTTACACAAAATTGGGGTATTTCATACCCATCTTTCCCAATTAGGTCAATCATTAACCATTTGACCATTTTAAAATCAACACACCCATTTCGGGTCATCCACTAACCCAACTAATACCCATTTACTTAATATCTAGGTGTGCTAGTAATTAACTAACCAATTAAGACTCATAAACACCAATTAATACTTTAAAACCCTAGGTTAGTTATTATTGAGTCCTCATGACTCAATCTTACCCAAGAACCCTCAAAATCACCAATAATGGGTTTTATGTTCATCACTAACCCAAAACCCTAACCCTTAAACAAATTAAAATAAGGAAATCAAGATTAGAGCTTACCACCACAACCAAAATGTAGCTAGTGGCTAGATGAACAACTTTAATACACGCGCTTTTGCCCGAAATCAACTTCTTCCTCCTTGATTTGAGCTCTCTCTCTCTCTCTCTTAATGAGTTTCTCACTCTAAAATTGAATGGGAGAGAAGATGATGTTGGTGGTTGTGTTGAATGTGTTACAACCACCACAAAACTGGCCAATAATGACCTAAAACTAGCCTCATGTGAAAGGACAAGAATGCCCCTCATTTAACTTTAATTTAAAATGCAGGAATCTGCCAATAGCAGCAGTGCGCGGCGCGCACCCCTTCCTTTGCGCGGGCGCTCAAGGGTCTGGGCAGACTCTGACCTCTGTTAAATTACACAATGATACCCACACTCTACGTACCATATTTACACTGTTGTACAATAATAATCTGGGTCTTACACCGAATGGCAAAATGGGCAATCAAACTGGGCGAACATAAAATCAGCTACGCGCCGCATAACGCTATTAAGGGACAAATCATGGCCAATTTCATGGTGGAATTCATCAATCCAGGACCAACAACAGCTGTTAGCGAAACGGCACCCTATGCCGTCACGTGGGAGCTCTTCACTGACGGAGCATCTAGTTCAGATGGGGCTGGTGCCGGGTTAATACTTACCAACCCAGATGGCAAAGAACACACCTATGCCCTACGTTTTGTTTTTCCTATTTCTAACAATGAAGCCGAATATGAAGCGTTACTTTCTGGGTTACGCATAGCCGAAAAAATGGGTGTTAAGGCATTGAAAGTGGCAGTTGATTCGCAGCTGGTGGCAAATCAGCTGAACGAAACGTTCGAGGCCAGAGATCCTGTAATGTAAAAATATTTGAAGCTAGCAGAAGAATTGGCTAACAAATTTTATTCTTTTTCAATCACGCAAGTTCCACGCTCGATGAACAAGGAAGTTGACGCCCTCAGCAAGCTTGCTTCATTGACGTTTAGCCACTTCGCTAAAGATGTATGGGTGGAAGGTGTCGAACAAAAAAGTACCGATGTGGTATAGGTATCAAGCTGTCGCGCTTATAAAACCTACATACCACTACCAAGTTGGTAAAACATACAGGAACAATTAGCCTTACGTAACGTTTATAACGTGATGCTTTTCAGGTGGCAGTGCCAGTCAAGGAGGTGAACACTTGGATGAATCCAATTATCAATTATCTCAAAGATGGCACGTTACCCATCGATAGCGTAGCAGCCCAGAAGATTCGAATGAAAGCACCCATGTATGTCATACGTAATAATGTAGTTTATAAAAAGTCCTTTTTGGGTCCGCTACTTCGCTGCGTTGGTCCGCAAGAGGCTGAAACCGTCATTAGAGAAGTACATGAAGTGAAACGACCCGTCCATATTACTATAAATGCAGTACGTTATTTATTGGTCCCATAGCGAGGTATTTGACCTCTATATGATACGTTTTAGAAAATATTGCATTCATTTCATAAAAAGCACACCATTATTATACATAATGCATGTTTTAAACAACTGGGCGATTATTTAAGGAATAATCCCCATGATACATCGTTTTTCAAATACTACACACGTGACATAACAGTCGAATATAATACATGACAAAGGTTTTATTGAATGCAACACTTTATTTAATTAAAAGCATGAAACTCCATGCACAGCTTGCTCAGATAATGCAACAGCGGAAGACTTTCTTAAGGACCTGAGAATAAACATGCTTAAACAGTCAACACAAAGGTTGGTGAGATATATAGGTTTAGCATCGATATAAATATAGAACACAAGATTTCATAGTTATAAATATATGTACACTCGCAAGTGTATAAAAGTATTCTATAAGTTGTTGAGCGCTTCGGTAACCATACTTAACTATTAATGTAGCATATTCCCTTTATTATGAAATCTCCCTACACTGTACCAAGTGTAGTAAAAACGAAGTACTACGCAACCGTTTACGATACTAGAGCGACTAGCCCGGTTGGGGTTGTCAAACCCGATAGATCTATCAATAGGATTTCGCGCTTACATGTTCTTACAACATGTAAATATTAGTTACCAAGCTATTAGGGAAGATATGCAAGGTGGTACAACTCAACGTAGAATATATTTTAAGTACTTGTGTCCATGGCGTAAAACATAAACTGCATGTATTCTCATCCCAAAATATTTTTAGAGTTTAAAAATTGGACTATATACTCACGGTAGTAAAAGTATATTAATAATAAGTTTTCAGCTTATTAAAAATATGGCCGTCGTCCTTGGATTCACGAACCTATAACAATAATAACGATTCAGATAATAATACAACATGTGAATAAAATAAAACAAGTTTGTAGAATTAATTTTTAACATTTTTATGTTCGTAGTCCTTTGTTAGTAGTCCAAAATAGTCCGAAATGTCCAACAGTCCAATAATCGGTATATATATATATATATATATATATATATATATATATATATATATATATAATCTTAGAATTACCCCCATGATGTATTGTATATGTATTGTCTTTGCATCAACCCAAATACGTATTGTATACGTATTTTCTTAGAATTAACTAAGACGTATTGTGTACGTATTGTCTTAGAATTTATCAAAACGTATTGTATACTTATTGTGTTAGGACGTACCAAGAATATTATTATACATATATACAATCACAGAATTAACCAAGATTATTATATTTTGTTATACTACTGATAACATGTCCAAATATATATAGAATATAGGAAAATTTAACAAGGATATGGTTAATATAGTTTTTATAATATAAATTTCTTCCATACAACGTTAATTTTATCAGATTTTGTTTTGCTCGCCAAATATTCATTACAACTTCGTTTAAAGTGAATCAAATTGCTATGGATTCATTAAGAAGTAAATTTTACAAAACCAATTCGAAAAGTTCATCCCAAGTAGTAATTTTTAGAGCTTTACCCTCTTTTTATGTCGGTGGACAGATTTGGAAAAATCCCGGCATCCACCCAATATATGATTTTTGATAAAATACTTCCACTTTGTCTAAAATCATGAAAAAAATACTGGGAGTCTTATTTACATATATTAATATATTTCCAAAGTCTTAGCCTCGAAATCAAAGTATAAGATAGGTTTTTAATTCCCAACCCAAAACAGCCCGCTTTTTACCGAATGGAGATTAAAGGATATATGTTAAGTTTCAAGGTGTTCTTCATATATACAAGTTATAAGTTCTTATATTAACTTAATATAACATCATAATACATATAAATAAGTGTTATTAGAGTTAAGTTACAAAGATTAGATTAGTTTTTTCAAACAAGCTTGGTGTTCACCAAAACAAGTTCTAGTTTTTACAACTTTTATAAGTATAATAAGATAGCAACTATACAAGGAATTGAACAAGGATTTTGAGAAGTATTTTATCTTGATTATGAAGAGGAAAGTTGCTGAGACTAAAGTATGATATGAGAGCATTCAAGTGTGTGTTTTTAGTTTAAGAAAATGTGGAGTAAAAATGAGTTAAAATGGTCCTTATTTGTAAGCTTATAATTTTGGCTTTTAGTGAAAATATCTAAGATAAGTTAAATTATATTAAGTCATGCATGACATATTAAATTGATTAGGTCATGGATGACATATTACACAAATAATTGCAGATTTCTATTGGTATGTACCAATAGTAAATACTTCTAGAAGCTGTGTATAATACGGGTAAAAATACCGTATAAATGCGAGTAGAATTCTTTGAGGAAATTGAACAGAAATATGAATATAGCTATCCTTTATATGTATTGGTATATTATAAAGTGTATTAAATACTTGCAAGAATGTATTTACACTCGTAATACATTATGTGATGACCCAGGAATTTCCAACCAAATTTAAACTTAATCTTATATGATTTCGACACGATAAGCAATGTCTGTAATGTTGAGTCACAAATATTTTGAACTGTTTCATATATTCGTTTGACTTTCGACCATTCTCGACGATTCACGAACAATTAATTGTAATTAGATATGTGTGTATGTATATATAAATAATTTGAAATATAATTTGAAGTATTATATATTGTTGTTATTAAAAAGTAATAAAAATAAAAAGGGTATATTATAATAATTGTTATTTAAAATATATATATATATATATATATATATATATATATATATATATATATAAATAAAGTGTATTAAAAATAAATATTAAATGATTGTATTGCTTGCTTATAAACGAACTTGCGAGATTTTAAAATAAATGGTGATCAGAAAATGGATTATATCTATATTTGTTTAATTATTACTCAGTATTACTTTTGGACTTATAGTTGACACGGCTCACTATTATTAATATTTATATATATATATATATATATATATATATATATATATATATATATATATATATATATATATATATATATATATATATATATATATATATATATACAATTGAATCCTACCGATTAATCAATGATAATTACTAAGATATCTTTTCTACCTTATAATAATATTTTAACATCAATCATGTTTAGCATATCATTTTTAGTTGTTATGACATGCATCACTAGTGTTGTTACTAGTCCTTTGCTATCAATATATAAATTATATATATATATATATATATATATATATATATATATATATATATATATATATATATATATATATATATATATATATATATATATATATATATATATATATATATATATATATATATATATATATAGGATGTTATACGATACATAAGTTTGATCAATCAACCTTTTAATTTTGTAATCGATCCCCACAATTCACTACATAACAAATCACCAATTTCTTTACTATGTTAAATTGATCTCTGCT
Organism: Rutidosis leptorrhynchoides; assembly: GCF_046630445.1. NCBI lineage: Eukaryota > Viridiplantae > Streptophyta > Magnoliopsida > Asterales > Asteraceae > Rutidosis > Rutidosis leptorrhynchoides. The sequence goes on from NC_092334.1 coordinate 547,455,521, forward strand.
ATGCTAAATTGCCTTAATTAATTGAATTAGAGTTTCAAAAGTCTACTTTATGTTATCTATCATTTTCCAGCAATATCTATCTATGTTCATATATCATTATCTATCTATATATATATTAGATATACATATACATGTACCAGTACGTATATATATACAATACATATACAGATATATATACACTTATATATATATATATACATATATAAATATAGCATAATCAAATATGAATAAGAGTAAATACGTATGGTTGTGAAAAGAATCCTATACAGTTTCAAGTTACAATCAACTTTATATGATTATTGATCTCATTTGACTTTCTTACATCAAAAGTAGATTAACAATTGCAACTCGTTACACATCCCCATCTACTTTCTATTTTTTTTGTTTCTTTCTCTCTTGGACAGAATATTATGTCGACAAATTCAATTCATATATTGAATCGCTTAACTTCTGTTCAAAAGGAATTTCTTCATCTATCAAACCACGGGTTCATTCATCGCCATTTTTCTTCATCATATTCATCGTGAGTCATCACCATCTCAATCACCATCTTCCTTCAAAGACCACAAGACAACCTATCACCCGCCCACTTGATTCTTCTTCTCTTCCCGTCCGAGAACTACCACAACTATCGATCATCTTGACTATCATACGACTACCATCATAATCGTATCGAAATCATTTCATCAAACCAAACCATGAGGAAACCTGCAAACACTTCCATCAAACTATTAATAAAAATCAGCTGTAACTTTATCAATTACCAATGTTAGATTATATTTCTGTTTCAATCTAAAAACACTACTACGATCATGTACCTGCTACTATTCTTTGTCTGTTACGTGAACCACCCAAGAAAAACAACCACCACCATCACAACCCGTACCATCATACTTGATGCTGCAGCTGCTTTTGACCTACTTCTGTTTCAACGATTGTAAATCATCACCCAGGTCAACACTTATATACCTGCAACTGCAGCTTCTATTTTCATGTTTATATATTTATTTTGTCAAAATACGATGGCAATGATTAGTAACTAAAAAGATAATGATATTGTTGTTGTTGTTTCGACTGCTCTTTTGCAGGCCATATAACAACCATATTGTTTCAAATGAGCTATGAATCAAGTCCCATTAAAACTGTTATCAGTCTGTTCTGTTTGAGAAATATCACCACCAAATTCCATTATTCAATTACCTACGAAAAACCTGCAAATTTTCTTCATTGTTTAATGTTACTCGAACATGACTCATTACAATCACCACTTCGATTTAATATTGCTACGACATTTTTTTTTATTACAATTCAGACAAACTGGATACTTGTATTTGTTCCTACTTATGGAAAATTCGAACAATCCTCCTTGATCACCCTCTGTTACCATCCAACAACACCATCACCAGTTCATCTCCTAATTTACTGCTACAGTATCAAACATAAAATTTAAGATTACACAGTTATACTCGAACCTGATAACCCTAATTTTCATATAGCAAATTTCATATCATATAATTATATAAGCTTTAGATTATAGATGTGAACTTTAACAATAATTGAAATTTTAGATTTACAAAATAGATGATAATCTTGTTTCTCTTTGACAAAAGAAACAATAGAAACAAGAGAATTAAATTCGTTAAATATGATGATACCTGATGAACAACAACGATTTTTTTTTTTAGAAATCCGATTCTGAAATTTCGCCAAATCATCTACGAAAGTGGGCTGTCCTTGTTCCTCATCAATAAATCCTCGTTACGAACCCTAATAAATTCCAACAAATCGAAATTCAAAGCTGTGAGGAGATATAGATATAGGAAGAAGACTGATCTGATTGATTAATCTAAAGTGAATCAGTTGAGGGATCCATTATCGATCGGCATGGTTTCAATTTCTTGAGATTAATCTTTGAATCCGAAAAGTGAGAGAGAAGAAAAAGATGGAAAGTCTCGATCTGAAATGGGGAACTGCAAAACGCGTGATCTTTTAGGTATAATAATACGGAATAATAATAATAATAATAATAATAATAATAATAATAATAATAATAATAATAATAATAATTATTATTATTATTATTATTATTATTATTATTAATATTATTATTAATATTATTATTATTATTATTAGAATTACTATTATTATTATTATTATTATTATTATTATTATTATTATTATTATTATTATTATTATCATTTTTATTATTATTATTATTATCAATTTTGTTGTTATTATTAAAGATGCAATATTTTTTTATATATAATATTAAATATATATATATATATATATATATATATATATATATATATATATATATATATATATATATATATATATATATATATAAATATTAATATAACTATATAAACATTAGCCATTTTTTTTAGATATATACAAATTAAATATATATAATATATAACTTAAGATATAATAAATTTGTTCGATTACAATTATATGTGTTAATGTATATAAATGATATAGGTTCGTGAATCCGAGGCCAACTCTGCATTGTTCAGTTTGTCTAAATGTCGTCATATGTATTTTTACTACAAAATACAGTATGGTGAGTTTCATTAATCCCTTTTTAAATGCTTTTGCAATATATATTTTTGGGACTGAGAATACATGCTTTGTTTTTATAACTGTTTTACGAAATAGACACAAGTAATTGAAACTACATTATATGGTTGAATTATCGAAATCGAATATGCCCCTTTTTATTAAGTCTGGTAATCTAAGAATTAGGGAACAGACACCCTAATTGACGCGAACTCTAAAGATAGATCTATCGGGCCCAACAAGCCCCATCCAAAGTACCGGATGCTTTAGTACTTTGAAATTTATATCATGTCTGAAAGAGGATCCCGGAATGATGGGGATATTCTTATATGCATATTGTGAATGTCGGTTACCAGGTGTTCAATCCATATGAATGATTTTTGTCTCTATGTATGGGACGTATGTTTATGAGAAATGGAAATATGAAATCTTGTGGTCTATTAAAATTATGAAATGATTATTTATGTTAAACTAATGAACTCACCAACCTTTTGGTTGACACTTTAAAGCATGTTTATTCTCAGGTATGAAAGAAATCTTCCGCTGTGCATTTGTTCACCTTAAAGATATTACTTGGAGTTATTCATGACATATTTCAAAAGACGTTGCATTCGAGTCGTCGAGTTCATCAAGATTATTATTAAGATAATTATAATTAGATATATTATGAAATGGTATGCATATCGTCAATTTTTGATGTAAGGAAGTTTGTCTTTTTTAAAACGAAAGCAATGTTTGTAAAATGTATCATATAGAGGTCAAGTACCTCGCGATGTAACCAACTATTGTGAATCGGTTGTAATCGATGTGGACTTTGTCCGGATGGATTAGGACGGATTCTTTCACATTATATGTAAATACATTTTAACATAAGTTAATTACGTCGTTTAAATAGTAATATATATATTGTTTGAAAACTCTTTAAATTAGTAGTATGAAAATATATATATAATACTTTGTTAATATACTTAATGAGATATTTAATTATCATATTTTCAAGTTAAATATATATAAATCCATATATATACACAATAATTAAACAATTAAATCAAGTTATGACGTTCGCGAATCGTCGGAATAAAAGGGTGACCAAAAGCTTGTGTAAAACTCTTTTCGGAGGTTCAAGATTTATTAAAATTCATTGCTTATCAAGTCGGAATTATATAAAGATTAAGTTTAAATTCGGTCGAAAATTTTCGGGTCGTCACAGTACCTACCCGTTAAAGAAATTTCGTCCCGAAATTTGATCGAGGTCGTCATGGCTAACAATAAGAATGTTATTATGATGAATATAAGTTGATTCATAGGGTTTTATCATGATTGAGAAATATGGATAAAATAATTCGATTACTCGAAACGTATGAGTGAAGCTATCGTAAAAGAGTGAAATGAGAAAATAGGGATTCGTCTTATCTTTTAACGTCATCACGGTTGATCTCTGGATTAAAGAAAATCTTTGTAATCTATATAAGATTTGATTCTTCAGCGATTAAGGAAATTATGATCCTCTTCGATTTAATGCAATAATCTGTCTCGATTTCTCTGTCGGATATTTTACTATAAATAAACCTCCTACGTTTCCTTATTTCCACATCTCCCATCTTTTATACTTTCTTCCTTTCTTCGTACTTCCAAAACGTTCGTTAATATGCTCCATCCAGTTTTAATTCTTGATATATTCTTGACTATCACATCTGTCATTCTTCTTTTTCATCTTCCACCGGAGGAATCCGTTAATTTCTACTATGCTTTTGGGTTTATAGTGTTCTTAGTTTTCCCGTGTCTTTATATTGCTATATGCATCGATATACACGGTTTGTAATTTTTGCGTTGTCTTCGTGCTTATATTTTTCCTTATATTTTGGATTTTCATGCTTCCGTCTTCTTTTCCCGACTTCAAGTCAAGCGAATAATGGTCTAGAATTCATAGATATGAAATTTGGAATGAACATAGCTAATGCTCTAAGAGAGAAATTGTAATTGCACAATTTGACTTGTGAAATTACCAGAATCCAAAGGAAAAGATAGAACTATCAATAGAATATGTTCTTGATATGTTTAGAGATTAGATTGAATGTAAGAGTCATGTAACATGGCACATGATGACGTTATGGTCTGCGAATCATTACGTTCCATTTAGAAACTCAGCATGACTTACTGTAATATAATCACGTTGATCAAGTGTCATTATATTATACTAACTCATGCTTCAGTTCCTAATACTACTTCAAAACATTCATATTTTAAACTCGAAGGTTTCAGAATTTAGAAACTAAAATAGTTTCTTTTATGATGTAACACAGATAGCACGAAAAGATGAATTATTTCAGATAAGAATAGTCATGAAAATATCTTCAAAAATATCGAGAATATTTATAGTGAAAGATACGATGATATCTTAGAATTTTTAATATCAGAGGATGATGAAGAATATTGTCCGCAAGGGTTTTAGAGTAAGGAGCAAGGTATTTGCTAAGGATTTTAGCAGACACCGAATCATTTAGATTCTTTGAAGGTAGATTTCGTCCTTGTGATTTGTCCACAGCCTCCTTCAGGGTTTGCTCAATCCGTTTTCCAGTTCCAAACCTTCTCTTTTTCTGTGCTTTGCTAACACAATATTCTTTATCATCAACTTTTTACTGTTAAGGTCGTTTACAGTTTTTGCTTCTTCATCAACATTTTTCAAAATTTTGAGAACTAGTTCGTAGTTTAGGGTGTTTTTCAGAAACTTCACATTCGAAGTCTGTAAGTCTTGGAGGTAGACGTTATATGTATATATATAACTGTTGGCGTAGAATTGCTGCGAAATTCGAGAATAATGATTCAAGCTTTTTGGTATGGTAACTACCATTACAAGATGCAGATGAGTATGTGATAGGGTTTCAATGAATAATTATAGTGATTTTTCGAAGAGGCTTAAGGATCAAAGAAGTTGTTGGTAAGTTTACTGCTAATGTGGCGAGATATGAAAAGGTTCCTCGGTAACAATGATGAAGGGGTAATCGTTATAATAAGGCTTATTCGAATGAACAATTGAAGGTGATTTGCTGGAGTCGTGACAAAACTGTCTATTCCGAAAAGAGATTGAAAAGTTATTTTAGCTAATAAATGCCAAAGGGTCTGACACGAATACGTGTTAAACTATGACTTTGGTTTCGAGAGTTTTTCAGGTACATAACTGTGGGTAACATGTGGTTGGATCATCATCTCGATTGTTCATTATTTGAAGTGTCTTCAGGAATTTTGAAGGGTTTGAACATAGATTGTAATCGTTAATATACATATAATGTTCTAGCACAGTTTTGAAGTCAAAGTATAGCTTTGAAAGATGTAGAAATCTAAGAGTGATGTCTTCTGTTAAATCTTGACTTGGATTTTGATTTGTCAAAATTAGAATATGTAATCAAATTTGGATGAAAATGGTTGTTTTGATTTCTATGAAAGAATATATATTGTTGTGAAAGTAGTGAGTATAGTTGATGATTTGCTGAATTAGAATCTAAGGATATAACATATTGATTGTGAATTTTCATATATCTCTCGGGTATTACCTACCCGTTAAAAAAAATTCACAAGTAATGTTTTGTACCAGAGAATTTTATTACAATCTTTATGAAAATATATGTATATTTTCTTCAGATGTAATACAGATTTGATGAGTTAAGTTCATTTGATCTTAGGCTGGAGTTAGAAATGAATAATCTCTAACATTAGAGATTACATAATTGCCACAGAATGTTTCTCCAATGAAGTTATAGATTAATACTTCATCGATTATTGTTGCTGGTACTCCTTGGTATCTATGGTGCGTGTGATGTTGATGCTCGAGGTACAGATTGTGATGTTGAGGTGTGGGATACAGATGTTGTTGTTGGTGGTGGTGGTGGTGATGGTACTGTTGTTGCCGGTGCCGCTGCTGGTGTTTGTAACCTTTGTAACATATTCTCCAAAGCCATTACCCGAGTGCGAAGCTCGCCGACTTCTTCTATTACTCCGGGATGATTGGTGGTTCGGACGAGTGGGTGAATAAGATCTAGAATGTGAGATAATATTTAATCGTGACGAGACACTCTGAAAATGAGAGAGAAAATGGTGTTTCGGACAGGTTTGCCGGTAAGTGCTTCTGGTTCTTCACCAAGAGGGAAATGTGGTGGTTGGAAGGGATCACCTTCTTCTTATCTCCAATGATTAAGTAGACTGCGAACCCATCCCCAATTCATCTAGAATAGATGATGGCTAATTGGTTGATCCATTCCAGTCACACTGGTTTCGGAGCTCGAGTGAAACTCCATATCAGAATTCGAGGGACTTGAACTAGTGGGGAGTTCCATTTCGTACAATTGAATAAAGGATTTTTCGATATGAAATTATTTCCGGCTATCGGATGGTATTCTAATTACATAGAATATCTATATATATAGAACAAAAGATTTCATAGATTACGGAGGAATTTACGGAATATGTTAGGCAACGTTTACAGTAACAGATACGCTAAGATATGAATTTCGTCTATACACTATTCATGTAATCAATGCAGTAAGATGTGTCTAGACTAAGAATATAAGCAGGTAATTTTCTAAGGGTGATAAGCAAATGATTTCCAACTAGAAATGATAAACAAAACTTTTGACATGCAGTTAAGGTCGAAGTCCAGACTCACTAATGCATCTTAATAACTATCCGTTAGACATACTAATGCAAGACCTGGTTCGCTAAGACCACCGCTCTGATACCAACTGAAACGACCCGTCCATATTACTATAAACGCGGTATGTTATTCATTAGTCTCATAGCGAGGTATTTGACCTCTATATGATACGTTTTAGAAAATATTGCATTCGTTTCATAAAAAGCACACCATTATTATACATAATGCATGTTTTAAACAATTGGACGATTATTTAAGGAATAATCCCCATGATACATCGGTTTTCAAATACTACACACGTGACATAACAGTCAAATATAATACATGATAAAGGTTTTATTGAATGCAACACTTTATTTAATTAAAAGCATGAGACTCCATGCACAGCTTGCTCAGATAATGCAACAGCGAAAGACTTTCTTAAGGACCTGAGAATGAACATGCTTAAACAGTCAACACAAAGGTTGGTGAGATATATAGGTTTAGCATCGATATAAATATAGAACACAAGATTTCATAGTTATAAATATATGTACACTCGCAAGTGTATAAAAGTATTCTATAAGTTGTTGAGCACTTCGGTAACCATACTTAACCATTAATGTAGCATATTCTCTTTATTATGAAATCTCCCTACACTGTACCAAGTGCAGTAAAAACGAAGTACTATGCAACCGTTTACGATACTAGAGCGACTAGCCCGGATGGGGTTGTCAAACCCGAAAGATCTATCAATAGGATTCGCGCTTACATGTTCTTACAACATGTAAATATTAGTTACCAAGCTATTAGGGAAGATATGCAAGGTGGTACAACTCAACGTAGAATATATTTTAAGTACTTGTGTCCATGGCGTAAAACATAAACTGCATGTATTCTCATCCAAAAATATTTTTAAAGTTTAAAAATGGGACTAATATACTCAGGGTAGTAAAAGTATATTAATAATAAGTTTTCAGCTTATTAAAAATATGGCCGTCGTCCTTAGATTCACGAACCTATAACAATAATAATGATTCAGATAATAATACGACATGTGAATAAAATAAAACAAATTCATAGAATTCATTTTTAACATTTTTATGTTAGTAGTCCTTTGTTAGTAGTCCAAAATAGTCCGAAATGTCCAACAGTCCAATAATCGGTATATATATATATATATATATATATATATATATATATATATATATATATATATATATATATATATATATATATATATATATATATATATAATCTTAGAATTACCCCACGACGTATTGTATACGTATTGTCTTTGCATCAACCCAGAGACGTACTGTATACGTATTGTCTTAGAATTAACTAAGACGTATTGTGTACGTATTGTCTTAAGATTTATCAAAACGTATTGTATACTTATTGTGTTAGGACGTACCAAGAATATTATTATACATATATACAATCACAGAATTAACCAAGATTATAATATTTTTTTATACTACTGATAAAATGTCCAAATATATATAGGATATAGGAAAAGTTAACAAGGATATGGTTAATATAGTTTTTATAATATAAATTTCGTCCATACAACGTTAATTTTAGCAGATTTTGTTTTGCTCGCCAAATATTCATTATAACTCCGTTTAAAGTGAATCAAATTGCTATGGATTCATTAAGAAGTAAATTTTACAAAACCAATTTGAAAAGTTCATCCCAAGTTGTAATTTTTAGAGATTTTCCCTCTTTTTGTGTCGGTGGACAGATTTGGAAAAATCCCGGCATCCACCCAATATATTATTTTTGATAAAATACTTCCACTTTGTCTAAAATCATGAAAAAAATACTGGAAGTCTTATTTACATATATTAACATATTTCCAAAGTCTTAGCCTCAAAATCAAAGTCTAAGATAGGTTTTTAATTCCCAACCCAAAACAGCCCGCTTTTTACCGAATGGAGATTAAAGGATATATGTTAAGTTTCAAGGTGTTCTTCATATGTACAAGTTATAAGTTCTTATATTAACTTAATATAACATCATAATACATATAAATAAGTGTTATTATAGTTAAGTTACAAAGATTAGATTAGTTTTTCAAACAAGCTTGGTGTTCACCAAAACAAGTTCTAGTTTTTACAAGTTTTATAAGTATAATAAGATAGCAACTATAAAAGGAATTGAACAAGGATTTTGAGAAGTATTTTACCTTGATTATGAAGAGGAAAGTTGCTGAGATTAAAGTATGATATGAGAGCATTCAAGTGTGTGTTTTTAGTTTAAGAAAATGTGGAGTAAAAATGAGTTAAAATGGTCCTTATTTATAAGCTTATAATTTTGGCTTTTAGTGAAAATATCTAAGATAAGTTAAATTGTATTAAGTCATGCATGACATATTAAATTGATTAGGTCATGGATGACATATTACACAAATAATTGCAGATTTCTATTGGTATATACCAATAGTAAATACTTCTAGAAGCTGTGTATAATACGGGTAAAAATACCGTATGAATGCGAGTAGAATTCTTTGAGAAAATTGAACGGAAATACGAGTACAGCTATCCTTTACATGTATTGGTATATTATAAAGTGTATTCAATACTTGTAAGGATGTATTTACACTCGTAATACATTATATGTAAATACATTTTAACATAAGTTAATTACGTCGTTTAAATAGTAATATATATATATTGTTTGAAAACTCTTTAAATTAGTAGTATGAAAATATATATATAATACTATGTTAATATACTTAATGAGATATTTAATTATGTTATTTTCAAGTTAAATATATATAAATCCATATATATATACAATAATTAAACAATTAAACAATTAAATCAAGTTATGACGTTCGTGAATCGTCGGAATAAAAGGGTGACCAAAAGCTTGTGTAAAACTCTTTCCAAAGGTTCAAGATTTATTAAAATTCATTGCTTATCAAGTCGGAATTATATAAAGATTAAGTTTAAATTTGGTTAGAAATTTCCGGGTCGTCACATGAAGGAACATGCGGGATGCATTCAGGGTTTCGTACCGTTGTAGGAAAAATTATGCGTTTGGGTTAATACTGGCCATCCATGTATTGTGATACAAGTGACGTCATCAAAAATTGTGTTTCTTGTCAACGTCATGCGCCGTAAATTCACGCGCCATCTCATGAGTTGATCTCTATCTCATCAGCTTGGCCATATCACAAATGGGCAATTGATTTGGTTGGTCCATTTCCGAATGGGCGTCACCTTGTTGTAGCGATTGATTTCTTCACCAAATGGGTGGAGGCAAAACCTTTGAAAAGCAATACTAGCAAACAGATTGTTAATTTCGTTTAGGAGGAAATAGTGTGCCGCTTCGGTGTGCCACATGAAATTGTAAGTGATAACGGAAAACAGTTCGCACATGATCCGTTCCGAGCGTGGTGCGACGGTCTAAATATCAAACAAAGCTTTAGTTCTGTGGCCCACCCGTAAGCTAACGGGCAGGTTGAAGTCACCAACAGGGACATTGTTTCTGGCATCAAAGCTAGGCTAGGGACGAACCGAAAAGGCTGGGTAGACGAATTACCCATGGTTCTGTGGGCGTTCTGGACCACACCTAAGGGAAGCAATTGCGAGATGCCTTGCAGTCTTGTTTACAGATCTGAAACTGTCATTCCATCTGAGATAGCAGTTCCAACGCAGCACGTCATGGAATTTAATGAGGAAACCAATGTGATACACCTAAAGGATAATCTGAATTTGTTGGAGGAATGCAGGTGCATAGTAGCCATCAATGAAGCGTCCAACAAACAAAAAATCGCCAAGTACTACAATCGGCGCGTACGCGAACGCTCGTTCCGTCCCGGTGATTATGTTTGGCGCAATAACAATGCCAGCAGAGTTGAAGACCTTGGCAAGTTAGGACCTAACTGGGAGGGTCCGTATGAAGTTGTGGACGCCCTTGGTAACGGAGCGTACAACTTGAAAACTGATGGCAAGTTTGTGCCACGCACATCGCATGCAACCAATCTCAAGAAATTCTATGTTTAGAATGTTTAGCATGTTGAAATTTGATGTTTTTCATTTTCAATGTTTTACTTTTAGTTTTGTGACTGATCATCACAACTTTGTAAACGCGATGCGCCATGGATTGGTTCGATTTCGTTTGAATTTAATGCATTTTTCAGTTTATTTAATGCGTTACGTAACTGTTTATGGCAACACTTCGGTGTATTAATTGTAAGCCCATTCCTACGTTACACATGCCTTGAACAAAGAATAATCTAGCTTTCGAACGGCATGAACGGTGCTTCGAGTTGAAACATATGCTGAAGTGACACCGTAACGGGATGGCTTCGGGTTTCATACATATCGCGTCATTCCCGAAATGGTCTAGATACATGCAAGTCATGACAAATTTATCAAGTATAACCTTGAAATACCACGCTACCGTGACCACGACAGCGTGCTAAATATGAGCAAATGATACATATTGCGAAAATAATTAATATACATGGGATATAATTACGCATTTCAATTCAAAATAAAATTGTTCGATTACAACCGTCAACAATTCACAAAAAATTACAAAGCCCCTAATGTATTTGGGAATCATCCCTTCAATCTTCTTCACGTTCAGCCCCGGCTGATTTCCTATCTCCTCTACAAGGGAACCTTCACAGCCTTTACCTCCGTGACAGTCGCATCGTACTTGTCATACACATCCGGATCCAAGCTATTTTCAATTGCCTCAGGTAAAGGGTCCAGAAGCGTGACATTTTTGTTCATCACAGTGTATGTCTCCAGGTGCCCCACGCTTTTGGTAACATCAAGTGGCCTGCCAAACGGTTCCATGATATGGGGCGACGTGATGGCTTTGTTGAAGATGAGGGGAATCATGGAGCACAACTACTGAAAGTCATCCGTTACCTTCTTATGGGCAATGGTTAGCTCTTGAACTTGCGTAGCAAGGAGCTCCTTGCTCACCGTCTCCTCGGGTAGCTCTTTTCGGGCTACGTTCAAATCCACGAGGGCCTGTTTTTCCTTTTCAACAACGGTCGCCAAATTCTTAGCAGCCTGTTGTGCCTTCTTCAAAGCCACAAGCTTTTCATGCTCTGCTTCTGCAACTGCCTTCCTATGACCTTCCATCTCATCCCTCAACATTTTTACCTAGGCACCAACCTCCTTCACCGGCGCCTCTGCCTTCCGACAACGCTGCTCTGCGTTGTTAGAACGGACGATCTCATCACAGGTTAAGGCTAGACCTTGATGAATATGTTGTATACGCGCGCGACGCGCATCATTGTCTGGCATTTTCTTTAATTCATCAACTAAATCAAGAGGGCAAATCCTCTGAAGATATTCAAATTGAGAGTACGCGTCTCCGTGTGACACGTCCCAGATGTAACGACCCGACCAAAACCGTTATTGACGGCGCCGTTAACTTAGGTCCCGTTGCGTGGTCGTAGTCCCTATGTGAGACTCGTTTGACCAAAATTATGTCGCATTCATTTGAAAGGCACAAGACTTGCAAGTTTAGTTTACAAAACCGTTCGACAACAAGTCTAAGTTTACAAAAGTCATAAAGTATAAATGAAATAACTTGCGACATAATTAGTTTAAAAACACAGTTGCTATAAATAGCGTAAGTATGTAAACAAAAGTTTGAATCCAAAGGTGCTATCACTAGCGTATGTATGTATGTATCTTGACTCCAAGCAAATAATCAGAGTGTATGCATGTATGCTTGACTCCAAGCAAGTATGAGTGTACGCGGAAGCACGTATCAAATAGCCAAGTATGAACCTGAGAAACATATAGAAAACTGTCAACGAAAAAACGTTGGTGAAATCATAGGTGTTTGTAATAAACGTTGTTTTTGAACCACAAGATTTAGTATTCCCATAACGTTGATTATCATAATCGTTTACATTCCAAAAGTATTGTTCGCGAGCACCCAATTATCAAGACTTAACGTTTCCTTCCATAGAACCCCATCACAATAGTGTTAGAACATACACTGTTTCTCGAAAATATATTTCATCCGTAGACGGTAGCGAACCGTCCGTAATGAGGGTTTGTCAAACCCGTATGGCCACACAATATAAGTTCTCGCTTACACCCTGCAAGTGTAACTAATGATAATCGAATTGAGGATTTTTGTTCTAACTCGCTGTGGAATGTTTGTTTTCCTTGTACTTGTGTTCAAAGTATAAAAGTAAGTAGTACAAAATGTAACAAAGTATATGTTTCTCAGCCCACAATTTAAAAGTATAAAAAGTTGTTGAAAAGGTGGGACTATGATCTCACCTCGAGTGCACGAGTATAAATGTACTTCACAAAGTAAACGTGTGCATGAAAGTTGCTTAGCCTTGACCTAAACAAGTAAGTTATATCAATTAACCGGTTACGACACAAGGTCGGGTGAAATGTGTTCAATTAGTCCTATGGCTCGTTACGACTCGATTAAGTATAGCATGTGAATCACGTTGTCAAGTTTCATACAAGAAACAAGTATAAAAGCATGTTAGAATGATTGTATAAAAGTTTGGTTAAGTTTGACTAAAAGTCAAACTTGGTCAAAGTCAACGAAAAAGTCAACGCGTTCGGGTCGGGTCCCGAACTATTTTCCTATGCTAGTTATTCATATATAAGCATATTAGAACAAGTTTCATGTGAATCGGAGGTCAATAGCTAGTCAAACATTTCGCGTGAAAAGTGACAAAGTGAGTAGAATCTGGCCAGACCCATTTGCGCGCCGCGCGGGGTGAGGTGCGCGCCGCGCACCATGCTGTTCAGCTATTTTCTGCAGTTTTCAACTTATGCACGAATCCAACTTCAAATACCCATAAATCCTAAACCGTAAACATCTAAAACAAGTATCTTATATCGTTGGAAAGGTATTTTGACAAGGAATACAACTAACCACTTTTCATCAAGCAAAAACATCATTTACAATAACCGAAAACTCGTCAATTGATCAAGAAAGGTTTATTTTCAAAGTTTCAAGTTCGTAAAACGTATTTTATGATTCGGGAATCCACTTTACACATACGATATGCCGTTTCGAAGGTAATTAAGCATACATTGCATCTAAACACTTACTAACAACATTAACAAGCATTCAACGCATCAAAAGTTCATTTCAAAGTCTATCAAACCCTAACCAAAATTCACAAAAATCAATAATCATGTGTTTGAAGTTTTCTTAATCAACCTACGCATCAAAACGAAGCTAGTGATACTAGTAACACAATTAAAACATGAACTTTAACAATCAAACAACATTTAATCTTCCAAAATGCAAGATTAAGCAAACCCATTTCAAATGTTCAAACTAGTTACTCCAAACCACAAATCGAGCAAACAAAGCATATATTCATGTTACACACGAGCCATAGACACTAACTAACACAATTTCAAGTATATAAAACGAATTTAGAGAAATTTAGTGTTTTAGAAATGTTACCCAAACGAGATGAAGTTGGTATCAAATTGTAGAGGATGAAGAGAGGATTCCAAATATGTAATTTGTTTTGTTGTAAGCCTCCTAGATCGAATTTAGATGATGAATGATTGAATTGGGTGTTTGTGTGTGTGTTCTTGCTAGAGAGAAAGAGAGAGAGATGGAGGTGATTGAATGGTGGTGATTGGGGTGGACTAGTTGACCTAGTCAACTAGTTTGCCCCGTGTCAATTTTAGTCCCTCGAGTTTAGAAGCGGGTGCGGGATTTAACCGATCGAATATTTTTAAAACGCAAGTTAACGAGAGATGTTATAATTAAATGACGGAATTATTATGAACGTTAGTCAACGGAAACTACGAATTTAAATAACGAAAGGTATTATTTAAAAAAAAAGACGGTGTTAAAAATAAATTTAACGGAAAAAGGCGGGATGTTACATTACCTACACCTTAAAAGAAATTTCGTCCCGAAATTTAGTTGGAAGTAGTAGTTGTTGAATCTTCATCGAGGTCTTGTGTTGCCGATTCTACGAGTGAGGGAAGGTACGTCCTTGGGTATTTCAACGAACTTTGACAGTCGGGATTTCACGTTGTCTTAGAGTTTGGGTTCACGATTCATGGTTTCGACCGGCCCTCCTAGGAATGAAGTTTATCGTCGATAGTGAGTTCATCAAAGAAGATAACAAGTTCTCGTTTCGCAAAACACGTCTTTGAGTTGATACATCGAATGTAGGATAAACGGAGACCCAAAATGAGTCGGAAAATCTAAACGGCTAGCAACGGGTCCAAAACTCCCCAAGATTTCAAAAGGATTAAAATATCACGGATTTTGTTTTCTATGTTTCCCGAAACGGATTGCACCTTTTCCAAGGTGCGACTCTTAACGTGACGCGGTTTCCCACGTGGAATTTGAAATGTTTACGTCTAAATCGGCGTAGCTCATTTGGCGACAACGAGTCGTGTTGGGTCTTTCTTGGATATGGATAAGTTTTCTCGGTCGCTCATGCATAATCCCGGTCCCGGTGAATTGGTCATCGTTTACTTGGTTCGACAAAAGGAGAATGACGTTTCCGGTCACATGTGGTTTCAAAAGGAGTGACGTTAAAACTCGAATGAAAATCATTGTAGTACGAGGATTCGGTTAAAGGAAAATACTTTTCTCAAGTAAATTTGAAGTTGGTAATACAAACTTGTATTATGGTTTCCAAGGTTTAAATCGCATGTTTGTTCGGTCCGTCGGGTTGTGGATGGTACGCGGTACTCATGTCTAAACGCGGTCCCGAGGCTTTTTGTAAGGTACTCCAAAATCTAGAAGTGAAACGAGGATCTCGATCCGAAACGGGGTACATTTCCCTAAGGCATATTGAACAAGTTTGCTAGGAATTGAAAACGTTAGCTAGGACAAGTTTCTCAAGAAAATTCGCGTCGCGGAAGATTTATCGGTTTCCAAAAACGTTCGTCGGGGCAAGTTCTTATCGGGTTTTGAAAACGATTGTTAGGACTATCCACCCTCGCGGCGAATACTTGTATGACGTGAAGAGTCGCTCTCCATTGAGAATTTAGAATAAGGACCTCCTGAACCGGAAGTACGAGGGTGATGCAAAAGAAGTTCCCGCCCCGATGTGAGCATAACGAGTAAATTGTAGTTAGTCAATAAGACTGCGCGAGGACGAGCTAGTATACCCGTGTGACATACGGTTGAAGTCGAATGGAATCGGTAATTCATTCGGAAGCATAAATATAATTTGACAATAATTGAAGGTGTGTCCCCGGTATGGTTGTTATAAATATTCTCGGAGTTTTCGGATGTCCAAACATGAATAGATGAAGTCATGTACATGGCTCATGGTGGTGTTTAGGTTGATCGAGTCTAACCACCATCACGTGTCACTAGAACTTTGGTATGTCTTACCGTAATATAACCACGTTGATCGAGTGTCGTTATATTACGCTAACTCATACCTCCATTCCCACATCACTCCATAGATTCAAGTTCGTGTCATCGTGAAGACCTAAAATGAACAAAATGTAACGACGTCTCAAACGTGACTCATATTAAATCGAAAGAATTTCTGCAAATCTAAGGAAGCGTTCCCCGAGGGAAGTGTATAAATGATTGTTCACGTCAATGCGGTTCGAGTCAGACAAAAATGTATTCAGGTATGAAAAGAGTAACGAGTCATGATAACGAGTAGCACGCAACCGTAGTGATAAATGTTGATGACGATACTCACCTAGAGTAGTGATGGTAGTAACACCGAAAAGTAGAGAGTAAGAAACACCAGTGGGAAACCGATAGTAAGTTGAAACGGTGGCAAATAACAATCCGGGAGACAGAGTTCCCGAACAAGTGTGACTAATGAAGTCGTCGTCATCCATACGTGTATGAATCATGAATTTACGTGTGTTACCAAAAAGTGGCGGAATACGAATTCGTATGATGAAGGTTGGGTACCATTAAAAAGTTTGCCTAAGAATGATTCAAGTATAATGCACAAGTAGTCAAGTAAGTGCTATCTATAGCAAATGTATGTCAGAATGCAAATGCTAACTATCCGGTTGTAGTCTAGACTCACTAATGCGTCCTAACGACTCTGTTAGATACACTAATGCACGTCCTAGTTCCCTACAACCTGGCTCTGATACCACTTGTAACGACCCGACCAAAACCGTTATTGACGGCGCCGTTAACTTAGGTCCCGTTGCGTGGTCGTAGTCCCTATGTGAGACTCGTTTGACCAAAATTATGTCGCATTCATTTGAAAGGCACAAGACTTGCAAGTTTAGTTTACAAAACCGTTCGACAACAAGTCTAAGTTTACAAAAGTCATAAAGTATAAATGAAATAACTTGCGACATAATTAGTTTAAAAACACAGTTGCTATAAATAGCGTAAGTATGTAAACAAAAGTTTGAATCCAAAGGTGCTATCACTAGCGTATGTATGTATGTATCTTGACTCCAAGCAAATAATCAGAGTGTATGCATGTATGCTTGACTCCAAGCAAGTATGAGTGTACGCGGAAGCATGTATCAAATAGCCAAGTATGAACCTGAGAAACATATAGAAAACTGTCAACGAAAAAACGTTGGTGAAATCATAGGTGTTTGTAATAAACGTTGTTTTTGAACCACAAGATTTAGTATTCCCATAACGTTGATTATCATAATCGTTTACATTCCAAAAGTATTGTTCGCGAGCACCCAATTATCAAGACTTAACGTTTCCTTCCATAGAACCCCATCACAATAGTGTTAGAACATACACTGTTTCTCGAAAATATATTTCATCCGTAGACGGTAGCGAACCGTCCGTAATGAGGGTTTGTCAAACCCGTATGGCCACACAATATAAGTTCTCGCTTACACCCTGCAAGTGTAACTAATGATAATCGAATTGAGGATTTTTGTTCTAACTCGCTGTGGAATGTTTGTTTTCCTTGTACTTGTGTTCAAAGTATAAAAGTAAGTAGTACAAAATGTAACAAAGTATATGTTTCTCAGCCCACAATTTAAAAGTATAAAAAGTTGTTGAAAAGGTGGGACTATGATCTCACCTCGAGTGCACGAGTATAAATGTACTTCACAAAGTAAACGTGTGCATGAAAGTTGCTTAGCCTTGACCTAAACAAGTAAGTTATATCAATTAACCGGTTACGACACAAGGTCGGGTGAAATGTGTTCAATTAGTCCTATGGCTCGTTACGACTCGATTAAGTATAGCATGTGAATCACGTTGTCAAGTTTCATACAAGAAACAAGTATAAAAGCATGTTAGAATGATTGTATAAAAGTTTGGTTAAGTTTGACTAAAAGTCAAACTTGGTCAAAGTCAACGAAAAAGTCAACGCGTTTGGGTCGGGTCCCGAACTATTTTCCTATGCTAGTTATTCATATATAAGCATATTAGAACAAGTTTCATGTGAATCGGAGGTCAATAGCTAGTCAAACATTTCGCGTGAAAAGTGACAAAGTGAGCAGAATCTGGCCAGACCCATTTGCGCGCCGCGCGGGGTGAGGTGCGCGCCGCGCACCATGCTGTTCAGCTATTTTCTGCAGTTTTCAACTTATGCACGAATCCAACTTCAAATACCCATAAATCCTAAACCGTAAACATCCAAAACAAGTATCTTATATCGTTGGAAAGGTATTTTGACAAGGAATACAACTAACCACTTTTCATCAAGCAAAAACATCATTTACAATAACCGAAAACTCGTCAATTGATCAAGAAAGGTTTATTTTCAAAGTTTCAAGTTCGTAAAACGTATTTTATGATTCGGGAATCCACTTTACACATACGATATGCCGTTTCGAAGGTAATTAAGCATACATTGCATCTAAACACTTACTAACAACATTAACAAGCATTCAATGCATCAAAAGTTCATTTCAAAGTCTATCAAACCCTAACCAAAATTCACAAAAATCAATAATCATGTGTTTGAAGTTTTCTTAATCAACCTACGCATCAAAACGAAGCTAGTGATACTAGTAACACAATTAAAACATGAACTTTAACAATCAAACAACATTTAATCTTCCAAAATGCAAGATTAAGCAAACCCATTTCAAATGTTCAAACTAGTTACTCCAAACCACAAATCGAGCAAACAAAGCATATATTCATGTTACACACGAGCCATAGACACTAACTAACACAATTTCAAGTATATAAAACGAATTTAGAGAAATTTAGTGTTTTAGAAATGTTACCCAAACGAGATGAAGTTGGTATCAAATTGTAGAGGATGAAGAGAGGATTCCAAATATGTAATTTGTTTTGTTGTAAGCCTCCTAGATCGAATTTAGATGATGAATGATTGAATTGGGTGTTTGTGTGTGTGTTCTTGCTAGAGAGAAAGAGAGAGAGATGGAGGTGATTGAATGGTGGTGATTGGGGTGGACTAGTTGACCTAGTCAACTAGTTTGCCCCGTGTCAATTTTAGTCCCTCGAGTTTAGAAGCGGGTGCGGGATTTAACCGATCGAATATTTTTAAAACGCAAGTTAACGAGAGATGTTATAATTAAATGACGGAATTATTATGAACGTTAGTCAACGGAAACTACGAATTTAAATAACGAAAGGTATTATTTAAAACAAAAGACGGTGTTAAAAATAAATTTAACGGAAAAAGGCGGGATGTTACACCAGATAATGTCAAGAGGATAAAATGTTGGCGGTTTGCCAAACCCAGGAGAATGTGAGACCTCCAGTGAGCCGCTGTGATGGCTACCTTGATGCTGTCCAGAACCGGTGCCAGAACTGGATAAGGTCACAATTTGGTCCTTGACATGGGAGATGTCTTCAATATTGATGATGGGAGGGTTAGTTTGCCCTGAAATAATAACTTTTATTAGTTTCCGCCACTGTGATCTTGGTGACGTATTAGGATTATTATCAGGGTTATAATAATACCCACCGTGGCTGGGTTCGTGCTGAAAACTTGTCAAGTTGCTTTCGGAAATTTCCTTAGCGGTTTTAGGTCTTTTGCTTCCGCCGGGAGTGACCAAAAATGTGGCTGGGCTGTAACGCTTCTGCCCATCTGAGGTTTTCGGGATAGCGACGGATATTGGATCCGGATTAGTGACCGGTGTAGATGTCAGTGTTTGAGATGCGCCACCAGTTTTGATGGCGGCATTCGTCGACGACTCGACGACTAGTTTCCCCTCCTTACGGGGATCACCTTCCGACAATTTGGATATGGGTACCCTCTTGAATTTAAGCCCTTCAATGTTAGGGCGGCGGATCGCTTGACCAAAGCCCATCTCTGCAAAGAAAAACAGTCGTTAAATATAAATAAAATAAAATCGGAACGAGAAAACTTACAAAGAACGCTACGGCATGAAGAGCATACTCATTCCGTTACAAAGCACCATTGGCACCTTATTTGTCCAAGGCCAGTAACATCGAACGTTACCTAGCTTCATCATCACCTCGCCGTAAGGACGCATGTCAAGTTCAGCGTCCTTACAAATATTGAACAGATCCTTTTCTTTCGGAGTCAAATCCGACGTCTTGGACAGTTCTGGAGAACGAGTGAAGCGCCACGGAACCAGATGAGCATGCCCTTCGCCTAGCACGTCCTGGTGAACAAACAAAAACATATCCCTCCAATCATGAAGCGATGGAGATTTCTTCGAGGTGAAGTTGCATTTCTTCTCGAACGTGTACCAACCCCTCCCGGAAGCTGATAACTTGAACGTTGCGCGAAACACGTTCAAGAGCGCCGGTCGATTTTGTCCTCTAAAGAACATCTCGAATATAATTACGCGTTGTCACGCGTGAGGGTAGAGTTGTGAAACACCAATCTGATAGTGTTCCAAAACTGAAACGACGAATGGCGTAAGTGGTAAAGGCAAGTTTCCCACAGAGATCGCCTTCAGGTATAATGTGAAGTAGCCGGTTGGAGGATTATGTGCACGTTGTTCGTACATCGCCACCATAATACGCCACCCGGCAAGCGGTGGATAATCGGCGATATACTCCTCTAATAAGTCGGTGGTCACGTTGCTATACTCTTGGTCTACGTCAGCCTTAGACATGATAACTACACTGACCTTCGAAACAAGAAATAAACGGTACGTGAATAGAGAATGTAAGGCACGTGAAGATGTTAACAGCAATTGGGTTGAATTTTAATTTGAAAGCGCAAGGGGTAAGTAAAAATGAGAGGGTAAAAGCCTCTATTTATAGGAGATGCTTTGAGTGGGCCTCAACCTTGGGCTTTCATCCTGGACGTACACGTGTCTTTTCACCATCGGTTCGTGGCCGTTAGATTCGCGTCGTTCCACTTCTTACAGCTGTAACAATGATGGCCTAGGGAACAACACGTTTGGCGGCTGATGGGATGTTTTCGGTGTCAGAATCACTCATGATGTTCTTTAAACATTATAAAAATAAGGCTGATCAACATCACTTTGATAATGTACAAATACCATCATTTCGCGTGTCGTATTGCTTATGACACCAGGTTTATATTTTCATAAAAAGACTATTAGTTTGGTCACGTACAAGTATATTTTGTACTCAACTAAACTGGGGGACTTAATGATGTACGCTACGTCACGTGTTGCGTCACGTTCTACGCGTGGCGTCCAACCTGAACTTTTGGCAAGGCAGCTTCGGTATATTCAAGTCAACGCCTCGTGACCGTTAGCGTTCCGTCCTTACTTGGTTGACTTGGTATTACTGAGCTGGACTGTATTCCTACGTTTCATGAACGTGGAGGACGTGGAGCAGGTTATAGGCATGATTAGATGATTCTAATGGCAGTTAGAGAGAGTGGCACTATTATGGCGGTTATTATACATAACCGTCCATTATCTATCTATAAATAATGCCCCTAAACCTCATTTTAATGCGAATCGATCCATACACGAATCTTCTCTTTATCTCTACCTTGGAGGCTCGGCAAAAGACAAACAACACCACAACCCTCATATCCCATTTAACCGGAGGAACCCCTTCCAAAAGTTAGATCTTCCATTTTATTCACTTGCACTCAAACTAGACAATTTTGATTTGATTATGAACAATGACATATTGGCATGTTTTGATCATCAACAATGACATATTGACATATCAAAAATAGTCGAAATCAACTTGTCCACGATATTCCATCTCTATCCTTTTGAAAAATATAGAATAATGGGAATATATGTTTGATTACTTATTTTCTTAAAAAGAAAATTAAAAAAGTACCCTTAATTAAGCTTATTAAAAAATTTGGTACTCTTATAAAATTTGCATATTTGCTCTATGCCCTTATACACCGCCCTCATGTGTGGAGTGCGTGCACCGAAAAAATTCAATTGTGATCTACTCATGATTTGTCGCGAATTGTATTACTCGATCATGACCGCATAATCGGGATTTCTTGTTAACCACACATCGCATGTCGCACGTGGCGGCCGGTTCAACGTGTGTAACTACGAAATCCTGATCATAACTGGGTCGTGATCACGCCGTAACCCGACCATGAGCCTTTATTCATCGGGCATGTACATGTGTGACATGTTATGACTGATAATCTCTCGATCATAATTAAGATAGTTAATAGTTATATCAGGATCATCTCATCATTAAATTTCATAATAATTAGCGTGGATGGACTAAAAAGAGGAGTGGAAGAATCACCTCTCATTTTATTATATACATGTAATTCTTAATTTAAAACGGGGATATTTTTATTATCATGCCTTTTTAAGATATATAATATAATATAGAATAAATTATCCAGTACAATACAACTTATTGATTAAACTAGCATATTACACTACAACTATTAATTAAATTAGCCATATTTTATTGTTTGAGTTTTTCAAGTAAAGGTAAATGTTGCGAGTAATTAAGACGTTAAGTATGCATGGTTGGTTTAATAATTGCTAAATTCGAGAATTGATAAAGTGAACTACCACCAAATGTCCATATAATCTATACTTGTAATTGTAACTTGTAAGTAATAAATTCCATTTTTCTATTTTTAGGGGTAATGACATGCCATTATCTCTATCAACGATGCCAACAACTCTTGTCAATCTTTAAAACTTATTACATTTCTAGAAACGTTTAGAACTTTTATACTTGTGATGATTCTCAAGATCGGGGACAAAACTATTTGACAAGAATCGGTTACCGGTCAATCATGTGATTAATGTTATTCGTACACTACTAAATATAATTTAACATATTGTAAATATAATTTAACATATTGTATATTGTATAATTTTAAAACATTTTAGTGATGTACTGAACAAATTAGCACCTTATGTTTATTAGAAGGATGATGATCATGTAGCAGGTTGTTCAATAGGGCAATGATGTGTAAACATTATATTATACATTATACATCGATTCAAAGAGAGAACACAAAAAAAATAAAAAAAGTTGCACTATTCAATTGGTCCTCAATTGTAATAAAAACCAATTTGAAGGGTAAAACATACCAATAATTAGTCAGAGATTTCGACTTTTAAAACACTAATGTTTCTAATACATATATGCAATAATGGTGAAGTATTTCAAAAACTTAATGCTAGCATAGTGGCTTGGTCTACATGTTGACTATCTGAAGTGTTAGGGTTCGAGTCCCCCTAACCCACACTCTTTTTCTAAATCTTTTTTTTCTACATTTATCTATTAATACCTCACTTTTTAAAAACTTTTACATTTATATATTAATACCTCACTTTTTAAAAACTTTCATAATACACCCCTTAAGGTTTTTTTTTATATCTCTAATTCAGTCTTCCCACTCTTATTCTTTTATTTTTCATTTTTTAAAATCTAACTTTTTTTTACAATATTTATGACTTTTTTTTATTTTTTCTTTACTACATTTTTTTTGTTTTATTTAAAATCTTTTTTTACTCCTTTTTTTTCCTATTTTTATTATAATATTTTTCCTACTCCCACACTTTACTATTATAAAACAAAAATATTCAAATTATGTTGATTTTAACTATTTTATTTATTGATTTGAAACATGTTTCTTTTTAACTTTGTTATGGTTATTGATGTTTAATTATTTAATTTAAAACATAAGTTGTGTACAACGAAAAAATGGCTAATGAATTTGAAACTTTTTAGCAATTTTCTCACCTTTCCCCCCAATTTTTACATTATGTTAAATTTCACCCCCTTTTGACTAACTTTTAATTTTGACCAACCCTCTGATTTAAGAGATATATATTCAACAAACTATAAATTTATCAAAATGAATACGTAGATCAGTTGGTAAGGATGTTTGTTGAAATCTTAAGGGACGCAGATTCGAACCTTGAAGTTGCCTTTTTCTTTCTTTCTTTCTTTCAGGCTAGAGATTTTGGGCCCAGCGAAGCGGGCCGACCCGAAAACTTGTTGTATTTATAAAAGGATAAAGTATACTACTGTTTACAATTTGTTTTAGTTGACAAAAAGAAACTTGAAAACTTCACTAAAACTACAACACAAACAAACACAACTCAAACTAGGGACGCGACCAAAGATACAAAACTAGCAAACCGGACAAAGCAAGCAACCAAGAACCAATCAACTAGGAGTGACCTCAACTAAACCAATGTATAAAAGCTAACCAAAACACGAGGCCTAAACAAACAAAAACAACGACAAGCCGAATGGGACATCTCACAAGCCTTCCACGTTAAAGTTTCTAAGCTCGACGCTGATATCGGCTAAAAAGTCACGTTTTTACCTCCGATATTAAGCCCTAAAGTAATCATTTAATTATCTCTATTGACAAATTTAGAGATTATTTGCTTTATTTAGTAGATCAAGTGATTATGAAAACGATGCAAGAATAATTGATGAATACGGACTTAAAACGAAGAATCTAGAGCGAAACAATGAAAATCAAGTTACGATCCACAAACAGCTATGCCATATGGGCTTGCCATACGACCTGCCTAGATGCTACACGGGCTGCCAAGATCCAAGCACGTGGATGTCTCTCCCGGGTTGCCATTCTACACAGGCTCACCACACGCGCCCTGTGCCCTGCCGGCCCATTCCACATGGTCTGCCATGCCCAAAAAGCCTATAAATAACCCTATTTGTCATCCATTTTTCCACACGCTTCCCTCACTCACAATCTCACCCTCTCACTAGTTTTTCTCCCTAGGATTATGATATAATTATCGATTAACGATAATTACCTAGAGTAGTCGTTAAAGAGAGTCTGTAGAAGATTGGAGGTGTGTCAGAAGTTGTCACTTTTGTAATTTCGGAACTCGATTAATCTACTAGTATTTCTACCCCTTTAATCTATCTTTTCATCATGTCTTTCATTATTGTTATGCTAGATGATATTAATGCCATGATTAGCGAGTAGTTATCATTAAGTGTATGTTGCGATGTAATTAGTTACGATGCTGAATTTTGACTATGAAATGTGATGCTGTTGAAATGCTTTCCGATAATGTTTTAAACTTGATCGCTTAGTTATTGGCTCTTTATTGAGATATCGCGAACCTCGATTCTGAGTACACTATCTGGTGTCCCCCTTTTGTTAAGAAAACTCTTCCGGATACACAGTGCGTTTGACGGAGGCACAACGGTTGTAGTACATCAACTTACATTACGAATTTCGACATATGAAGCTTTTCTATTGGAACCTTTGTGATGTGCGTTTACTTTACTTATAAAAATGGGACAAAACAAACACTTTACTAACAAACAAATGGGCAACAAATCCCAATCACAAATGGGCAACAAATCCCAATCATATGTAGCTTAGTTAAAGGTAAGCCCGGTCGATCCGCAGGGAGTAGTGTGTTTAAAGAATTGAATCACGGTTAATTAAACCAAAAGGGGGGGGGGGGGGGAATTTTCTCAATATAGAGACAATGATGTTAATAACGAACTAAGATAATAACAAGTAAACAATGATAAAAGACGGTGTCCACTTAATTGATTTCCCTCGATGTGGATTGTAAAACAGTTAAACCAATTATAATGTTGAAAGATATATAGTCTTATGACTACTGGCCAATAATCACGAAACCTCGACTAATAAGAATCAATCAACTCTCGTCAATCTTTCCTTGTCAAACAATCTATACCCGACTAGTAATCGTGAGATTCAACCCAGTTCTACTCTCGTAAAACCACAAACCACAACAGTCTCCCGAATGTGATTACACAATTGTAAAAATTTCAATACCAACCAATCACCAACTACACTTGTACACCGATCTCTCAGAAGTACTAAAGTAGTTGTCTAGATCACCAGAGGTGTTGAAGCACAAATCGTATATTGCAAATGAACTCTCGTTAATCGCTCAACAATTTATGTAATTGGAGTAAAGTATCAAATCTAAACAACGGTGGGTCTTTGGTTGAACACAACGATTATGAGTCCAATCAACTTCATAAAATCATGTAAATTAACAATCCATAATCAAGGGTTTACAATCAAGTAAACACACACTGAAATTAGCCTAACATAATATAAGAAAGATCAAACAAGTAATCAACACCAACAAATTTCATACTTATATTGATAAGAAAAGAAATTCGAGAGTACCAATTGTGATGTGAATCAATCCCACAATATGATGATTACAATTATTAGAAGATGATGAAAAATTAGGGGTAAACCCTAAAAATCACCCCTGAAGAGTTCTGGAACAAGTGGAATATGAAAAACTCTTTAGCTACTCCAATTTTTAGGATTAAAAGCAGTTTGGTCGAAATTAGGCACTTCCTGGAATGGGATTGTACAATCTCGAAATGGGATCCCTTGAATTTTCACTTTGGTACAGGTTCGAACCACAACTGCAACACTTCATTTTTTAACTCGGACCTGGTCCCGGAATGGGATCTCATTGGTCCCGGAATGGGATCAAGTTCTGATCAAAATTCTTCAAAAGCTGCATAGATCCCGAAATGGGAAGCAAGGATCCCGGAATGAGATCAAGTTCTGATCAAAATTCTTCTCTTTTTCGCGTTTCGGCTCGGGACTCAACTTCGGCTCCAAATCTTCAATAAAAATCCACAAACTAGCACTCATCCAAGCTTTTCCATTCACATACACCTGAGTTCATAATTCATTCAAATATGTACAGAAAGTTCACACAACCGATTCAACAATACAAAAATTCGGACCGATATTGCGACTAGAAATGTATATAAACGAAACAATATCAAATCCCCCCACACTTGACCCTTACTTGCCCTCAAGCAAGATATAAGTACAAAATATATATATTAAACAATTAAGTCTAAGTTCTCCTCCGGCACCAGTTTACGACAAGCGTTAAGAGAAAAGTATGAACAAGCAAAGGACTCGAGCAACGTTAGTCACCTAAGCAATCCCGCATATCATACAAATTTAATTTCTCAAAACTACGAGATGCCTAGCAATCACAATTAAGTAATCGTCTCTAGAAATCACATTTAGGGCCGAGATAGCATGACATAGCACCTCACCAAATAGGTAAAGATTAAACACTCAACTTTTCATTTAGGCAAGATATCGGGTCAAGTGAAATTTACAATCCACGAATAAGGGTGAGCCAGCAAAGTCAGGGCTGCTAAACACACATCCGAACCGGCATGAGCACCAAGCATGATATCAAAGGAGGACATAATATGGGTAAGATATATGGATGGGTGGATCGGGTGGTCATGACACAGATATAAAGTGGTGTAAAGGCGAAGCTAACTCATTATTACCAATCGATTGACAAGTTACTACGGTTTATTCTAGCGTGACAACACTTAACCAAATCCGGATTTACACACGGGAGTTTTCCTTCGGAACCTTATTCGATACTATTATTACAATGAAACAAAAATAACATAACAATTCACCTCTTTTTTTTTTCATCAGTTTTCTCTTTTTTTTTTTTTTTAATTCCTCAAGAAGAATGTATCAAATACAATGAAAAGCAAATTACATGAAGGAGTAACACTCTCCGGAAGTCGTGGCCCTCACAATGTGTATCATGGCCATTACATACAAAAAGATCACTCAAAAATGCTCTAAACCTCTCACTCTCCCATGTGTGAAAACTTCTCCAATCAAGGCAACCAAAATTATTCTTCAATCCATTATCACTAAGTAACGAGTCAATGGAAAAGTAATAAGGAGCTAAAACCTCTAAAATCGGGTAGGAATGGGAATATGGTTTTCGTTGTGGTTTTCTAGCGGCTTACGCTTCTAAGGGTAACTAGATGGAATGTTAGCACACAGAATGGGTCTTAACGACCTCGGTGGACTGGTTGCAAATTGGTTTTAAAATAAAAAGCTATAAGATTCCTAATGTTCTCGTTATCATCTACCGTACTTATATCACAAAAAATATGATCCCACTTGGTCCGAAAAGGGAGCAGGTAAATACACTACACAACAGCACACATCTATAGGCAAGAGACCAAAAAACGAGTGTCTACGGTCAAACACTCACACTAAAGTCCATAGTCCACATAACCTACACACATATGCTAGTCATGCAATTTTAACCTTACGGTCGGCTCCACAAGTGATACATCTCGGATGCCAAAAACAAATCTAATGCTGAAGGAGAGGAAATTATTATCCGAATAAGAATTATACCCAATTAAGCAAAGTTTTGAAAAAAAAAAAATAAGACCATTTTAAGCACGTCACGGGTAAATAAAATCCAATTTTAACAAAGGTCAAGTGTAACAACCAACCCTCGAAAATTTATCTCCCCCCACACTTAAGATCATGCAATGCCTTCACTTGCATGAAATCAGACTAAATCAACAGATTTGAGAGGCAAAAGTGTAAAGGAGCGAGAACTTCCCAGCAAAAAATAGCCGGCAAAAAATAAGAGCAGGAAGTACGAGCACAAAGTCCTGAGCATGCAAGCCAACAAATAAGCAAATCCATCCCCCTGTTTATTCATACAAAAGCAAAGACAAAAGAAACCAAATTAACATATACAATACTATACAATGGTACGTGTGCACGTTTATTAACGAGTCGCGCACGAGACTCGACTACCATCTCATCAACTAATGCATGGGTGTAAGTAGGTTCCATCCTTCACACCTTCAGAACCACCATGAGAATTACCAACGATATGAGTCAATAACCAAACGTCCGCCATCTTTGACTCCTTACACAACTCTTTCAATTTATCTTTTTCCTTTCTCGACAAATTAGATACCAACATTTTCCTCACATGTTCATCTTTCTCAGTCATGGCATTACGAACTCGCCCAAATAACTTTCACATCGATCTATCAATAACTTCATCCTTGGGCGGTTTAACCAAAGGCTTCCCATTAGAATTCCCCCACACTTAGGCATTTTACCCACTCCTATCGTATCGTCAGTGGGTTCAACACTATCAACAACATTTATAGAACCTATGGGGATGGGTGATGGACTAACATTATGTATGGTTCGAAAACTCATACTCTTACCCCTATCTCTCAAAGTTAATTTCCCAATCTTCCAATCAGTCAAAGCACCTACAGTTGCTAAAAATGGTCTACCTAGAATAAGTGGTACAACCATATCCTCTTTCATGTCAACAACTACAAAGTCAGCGGGAAATTCTAATGCACCAACTCTAACAATAAATTCTCGGCTATCCCCACAGGTCCACTAACCGATTGGTCAATTAATCTCACACCCGTGGTTGTTGGCTTCAGGTCACCTAAATTTAACCATAAGTATAAAGAATAGGGTATTAAGTTGATACTTGCACCCGAGTCTGCTAAAGAACGTATCAAATCAGATCCATCCACGAGACAGGGCATAATGAATGGCACGGGATCACCCAACTTGGGTGGTAACTCACATTTTTTAATAAGGGAGTTGCATTCCGCTTCAAGAAATGCGGTAGATGCTTTCTCGTGCTCACCCTTCTTAGCCAACAAATTCTTCAAAAACTTCCCATAGTTGGGCATACCTGCAAGCACATCAATTAAGGGTACATTCACACAAATATGGTTAGTATCATTAGACTTACAAACATGCTTCCTTGGTTTCTCGGGCTCGAGGGCTCGCGGGTATGGAACTTGCGGCTCATTAACTTTCAATTTTGGTGAACTTTGAACTTGCACTTCATCCGCCACCCTAGCTTCCATCTTACGCTTAACCCGAGATACATAAGACTTGGTCTCCTTCCCCTTTTGTACATTCTCGTTTCTCAATGGATCGACATTTAAATTCGCTTAAAAATTTGACGGGAGAGCAATCGGTTGCGACTTAGGTGAGGGTTTAACCTTAGCTTCTACCTTCGCTTCAAACTTTTTTACAAAATCTTGAACTCTTAACCTAGGAAAATCGGTAGTACCCATACTATTCACTTTCGAAACATTTAATAAAGGATATGTAGCACACTCGGATCTGGTGGACATCTAGAACATTAAGGAGTTCCCAAATTCTGGAGAGATATCACGAACTCGTATTCCATTGTCCATGTCAAGATCAACACTATTCACACTTTCCCATCTATTCTTCAAACTCTTCACACTTACCCCTCTTTTCACTTTCGCTTTATTTCATAACCAAGAGTAAAAATCGGAGAGAACCCCTCGGAACCATACCCCGCAAAACTAGCAATGGCGTTAACTTGCGAGTAGTTGGAAAATTGGGGTGCCTTGTTCTTTTGCGCACTTTGACTTGTACCTGCACTAGGGTTTACCTGGGTGTTTGATAGAAGAGTACCCGGTGGTCTCTCCACTAACATTGTTGCCATTTTACCCATATCGCGCTCCAAATTTTGGATCGAGGCTTGTTGAGTTTGCAATTGTTGCCTCACTAATTCTTCGTTCTGCGATTGTTTAACCATATAACCACGCACCAAATCCTCTAAGCTATCTTTCTTCAGGACTTGTGGTTGAACTTGGGGTTGAACGGGTGCATGGTATTGATTTTGGTTTTGGTATTGGTTTAAGGGTGGTTGATAGTGTGGTTGAGGTGGTTGGTATTGATTTTGGTTTTGGTTTCGGTTATTGAAACCTGGGGGTCCATTCCGCTAAAAAGCAAAGGTCAATTGATTACCTTGGTCCCCTTGGTAACCCATGTTCCTTCCTTGGTATGCATTTGAACTTCCACTTTAATTTTGAGCATTAACCAGAAAATTCAGATGCTGAATCATCGGTCGATCGTTAATATCACAGTCCTTAGAAAGATGAGGACCGTGGCAAATCTCACAGCCCACTTGCATAGCGACAACCGTTGAGGTTAACTTCTCAATTTCCTTTCCAAACTTTTTGAATTGATTAGATAATGAAGCAATCATCTCACCACCATCATCCTCCGAAGTCGCATTTGCTATTGCCTTTCTTACCGGGGTGTCCCTCGAAGGTGTCCATTCAAATGTATGAACTGAAATGTCTTCCAACAACTGATAAGCTTGGTTTGGAGACTTATACAAAAACACACCACCTGCTGAAGAATCAAGAATACCTCGTGTATGTTCATCAACCCCTCGATAAAAAGTTTGGACGATTTGCCCTTTTTGTAACCCGTGTTGCGGGCAATTTCTTAACATTCTCTTTAAGCGTTCTCAAGATTCATAAAGTGATTCATCATGTTTCTGAGCAAAGGAACTAGTAACTTTTCGGCCTTAGCCGGTGAAAAATACCTCGTAATAAACTTATCCCTCAATTGAGCAAACATAGTGATGGAGTCGGGTTGCAAAGATTTCAACCATGCACTAGCATCACCTGATAAGGAATATGGGAAAGTTCTCAATTTGAAAGCATCGTCAGTTACACTTTGATTCTTGTACAATTGACACCCTCGAATTGTTCCATGTGTTCAATAGGATTATTGTTGGTCCTTCCATCAAACAACCTCTCATGCAACATATGAATAAATTGACTCTTAACCTCCCAAGTCTGGGCCGTAATGTCGGGCCTTCGAATGACGGGTAAAATTGCTGGAGGTGCAGTTTGTCGCGTAGTCCACATCGGTTGATCATCCGGATTCTCTGCCATTTCCTCTTCTTCTTCTTCGAATGTTTCTTCGTGAACTATTAGGTCCAAATCATGAGTGGGACCACTAGTTTCTGATTCCGTCTCAATCTTTTCTTTCGTTCCACTAGGGCTTCCCTTTGGTTGTTGATTTTTCTTTCGATCTTTGGTCTTCTTGGTATCCTTATGAAACTTTCTCTCCGGTTCAGGATAACGTTCAACCAATTTTCCCGTAGGCAAATGGGGCATAAACCTTGTCACCTAGCTGTAAGATTAGAAGCACAAACAAGAAAACTGTAAACAAAAAAATTAACTTTCGTGTGATAAATCCCAATGAAAGGATCGAATAACCAAAAGTGATACAATCCTAATTGTACACCGCTCCCCGGCAGCGGCGCCAAAAAGTTGATGTGCGTTTACTTTACTTATCAAAATGGGACAAAACAAACACTTTAATAACACACAAATGGGCAACAAATCCCAATCATATGTAGCTTAGTTAAAGGTAAGCCCGGTCAATCCGCAGGGAGTAGTGTGTTTAAAGAATTTAATCACGATTAATTAAACCAAAAGGGGGGAAATTTTCTCAATATATAGATAATGATTTTAATAACGAAATAAGATAATAATAAGTATCAAATCTAAACAACGGTGGGTCTTTGGTTGAACACAACGATTAAAAGTCCAATCAACTTCATAAAATCATGTAAATTAACAATCCATAATCAAGGGTTCACAATCAAGTAAACACACACTGAAATTAGCCTAACATATTATAAGAAAGATCAAACAAGTAATCAACACCAACAAATTTCATACTTAGATTGATAAGAAAAGAAATTCGAGAGTACCAATCGTGATGTTGAATCAATCCCACAATATGATGATTACAATTATTAAAAGATGATGAAAAATTAGGGGTAAACCCTAAAAATCACCCCTGTAGAGTTCTGGAACAAGTGGGATATGAAAAACTCTTTAGCTACTCCAATTCTTAGGATTAAAAGCAGTTTGGTCGAAATTAGGCACTTCCCAGAATGGGATTGTAAAATCTCGAAATGGGATCCCTTGAATTTTCACTTTGGTACAGGTTCGAACCACAACTGCAACACTTCATTTTTTCACTTGGACCTGGTCCCGGAATGGGATCTCATTGGTCCCGGAATGGGATCAAGTTCTGATCAAAGTTCTTCAAAAGCTGCATAGATCCCGGAATGGGAAGCAAGGATCCCGGAATGAGATCAAGTTCTGATCAAAATTCTTCTCTTTTTCGCGTTTCAACTCGGGACTCAACTTCGGCTCCAAATATTCAATAAAACTCCACAAACTAGCACTCATCCAAGCTTTTCCATTCACATACACCTGAGTTCATACTTCATTCAAATATGTACCGAAAGTTCACACAACCGATTCAACAACACAATAATTCAGACCGATATTGCGACTAGAAATGTATATAAACGGAACAATATCACTTTGTCTAGGAGACTAGGGTACCAAGTTAGCAATTGAGCTATGTAGTGTAGTCACCGACATGGTAAACATAGTAAGAGTATGCTGAAGCACAACGGTTGTAGTAAGTTACAAGACTGTTATGTACAATTTTCGAACACTCTCTATGACTGACAAAGTACATTATGCCATAACATGGTCTGAGCATTGCATTAAGCTCGGGAATTCTTTAGTACTAGGTAAATGTTTGTTTAAAAGTCAGAAAGAAATGGATGTTAGGACAACTAGACGTATCCATGGAAGTCTCTAACTTGCCCATGATATCAAAAGGTATCTTTCTTTAATTAGAACTTAACTTACCAATCGTGAACGAAAACATAGCAACACATCATGTCTCTCGAATAAGGGATAATCTCATGTACCCTTGTTATGCATAAGAGAATTTAGGCCTTGTGGGATGTTAATATGTTGTATTTTTTCTGACAGCTCATATAGAATGGTCGTCTATACTATCATGTGTAGTGACCCGAACTTTTCCATGTTTATATATATTAATTGAGATTGATATTTACATGATTAAATGTTTCCAACATGTTAAGCAATCAAACTTGTTAAGACTTGATTAATTGAAATAGGTTTCATATAGACAATTGACCACCCAAGTTGACCGGTGATTCACGAACGTTAAAACTTGTAAAAACTATATGATGACATATATATGGTTATATATATAGTTAACATGATATTATGATAAGTAAACATATCATTAATTATATTAACAATGAACTACATATGTAAAAACAAGACTACTAACTTAATGATTTTGAAACGAGACATATATGTAACGATTATCGTTGTAACGACATTTAATGTATATATATCATATTAAGAGATATTCGTACATCATAATATCATGATAATATAATAATTTAAAATCTCTTTTGATATTATAAACATTGGGTTAACAACATTTAACAAGATCGTTAACCTAAAGGTTTCAAAACAACATTTACATGTAACGACTAACGATGACTTAACGACTCAGTTAAAAGGTATATACATGTAGTGTGTTAATATGTATTCATACACTTTTGAAAGACTTCAAGACACTTATCAAAATACTTCTACTTAACAAAAATGCTTACAATTACATCCTCGTTCAGTTTCATCAACAATTCTACTCGTATGCACCCGTATTCGTACTCGTACAATACACAGCTTTTAGATGTATGTACTATTGGTATATACACTCCAATGATCAGCTCTTAGCAGCCCATGTGAGTCACCTAACACATGTGGGAACCATCATTTGGCAACTAGCATGAAATATCTCATAAAATTACAAAAATATGAGTAATCATTCATGACTTATTTACATGAAAACAAAATAACATATCCTTTATATCTAATCCATACACCAACGACCAAAAACACCTACAAACACTTTCATTCTTCAATTTTCTTCATCTAATTGATCTCTCTCAAGTTCTATCTTCAAGTTCTAAGTGTTCTTCATAAATTCCAAAAGTTCTAGTTTCATAAAATCAAGAATACTTTCAAGTTTGCTAGCTCACTTCCAATCTTGTAAGGTGATCATCCAACCTCAAGAAATCTTTGTTTCTTACAGTAGGTTATCATTCTAATACAAGGTAATAATCATATTCAAACTTTGGTTCAATTTCTATAACTATAACAATCTTATTTCAAGTGATGATCTTACTTGAACTTGTTTTCGTGTCATGATTCTGCTTCAAGAACTTCGAGCCATCCAAGGATCCATTGAAGCTAGATCCATTTTTCTCTTTTCCAGTAGGTTTATCCAAGGAACTTAAGGTAGTAATGATGTTCATAACATCATTCGATTCATACATATAAAGCTATCTTATTCGAAGGTTTAAACTTGTAATCACTAGAACATAGTTTAGTTAATTCTAAACTTGTTCGCAAACAAAAGTTAATCCTTCTAACTTGACTTTTAAAATCAACTAAACACATGTTCTATATCTATATGATATGCTAACTTAATGATTTAAAACCTGGAAACACGAAAAACACCGTAAAACCGGATTTACGCCGTCGTAGTAACACCGCGGGCTGTTTTGGGTTAGTTAATTAAAAACTATGATAAACTTTGATTTAAAAGTTATTATTATGAGAAAATGATTTTTATTATGAACATGAAACTATATCCAAAAATTATGGTTAAACTCAAAGTGGAAGTATGTTTTCTAAAATGGTCATCTAGACGTCGTTCTTTCGACTGAAATGACTACCTTTACAAAAAACGACTTGTAACTTATTTTTCCGACTGTAAACCTATACTTTTTCTGTTTAGATTCATAAAATAGAGTTCAATATGAAAACATAGCAATTTGATTCACTCAAAACGGATTTAAAATGAAGAAGTTATGGGTAAAACAAGATTGGATAATTTTTCTCATTTTAGCTACGTGAAAATTGGTAACAAATCTATTCCAACCATAACTTAATCAACTTGTATTGTATATTATGTAATCTTGAGATACCATAGACACGTATACAATGTTTCGACCTATCATGTCGACACATCTATATATATTTCGGAACAACCATAGACACTCTATATGTGAATGTTGGAGTTAGCTATACAGGGTTGAGGTTGATTCCAAAATATATATAGTTTGAGTTGTGATCAATACTGAGATACGTATACACTGGGTCGTGGATTGATTCAAGATAATATTTATCGATTTATTTCTGTACATCTAACTGTGGACAACTAGCTGTAGGTTACTAACGAGGACAGCTGACTTAATAAACTTAAAACATCAAAATATATTAAAAGTGTTGTAAATATATTTTGAACATACTTTGATATATATGTATATATTGTTATAGGTTCGTGAATCAACCAGTGGCCAAGTCTTACTTCCCGACGAAGTAAAAATCTGTGAAAGTGAGTTATAGTCCCACTTTTAAAATCTAATATTTTTGGGATGAGAATACATGCAGGTTTTATAAATGATTTACAAAATAGACACAAGTACGTGAAACTACATTCTATGGTTGAATTATCGAAATCGAATATGCCCCTTATTATTAAGTCTGGTAATCTAAGAATTAGGGAACAGACACCCTAATTGACGCGAATCCTAAAGATAGATCTATCGGGCCCAACAAGCCCCATCCAAAGTACCGGATGCTTTAGTACTTCGAAATTTATATCATATCCGAAGGGTGTCCCGGAATGATGGGGATATTCTTATATATGCATCTTGTTAATGTCGGTTACCAGGTGTTCACCATATGAATGATTTTTATCTCTATGTATGGGATGTGTATTGAAATATGAAATCTTGTGGTCTATTATTATGATTTGATATATATAGGTTAAACCTATAACTCACCAACATTTTTGTTGACGTTTTAAGCATGTTTATTCTCAGGTGATTATTAAGAGCTTCCGCTGTCGCATACTTAAATAAGGACGAGAATTGGAGTCCATGCTTGTATGATATTGTGTAAAAACTGCATTCAAGAAACTTATTTTATTGTAACATATTTGTATTGTAAACCATTATGTAATGGTCGTGTGTAAACAGGATATTTTAGATTATCATTATTTGATAATCTACGTAAAGCTTTTTAAACCTTTATTGATGAAATAAAGGTTATGGTTTGTTTTAAAATGAATGCAGTCTTTGAAAAACGTCTCATATAGAGGTCAAAACCTCGCAACGAAATCAATTAATATGGAACGTTTTTAATCAATAAGAACGGGACATTTCAGTTGGTATCCGAGCGTTGGTCTTAGAGAACCAGAAAATTTGCATTAGTGTGTCTTATCGAGTTTGTTAGGATGCATTAGTGAGTCTGGACTTCGACCGTGTTTTCTTTAAAAATGATTGCTTAACATTTTTGTTGGAAACTATATATTTTTAACATATGAATATTATGTGATATATTAATCTCTTAACGTGTTTGATATTATGTGATAGATGTCTACCTCTAGAACAAGTCCCATTGACTCACCTAATAATAATGAAGAGTCAAATGTAAATTGGAATGATTCGTGGACTGATTCACAAGTTCCCGAAGAGGAACCGGAAGAAGAGTCGGAACCGGAAGAAGAATCGGAACCGGAAGAAGAATCGGAACCGGATGAAGAAATAGAACCGGTGGGGGAAATAATAAAACGGTTAAGTAAAAGAAAATCCTCAACCAACCGACCAAGG
Source organism: Rutidosis leptorrhynchoides (assembly GCF_046630445.1). Taxonomy (NCBI): domain Eukaryota; kingdom Viridiplantae; phylum Streptophyta; class Magnoliopsida; order Asterales; family Asteraceae; genus Rutidosis; species Rutidosis leptorrhynchoides. Next base: position 547,493,210 of record NC_092334.1, read on the forward strand.
TTAATTATGGTCAATGGTGTTTCCGCCAAGGAAGCAAAATATTGGGAGGATTACCAATTCTCCGATGAATCAGATTCCGACGAGAATTCCGATGATGTTATAGAAATTACCCCAACTGAATTTAAAAAGGCAAAAGAAAATAATAAGGGAAAGGGCATAAAAATAGAGAAATCTAATTCCAACCCCGATGAACTTTATATGTATCGTCAACCCCCGAAGTCCTTAAGTTGTAACAATGACCCGGGAACCTCTAAACCACCAGGTTTTTCTAAACCAATGTGGACAACGACGGCTCGTATTAGGGGAACATCATATATCCCTAGAAACTTGGCAAAACGAACCAAAACCGAAGAAGAAGAAATGAGCGAGTCGGAATAAGATAGTTGTATTCGTGTGGTGTAATATATGTAATATAGTGTTCTTATGCTTTATGATATATGTAAAAATTGCTTGTACTAATAAGTATTTTTTTATGAATCTAACTCTTGTCTATTTTACAGTTTAAAAACACAAAATGGATAGACAACCCAATATTTTAAGAGACCTACCCGGAGACATGATTGATGAAATCTTGTCTAGAGTCGGCCAGAATTCCTCGGCACAACTATTTAAGGCGAGATCAGTTTGTAAGACATTCGAAGAACGTTCCAAGAATGTCTTGGTTTATAAGAGACTTTCGTTTGAAAGATGGGGGATATCACATTGGGAAACCCATAAGTTACGATGTGTTTACTTTGACGCATATATTGCGGGGAACCCAAATGCTATTTTACGCAACGGGTTAAGAAATTATTTTGACTCAATATATCCGAATATTGGACTTCGTGATTTAGAAAAAGCGGCTAACATGCAACATAAAGAAGCATGTTATGCTTACGGATTAGTAATGTTCGCTTCTCACCAAAGTGAGAACAAGAACATCGGGCTACAACTATTAAACAAAACGTTTCCACAAGTGACGGAGTCGGTAATTGGGGTAAGAAATGAGGTTTTTAGATTATTACGGGACTGTTGGACATTACGTAACCCTCGTCCCTTTGACGACGTTACAACACGCTGTCTTATCAACGGCCATAACGGTTATGTTGCACAAGACCAAGGATGGGAAGTAGTCCTAGTAAAACCAGAATGCATGACTTGTTTCTGGACGTATGAATTACGTGTCTTTATTGCCTTTGCTGAACGACTTGTGTACTAGCTAGAATTATCTTCACAACTATCTTGTATCAAAGTTATTGTGTGCTATATTTCATGCTTTATGTAAAATAAGCAGTATTGTAAGTTTGTAAAATATTGTATAAAAGTTTGAACGCGAAATATTATTATAATCAGTTTTTCATATAGAATTGTAGTAGTTGAATTGTATATTAGCTACTAAGTATGAACTTAACGGGTAGGTACTACCCGAATTTAAACTTATAAAACGCTAATATGAAGAAAAATCTTTTATAAATGAGTTCATATTATGCTACGAAATACTATTAACTACTCTTAATATTCTGTATGATTAACTTGTTCCATTTGACTATTTTGAAGAAAATGGCACCGACTACTCGACACACCGTGAATATGAATGAAGAGGAATTCCGTACTTTTCTAGCTTCAAACATAGCCGCAGTACAGGCTGCGCTACATACCAACAATAACCTTGGATCTAGCAGTACAGGAAATCGTGTAGGATGCACCTACAAAGAATTCACTGCCTGCAAACCTTTGGAATTTGATGGAACCGAAGGACCGATCGGATTGAAACGGTGGACCGAGAAGGTCGAATCGGTGTTTGCCATAAGTAAGTGTACTGAAGAGGACAAAGTGAAGTACGCTACGCATACCTTCACAGGTTCTGCGTTAACATGGTGGAATACCTATCTAGAGCAAGTGGGACAAGATGATGCGTACGCACTACCGTGGTCAGCATTCAAGCACTTGATGAACGAGAAGTACCGTCCCAGAACCGAGGTCAATAAGCTCAAGACAGAACTTAGAGGGTTACGAACCCAAGGATTTGATATTACCACGTACGAAAGACGATTCACAGAATTGTGCCTATTGTGTCCGGGAGCATTCGAAGATGAGGAAGAGAAGATCGACGCATTTGTGAAAGGATTACCGGAAAGAATCCAAGAAGATATAAGTTCACACGAGCCCGCCTCTATACAACAGGCATGTAGAATGGCTCACAAACTAGTGAACCAGATTGAAGAAAGAATTAAAGAACAGACTGCTGAAGAGGCCAATGTGAAGCAAGTCAAAAGAAAGTGGGAGGAAAACGGTGATAAGAATCACCAATACAACAACAACAGCAATTACAACAATAATCGCAACAATTATCCCAACAATCGCAACATCAATCGCAACTACAACAAATGGCCCAACAATAACAACAACAACAACAGCAACAGCAACTACAACAATCATCCTAACAACAATAATAACCGCAACAACAACAACAATCAGAAGCAGCTATGCCAAAGGTGTGAAAAGTATCACTCGGGGTTCTGCACCAAATTTTGCAACAAGTGTAAAAGAAATGGTCATAGCGCGGCGAAGTGTGAGGTCTACGGACCAGGGGTTAATAGAACGAAAGGAACAAATGGTATCGGAACGAGTAATGGCGGAGCAAGTAGTGTCGGAGCAAGTTATGCCAATGTAGTTTGTTATAAATGTGGAAAACCGGGCCACATTATTAGAAATTGCCCGAACCAGGAGAACACGAATGGACAAGGCCGCGGAAGAGTTTTCAATATTAATGCGGCAGAGGCACAGGAAGACCCGGAGCTTGTTACGGGTACGTTTCTTATTGACAATAAATCTGCTTACGTTTTATTTGATTCGGGTGCGGATAGAAGCTATATGAGTAGAGATTTTTGTGCTAAATTAAGTTGTCCATTGACGCCTTTGGATAGTAAATTTTTACTCGAATTAGCAAATGGTAAATTAATTTCAGCAGATAATATATGTCGGAATCGAGAAATTAAACTGGTTAGAGAAACATTTAAGATTGATTTGATACCAGTAGAGTTAGGGAGTTTTGATGTGATAATCGGTATGAACTGGTTGAAAGAAGTGAAAGCAGAGATCGTTTGTTACAAAAATGCAATTCGCATTATACGAGAAAAAGGAAAACCCTTAATGGTGTACGGAGAAAAGGGCAACACGAAGCTACATCTTATTAGTAATTTGAAGGCACAAAAACTAATAAGAAAAGGTTGCTATGCTGTTCTAGCACACGTCGAGAAAGTACAAACTGAAGAAAAGAGCATCAATGATGTTCCCGTCGCAAAAGAATTTCTCGATGTATTTCCGAAAGAATTACCGGGATTACCCCCACATCGATCCGTTGAATTTCAAATAGATCTTGTACCAGGAGCTGCACCAATAGCTCGTGCTCCTTACAGACTCGCACCCAGTGAGATGAAAGAACTGCAAAGCCAATTACAAGAACTTTTAGAGCGTGGTTTCATTCGACCAAGCACATCACCTTGGGGAGCTCCTGTTTTGTTTGTCAAGAAGAAAGATGGTACATTCAGGTTGTGTATCGACTACCGAGAGTTGAACAAACTTACCATCAAGAATCGCTACCCACTACCGAGAATCGACGACTTATTTGATCAACTACAAGGCTCGTCTGTTTATTCAAAGATTGACTTACGTTCCGGGTATCATCAAATGCGGGTGAAAGAAGATGATATTCCAAAGACTGCTTTCAGAACACGTTACGGTCATTACGAGTTTATGGTCATGCCGTTTGGTTTAACTAATGCACCAGCTGTGTTCATGGACCTTATGAACCGAGTGTGTGGACCATACCTTGACAAGTTTGTCATTATTTTCATTGATGACATACTTATTTACTCAAAGAATGACCAAGAACACGGTGAACAATTGAGAAAGGTGTTAGAAGTATTGAGGAAGGAAGAATTGTACGCTAAGTTTTCAAAGTGTGCATTTTGGTTGGAAGAAGTTCAATTCCTCGGTCACATAGTGAACAAAGAAGGTATTAAGGTGGATCCGGCAAAGATAGAAACTGTTGAAAAGTGGGAAACCCCAAAAACTCCGAAACACATACGCCAGTTTTTAGGACTAGCTGGTTACTACAGAAGGTTCATCCAAGACTTTTCCAGAATAGCAAAACCCTTGACTGCATTAACGCATAAAGGGAAGAAATTTGAATGGAATGATGAACAAGAGAAAGCGTTTCAGTTATTGAAGAAAAAGCTAACTACGGCACCTATATTGTCATTGCCTGAAGGGAATGATGATTTTGTGATTTATTGTGATGCATCAAAGCAAGGTCTCGGTTGTGTATTAATGCAACGAACGAAGGTGATTGCTTATGCGTCTAGACAATTGAAGATTCACGAACAAAATTATACGACGCATGATTTGGAATTAGGCGCGGTTGTTTTTGCATTAAAGACTTGGAGGCACTACTTATATGGGGTCAAAAGTATTATATATACCGACCACAAAAGTCTTCAACACATATTTAATCAGAAACAACTGAATATGAGGCAGCGTAGGTGGATTGAATTGTTGAATGATTACGACTTTGAGATTCGTTACCACCCAGGGAAGGCAAATGTGGTAGCCGATGCCTTGAGCAGGAAGGACAGAGAACCCATTCGAGTAAAATCTATGAATATAATGATTCATAATAACCTTACTACTCAAATAAAGGAGGTGCAACAAGGAGTTTTAAAAGAGGGAAATTTAAAGGATGAAATACCCAAAGGATCGGAGAAGTATCTTAATATTCGGGAAGACGGAACCCGGTATAGGGCTGAAAGGATTTGGGTACCAAAATTTGGAGATATGAGAGAAATGGTACTTAGAGAAGCTCATAAAACCAGATACTCAATACATCCCGGAACGGGGAAGATGTACAAGGATCTCAAGAAACATTTTTGGTGGCCGGGTATGAAAGTCGATGTTGCTAAATACGTAGGAGAATGTTTGACGTGTTCCAAGGTCAAAGCTGAGCATCAGAAACCATCGGGTCTACTTCAACAACCTGAAATCCCGGAATGGAAATGGGAAAACATTACCATGGATTTCATTACTAAATTGCCAAGGACTGCAAGTGGTTTTGATACTATTTGGGTAATAGTTGATCGTCTCACCAAATCAGCACACTTCCTGCCAATAAGAGAAGATGACAAGATGGAGAAGTTAGCACGACTGTATTTGAAGGAAGTCATCTCCAGACATGGAATACCAATCTCTATTATCTCTGATAGGGATGGCCGATTTATTTCAAGATTCTGGCAGACATTACAGCAAGCATTAGGAACTCGTCTAGACATGAGTACTGCCTATCATCCACAAACTGATGGGCAGAGCGAAAGTACGATACAAACGCTTGAAGACATGCTACGAGCATGTGTTATTGATTTCGGAAACAGTTGGGATCGACATCTACCGTTAGTAGAATTTTCCTACAACAACAGCTACCATTCAAGCATTGAGATGGCGCCGTTTGAAGCACTTTATGGTAGAAAGTGCAGGTCTCCGATTTGTTGGAGTGAAGTGGGGGATAGACAGATTACGGGTCCGGAGATTATACAAGAAACTACCGAGAAGATCATCCAAATTCAACAACGGTTGAAAACCGCCCAAAGTCGACAAAAGAGCTACGCTGACATTAAAAGAAAAGATATAGAATTTGAAATTGGAGAGATGGTCATGCTTAAAGTTGCACCTTGGAAAGGCGTTGTTCGATTTGGTAAACGAGGGAAATTAAATCCAAGGTATATTGGACCATTCAAGATTATTGATCGTGTCGGACCAGTAGCTTACCGACTTGAGTTACCTCAACAACTCGCGGCTGTACATAACACTTTCCACGTCTCGAATTTGAAGAAATGTTTTGCTAAAGAATATCTCACTATTCCGTTAGATGAAATCCAAATCAACGAAAAACTTCAATTCGTCGAAGAACCCGTCGAAATAATGGATCGTGAGGTTAAAAGACTTAAGCAAAACAAGATACCAATTGTTAAGGTTCGATGGAATGCTCGTAGAGGACCCGAGTTCACCTGGGAGCGTGAAGACCAGATGAACAAGAAATACCCGCATCTATTTCCAGAAGATTCGTCAACACCTTCAACAGCTTAAAATTTCGGGACGAAATTTATTTAACGGGTAGGTACTGTAGTGACCCGAACTTTTCCATGTTTATATATATTAATTGAGATTGATATTTACATGATTAAATGTTTCCAACATGTTAAGCAATCAAACTTGTTAAGACTTGATTAATTGAAATAGGTTTCATATAGACAATTGACCACCCAAGTTGACCGGTGATTCACGAACGTTAAAACTTGTAAAAACTATATGATGACATATATATGGTTATATATATAGTTAACATGATATTATGATAAGTAAACATATCATTAATTATATTAACAATGAACTACATATGTAAAAACAAGACTACTAACTTAATGATTTTGAAACGAGACATATATGTAACGATTATCGTTGTAACGACATTTAATGTATATATATCATATTAAGAGATATTCGTACATCATAATATCATGATAATATAATAATTTAAAATCTCTTTTGATATTATAAACATTGGGTTAACAACATTTAACAAGATCGTTAACCTAAAGGTTTCAAAACAACATTTACATGTAACGACTAACGATGACTTAACGACTCAGTTAAAAGGTATATACATGTAGTGTGTTAATATGTATTCATACACTTTTGAAAGACTTCAAGACACTTATCAAAATACTTCTACTTAACAAAAATGCTTACAATTACATCCTCGTTCAGTTTCATCAACAATTCTACTCGTATGCACCCGTATTCGTACTCGTACAATACACAGCTTTTAGATGTATGTACTATTGGTATATACACTCCAATGATCAGCTCTTAGCAGCCCATGTGAGTCACCTAACACATGTGGGAACCATCATTTGGCAACTAGCATGAAATATCTCATAAAATTACAAAAATATGAGTAATCATTCATGACTTATTTACATGAAAACAAAATAACATATCCTTTATATCTAATCCATACACCAACGACCAAAAACACCTACAAACACTTTCATTCTTCAATTTTCTTCATATAATTGATCTCTCTCAAGTTCTATCTTCAAGTTCTAAGTGTTCTTCATAAATTCCAAAAGTTCTAGTTTCATAAAATCAAGAATACTTTCAAGTTTGCTAGCTCACTTCCAATCTTGTAAGGTGATCATCCAACCTCAAGAAATCTTTGTTTCTTACAGTAGGTTATCATTCTAATACAAGGTAATAATCATATTCAAACTTTGGTTCAATTTCTATAACTATAACAATCTTATTTCAAGTGATGATCTTACTTGAACTTGTTTTCGTGTCATGATTCTGCTTCAAGAACTTCGAGCCATCCAAGGATCCATTGAAGCTAGATCCATTTTTCTCTTTTCCAGTAGGTTTATCCAAGGAACTTAAGGTAGTAATGATGTTCATAACATCATTCGATTCATACATATAAAGCTATCTTATTCGAAGGTTTAAACTTGTAATCACTAGAACATAGTTTAGTTAATTCTAAACTTGTTCGCAAACAAAAGTTAATCCTTCTAACTTGACTTTTAAAATCAACTAAACACATGTTCTATATCTATATGATATGCTAACTTAATGATTTAAAACCTGGAAACACGAAAAACACCGTAAAACCGAATTTACGCCGTCGTAGTAACACCGCGGGCTGTTTTGGGTTAGTTAATTAAAAACTATGATAAACTTTGATTTAAAAGTTGTTATTATGAGAAAATGATTTTTATTATGAACATGAAACTATATCCAAAAATTATGGTTAAACTCAAAGTGGAAGTATGTTTTCTAAAATGGTCATCTAGACGTCGTTCTTTCGACTGAAATGACTACCTTTACAAAAACGACTTGTAACTTATTTTTCCGACTATAAACCTATACTTTTTCTGTTTAGATTCATAAAATAGAGTTCAATATGAAAACATAGCAATTTGATTCACTCAAAACGGATTTAAAATGAAGAAGTTATGGGTAAAACAAGATTGGATAATTTTTCTCATTTTAGCTACGTGAAAATTGGTAACAAATCTATTCCAACCATAACTTAATCAACTTGTATTGTATATTATGTAATCTTGAGATACCATAGACACGTATACAATGTTTCGACCTATCATGTCGACACATCTATATATATTTCGGAACAACCATAGACACTCTATATGTGAATGTTGGAGTTAGCTATACAGGGTTGAGGTTGATTCCAAAATATATATAGTTTGAGTTGTGATCAATACTGAGATACGTATACACTGGGTCGTGGATTGATTCAAGATAATATTTATCGATTTATTTCTGTACATCTAACTGTGGACAACTAGTTGTAGGTTACTAACGAGGACAGCTGACTTAATAAACTTAAAACATCAAAATATATTAAAAGTGTTGTAAATATATTTTGAACATACTTTGATATATATGTATATATTGTTATAGGTTCGTGAATCAACCAGTGGCCAAGTCTTACTTCCCGACGAAGTAAAAATCTGTGAAAGTGAGTTATAGTCCCACTTTTAAAATCTAATATTTTTGGGATGAGAATACATGCAGGTTTTATAAATGATTTACAAAATAGACACAAGTACGTGAAACTACATTCTATGGTTGAATTATCGAAATCGAATATGCCCCTTATTATTAAGTCTGGTAATCTAAGAATTAGGGAACAGACACCCTAATTGACGCGAATCCTAAAGATAGATCTATCGGGCCCAACAAGCTCCATCCAAAGTACCGGATGCTTTAGTACTTCGAAATTTATATCATATCCGAAGGGTGTCCCGGAATGATGGGGATATTCTTATATATGCATCTTGTTAATGTCGGTTACCAGGTGTTCACCATATGAATGATTTTTATCTCTATGTATGGGATGTGTATTGAAATATGAAATCTTGTGGTCTATTATTATGATTTGATATATATAGGTTAAACCTATAACTCACCAACATTTTTGTTGACGTTTTAAGCATGTTTATTCTCAGGTGATTATTAAGAGCTTCCGCTGTCGCATACTTAAATAAGGACGAGAATTGGAGTCCATGCTTGTATGATATTGTGTAAAAACTGCATTCAAGAAACTTATTTTATTGTAACATATTTGTATTGTAAACCATTATGTAATGGTCGTGTGTAAACAGGATATTTTAGATTATCATTATTTGATAATCTACGTAAAGCTTTTTAAACCTTTATTGATGAAATAAAGGTTATGGTTTGTTTTAAAATGAATGCAGTCTTTGAAAAACGTCTCATATAGAGGTCAAAACCTCGCAACGAAATCAATTAATATGGAACGTTTTTAATCAATAAGAACGGGACATTTCATCATGTAGCTATGATGGTGGACGTCAGGGGTTGAGGGCATTGCTAGCCTATTTAGTTTTGTTCTTTTTCAACCTCGATCTAAGCTTAATCGCGCACCTCTTAGATGACTCCAAAGGTGATTTGAGTTTATGAGTGTTATTCAACAAAACCCGACAAGAGTTATCGCAAACCTTTCCAACGCAAGGACACGCCTTCAAACCCGTATCATTTCCACAATAACCGAAGATGGCAGCTCACCCGAATTAAGAGAAAATGTTTCTTCCACAACAAAAGGATGATGAGGACCATTTAAAACCTCGATATCATACTCAAGCACCCCAATCCTGAAACGATTTACAAAGGCAGTCAACCCAACATCAGCAGTCTTCGAGCCATCTACCACACCAATCACCACTTGATCCAAAGAAACAAACATCTTAGCCGAACCATTTATAGCCACCTCCACAGACCTATTCTCAGTCGAAACATTCGCATCAAAACCTTATCCCCAACAAAAATATCATAGCCATCTTGATTAACACTCACATCAATACGGGATTTTGTATCATCACAAACTGGTTAGAATAAAACAACAACACCAGACCATAACCATCGAAGACACCCTGAATTGAAGTTTCAACATAGGAGTTGCTTGAATCTGAACCAAGAATAATCACTCGATTAGATTAAGACACCACAGGTGCTGAAAATCATCACCCATTAAATGCTCAATGTCTGATATATTTCTCACTTCATTTACCCACACATTGGAAGAGGTGAACACCGAGTCTTTCAAATCAATTTCTACCAACTCATATATGTGTTTCATGAAAGTAGACTTGATAAAAGTGAAAAGATATCCAATGATCCCAAGCCGAGAGAAGGACTTGGCTACAACAATGATCGCAACGAAGAGCCCAATGATCTTAAGCATGCTGTCGGAGGACATTAAACAAGTTGGTACACCTCTTAACTCCACCTACATAAACCAGTGGAACTTCAAAGCCAAATCAACGATGTGACGAGTGCAAATTCTTTTGACATCGAGCAAACACAAAGGAGGTTCGTGTAGCTATCTTGGTCCGCTCATACGAAAACAACACCAAAGGGGCCCAATTTACTAGTTTGATTCTCCTATGCTTTACGATTCACCGAGAAGTTTTTAACCTTCTCATCACCCATCGTGATTGGATCGATAATTAAAATATTCAAGGCTATGCCTTTAACCACTTCCCTATTAGATTAAATCCTCCAACGATAATTTAGAGCCTGGAGAACCTTCGAATGAGAGGGAAAACCGTTGGAACGTCATTGAGTTAGCATTCCGCATAAATGGGGCGGCCAAAAACGTTAGATCAGCTCAATTTACTCACATCTGTCACATCAAATGAGGAATTGAGGAACCTTCCAAATGCATACTTTCTGTATGCCTAAAAGTTCAAATATGGAATGTCACCCACTTTCTCGAATTCAGCTTTAACAATCTGACATTATTCTTTCTTGTCCAATCTACTACCGATGAACACCATAGACCCAATGGAACCATAATTTGAGTCAGCAATAGGAACAAACCGGATTGGGCCATCATCAATCTAGGAGTTGGAAATAGGATGAATAAAAGGGTTTTGAAATTTGAATTTTAAAAATTATCATGGCGAAGTGAAGTATACATTTTGATATATATTATATACTATATTGTAGAGTCTCATTTCTCATTAGAAATAATAAATGATGCACATTAGTCACTTAAAGCCTCATTGTAAGAAACGGGTATCAAGGACTCGGGGTCAATAGTATGTATTCTCTCAATCGTGCCTTATTGTATAAATGGCGTTGGCGATTTTCTTTGAATAAAAATGCGTGTTGGGCGAAAGTTGTTACGGCAATCCATGGATCGTGTAAAAATGATCAGCTTCCTCATAAAGAATCTTTTTCAGGCACATGGTTAAATATCTATAAAAGCATCGATCTCTTACATTCTTCTCAGGTTATTTCTCCTTCGAGAATGTACAGGCGGATTGGCAACGGTAATGAAACAAATTTTTGGTTTGACACATGGGTTGGTGGTTGTCCTCTAGCATCACGTTTTCCCAGGCTGCTTGCGCTAGACAATAACCATTCAACATCGGTGGCTTCAAGGTATTCTGTTAACGGTTGGATTTGGTATTGGAGACGCAACATTAGAGGCGGTGTTGAACAAGACCAATTCGATCAGTTGGTGTCCATTCTCAATGATATCTCTTTTTCGCATGATCCTGACTTATGGATTTGGGATGGTCCTTCAACTTCCTTTACGGTTTCACATGCCCGATCCCTCATCGATTTGCCTTACCATGCTCCAGCTTCGGGACCTACCGATTGGTGCAAATATGTTCCCATCAAAGTCAATATTTTTAGTTGGAGACTTCGTCTTAACCGCCTCCCTACAAAGGTGAATTTGGATCGTAGAAACATTCTTTTATCGAATATTCCTTGCGGCCTCTGTAATTCTTTTGAAGATACAACAGACCACATTTTTGCCTCTTGCTCGGTGACTTCTCTTATTTGGTCACGCATTCAGATTTGGATTGGTTTGCCCCTTCCTGCTTGGAACTCAGTGGATGACATATGGGCATGGGTGGATGGTGTCCCTATTTCAGCTAAGCAAAGAATCATTCTCAAGTCTATTGTTCTGTCCTCCCTCTGGAACATTTGGAGGCTCCGAAACAACATCATTTTTAAGGATTCTAGCTTCAGGAAGTCATTTGTTTTCGATAACATTGTTCTTTTTGCTTTTAATTGGTTGTATTCTAGATTTTTTTAGGCTAGAATTAACTGGTCGACTTGGCTTCAACGCCCCTTGTACTCTTTGTAATCCTTTTGTAGCTTTTTGCTAGCTTTTTAATATTATCTTTTTGCCGTTCGAAAAAAAACTTTATGTTAGCCATTTTACTTCATATGTTCAAATTTGTTATGGAAATTATCATCCCTATATACTAAAAGCCACCAAAATCTTTGTAGTTTCAATTGTTTTGGGTTGTAGTTTTGAGTTTGTATTCACACTGCAATCGGCCCCTCACCTTTGCCTCAATTTACACAAAGACCCATCAAGTTTACATTTTCTAGGGGTGAAAAGTGTAAATATACAATTTTATTAAAACAAAAGAAACTAATTCCACCCGAATTTTTAACGGGCTCTATCTTCTCGCTCCGTGCGAGTTAAATTTTTCCGAGCCCACCGTTCAACTCAAAAAAATCTTACGAATACAACGGACACTTAAAAATTCGCGTATTCATAGTTAACTATACGCGAAACGGACACTTAAAAAAACGCTCAATACCTCGGACTATATTCAGTACATATACACACACTTATAATACGCTCCGTTAACTATGAATACGGAACCCAAAGGCCCCGCAGCATCGCGCGGACTCCTTTTTCTAGTTTTTTCTATTTGTAACCTCACTTTGTAACTAACTTTTGACATAAATACAATTTGACTCTCAATTGTATTGTTTATATCACGATGTTCTCCATTTTTCTATCAACTCTATTGTTCTCCACCCTCATCTGTCATCTGGTGATCCCCATTTACCAAAAAAAAAAAAAAAAAAAAAAAAAGACAAAAAAAAAAAATCTTATAATAATGAATTAGAGAATAACATATATTTTATTACATAAATAGATAATTTGATTTAATTGGGTTGAATTGTATCAATATATTTGAATTGTCATCTCTTTAGAGATAATTTATCTAAGAAGTAGAATTTCTAGTTATAATATATAGTCCATATAGAGTGAGTTTTAATGATTTCTAATTGCAACTTATGTTATGTGTTACTTAGAAAATTAGACAAGTAATTTAATTAGCAATATGCTTAAAGAAAGCTAAAACAATTAAATTAAAGGTATTTATTTGGATTCGTTCCTTTAATTCATGAATTACAATATATAATGTTATAAACAATCATAACTATTGGCACTACAAATCACTATCGAGTATTATAACCTACCAATTATTAGAAAAACATGTTAATCAACCTAACTATCATTAAGCCAACATCAACCTAATCAATTCACTAATTGAGTTACAAATCAATGGCACACAAACTATACTATCTCATACATATAATTTCACAATCAAAAGTGATAATCAATGTTTTTAAACTAATCAATTATCCAACAACACAAAATTCACCTATAACAAAGTAAAATAAATAGTACCTTAAAAAGCCCATTTACTCCCCTTTATCTCAACTTTCATTTACAGGAGACATAGGATCGGCATCGATGAAAATCGGATGTAACCACATAGTTTGCGTCATACGATCGGCATAGTTAAATACACAAAGAATGGGAGGAGAACCTAATTTCCACCATTTGTAAACACAACCCCAAATATCAAAACCCATTTTACATTGAAAATTTGGTTGATCGACACTCTCTACTTCATCATCACAAATAGGGCCTTATAGAGTCAAGAACTACCCCACGTTTATCAAGTTCAACCCGAGTCGGAATCCGTTTTCTTCTAGTCCACCAAACAAACAATTCGACTTTGAGGGGAACCAACTTATTATGAAATGTTTCAGGAATATCAGTAGCAGATCATGTTTGTACTTCAGCTATCTCAATTAAAGATGAAAGTCTTTTGACCGTGAAAACGCCACTCAAATTTAAAGACCAAATTCGTTAGTCCCTGCGATTATTGCTTAAAATAAAACTAAAACTCGTTAGTAAGGATGGCGATGTACCCTTGTAATCTCCCCGAGGTACTTCAGGAACAAGACCAAGTCGTAATAATAATATTATTATTACAACGAACCCGGTCATAAACGGCTGCATTTTTGTCCATTTCAAGCATGTACAGATGATTAAATCTATCCTTTAGCTTTGGGTTACCCAACCAAATATCTTCCCAAAAATAAAGTTAACTTACCATCTGCTACCTGTTTAGAAAAAGAGGACACAAAAGGGGTGTACAAAGACTGGAACCCCCTGCCCATTTTAATTATCTCAACCCATGTTGAATTTTTTTTGTTTGGCATTAAGACCGAACTACCATCGAACCCTCCATCCAGACCACGAATAACTTGTTACAACACAGAGCTATAACGAATTGATTTAAATTTTAAATCTCCACCACCATTTACATGGTAATGCATGATTTCTATTTATTTATGAAGCAATATTTAACCCGCCCCTTTTAAGTGATAAAAGACAACTATCCCATTTAATGCAGGACATATTAAGAGTGTCACCCGTCCAACCCCAAAGGAATCTACATCTTAAACCCTCTAGATTATTTACAACGTCGGATGGAGCTTTAAATAAAGAAAAAAAATAGTATAAGCTACTTATACCGATTTAATTAGGGTAAGCCTCCCTCCATATGACATCGCTCTAACCTTCCAATCCGCTAGCCTTTTACCAAATTCTTCAAAAACCGGGTTTCAATCATTCATTTTTTTCATGCTAGCTTCAATAGAAAGCCCGAGATATGTTATCAAAAATGGGCCTGCTCCACATCCAAGGCAAGCAACCATATTTTCTGTATCCTCAAATGAGACATCTATATCTCGTAGACAACTCTTGTTAAAATTTATCTTGAGACCCGAGGCCATTTCAAATCAATTGAAAAGTATTATTAAGTTCCTCCCATTCCTTCTGTTCCATTCTCCGAAAAATATGGTATCATCCACCTACTGTAAATGAGTCAGATGTAATTTATCACGACCAATATAAGTATCAGTAACCACACAGGCTTGCCTGAGTGGCCACCAAGTTGCCCAGTGAAGCACACCCCGGGTTCAGTTCCTGGCTATGCCAAATTGTTCAAAAATGGAGTGTGACAAGAGGGTGCGCATAATGCGCAATTCACCCGGTACCAAATCTCGCGCTCGGGGGGCTTGATTACCCGAGGTTTTACCTTCTATGGAGGAGCCAATGTGCTCGTTCATAGGAGGGTTTCCTTGCTTACCCAATGTTGGTCCCTTGATTCACCAACATGGATCTTTTGATCATAAACAAGCATCGATTTACATTTAGATTGAGATAAATGATGAACATTAAGTGATAAACAGTTTGAGATTACAATATTGATTTAAACAGAGAAACATCGGTGACTAGGGGATCAAGCATGATCTCCCCTATGCACTGGATCGCCAAAACAGCTCTCCCAATTAGGGTTACTCTCTCCCTCTCTCTCTCTAACCCTAAAGAACGCATGAAACTGATATTTATAGGCAAACTAAACATTAACCCTAATGGGCCTCATTCACACGAATGAGCCGCTAGACATTATGGCCCAACAGTTACATATGCTCTTGTAACTGATCAGTTTCACGCGTGTACATACACTAGGTGTACAATGTAATAATAAACGTTAGTCGTCCAGCGATGGCCATACAAATATGCATCAACACCCAAAAAAAAAGTATCGGTGAACCAATTCCTTTCAACCGCTCTTTTCGTGAGGTGATTTAGACCTTCCGCGACGATTATAAATATGTATGAGGAGAGTGGATCCTCTTGTCGAACCTCCATTGAAGATTGAACTCTTTTTGTAGGGGCAACATTTACAAGTACAGACAAAGTAACCAATACATATATAAACTATACGTGAGAGAAAGTAGGATTAGATACATACAACATTTCCTTATCACAAAAAAAAAAAAATTAAATAAATAAATAAATAAAATAAAAGAAAAATAAAAAAATCTAACAATTAGTCTTAAAATATTAGCCTTATCACAAAGATGCACCACTCATTTCCTCAACTTAAGTTATTTAGCCCAATATTTCTGGCCCTTTTTTCCATACTAATTAATGTCTCTAACAATTATTTCAACGAGGTCCGGTCCGGCCCACGCATTGCGGCGAGATAGTCGGTCTTGCACCATTTGAACATAAGCGGGTATAATATTTAAACGGTCGATATTTACTTGCACACTCTCTATCAAAGATTCTATTAAAAATTGATGGCAAGGAGTATTATTTTTATTTTATACAAATGCAAGAATCAAATAAAAGCAATATTGAGATGCAAACTTACATAAATTAGTGAAGACAGAGACCTTACATATTCAATTGAGCCAGAATTAAACAGAAAGGCTGACCTTTACAAACCTGTGAATCGTATAAGTCTTCTTAATTAGTTACCTTGGTCTTTGTTTGCAGTTCAGGATGCTCTTTGCTATGAATCTGCCCTTGTTTCTCTGTGTATGTACCTCGAGTTAATGGGATTGGTGTTGCTGTGTATGTCAATAGTAGTGTTGATGCTGATCTAGAATGAACCTTGATATCTTGCCATTGTTGCTTTGATTGCTACCTCTATAAATTAGCACTTTTGAATAAAGAAAAATAACCTGCTACTGAGGTATAGTTTATCATGGAGGGCCTCATCAACTCCTCCGAGCATTATTTAATCGAGCTGAATACCGTATGCAACTATCCGTAAGCTATATGTTTGAGACCATTAAGACACTGCATTAAGAAACTATCTGTTATCACCAACAGTTGACCTTATATGTAAATAACTACAAACTGGAAAAGTAAATATATATTATATGTATACATTATACATTTCTTTTATAGAATAAGAATATCTATCGTAAGCCTACCCATCTTAGCTATCGATACCACTAATAATTATCATTTTTGATCAGAGGCCTTATATCTTATAGGAGCATATTTCAGCGATACACTAATGTAAAATTAACCGTAGTTAATAGTACTAAATACGTGTAAGAAATATAACAAAACTGTAAACAATTAGCCTTTACCAACATGATATAGTCATTGTAATAACATCTATGTGCGTTGCAAAACTCAACACAACCTGTTTAACCTACTTAGCTAAATGGATCATTTCTGTCAACTCCTCGTTAATGGTATCTACCCTAGGGTTGTAATAACCAACTCAATTCATTTTATCATCTACTGAAATATCAACACGAAACATCACAAATTCCCATCATTAAATATTTATATATGACCCAAGTGACTCATACCTTTCCTTGTGTTTCTTTAGAAACGGCATCAAAGATGCTCTATGGGCTTGAGGAACAGTTGCATATCACAAAGCATCCGTTTACTTCCAGATTAGGAACTCCATTAATATAGACACCATTAAATAGCAAATAATCAGTAACAAAAAATGTATACCTATGTGCACAAAAAGTGTTATGGTGAGAAATATAATTAGATGAAATCTTATACCTATCACTAAATAATGGTTGCAACATATCACACACACCAGCAACTATAAACATTATCATATTACGTTAAAGAATGAAAAAGGTAAGTAAGTGTTAATCAGTTCAGAAAAACTGAAACTGATTCGGTTTTTTTCCAGTGGTGAAAGGCATAAGGGAGTATATAAAGATGAGTAAAACGATGTAGGGTCTAGCGTAAAACGACACATTCCTGCGAGATGCTTTTCTGATACGAAACTTACTTTGTAAATTTGATGCCAACCATGGAATCATCTTAGTTATTCCCTCCAATAAGTGACTGAAAGTCTGTTGATTTTGACTTGTGCCACGACCCTACTTTTTCCGTTATCTTTTGCCGTTTATTATTTAACGACCGTTAATTGTTATTCGTGTCACGTCATTTCTATGACCTATATTATTATTTTTGTAACAATATATTAATTATTATGTGTCATGTGAATATTTGTATTCATATTTAAAGTTGTACGTTTCTAAGTGTCGTGGATTTCTATCCGGCGAATCTTTTCGGTTTTCAAACCAACGGTCAGACTTTTGAGATTTTTGAATCCCAATTATTTTAAATATGATATTTTTATATCATATGTTTATATGGTGTTTATATATTTTATTCGTTGCGTGTACGTTATTTCTCCGAAGATTTAATAGCGTAATAGTGTTTTCGCGTTTCGGGCTTCGATCGGGCGTTCGGGCTAAAAGCAATTTATCAAATATCAAGAGTGGGCCATGTGGGGCCCACCCCTCTAAAAATTTCGGCCAAAAATGTCAAGGGAGGGATGGATATTTTTGCAATTTTGTGACTAGTCCATTTTAATCTCAAAATCAATTCATTTCCCTATCATTTCTAAACCTAGCAAGCTTTTTCTCTCCTCTCTTTTCCTTTTTGGAGCCGTCGACACCCTCAACCATTATCATCATCATCTTCAATCAATTCAAGCTTGGAATTTAGAGCTTTTAGCATCAATGGATTTCTCTCGTTCATCTCTACACGTTCATACCACTTGATTCTTGATTATGGTATAAACCTAATATGACAAACCGGAAATTTTTGACTAAATTTAAACCTAACTTCGACTAATTCCGGCGATTCACGAACCATTATTTGTAAATAATTGTGTATTAACATTTATTTGTTATAATAATATTATTATTATTATTAATATCTTTTTAAATGATATATCAATAATTAATATCTTTATTATCAGTATTGTTATTACGATTAAAAACAATATTATTATTATCAACATTATTATTATTACCATTCATAATTTATTATTAATAATATGATTATTAATATCATTAACATAATTTATATTATTATCATTATTATTATTAAGAGTATTATCATTACTAATATTATTATCATTATTGTTAGTATTAGTAATATCATCATTTTTATTGTTTGTTATTAATATTATTATTATTATTATTATTAATACTATTATTATCATTTTTATTATCATTATTATTATTATTAAAATCATTATTAATACAATTATCATTATTATTATTAGTATTATTATTATTATTAATAAATTTATTAATTATTAATATTATTTAAATATAAAAAATACAGATAACAAATTAGGTATTATCTGCTTTTTAATTTTTTTATGAAATAGTGATATATGAAATCTGCTTTTGATCTATATTATAACACTATCTGTTTTTCTTTTATTTTTTTATTATCACGATCTGCATCATGATCCAGTTTTATTTTTTTATTTCACGTGCTCCCATAAATCTGATTCACGTTTTATTTTTTTTATTTTTTTTCCTTTCTGTTCTTAATTGACTATGTCGATCCTATTCAATTCCATAAATCCATCGATATCTATCTGTTATTCTCACAATCACTAAATTCTTCATCTCCATTATCAATAACATCTTCTGTATTGAAGATTAACAGAAATATTTTTTTTTTTTTAAAAATGCTCGACAACCTCTGTCTTGTCTCATTTTGTCAAAAGCTCGAAATTTAAATCCATTTCAAAATCTGTAATTGCAGTTTTGTTAGGAATAATTCAATCAAACTTCCTGCAAAATTTCATATCCCAATTCCTCATAACGAATCTTAATTTTGGAGTCAAACTTTATATTTCAAAAGTCAAACTTTTTGTTCATCATCAAATTCGAGTTCGTTTTAAAGTTTCCAGTTAAATTGACGATTGAGAAAGTTTCTAGGAGTGTTTTGAAAACTATTTCATGTAGAAACCTGGATCTAAAATGTCCTCAAATTCCCAATCAAATTTTGAGTTTGTTTTTCTTTTTATTCGCGAACAGCAGACTGTTTGTATATTTTTTGTTTTGTTTTGTTTGTTTACTGATTTATACAAAAAAAATTTATGGATTAATTCTAATTCTATTAAAGAATCTAAATCTTCGATTGATATGCTTGAATCGATTTGGGTCGTTTGAATGATGAGGAAGGAGAAAGATATTAGAACCGAGTAAAAATGGGTTATATTTAAATTACTTGGGATTAATTACAGAATAACATAAATGGCAGAATGGTTAAGTATGGTTGCGAGTGAGCGAGAGGTCACGGGTTCGAGCCCCGTCTTGGGCAATCTTTTTAGAAAAAGCTTTTTAAGGTAGTTTTCCCATTTCTATATTATTATTATTATTATTATTATTATTATTATTATTATTATTATTATTATTATTATTATTTTTATTATTATTTTTATTAACTTTATTATTATTATTACTAATTTTATTATAATTATTGTTACTAGTATCAAAAGTATTATTAGTATTACTAGTATTATTATTATAATTATTAGTATTATCATTATAATTATTAGTATTATCATTATAATTATTATTATTATTTATATCATGATTATTATTATTATTATCAAAAATTATTATTTTCATTATCATTATTATTAAACCTTTCATTTTATTTAAAAACTACTAATATCATTACTACTATTACTATTGTAAATATTACAAAAATTATTACTATCATTAGTATTAACATTATTATTATTGTATTATTATTGATATCTTTAATTATTATGATTAAGATTATGGTTATGTTAAGTATTGTTATCAAAAATTATAATTTTTATTATTATTATTATTAAACTTTTCATTTTTATTAAAAACTGTTATCATTATTATTATTGTTATAAGTATTATTATTATTATTATTATTAATATCATTATTATTAATGAAATCATAAACATTTTTATCATTATTGAGTATTATTACTATTATCATTACAAATATTATTTTAGTATTATTATGATTACTATTCTTAACAAACAAATGATATATATATATATATATATATATATATATATATATATATATATATATATATATATATATATAAGAAAATATATTTAATACATATAACACAACACAAATTAATATTATTATATATAAAATGAAAATATATGAAACACATATATCATTAAAATAAAAAGGATATAACTAATGAATATATATATATATATATATATATATATATATATATATATATATATATATATATATAAACTTGTTCGATTACGAGTATATGTGTTAATATATATACTTGATATAGGTTCGTGAATCCGAGGTCAACTCTGTACTTGTTCAGTGCCATCTTATGCATATTTACTACAAACTATCGTTTCGTATCGTGAGTTTTCATAGTTCCCTTTTTATATATATTTTTGGGCTAAGAATACATGCACTATTTTATATCTGTTTTACAAAATAAATATAAGTATTAAACTTAATTCTACGTGGGTTAGAATCACAAATATTCCCTTAACTTGGTAACTTAATCTATTGGTCTCTGTACCGTAGGCGCGAATCCTATTGATAGATCTATCGGGTTTGACAACCCCATCCGGGCTAGTCGCGCTAGCAGTCAACGGATATTTAAGTACTTCGAGGGTCGAATCCTATTGATAAATCCATCGGGTTTGACAACCCCATCCGGGCTAGTCGCGCTAGCAGTCAACGGATGTTTAGTACTTCGAGGGTATTTATCGCACTTGATTCGGTGCTCTATAGACATCAGGGGTATTCATTATTATATTATTATCGTTAAGGCTTGTTACCAGGTGCCCATGGTTGTAGAATCTTTTTATTACACTGCGGTGTAAGGATATTTATGGAAACTGAAATCTTGTGATCTATTACTATTATCAAAATCATTAATTATGACAAACCTATGAACTCACTCAACCTAGTGTTGACTTTTTAAGCATGTTTATTCTCAGGTACTTTTTGCTTCCGCTGTATAACTTTGCTGTTACATAGAAGTCAAGCCAAGCACTGGGACCCGAGTTAACATCGTCGTTAATGGATTTTGACGGGGTGTTATAGTTGGTATCAGAGCATTGGTCTTAGCGAACTAGAATTTGCATTAGTGTGTCTAACCGATAGTTGTTAGGATGCATTAGTGAGTCTGGACTTTGACCGTACGTGTTTATTTTAAATTTTACTTATCATTTCTTGCCTGAAAATTTCAACTTATTTTTAAGTCAATTTCTATATGATTGAATGGTTTCGACTCGATAAGCAAACGTGTTATTATGAGTCTCAAAATTTTGAAAGGTTTTATGAAGTCATTTTATGTGACTAAATTATATTCTATTATTCCTATATTATTTATTAAATAAAAAGGTGTGACTATGTGATTGTACGTTCCTACGTATAACATTTTTATTCGATGAATCGTCTCGGTTTCCAAACCAACGATTAGACTTTCGAGATTTCCAAATCCGAATTATTTTAATACGATATTCCGATGTCGTATGAGTTAATAAAATATTCCTATGTTTTATTTCTTGAATTATTATTCTTCTCGCGTATTTAATTTGCGTAGCGGTATTTTTCTCGGATCGCGCTCCTTTAATTGTTCGGGCCAATTTATAAAAATCAAATTTTGATGAGTGGGTCATCTAGGCCATGTTGGCTGAAATTCTCGTGGATAACCCAGATTTATAGGGTGCATTAAAGTCTAGTCTACAGCCTGACCTATAGCTTTAGAACATTATTACTTGCATCATACATATACATATCTTTTATTTTGTCACTCCGGGAGGAACTCCCATTGTGATTCACAATATTCTATAACTCACGCACATTATCTTTATAAGATCACCTCGGTTGGTGAAACCGGGGGATGTCACTCATGATTTCTGAAATTCTTGACATTCCTATATCATCTATCCTGGTTTTGTGTATTACGTATGTACTACATGAAATATCATCCCTGATTTTTAAAATTTCTATGTTTGTTACTACTCATACTCATACGTATATAACCTCCGTGTTATATCACGTACCTATGTGCCCTTATGCCTTTGTGCATTGGTTTGCGAACCGGAAAATGTCATAAAGATTCTCGATAACTCAAGGACATTATAATGTCATCACGATTCATATTCATTACTTTTAAATTTTGTTTTCTCGTTATTTTTTATCATTGAACTTTCTTGACGGGTGGCATCTACGAAACTCTAGAATGGAAGGGCTTGGATTACCGATTTAAAGGATCCTATAGCTCAAGCCCCTAGACCTGAATAGGCCATTACGAATTGAAAGTCTTTAATCAAAAGATTATCTGATTGCATACTTATCATTTATTTATCTCGACAAGTCATACTGCAATTATTGCATAAATGGAGCATAGACAAATCATATCTTATCACATCAATCTCAATAGACTTTGTCTAACACTTTTCCTAAATTTTCTCCATAAATTACGGAATCTTTTTGCTATATATACGTATTCAAGGAGACGAATATATCATTCAGTATTCAACACTCATCTCATATCAAACCTTATTCCAAACACATAATATGGATTTCTCACTTGATTCCTCGAGCTCCACAGGCAGTGTAACCGGAATGAACGAACCAATTAGTCATCATCAATTCTGGATGAATTGAGGATGGGTTCGTAGTTTACATAATCAATGGAGAAGTGAATAAGGTGATCCTTTTTACCCACCACATTGCCCTATTGACGAAGAACCTGAAGCACTTACCGGTGAACCCGTTCGGAACACCATTTTCACCCTCATTTCCAGGGTATCCCGTCACGAATATATCATATCTAGAATTCTATATCTTATTTGTCCCCTTGTCCGAACCACCAATCATCCCAGTATAATAGAAGAAGTCAATGAGCTTCGAGCTCGAGTTGTGGCTCTGGAGAATATGGTGCAATATCTACAAGCATCAGCAGCACCAGCAGCATAACCAGCACCACCAGTACCATCAGCATCACCACCAACAGCATCAGCTTCACCAACAACAACATCTGCATTCCACGCCTCAAACATCAACATCATACGCCCCATAGATACCAAGGAATATTAGTAATAATGAGTTAAGATGTATTGACTCATTCTTCCTGAAGAATTATATATGTATACTTTATATATATATGGTTTGGAACAATGATAAATATTTCGTACTAAGCTATTACGTGTGAATCTTAACTAGTATGTACTACTTGGTTAATTCATATCACTAATATGCTATGATGTACATCCTTCGTTAATGACTTAACAATCGTTAATCACTGCTTCAACACAATAAACTCCATTTCATAATAAACCAAGTGTATTACTCAAATACATGATTGATTGTATACTTTCATTTTCGATGTACTCGAAACTTTCTAGAAAACATCATTCGTGCCTTATGAATTTCACAAGAATTCCACGAGCACCAACATCATATATTGAGGTATATCAATAACAATGAACGATGAAGTATTGATTCATAACTTCATTAGCGAAATATTTCGCGACAATTATGAAATCTCTAAGGTTTTGGAGATTATTTATTCTCGTTTCAACCGCAAATCAAATGAGTTTAATATTATATTAACTCATTAAATCTATATTATATCTGAAGAATACATATATGAATGTATATCTTCTCTTTTGTACAAACTGTTAATTGTGAAAATATTTTAACGGGTAGGTAATACCCGAGAAATATTTATATCTCACATTAATATGTTACATTGTACATTCTTCAAAATCTGATTCAATAATCAGTAACTATACTACTTACATCCACATATGTATCCGCGCACCAAAGAACAACCATTTTCATTCAAATCAAATTACATATTCTGAATTTGACATATCAGAATTCAAGTAAAGCTTTAGAAGATGTTATCTTCCTAAAGATCACTACATTCATGAATTATATTCATTCGTATTCTATGATGAATTATCACATCAAACCACCAAAATTATCATTCATTAATTTTAAAATCAACAACGCCTATTCATCAACCATTAGATCCGTTGACGATTACAATCAACGTTTAATCATCTAAAAATAAAATTTCTTGAAACCATCTCGGGTTGTCAATCAATGATTCAGATTCGTTAACCTTGAGAATGCTGACGAAGCAGCAAAAGCTATAGATGGTCTTAATGGCCAAAAGTTTGATGATAAAGAATGACGTATTGAAAAAGCTCAGATTTGGAACTGAAAAACGGATTGAGCTAACCATAAAGGAGACCAAGGACAAATACAAGGACCAAACCCTATATTCAAGGAATCCAGGTAATTCTGAATCCGATGAAATCTTTAGAGAACACCTTGCTCCGAAGTCATGTTAAAAGCTTGCGGAAAATTTTTCTTCATCAACTTTCGAACTTAGAAATTCCAAAAATATCATCATAAATATCTCCGATATTTCTGAAGATATTTTCATAAATATTCTCGTCCGAAATTATATACCTCTTTGTGCTATCTGTATTACATTATATTGGAAACTTCTGTAAAACCTAAGTATAAATTATGAATGTTTTGAAGTAGTGTTGGGAATTGAAGCATGAGTTAGTATAATATAATGACGTCAGGCCAACGTGATTATATTACAGTAAGTCATGCAAAATTTTTAATGCAAGATGATGATTCATAGACTTTATAATCATCATTTACCATATTACATAACTCTTTCATTCTATTTAACCTCTAAACATATGAAGAAAATATTTTTCTTGATGATTCGGTCTTTTTCGGATATTCTGGTAATTTGACAAATCAAATAGTGCTACTACCTTTCCTTTCTACTTTGTATATTATGATAATTCGAAACTTCATACCTACAAATTCTGGACCATTACTCGCTTTACTTAGAGTCAAGAAGAGAATAAAAAGGCAAAGAGCTCCGACATATAAGGGAAAATATAAAGCCCGATAACAACACGGAAATTACAAACCGTGTATATCAATACATATTGCAACGTAAAGACACGGGAGAATTAAAAACATTATAACCCCAAGGGAATAGTAGAAGAAAACAAATTCCTCTGATGGTAAATGAAAAAGAAGAATGACTGTATATATAGTCAATATAATAACAAGGATCAGAACTGGATTAAGCATTTCCTTAACCTTTTGGAAGTTTGAATTGACGAAGAAAGTATAGAAGTGGTGAAGATAATGAAACGGAAGAAGCTAATTTATAGCGAAATTCCAGACACAGCAATCGAGGCAATTCACCGCATTTAATCAAAGAAATCTCAAAATTCCTTAATTACCGGAGAATCAAATCTTATAAAGATTATGAAGATTTCTTTAAGTCCCTTGAATTCCGGAAATCAACTATGACTACGTCAAAAGTTAAGGCAAACATTTAATTTACTCATCTCACTCTTTTACGATAGCTTCGTTTATACTTTTCCTAAAATCGAATCGTTTTATCTATATTATTCACAAGTAATAAAACTCTATTTTTTTCAACTCATATTCATCATTACAATATTCTTGTTCTAAACGATGACGGTCTATAACAAATTTCATGACTGTGATTTTCATGAACTCTTCTCTGTATATCTGCCCTAATATTGTGGCATAAACGCTCAAAGTTTTAAATGAGATCAATACTATTCATAACACATTTCATGTGTTCAGTTTACTGAAATGCTTGTATAGGACCATCATCCCTTCTGAGGATAACCTAGTCAAATGACACTCTTGTTAATCTTTAGATCACCACCGCACTAATGATAAAATGCACTTCATAGAAGAACCTGTAGAAATTATGGTTCGTATGACTTAAACGCTTGAAACAAAATAATATTCTATCCGTTGGAATTCACGAAAGGCCCCGAGTATACCTTGAAACGTGAAGACAAAATAAAATGAAAATACCCTCACTTGTTTACAAACAACGCCGACTGATGGCAACAACTAAATTTCGGGACGAAATTTCTTTTAACGGGTAGGTACTATGACAACCCGGAAATTTCTGACTAAATTTAAACCTAACTTCGACTAATTCCGACGATTCACGAACCATTATTTGTAAATAATTGTGTATTAACATTTATTTGTTATAATAATATTATTATTATTATTATTATCTTTTCAAATAATATATCAATAATTAATATCTTTATTATCAGCATTGTTATTACGATTAAAAACAATATTATTATTATCAACATTATTATTATTACCATTCATAATTTATTATTAATAATATGATTATTAATATCAATAACATAATTTATATTATTATCATTATTATTATTAAGAGTATTATCATTACTAATATTATTATCATTATTGTTAGTATTAGTAATATCATCATTTTTATTGTTTGTTATTAATATTATTATTATTATTATTATTAATACTATTATTATCATTTTTATTATCATTATTATTATTATTAAAATCATTATTAGTACAATTATCATTATTATTATTAGTATTATTATTATTATTAATAAATTTATTAATTATTAATATTATTTAAATATAAAAAATACAGATAACAAATTAGGTATTATCTGCTTTTTAATTTTTTTTATGAAATAGTGATATATGAAATCTGCTTTTGACCTGTATTATAACACTATCTGTTTTTCTTTTATTTTTTTATTATCACGATCTGCATCATGATCCAGTTTTATTTTTTTATTTCACCTGCTCCCATAAATCTGATTCACGTTTTATTTTTATTATTTTTTTTCTTTATGTTCTTAATTGACTATGTCGATCCTATTCAATTCCATAAATCCATCGATATCTATCTGTTATTCTCACAATCACTAAATTCTTCATCTCCATTATCAATAACATCTTCTGTATTGAAGATTAACAGAAATATTTTAAAAAAAAAAATGCTCGACAACCTCTGTCTTGTCTCATTTTGTCAAAAGCTCGAAATTTAAATCCATTTCAAAATCTATAATTGCAGTTTTGTTAGGAATAATTCAATCAAACTTCCTGCAAAATTTCATATCCCAATTCCTCATAACGAATCTTAATTTTGGAGTCAAACTTTATATTTCAAAAGTCAAACTTTTTGTTCATCATCAAATTCGAGTTCGTTTTAAAGTTTCCAGTTAAATTTACGATTGAGAAAGTTTCTAGGAGTGTTTTGAAAACTATTTCATGTAGAAACCTGGATCTAAAACGTCCTCAAATTCCCAATCAAATTTTGAGTTTTTTTTTCTTTTTATTCGCGAACAGCAGACTGTTTGTATATTATTATTATTATTCTTCTTTTTGTTTACTAATTTATACAGACACTTTTATGGATTAATTCTAATTCTGTTAAAGAATCTAAATCTTCGATTGGTATGCTTGAATCGATTTGGGCCGTTTGAATGATGAGGAAGGAGAAAGATATTAGAACCGAGTAAAAATGGGTTATATTTAAATTACTTGGGATTAATTACAGAATAACATAAATGGCAGAATGGTTAAGTATGGTTGCGGGTGAGCGAGAGGTCACGGGTTCGAGCCCCTTCTTAGGCAATCTTTTTATAAAAAGCTTTTTAAGGTAGTTTTTCCATTTCTATATTATTATTATTATTATTATCTTTATTATTATTATAACTAATATTATTATAATTATTGTTACTAGTATTAAAAGTGTTATTAGTATTACTAGTATTATTATTATAATTATTAGTATTATCATTATAATTATTAGTATTATCATTATAATTATTATTATTATTTATATCATGATTATTATTATTATTATCAAAAATTATTATTTTCATTATCATTATTATTAAACCTTTCATTTTATTTAAAAACTACTAATATCATTACTACTATTACTATTGTAAATATTACAAAAATTATTACTATCATTAGTATTAACATTATTATTATTGTATTATTATTGATATCTTTAATTATTATGATTAAGATTATGGTTATGTTAAGTATTGTTATCAAAAATTATAAATTTTATTGTTATTATTATTAAACTTTTCATTTTTATTAAAAATCGTTATCATTATTATTATTATTATTATTAGTATTATTATTATTAATATCATTATTATTAATGAAATCATAAACATTTTTATCATTATTGAGTATTATTATTATTATCATTACAAATATTATTTTAGTATTATTATGATTACTATTCTTAACAAAGAAATGATATATATATATATATATATATATATATATATATATATATATATATATATATATATATATATATAAGAAAATATATTTAATAGATATAACACAACACAAATTAATATTATTATATATAAAATGAAAATATATGAAACACATATATTATTAAAATAAAAACGATATAACTAATGAATATATATATATATATATATATATATATATATATATATATATATATATATAACTTGTTCGATTACGAGTATATGTGTTAATATATATATACTTGATTTAGGTTCGTAAATCCGAGGTCAACTCTGTACTTGTTCAGTGCCATCCTATGCATATTTACTACAGACTATCGTATCGTATCGTGAGTTTTCATAGTTCCCTTTTTATATATATTTTTGAGCTGAGAATACATGCACTATTTTATATCTGTTTTACAAAATAAATATAAGTATTAAACTTAATTCTACGTGGGTTAGAATCACAAATATTCCCTTAGCTTGGTAACTTAATCTATTGGTCTCTATACCGTAGGCGCGAATCCTATTGATAGATCTATCGGGTTTGACAACCCCATCCGGGCTAGTCGCGCTAGCAGTCAACGGATGTTTAAGTACTTCGAGGGTCGAATCCTATTGATAGATCTATCGGGTTTGACAACCCCATCCGGGCTAGTCGCGCTAGCAGTCAACGGATGTTTGGTACTTCCAGGGTATTTATCGCACTTGATTCAGTGCTCTATAGACATCAGGGGTATTCATTATTATATTATTATCGTTAAGGCTTGTTACCAGGTGCCTATGGTTGTAGAATCTTTTTATTACACTTCGGTGTAAGGATATTTATGGAAACTGAAATCTTGTGATCTATTACTATTATCAAAATCATTAATTATGACAAACCTATGAACTCACTCAATCTAGTGTTGACTTTTTAAGCATGTTTATTCTCAGGTACTTTTTGCTTCCGCTGTATAACTTTGCTGTTACATAGAAGTCAAGCCAAGCACTGTGACCAGAGTTAACATCGCCGTTAATGGATTTTGATGGGGTGTTACACCTAACCCTAGCTTTTTGATTTTTATTTAATTTTTCTGTTTTTGATGATTAATATGATAGTATAGTGCTTGTGTGTTGTTGGATTAATGATTGTATGCATAGAATCACTCGTTATTACATGTTTTCGGTTTGTTTGATTTTGGACAGCAGATTAAATGATCATTTCAGTATACTTAACTGATGTTTCTGATAAATTAAAGTGTTTAAATGTGTTCCTCTCATCAAGACATTGATTTTAGACTCCGGATTCATGTTATTTCGATTCCCGGAACTTAAGTTATGATTAAAATGGTGTTTTCATAAAATTAAAATATAAAAACGAATGTATTCAGTTTTGGTCTGACTTTGTGATCATTTTTGGAGTCTCTAGGGTGTACTAGTGTGTTAGGATTTATGATTGGATGAACTTTCATGTTCGGGTCATCAAAATCCGAGCCACGGATCACCCGGTACGATAAAACATGTTTTTGAACGGATTAAAGCTCCAAGTTGATTCATGGCTGTAGGTCACAACTTGGGGTCTGATTTTAGGGTGTTCTTGAGTACACTAATGTGTCGGGTGGTTTGGTTAGACGAGGATATATATAAGACTTGTCGAAAACCGACACCTGAAGCTCAAGTTATCACCGGACGAACGTTTTAATTAAACTTATGATTATAACATTTAAATTATGATATAAATAATGATTTACATTATTATTAAATTACTTATGATATAAAAGTAATTATTTTAGTTTAAGACTTATGATATGTATATATATATATATATATATATATATATATATATATATATATATATATATATATATATATATATATATATATATATATATTAATTAAGTTTAAGACTTATGATATATATATATATATATATATATATATATATATATATATATATATATATATATATATATATATATATATTATATCATTTATTATATCATTTATTAATTACTTTATGATTTAATTAAATATTTAATTAAACTTATGATTAATAATACTTTTATTATTAATGGAAAATACTTATGATAAGTATTAAACTTATGTTATGAGATTATTATTATAAGACTTATAATGAATATTAAATAATTATTTAATTATTATAATGCTTAGTTATTATTTAATTATTAAATACTTATGGTTTAATAATTATAATTAAATACTTATGATATGATTAATAATTCATTATTAATTAATAATACTTATGATATGATTAAAAATTTATTATTAATTAATAATACTTATGTTATAACTAATATTTAATTAATAAATTAAATACTTATGTTATATTAATTATATCATTTAAACTTATGTTAACTTTATTAATTCAATTTAATATAATTAAACTTATGATATGACATGACTTTAAATAACATTATAACTTATATTATTATTATAACTTATACATTAAAATCTAATGTTGACCATGTTTGACCAAGGTTGACTTTTTGAGTTGACTTTCGGTTGACTTTGACTTTCAGTCGACTTTTGTTGACTTTCTAATTATGGAAACTTTCCTAAGTTAAAAACTTTCCAAAAATAGAAACTTTCTAAATATGAAAACTTTCTAAATATAGAAACTTTCCTAAAATAGAAACTTTCCAAAAATAGAATTTTTCTAGAAATGAAAACCTGCCAAAAATAGAAATTTTCTAAAAATAGAAAGTACGTGTTTTTACGCTGTCCTGATCAAACTGAAGCATACTGAGTGTTGTTCTATGTTTACTTGCAACAAGTACTATAGCTATCATACCAAGACTTGACCTAAGTTAGTTATTTATATCGACCTGCTTTATTTATAGGTCGGCGTTGTGATCATTCTTGATCACTTTACTTCCCGTGGTTCACATTTCTGTGTTATTACTTCGTTTACGTTAAGGTGAGTTATAGTCCCATTTTTCTATTTTATATCTTTTGGGATGAGAATACATGCATTTTATTTTTCATATTGGACACAAGTGAAAGTTGGTTTAAATTATTCATTGTGAGTCGAACAAAAATATTCCCTAATCTGGTAATTGTAATCACTGATTTCTACTGGTGAACGCGAATCCTATGGATAGATCTATCGGGCCTGACAGCCCCATTTCGAAGATACACATGTTCAGTGTATATTGTTGTTTGGTAAGGGCATGGAAATGGTTAAGTGATTACCAGGTGGCTCACGGGTTAATGGAATAATATTTTTATATGTTTTCGAGCATATAAATTTTGTGGTCCAAAATGAGTCTTTATGTTTTCAAACATAAATTTTTATAGTTTAAATTGATTATTGTTTGCAATATCAAACCTATAATTCACTCAACATTTTTGTTGACAGTTACTCGCATGTTTTATTCTCAGGTTCATGATTGATTGCTTCCTCTGTGCTTAGAGAGTCTGCATATTTATGATGGCAGTTTTTGTTAAACATTAACTTGCATTCTATTTTGATACATTAAATTATGGGTGTTTGTTGACTTTGTTTTGGTCAACTTTTGGTTAAGTATTTATATATGGTTTTTCTAAACTTACATATTTTGGTAGGTTTCCTTTATAGGAAATCATTTTTTAAATAAAGAATGCAAGGTTATTTATTAAATTCATTTAGAGTTATGATCAAGCTATGGGACCAAGATAACGATGGTCGTCAAGTGTACTTTGACGGGTCGTTAAAACTTGTTCCATGATTTAGAAAGACCATCCTCATCTTCTGGGTCATTAGACTGTCCAGCGCCAAATTCATCAATAAAACGACCAATATGGTCTACATTAACCTAGCGAAACCAACAAAAATGAAAAATATATTAAAAAAAAAAGAAAACAGTGACATATTTTTTTATTTAATCCATCACAAACTTGATACACCATAAATTTTGCGATTAACTTATTCCCTGAAGGGGTCAACTGAATTACTTCTCTTTTTTTGTCGAGATCAACGTTTTCATTTGAGGGCCCCGGTTCATTGTATCCCATGTTCCTCACCAGGCTTGGCATTCTGTCTAGACTATTTGGTCTCCAGATGTTAGAAGATGAATGATGTTGTTGCTAAGGTGTCCGAAATTAATGCTTTGCAGTTGTTGCTGCATTGGAGGAATTTGTTAGGCAAGTGTATTTAGGATGATTATGAGAAAAAACTAATTTATTCAACTTCTACTTTAGAAAAGCATCTTTTGTTAAAATTCTACTACTTTAAATATATGGTGCCAGAATGGATCCTCCGCATTTTGATTCTACTAAGTTTGAAAATGATATAGGTCAAAGTACACGGTTCACACCATCGTTTAAAAATCAGTCCATTATATCACAAAAAGGATTAAAAGAATGATAGTAAAACTTTTAGTTTTAGCTACGGAGTTTTTAGTATACTAATTGTATTCCAAACGAAATTGCAAGTGTAAAGTTACCTAAATTTGTGGTCGAGAAGCTGGCGGTGATCAACACATTCTAGTATTGGCAGGCCTCCTGTTGATTTGTTTCTAGATGTAACGTGCATATATATAGAAGTAAAAGCAGCTGCTGCACTGTTTCCCTTTCTACTGTTATGAAAACCTAGCCACCCTCACAGCACATTTGAAATCGAGGCGTTCTTTAGAATGAGATTTCAACCACTCTTCAAACAATATTTTTTTGTTAGGTGTTACCATTTCACCACATCAAACCGGTTGTATACGTTCTTATCTATTTCAACTATATTTTTTTTGTTAG
Organism: Rutidosis leptorrhynchoides; assembly: GCF_046630445.1. Taxonomy (NCBI): domain Eukaryota; kingdom Viridiplantae; phylum Streptophyta; class Magnoliopsida; order Asterales; family Asteraceae; genus Rutidosis; species Rutidosis leptorrhynchoides. Next base: position 547,526,939 of record NC_092334.1, read on the forward strand.
GTGTTAACAACACATAGTAGCAGTGGCACAACAAAATGATCAAGTAAATTACAACACAAATCCTAAAGTCATAATACAACCACAAAATGAACAGCCATTACCTTAACGAAAAATAAAACCAAAGCTGTAGATACTAAGTTGGAAAAAAACCTCTTCTTCTGCCTTTTCACTCTCTCTTGCCCCTTTTTAGGAAATTTCGGTGTTGGAAAAAAACCTGAAATAAGAATATAAAAAATAGTTTTAAACAATCTCATAATGACTAATTGTAATGTGAAGAACAAAACAACATAGATATTAATGGCGGCCGTGACTAATTGCGTGAATATGTTTCAAAATCGTAAATACAGGTAGAAAGACTAATTAATTAAGAAGAAGCATCAAATTAATAATCAGCAAAGAACCCATACCATAGACCGATTGGAACAACATAGATACCAATGGCGGCAGTGAATTTAACAGCGACATTACAAAGACCCTAACTTCTGCCAAGATAGTCATTCGATTGCAATGAATCAGGGGAAAACCCTAATTACAGCACACAACGGCACTCGAATGTGACGAATGAGGCAAAAGAAATAGGTGCTTATATTCAAGCTTCTTCTATGGTGGCTTGTGGGGTAATCGGGTGGAAGATGCGTTGTTGTTGGCGGCGGTGCTATCAGAAATAAGTGGAGATGGTGGTGAGCGGTGGTGATGATTAATCTGGAAGAGGGGTCGTCGTAAATAGGTTTTAGGTTTGGTCGGTAGAGGGTAGAGAAAAGAGCGGATCAGGGGTTGTCGTTTTTGAGATGTCAAACGACGTAAAACCGCACGAGTTTTAGTATATTAAAATAAAATAATAATAATAATAAAATAATAAAGCTTAATGAATAATATACAATTATTAAATTAAATAAATAAATACGTAAATGATAACAACAACAACAATAAAGCTTAATGAATAATAAATAAATAAATAAAATAATACTTCAAAGGCTTGAAAAAGTCAAAATTCACTCCATCTTTATTCACAAAACAAAACGTTGTAACTCCTTTCTCAATAATCGTAATTCTTAATATTATTTAAATTGTTTAACGATATAATTAAATTTATATTAGATCAAATAATTCTCAAAAACGTGAAAATTGAAGAAAACTGTAGTTTCTTACTTATATGTCTGTCTACAAAATTGCTTCAATATACTCAACTAAATCTTAAATCCAGGCATTATCATCAATCGTTTGCTTATAAGAATTCATGTTGTACCTGATTCTATATTCTATATAGCCAACTAACCAAGTTTGAGTGCTATTTCTTTTTTTTTTTGAATAAAGCAACAACTCAATGACACTTTTAAACCTCATGAGTGTTAGTACTAAGTTATGACATTTTTGAAAGAAAAAGAAATATCCTGCTGTGACGACTGATTATCAAACCAGCTCCTTATAAACTACTCTGTATATAATTGACATATATATCTATAATTTCTATGTTGAATGATTTGAAATTGTTATTGAACAGCCGTGCAACGCACGGGCTCAAAACCTAGTAATTTATATATGATTCTTTAACAAAAATTTTATTAACTAAAGGGTTTTTGGCTCCGGCCTATCAATATTAAGGGAGTTCCTTTAAGGTTATGAGTTCAAATTCTGTCGTGAACATATAAAAGAGTGTGTTTGATTTATATAAAAAAAAAAAAATAGTACGTGGGTTCAACCGTTCAAAGATGCACCCATTATTCCTTAATAATTCAAGTTATTTGGCCTTATATTTCTCACACTTGATTTGGGCCAACTTTTTCCATACATTTTAGACCTCTTGGAAGACCAACAGAAGAAATTGTATTAAATTTTACATGTTGAAGAACAATAAAAGAAGTTATTGAACTGATACAACACACTCTGTTTTAGTAATCACTGTATCTAACTAAACTTTCAGTTTTTTTTTTTAACAATGAACAATTAAAACGACAAAACTATTTTGTGAGTAAGAAGGCGAAAAAACAACGATGCACTTCAATAAATCTGTACTGAACTTAGGAATTAAAACATCAGCAGGCACAACTTCCTTCTTGCTCAGTTTCTGAAACCATTGTTGGAATTCTTGGAAAAGACCTACCCGCAAAGCCAAAAAAAAAAAAAAAAAAAATCATATTCATAAGCTCAACTGAATAATATATGCACAAGACGAAAAGGGTTGCAAGGTAATGTATTATATGTACTACTAACATTTCATTTAAATCTTGAGGTTGATGTTCACTTTCAAGTGCAGTTTTCGCAACACAAAGGAATGCTTCATCAACGTTGTAGTTTTCTTTTGCAGATGTCTCAAAATATGGTATGTTTCCCTTCAAAGCGCACCATTCTCTTGCCGTCCTCTCAGATACCTTTATTTAACACTTTTAGTAATCGATCGTTTCGTTTGAACCTCTTTTTTTTTAAAGCATTTTCAGCAAATCGAAATTACGAATGTAGATATATACTTACAACTCGGCTGCTCCCTCCATCTGTGTCGACTTTGTTCCCCAACAACACGAATGGAAATCTCTCGGGTTCACTTGGATTAGCCTATATATAGGTAGTTAAAGTATGTTTAATAAGCATATAATTATAATAAGATACTAATAATTATTGAAAAAGATAGATGAAAATCATAAATTATATTGTAAAAAAAACATGGTTGACCTGCTTAAGAAAGTCTTGATGCCAAGTTTGTAGAGTTTCAAATGTTTTTTGAATGTTGACATCATAAACAAGTACACAACAATCAGCCCCTCTATAAAATGCAACTCCAAGACTATGAAACCTCTCTTGACCAGCTGTGTCCCAAATCTGTATATATAACCATCAATCATCAAATCTATATCTATAATTGTTCTGAAACTTATGTTCAAAATTACTTGTCTCGGCAAACTCACACACCCTTACACAAATATTTCACGAATATTTACAAATGTTCATTACAAGGCTTGAACCTATAACCTCTTAGTTAGAGGGATTCCTCAATAGCGCTAGGTTACTGGTCCTTTGATCACTCACTCACAAATTAAATGGAAAAGTGGAAATTAAATACCGATACAATTGGATATAATACCCTCCTAAAACTACATGTCACTTTATTTGTTAGACTTAATTTGGATGCAAAACATGATACTATAAATAAATTAAATAAGACCAATCAAATCAGATATTTTAGTAAAATTTAGGAATGAGTGGTGTACTCCCTTATTCCTATAAATAGAGTACACATTACTATTTACATCTATTCAAGTCTCTAGCTTATTCAAAATAACCATAAAGAATTATTAAAATTTTAATTTTACCATTTTTATATATTTAGTCGGTAAAACATTTATGATAATTTCTTCTTTCATCTACTTTGTTAAGAGAAACTAATTAATTCGAATAACATATTAAATGAAGAACTTAACAAAGTATGCATTTTAATAACATATTTTAAATTGAATATTTTTTTTGTTGAGGGACACTTTTTGTGAGATGAATGGAGTAAAAAAGATAAGCTTAATTAAGCTGGTAAACTAACAACACAATTGTATGCATTAATTGTTGTGTCTATCAAAGTTAGTTTCCTTCCACAAATTTAGATCCCACTTGACGTCTTGTTTTCTTTAACAACGTATATTTCAAATTTATATATACAATTTTGATGATTATATATAATTAGGGTTACAAACTGTAAACATTTCTTTTTTAATATTGACTTTCCTTATATAAATTTGATATTAATATTATTCATGACAGGGTTAAGTTATAAATATGGAATAAAATTATTTTTGGAATGCTTAAGTGTAGCCCTTAAAGTTACGTTTATCATTTTCCATATAATAATTAAACCCAACCCAAAATTAAATGTTAGTATCATACTGAAATTATTGGAAAATTGTTCTTATCATATAACTTGACTTGGTCAAAAATAATCACATGATAATCTGATTAGAGATTATGCCTCGTTTTATTTGAGTAAAATATCCACTCTTCCCGAGTATCCTGAAAAGATAATACCCGGTGTGTTTCCTGTTTTTGTACTTACTTGCAAAGTGACAAGCTTATCATCTATATGCAACTCTTTGGTAACAAAATCAGCACCAATTGTGGCCTTGTATTGTTTGTTGAACCTGTTATAAACGTATCTATGATAATTGCAGTTAATTTTAAACAAAATTTCATTATTACCATGATGATTGCATAATCATAAACCTGTTACTACTAGTACTAAAAATATATATATGAGGATACTGATTCATCAAAGATGTCTTGCCAACTCTACAAAACAATAATAATAATCAAGATATATTAATACGTTCATAATTTTCATATATTGTACAAAAACGTTCTGTATAATATTGGTGAGTTGAACCTTAAAGTAAGTTGTTATGAAGAAAATATTAATGAATTAATACGTACCCACTATCGCCCAGAACAATGACCTTAAGCAACATCCGATCAGACATCAACATGATCGGACAAATTTATAGAGCCGGTCGACGAATGTTGCCAGGAGATATGTAAGCCAACGGGTAAGAGTGACCACCTTTCACGTTGATTTCTTCTCTCTTAGTGCTTGTCTTCCTATTTATATTGTAGTTTTTGACATTTATTTGAAGTCAACAAGGACCTTTTTATAATTTAGACATCTTGAAAATCTGTTTTTTTATGTGAATATATTTGAAAGACAAATATTTTATTTGATATATGTAGTTTAATTGATTATTCTGTCAATGTTTTTGATATTTCTTTGGTCACCTTGCTAGGGTATTCACTGTTTGAAATAATCAACTTGCTCAATTGGACAATCTGAATTATCACATTGTCCCATAATAAATGTCAATTTTCACATTTTGAAATCTTTTTTTTTTTTTTAACGTTAACTCTAAATTGAATATATATTTTGTGTTATATCATGAATAGATTGAATTTAATGTATTTTCATTAATATAAATTTCACCGATTATTATATAACACAAATAAAAATAATAATAGTAATAGTCAAATTTAAATAACAAATAATTTCTAAAAGACAAAATAGGACGGAAGGAGTATTATTTAAATTGGATATTGGATATATCGCGTTGGTTCTATATCGAATAATTATTTTAGTTCTTGGATTCGTACTAGACAGATAGTTACATCGACCCTGGAGGCCCCCGCTTCGTGATGGATATGGGTAAATTAAACCTAGATGGATATAGATATGAACATGGATGAAAAGTTTCATCCATGAATATTCATTAACAACCGAAAAACATATACAAATACAAAAATATTTTAGGTAAACGGGAACACCCGGTAAACATATTAGCGCTAAATATATTGATTTTAATAAAGACATGAACATTGATGAAAAGTTTCATTCATGGATATTCATTAACAACCAAAAAACATATACAAATACAAAAATATTTTTAGGTAATGGGGATCACCCGGTAAACATATTAGCGCTAAATATATTAATTTTAATAAAGACACAAAAAACACAAAATGGCTATATGACAAGCCTTATAACCTCTTAAACAACCATGCTAAGTAAAACAAATAATCCCCACTCTATTGAAGCTAGAGATGAGGAAAGTAAAATTCTAAACGAGTATACAGAAGCAGTGCTAGATGAGGAAAGATATCTAAAGCAAAAAAGCTAAAATGAAATAGAGTGGTTAAGTCTTAAGAGTTAGGAGATAGTAATTCCAGCTATAGTAAATATGCATGTTTATATATTTACCATTACATATACATTTTCTGTTAGATATACATTTTCCTTTCAACCTTATAATGAAAAATAATTATGATATATTATAATAAAACACGTATATCTAACATAATAAATATACAAATCACATATTTAATTATTCATAGTGAATGTAAGAATCTAAAGTCATTTTCTCATGAACAATTGAAAAATATCACATCTCTCGAAGAGATGGATAATCTAGAGGGAAGTAAATTTTAGGTAAGAAATAAGAAATGGAGGTAAAAAAATTTTTTATTATTTTTCTATTTTTTTTCAAAAGTTAATTATGAATGATAACATCAGGTGAAAATATAAACATTTAAAAAGACACTTAAATGATGAATGTTATCAATTTGACGAGAAAATGCTCGAAAAATGACATTTATCACAGTGAATGTTATATCTAACGTCATCAGGAATAACATTCATCGTGATGAATGTTATTCTTCGAGCGTTTTCTGGTCAAAATAATAACATTTATCACAAATTGTCTTTTTTAAATGTTCATATTTTCACCCGATCTTAATGTTTGTGAAATTTAAAAATATAAAATATTTCCTCTTCCCTCCTAAGTAAAATCACATTTTTTCTATTGATGTTTTTAAAATTCATAATAATCTGCATCAAAATGCTCTCGTAATCTATATTTTTATAAGTAAAAAAACATCCGAAATCGTTCAAAAATATGTGATAAATGATAATACGGAGTAATCGTGACGAATGATAATATCATTCATCAAACGTTTTGATGAATATAATATCATTCATCACGATTATTATCATTAATCACCGATTTTTGAACGATTTAGTTATATTTTTCTCGTAATTTTTGCGTTTTCTTCTATTTGCATATTAAGAGACTTTAAAAGATAATTTTTAAATATGTGTGTGTCTCTCTCTGTGTGTGTGTGTATATATATATATATATATATATATATATATATATATATATATATATATATATATATATATTTGTTTAAATTAAAATTTAATACGTATATATTATCTAAATTGGTTGATTTAATGGTCGTGCAAGGATTGAACTTTATTATTGTCTTGTGATCTCAATCAATACAGGTAGATGACAGTTTACACTTTTGTACATGTGATCTTTGATTAGGTTTGGTTAGTGCACATAAAAGTCAATTATTTTTAATTATATTTATTTCAACTCTATTTTATTTCTTCAAAAGAAAAAAGAAATATTAATTATTATTAACTAAAAGATTTTTTAATAATAGTTCTTAGGATTGTCGTCGAATTATACAATTATTATAATCACACATTAATATATTATTATTACAAGCGTGTTCTCGACCGTTTTTTTTGCTGCTTATTTACTTACTGTTTTTTAGTATAATTGTTACTTAGGTTATATGTTGTTGGCGTGTTAGGTATTTAATATTTTTCTAGTCAATTGTGTTCCACCCTGTTGGTGTGATCAGTGATTTAGGTTTGTAGTTTCTGTTGCTTGTTTGGTTATGTTTAAATTTATTTTTGTATTAGTTGTAATTGTTAATTTTCAAATCGTATTATTATGTTTTTTCACCAAACTAAGAAAATATTCATGGGTGAATATCAAAGGGCTAAAGATGGTCCTCACTTTAGGTGTTAGGATATAAAACAAGTGATAGTTAAGTTAATATTAATGAGTCTAACTAAATTTTTATCTCAAAACATAAATTGATCATTTGTTATGATAGAGTATGTGAGTTGATGGTGTGACCTTTTTTTACACCTTTTTGCTGATTAAACACTATGGTTTGAAAATGTATTGTTATGGTGGTCTCGGTTCGAGTGCGAGTGAGAGGCGTGATATTGATGTGGTAAAATAAGATTGAGCGTTGAGTAAAAGAAAAGAAATTATTAAAATCAATTAATTTTATAAAAGAACACATTTAGACCAATCACAAAACTCGCTTCGTTGTTTTCTAAACCCACACCCAAACTCACGCCCCGTAACATCAAAATTGAGTGTGGCTTTTTGCCACTTGTTCAAGATGGTTCTTTTACCTCAAGACTGTTGGAATTCATCATATTAACAAGTTTCATATATGTACATGTCAAAACCAATTTCAACTTTTAAGCGGAAGCAATTTTCACAAACAAATTAATATGTTGTTTAATCCTTTTAAACATGAATCCCAAAACCATATCAAGTCTAGAAATATACTTACAACTATAAAAGAGCTAGAAAAGGGATGTACCTACTCCAAGTTAGGAGGTTACAAGATGATGAAGATGATGATGAACAAGAGTGTAAAACCCAATCCTTTGATGCACCAACACCACCCTTTAAGTTAGTTAATATTTAGGCACTTAACTAACTAATTAACCAAGCTCAAAACCCCTTTGATTACACTTGAAAAACTGGACAGCAGCTACTAGAAAGATGATGAGAATGCAAGCTTCAAAAGCATGAAACCTCAAGAGATAATACCTGAAACTAATAACCAACACCTAGTACTTTGGTTAGGATTTAATTAGGACACTTGATTAACAAGATTACTATGCAAAAACACTCCCTTCTTCCCTCTAAAAGGCCACGGCCAGCTGCTGTGTTTCAGCAGGAAAAAGGCAGTTTTTATTAGTGTATTGCTTGTTTACCCTCTCACTTGAGTCAAGGAATCCCTTGGTTAAAGAGAGTCTTGCATGCCTTAAGGAATATATTGTTTTCAAGTAACCAAGGCAAGCATGGGATGTCACCTAGGAGTCCCAAAATCTGCATTCTTATATCATTTAAATAACAAGTATAATTTATATAAAACTTGTTACATTTTATATAAAACTTGTTATTAAATTTCAAGTTATAAATATAGGTTACTTGTACTTTATAAACTAATTTATAAAGTATAACAAAACATAATTATTTATACATATAAATAATCAAATCCTTTATATATAAATTGTCCAAACAATTTATCTCAAGTGATAATATTTTAGAAACCCGATTTTCTAAAATTCAAGTTTCGCGTATTTGATTAATGATCCAACAGTTAAGATCAAATACGTTTAAGGTGTCGGTAAGCTTGTTATTGGGTATGACCCGACTTGGATCATAACATGTTAGCCACATTAATTAAATATGTCTCTCGGGCATACGAAAAACCTTCAATCTCCCACTTGCACGAGAAACATAAGAAATTAATGCAAGTGATGGATACCACCTAACGACCGTCCATCACCCCTAATATGTTATGACTTGGTGCCATTCAATAACATCATCCCTTTCGAGTTCCCATCTCGAATATGATTAGGTGAATCTTTCAATATATCCTTTTGTCCTAGATGTCATGTTAAATCCAAGAGACATAGAGTGATCACTCTCTTATAGATTTAACTTTATCAGGCCTTAGACATCTGACTCTCAACGAATAAGAGGGACAAATTCCATCTTGGCTACATACGTCCTAGACACTACACTTTGTACCATACCTGAAGCCTCCCTTATGAGCTACCTTTTCAGAATAGCGAAGGAAGGAATCAAGGCACGATATTCGGTGAATATCTGAACCCAATATGTATCTCAGGTCAGAGGATACAATGATATTCTCCTTTACTCAAGATTACATGTGATCAACCACAAAGGCTCCATACAGTAAATCTTGAGAGCGGGTCTTCCAATATTTGTGTCCCACAAATATCTATGAACCTTGGTTGCAACCTCGCCCCACATTCACCATTTGAATGTTAACCAATCCAAGTTCATAATAGTCTAGACCTCACACTTGTTCCCACAAATGTGATCAACTACGGAATTTAGAATAATTATTTATTCATGGATAAAATATGCAAAATAGGAACACGACTCAAAATTAAATTAATACCATAATTATATTAATGAGTTTGAGCTAATTCGTTCCGTTACAATACATAAAATAGATCATGTCCAATCACTAGCATATCGAAGCCCTAATGCACAAACATGTCCCTCATGTTTTGGCCCACGTAAAAGCTTCGTGAGTGGATCCGCAACATTATGATCTGTGTGAACTTTGTGAATACATATCTTTCCCTTTTCAACCTCATCCCTGATGTAGTTGAATCTCCGCTCAATGTGACGAGTCTTTTGATGAGCACGAGGTTCCTTGATCTGAGCAATCGCACCCTCGTTGTCACAAAAGATCTCAAGAGGGTCCTGAATGGAAGGGACCACTCCTAAGTCGTCGATGAATTTCTTCATCCATGCAGCTTCCTGAGCTGCCAATGATGCGGCAATGTACTCCGACTTCGTAGTGGATAACGCAACAACATCCTGTTTTGAACTCTTCCAAGAGACCGCACCTCCATTTAACATGAAGACATAACCGGACTGTGATCGAGAGTCATCTCGATCAGTTTAGAAACTCGCATCCACGTAACCTTTTACTGCGAGTTCCTCTTCACCAGACCCATATATTAGAAACATATCCTTAGTTCTCCTAAAGTATTTCAATATACTTTTAACAGCAGCCCAATGACTGTTTCCTGGGTTATTCTGGTATCTACTTGTCAAGCTTAGAGCGCATGACACGTCCGGTCTAGTACATATCATTGCATACATGATTAACCCAATAGCAGATGCGTATGGGACATTTTTCATCCTCTCTTGTTCATCTTTTGTGGTGGGACATTGAGATGAACTAAGGAGCGTTCCTCTTTGAATAGGTACCAAACCTTTCTTAGAGTTCTCCATCTCGAACCTTTTCAAGATCTTTTCAATGTATGCACTTTGATTCAAACCTATCAATTTCTCGGATCTATTCCTATAGATCCCAATCCCCAAAACGTATTGTGCTTCTCCAAGATTCTTAATGGAGAAGCATTTACTTAGCCAAGTTTTAACTCCTTGCATTGCCGGAATATCATTTCCAAAATAACAATATATCATCCACATATAGTACCAGGAACATGATAGTGCTCCCACTAGCTTTCTTATATACACAAGCTTCATCACCATTTTTAATGAAGCCAAATTTCTTGGCTTCCTCATTAAAACGATGATTCCACATTCTAGATGCTTGTTTCAATCCGTAGATTGACTTCTTTAACTTGCATACCTTTTTAGGATATTTCGGATCAACAAAACCTTCAGGTTGAACCATATAGACATCTTCCACAAGATATCCATTTAGGAAAGCGATCTTGACATCCATTTTCCATATTTCATAATCATAATGAGCAGCAATGGCAAATAATATCCTAATAGACTTTAGCATTGCCACAGGTGAAAAGGTTTCATCATAGTCAACCCCTTGAGTTTGAGTGAAACCTTTTGCTACAAGTCTAGCTTTATATGTATCCAAGTTTCCATGTATGTCGGTTTTCATTTTGAAAAGCCATTTACAATCAACTAGCCTTGAGCCAGTCGGTTGTGTAACAAGTTCCCAAACTTGGTTGTCATACATGAATTGCATCTCAGCGTTCATGGCTTCCTGCCATTTATCTTTATCAATCCTTGATAAAGCATCTTCGTAGTTTGTGGGTTCATCCAAATCAACCACATGGCAACCATCCATGAGAAACCCATATCTCTCGGGAGGATTACTAATCCTACTAGATCTACGAACGTCCTGTGTACTTTGATCAACCACTTGATCATTCTCAACATTTTCGTGTTGAGTGCTAGTGTCAACCAATTGTGTATCATCTATTTGATCTTAAACCTCTTCAAAATCTATCTTCCTTTCACTATTACCTTCCATTAGGAACTTAGTTTCAAGGAATTCCGCCTTTCGAGCAACAAATACATTTTGCTCGGTCGGATCATAGAAATAGTATCCCATATCATCCTTAGGATATCCTATGAAGATACACTTCATGGATCGAGCATGCAACTTATTAGCATTATAGCGCTTTGGATAAGCTTCACATCCCCATACTTTCAAGTATGAAAGAGAAGGAGGTTTTCCAAACCACATCTCGTGAGGAGTTCGTTCCACTTTCTTGGTTGGGGCCATATTTAAAATACGAGCCGCGGAGCATAGACAATAACCCCAAAACGATAGAGATAACGAGCTTCTTGCCATCATAGATCGAACCATATCCATTAGGGTTCGGTTCCTCCTTTCGGAAACTCCATTAAGTTGGGGTGTTCCTGGTGGAGTAAGTTGCGAGATAATCCCACAACTTCTAAGATGATCTTGGAAGGCATCGCTTAGGTATTCACCTCCTCTATCGGTACGAAGTACCTTGATTGTCTTATTGAGTTGATTTTGTACTTCGTTTTGATACTCTTTGAATGCTTCAAAAGTTTCGTCCTTATGTCTTAACAAGTAGACATATCCGAAATGACTGAAGTCATCAATGAAAGTAACGAAGTATCTTTCACCATTCCTAGTTATGGGCTTAAAGGGTCCACATACGTCCGAATGTATTAATCCCAATAAGTCCTTAGCCCTTTCGTAGGTCCCTTTGAAAGGTGATTTAGTCATTTTGCCTTGCAAACAGGATTCACATACATCAAACGAGTCCATCTCATTTGATTTCAAAAGTCCATTCTTTTGAAGTGTATGTATTCGGTTCTTGTTTATGTGACCAAGGCGGCAATGCCATAAGTAGGAATCACTCAAATCCCTTTTGAGTTTCTTGGTGCTTGTATGGTATATTGAGCTACTAGATGATGTGTCATCATGAACCAATTCATAAATTCCATTTGAAGGCGTAGCCTTAAAATAGAATACATTATCTAAACAAACGTGGATATCATCATTAACAAAATTAAGATTAAAATCACATTGTTTCAAACGGGAAACTGAAATAATGTTTCGACATAAATTCGGTACATACAAAACATTGTTCAAAATAAGTTTCAAACCACTTGGAAGCTTTAACACAAAGTCTCCTTGAGCCTTCACTTGCACTTTGGCTCCATTACCCATGAAGAGACTTGACGTTCCCGTTTGCTTGCTACTTCTTTTGAACCCCTGCAAAGAATTGCAAATGTGAGTTCCACATTCAGTGTCTAATACCCATGTATTAGAAGAAGTAATACTAAGCTCTATATATACCATATATATGTTACCTGAGGATTGCCCCGCATCCCTCTTTTCCTTCAACTCCTTAAGGTAGACCGGGCAGTTGCGTTTCCAGTGACCCATTTCACCGCAACCGAAGCACGGGTCTTCCTTGGGGTTTGCTTGTCCGGCAACCTTTTGCTTCTTGTTTTTGTTTTTGGTTGGGGTAACCATCCTCCCCTTTCCCTTGCCTTGATGGGCGGGTCCTTTCCTCTTAGCCGCTTTAGGCTTAGAGGTGCTATTACCTTTGGACCCACCATCATTGATCATTAGCACGGGTGAAGCCCTCTTACCCATGCTAGTTTCCGCCGTCCTAAGCATGCCATGAAGTTCTCCAATGGTCTTATCCATCCCATTCATATTGTAATTAATTACAAATTGGTCAAACCTCTTTGACAAGGAGTTTAGGATAAGATCCGTGGCAAGCTCATTAGATATGTTGAGATTAAGACGGTTTGCGCGATCAATAAGGCTTTTCATTTTGAGGACATAAGATGAAACGGATTGGGTGTCATCCATATGACATGCATGTAGCGCTCGAACCGTTTCGAAGCACTCGACACGAGCTTGTTGAAGGAACATCTCCTTCAATTGAGTGATCATGTCATATGCACTATGATGCTCGAAATTCTTTTGGAGTTCGGGTATCATAGTCCCAAGCATTAGGCAAGCGACTTGCACCGAATCGGCGCAATACTTATCCCAATAAGCCATGCCCTCTATATCTTCCTCGTCCGGTTGGTCGGGAATAGGGTCCTCCAACACATACGCTTTATCCTCAAGTTTGAGGACAATTCTAAGATTACGGAACCAATCCATAAAGTTCGTATGGTTGAGTTTGTCTTTCTCGAGGAGAGACCTTAACGATAGGTTGTTTAGGTTAAGTGGTGCATTTTGCATGTTGTTGTTGTTGTTGGCGGCCATCTACAAAATTTAACAAAGTTCCTTTAAGTATCGATTTTAAATTTAATAAACAATACCCTTTTATATTTTAATTGTTTTATTAAATCTTAGAATCCAACGGTAAATCAAATTTCGGTTAGGTGACCTTTATCCCGTCATTTGATTTAGCTAGGTAGTCATTTATGTGACAATTGCAATCCTTTTGCAACTTCTAAGTTATGGGATCATGCAATCCTTTTGCATGGCATATTTATCCCATCAACGCCTATTTGTTCATCATGCTTCGGTGATCCTAAGTTCATGATTCCCAAATCAAGTCGTCATACTTGTGTAAACATGTAAAATTAACATGCAAGTGGTTAGGTGACCTTTATCCCACAAGCATGCAAATTTTATCTTAACATATTAGTTTGCTCATAACGGTTAGGTGACCTTTATCCCATTATGAGTTCCCTACTATGTTTAAGTGTCCCACAAAAGGATGACGTTAAACTTGTTTTCCTTGTTTTAGTATTAAAGGGATTTTTAAGTTTTCTTTATTCTAGTATAAGAAAACACAATTTCCATACACTAACATGCATTTAGTGTGTGGTCCATTTGAAAATCCATTTTTCATGTCAAGTTTTATATCCAATAAACTTGTATAAACCATTTTATATGTTATCCTTTTGTTGTTCATAATAACCATTTATTAAGTCCTTATGTTGTTTCTAATATAACCAATTATAATGTCATTTTGCAAGTTGTTAATATGTGATTTTACTTGTATCATCCAAACATACAAACACAATAATCATACAAGCATGCATAACAACAATGTTCACAATCAAGCCAAGGTGGTGGACACTTGTTTAGCCGAAAACAAGTGTCACCTAAAGGGTTAGATCACAAAGTAAGAGATTTTTCAAAATCTCCCACTTAATCTTGCATCCATATGCTCCATCTTGTGTTCTTCCTTCATCATCTTGAATCTTCATTTCTTTTTACAAAGAAAATATACAACCTAATACATTTTTTTTCTAGGAAAAAGAAATTACAACCTAATCTATTTTACATACCAAAATAAAATAAATTACATTGCCAAATTACAAGATTATTACAAACCAAATGAATGAATAAATATTACAAACTATAAGAATGAATAAATCAACCAAATCATACACACATCCAACCACAAGGTCAAGGCTTGATTGTGAACAACAACTAACAACAAAACATGACCAAATTTGAAGCTCCAAACCCTTTTGGAAGCCCCATAAATTCAGCCATTTTAACATCCCACCCAAAACCCAAAAATTTTTTGATTCTAGTTTCATGCATGTTACTAGATTGTAATCTAAATGGGTTTTCAAGCCAAATACAGGAAGCATATTTCTATGACCTCGGCTCTAGATACCATTGTTTGAATTCATCATATTAACAAGTTTCATATATGTACATGTCAAAACCAATTTCAACTTTTAAGCGGAAGCAATTTTCACAAACAAATTAATATGTTGTTTAATCCTTTTAAACATGAATCCCAAAACCATATCAAGTCTAGAAATATACTTACAACTATAAAAGAGCTAGAAAAGGGATGTACCTACTCCAAGTTAGGAGGTTACAAGATGATGATGAACAAGAGTGTAAAACTCAATCCTTTGATGCACCAACACCACCCTTTAAGTTAGTTAAGATTTAGGCACTTAACTAACTAATTAACCAAGCTCAAAACCCCTTTGATTACACTTGAAAAACTGGACAGCGGCTACTAGAAAGATGATGAGAATGCAAGCTTCAAAAGCATGAAACCTCAAGAGATAATACCCGAAACTAATAACCAACACCTAGTACTTTGGTTAGGATTTAATTAGGACACTTGATTAACAAGATTACTATGCAAAAACACTCCCTTCTTCCCTCTAAAAGGCCACGGCCAGCTGCTGTGTTTCAGCAGGAAAAAAGGCAGTTTTTATTAGTGTATTGCTTGTTTACCCTCTCACTTGAGTCAAGGAATTCCTTGGTTAAAGAGAGTCTTGCATGCCTTAAGGAATATATTGTTTTCAAGTAACCAAGGCAAGCATGGGATGTCACCTAGGAGTCCCAAAATCTGCATTCTTATATCATTTAAATAACAAGTATAATTTATATAAAACTTGTTACATTTTATATAAAACTTGTTATTAAATTTCAAGTTATAAATATAGGTTACTTGTACTTTATAAACTAATTTATAAAGTATAACAAAACATAATTATTTATACATATAAATAATCAAATCCTTTATATATAAATTGTCCAAACAATTTATCTCAAGTGATAATATTTTAGAAACCCGATTTTCTAAAATTCAAGTGTCGCGTATTTGATTAATGATCCAACAGTTAAGATCAAATACGTTTAAGGTGTCGGTAAGCTTGTTATTGGGTATGACCCGACTTGAATCATAACATGTTAGCCACATTAATTAAATATGTCTCTCGGGCATACGAAAAACCTTCAAAGACCTGTTTCAAGAAATCTCTCATCCTGAGTAAGTTTCAATTTAAAGACGTTCAAGTCCCAAAGGTGAAATGTAATTCAATTTTTCTTTCCAGCTGTTCGAACATCAAGATAGTTTGTTTAAGGCGTAGTTTATTCGGTTTCAAGTAACGTCTAATTAGTAACAATCTTATATTTTCTTCAATTGTAGGTAGTAATAGTTGGGCTTCAATTTGGTTGGTGTCAGTTGGTTGTAATTTCTTGGACATATTATTCAAGCGAACATCGATTCGATATTGTCTCCAATTTCCGTTTTCTTGACAAAAAAAAGTAACCACTTCTTTTACATAAGTCACAACAAAGCTCTCGAATATAGTACTTTTTAGTTTTTTAGTGTGTCTTTGACAAAACTAGCTATTAGCTGGAACGAGAAACTTATAACTATAATAGCTGAAACTTATATTTATAAGTGTTTACTAAATCAGCTAAAGCTTGAAGATATAAATTGACATACACGGACAAAAAACAAATTGTATATAAAGATATAAGGAGTAAGTATGTTAATTTTCTCATTTCATAAGATCTTAGCTTAATATTAAAAGTTACTTCAAGTGTAGCTTATTTTATCAAAGCTTTATTTTTTCAATATGGTCTTCGATATAAACGCAGTCAAACACACATCAAAACATATGGGTCAGGACTCCGGACTATATTGAAGAACTTTAGAATTTAAACACATCAAAAACAACAAAGACTCCAAAGTATTTATTAACCTTTAAGTTGCAGCACCAAATAACCGATGCAGAAAGAAATGACAACAATAACAGCAAATGATCAAATTAAGCGCAGCCCGCAATGAATTTATTATGTATAACATCGACTAATATGTGACGATGATGACAAAATTGAAAGGTCAAGTCAAACAGAAAGCTTATCCGAGTGCTGCAGTTGAAGTTTAATAATCATCGATTATTAAAAAAATAATAGAAAGATTGGAAATTAATCACTGGCCTTGACTATGAAATTTTGGCGGCTGATTGGGTTCATAACCACCGGAGGCCCAGCAGTGCGAGGCCATGCCTGCATTTTCTTGTCAGTCTCTTCCCACCATTCCTTGTTTGAAACCGTGGATGGAGTCGTACCTGTTACAGCGCAAAAACATATATATATATATATATATATATATATATATATATATATATATATATATATATATATATATAGTGGTAGGATCAAGAGGGAAGTAACCAATCGGGGGGAAGCAAAATCTTTTTTTTTTTTTCGTTTTTTGAAAAAACTTTGTTCACGAACATTATAGATTGGATGAAACTATGAACATTTAATAAACACACTTTGTGATAAATGTTTTTATTTTGGCGGGAAAACGATCGAAGAACTAATATATAACAATTATCGTGTTTTTCGAGCGTATGTTGAGGTTTTAGATATTAGGGTTTAGATATTTAGGGTTTAGGGTTTAGATTTAGGGTTTAGATTTAGGATTTAAATTGAGTTTTTAACACGAACGGTTTAAAGTTTAGGGTTTAGGTTTTGGTGTTTTGGGTTTATGGAATAAACCCAAAACACCAAACCCTAAACCCTAAACCCTAAATCGGGCTAAATTTTACTTCACAAAACATGAAAAAAAAAAAAAAAAAAAAAAAAAAAAAAAAAAAAAAGTTAACATTCTTCACGAACAATATTATCTTGAATGTTATTTTTGTCGATCGTTTTCCCGCCTAAATAATAACATTCATCACGAAGTGTCTTTTCTAAATGTTCATATTTTCGTGTGATCTTGATGCCTGAAAAAAAATCCAAAAAACGAAGGAAAAAAAAAAATTTGCTTCCCCCCGATTGATCCTGCCCCTATATATATATATATATATATATATATATATATATATATATATATATATATATAGAGTCAAAAGTTCAAACGAGAACTATACAAAAGGCGAGAACTGCGAGAACTATGGATTTATAAAGATTTTCGCATGTAACTAGATTGAATCACCCATAAATGTTGATGGAAAGTAAAAATTAACATAAAATAGTTTGAAAAAAGTTATATTTTACCTATATAATCAAATATATAATTTGTCGTTCACATGTGCATATTTGTTTGTGAACATGTGAACAGTTTTATATAATTAACAATTTAACATGTAATTTGTGGTAATGAACATATGTTTGTTAATAATATGAACATTAATTAACATTTGCATGTAATTTGTTGCATTTAAATGCATAAAAACTACGAAATTAAAAAGTTCTCGCAGTTCTCGCCATTTTTTGGTTCTCGTTTGAACCTGCCCTATATATATATATATATATATATATATATATATATATATATATATATATATATATATATATATATATAATTGTAATAATAATAATAATAATCATAATGAAATGAAGAGAAAAATGTAACTTATGTTATGCCTAATAAATTAAAGAGATTTTGCCTATGAGATTCGGGTGTGAAATGATTTATGATTAAGCTTCAATTTAAACAATAGTCACGTTTTATGTTAAACTATATTCCACATAGTTAAAATTCAGCGAGTGTCAAACAGGGTGGATCTGATCGGGTCAGATGGGCCAATGTACAAGCCAAACTCCTAAATAATTAACATTTCAGAACATTGTCCAGTTCAGATTGGGCCAACCAACAAGCACTTTTGTACAGTGATCAACAATTTGTAAGTTCAACTAGACTTAAGATGTTGTTAGAACGTCCAACACATTTACACGATAGCTAACTCCTTTAACCAATTTGACCCATAACCCACTAAAGATAAACAAAAACATAATTGACACATTTATAGGTGAAAATAATATATAACCGTATCCATCAAAGATAAGGTCAAGGTATATCTGATTGTACAAGAGGGACATGATATATAATTTGGCCAAGTGACAGATAAATAGGCATTGGTTGGAAATTCAAGTTCATCAAGATGGTAATATACCTCCAAAAAGCTTCCTGTCAGAAATAATATAATCACATGTGAATGCAAGTACAAATGATCCTGCAAGAGCACCGACAATCTTGGCCCCAGTCATCTTTGCACACTTAAGTTTCTAGAAAAATAACACAACATCAGCCACAAGTAACAAGATCATACAAATATAAGATTTTAAAGTAAATCAGGTGATACAGTTCACATTTTAAGTTCGATATATTATAGATGTGAGGATTAAATGGTATGAGAGCTATAATAAACTTAGCAACAGAGTACAGTCGGAAGGTAGTAAATCAAACATAGCTTAGATAAGCTTATTGATGTATAATAGCAAATACGTGTATACATATTCTTACAAATTTAGTAAAAAATTCTAATTTCTTAATTTATTTTCCTCCAAGTCCAAAGTAATCTCAAATAAAAACATGTTTAGAGTGCAATAAATATGTAAGCTATCATTTCTAGCACTTAAACCAATTAAGACGTTGAAGGCGGGGAATAAAAAGGAAAAAACAATGAAAATCCATGCAATTCGGGCAAGATATCACGTCTGCGGGTCTTCAATCAGTAAAGGTCCTTAAAATGTGTAAACGAACAAAAGGTACCAGAACCGTACCGTGCCAAAACCGCAAATACCGAAACCGAAAATTAGGAATTTCAAGAACCGAATACCGTACCGATTAACCAAAGTGGCACCGGTAATTTTCAGTTTTCTATTGTTTGGAACTGAATTTTGAATTTGCTAATATGTTGTTTAGTACTGGGTACTGATTAAAACAAAGAAAATGAACCGTACTAAATGCCAATAATGTAATTGAGTGGACACATTTTGCATTAGTTATTAACGATAGCATAACATTTACGTCAGCTGGAGTTGTTACGTAATTGACCATGTTATGTAATATGTTAAACTGATTCTAAACAGTCTGCTTAGTTACTCATAAGCATTTAAGTAAATGTACTCAAACAATCTGCTATTTTAAATTACAGATTAATTTGTTATGCAAATGCATTGATGCATTTACACAATTTAATCTGCTACTCTTACCGAAACCGGCACAAATAATCTG
The DNA here is from genome assembly GCF_046630445.1 of Rutidosis leptorrhynchoides. Lineage (NCBI taxonomy): Eukaryota > Viridiplantae > Streptophyta > Magnoliopsida > Asterales > Asteraceae > Rutidosis > Rutidosis leptorrhynchoides. The sequence continues at coordinate 547,547,070 of NC_092334.1, forward strand.
CTAATATAATTTGTTTAAATTACAAATTAAATGCTTACATAAGAAAACAAAACGCATTCAAACAATCTGCTATGTATCAACATTGTTATGTAACTAAACAATCTTCTTATGTAATATTTCAAATGAATTCAAAATGTGTCCTCTCACATTGTGAATCTGTTAGTCTGCTAGCTATATACCGTGGCATTCGATGTTGTAATTGTGCTAGTATGAAGCATATTACATGATACTTATTGATACCCATAGCTCTTTATATTCAATTTGTATTTCGGTTTTCATATCTGGAGTCCCGGTACCTAACCGCATAGTAACAAAACCGTTTTTTTGTCTAAACTAGGGGTCGATCCGATACTGATTATCCATTATAGATGGTATTAGACTGATTATAAACAACTATGAAATGGACGCAATAAAAAATTCAAAACAAGTATCATATCCATCAATTATCTCAATAATCAAAATAGTTGTTAATCAACAATTCAACACTTCGTTGCCATTTCTTTAAATTAATTATTAATAATATATTGCATATTGTTGACATAATAAATTAATAATCTGAGTTTATCAATAAAGCTAATTAGGCAGTTTAATCAGTCAAAATAAACACTTATCATTTATCAGATAAAACAAATACAAATTTTTTTTTTTTTCATTGATAGCGGATTACCTGTGTGGATGTGCGTACTCACCAATAGATCTATGAAAAACCTGTCATCATCAACGAAACTTAATCAAATTTGTTAATTTTACAATGAATGAATATAGATGATTCTATAGCTATAAATATAAATATATCATATAATAAAAAGAATAATAAATTAGAGATGCTGAAAACGTACCGATTTGTTGAAATGAACAAAGGAAGAAGTGGTGATGTTTTAGGGTTTCGAAGTTGTAGTTTGGATGCAAATTTGACCCGGTGTTTCGAGAAATTTTCATTTATGAACCCCGTATTATCGTGTTATGAACTAAGACAGTACTTTACTTGATAACATATTGCAAATTTCACCCACCGCTTATAGATCCATTTTTAATAGTGTTATAAAATGTCAAAAGTGGCTGCCAATTTTTCACATAAATCCAAGAGTTGTTGTATCTCGTGAAGAACTTTATATTTTATTATTATTTCACCTATCATGTACAGTAAATTATTGTACTCTAAATATTGAAGGATGTAAACTTACAGAGACACCACTTTTCAATATATTTCATATGCATACTACTCTCTCTTCTTTCTATTCTATAATTAGAGACTACGTTACTAAAAGGTAGTTATAAACTCCTAAATTATAACACGTTATCAGCACGAAGTGCTCCGTATAATCAAGGTTTATCTAAGCAAGCACAAGTCACTAATCAAGGTAAGAAATTCTTTAACGATATCTTCTACTATTTATTAGTAAGGTAAATATAATTATCATCATAAGTAAAATTATATTTCTGTAATCTAACTTTTATTAACTTCACTAAGATTTATATTTATTTTATTTAAGTTATATATGGTCGGTTATACCGACTGAATTATATTTATGTAATCTAACTTTTATTAACTTCACTAACATTTATATTTATGTTATTAATTTCACTAACATTTATATTTATGTTATTTAAGTTATATATGTTCGGTTATACAGCCTAAATTATATTTATGTAATCTAACTTTTATTAACTTCACTAACATTTATATTTATGTTATTAATTTTACTAACATTTATATTTATGTTATTTAAGTTATATATAGTCGGTTATACCGCCTGAATTATATTTATGTAATCTAACTTTTATTAACTTCACTAACATTTATGTTTATGTTATTAACTTCACTAACATTTATATTTATGTTATTTAAGTTATATATGGTCGGTTATACCGCCTGAATTATATTTTTGTAATCTAACTCTTATTAACTTCATTAACATTTATATTTATGTTATCTAACATTTATGATTACTTATGCAATTAATCATTATTTATTTCATGTATACTAATGTTTATTATTAAAATTTATTATTTATGTATAATATGTTTATTCTCTTAATCTTCGTATTTATACTAAATGTATTTATAGTAATCATATTTGTACTAATAATTTTTTTTTTATTAAAATTATTATTAATACAACGAGTACATAACAGTCGTTAACGTCAACTAACGACGTTACAACGGTCATATATACATAACGGTTGTTAACGTCAATAGACGACGTTACAACGACTATATTTTTCAAATATAAAATAAACATCTCCGTTTTCACATTTTCACAAATCAATCTTCATTTTCTCATATTACCACTCTCAAAAAGTTTTTGTAAAGATGATTAACACAAGGATGATTTTTCCTATTGTATTGGTCGTACTAACTATCATCATTGTTACTAATATACCACCGGGTGAACCTATATTCTATCCTGCTCTTGTGGTTTTATCATTTGTAATCATGTCATTATTCTGTTGTTTGCTACTTATTAATTTAAAATGATTCTAATTTCATTTTATTATTTGTCTATGAATAGAAGTTGATTATGATTATGATTTATGTTGTTCATCTTTTTGATAATAGAAAATGTCGAATTTGAAAAGGCTTAAATTTACTCCTTTAGAGTCAAGTAGGAACAACTACTTAACATGGGTTATGAATGTAGAAAAACATCTCAAATCAATCGGTATTTTAGAAACCCTGAATGAAAATAACAATTGTTTCGAACAAGAGAAAGCAATAGCAAGTATTTTTCTTATCAAACATATTGACGAGTCCTTAGAATCTACATATTATATGATCGAAGATCCAAGTGTATTATGGAAAATACTCAAAGATAGATACGATATTAATTATCAAGAAATAACGGTGATCCATGAAAGAATAAAATTGAAGATGTTAGTAGACGCTCTTATAAGAATCCCGGAGATTCTTATTAATGATCTGGTAACGTGGATCATCAGTCTAGTATTTCTTGAATACATGAACATCTTGTTTATCTCTACAAATAAGTCCCAAAAGAAAAGAAAACGAGAGTGAATCTGTTGAAAATTTTTGATTAAATAAACCCTGAGCTACCTTGAGACTTGAATGATTTGAATTTTCTAAGATGCCTAGCTTGTTATGTGTCACTCATAAATAAATGGTTTTAGACCATAACGCATATGTTTATTAAGTGTTATCTTTTATGTACTTCAGATTGTAACTTGTTTGCAGGTAATATAATTTGATTATCTTGCTGAAATATAACTCATTATTTGCTTATCTTATTTGAAATTTTAGTATGAATCCTGCTGAAATACAACATCAACTAAATGGTAAAGACCGATGTATTGCAGATAGTGGTAACATACATACTATGATCAAATCTAAGAAATGTTTCATTAATTTAAATCAAGTAAAGGAATTATAAATACTATATCAGGTCTTGCAAACTTTATATAAGGAACGGAAAAGGCAAAAATTCATATTACCAAATGGTACGAATTTTCTGATAAACAATGCTTTGTTTTCTCCTAAATCAAAGAGAAATTTGTTAAGTTTCTCTGATATATATAATAATGGATATGATTATCAGTCAATGATAACCGAAAATGAAAAATACCTATGTAGCACCGAAAAGCGCATACGATGAAAAGCGCAGCGCATATGATTAAAAGCGCATATGATAAAAGCGCATATGATGAAAAGCGCAGCGCATATGATTAAAAGCACATATGATAAAAGCGCATATGATGAAAAGCGCAGCGCATATGATGAAAAGCGCATATGATGAAAAGCGCATATGATGAAAAGCGCAACGCATATGATTAAAAGCGCAGCGCATATGATGAAAAGCGCAGCGCATATGATGAAAAGCGCGACGCATATGATAAAAAGCGCAGCGCATATAATTAAAAGCGCATATGATTAAAAGTGCATATGATGAAAAGCGCATCGCATATGATTAAAATCGCATATGGTGAAAATGATATATGATGAAAAGCGCATATGGTGATTAATGAAAAGAACATATGGTGATTAATGAAAAGAATATTGAGAAAGAATCACCAATGTTTTTGAAAGAATTCAAGGTTATATATATGGACCAATTCATCCATCATATGGACCATTTTGATATTTCATGGTTCTAATAGACGCATCTAGCGGATGTTCTCATATTTGTGTGTTATCAAGCCATAATATGGCATTTGCAAAGTTTTTTGCACAAATTATTAAATTGAGAACACATTATTATGATTACACCATTAAAAGGATGAGACTTGATAATGCTGGTGAGTTAACATCTCAAGCATTTAATGATTATTCTATGTCTACAGAGATTGTTGTTGAACATCCAGTTGCTCATGTGCATACACAAAATTGGTTTAGCTGAATCAATAGATAAACGCTTTGTAACAACCCAACCCGTTAACCAACCAATAACGCAGAAAAAAAAATATTTTGCTGGTACAGCACATGGCGCGGCGCGCCATATGGCCGCGCGGCGCGCCAAAGTGGCCTGTCCAAAAAGTCATGAAATGCGAAAATGTTTGACCACTTCCCGACGTATTTAGACAAAACGCTTTTAACCATACATTAATATATGTAGAACTAACACGTTCCATTAATAAAATTAGTTTTACGAAGACCGGGCCCACATTGGCCGTTTTACGACTTTCGTATGAAAATACAAGTTTTCAACCACATGATTTGTAATACAAAATAAAGGTCGAGCATGGCGATTGGGGATACGCTACCCAATCCTAATCAATCCAAAAGCAAGCCTTCTAAAGCAACTACGCGAGTCCACTAGTCCCCGCTTACCCGAGCCTCCGCATCCATGCAATCTATAAAAAAGTCAACAACGAGAGGGTAAGCTAACGCTTAGTGAATGATAACATACTACATACATATATATGTATAAAATGGACACGCCACACAAATATCAAATACCTCATACGAACTTGTAACACAATTAGTATATCAACATACTCGTAAATACTAACAAGTCGTACACCATCCCAAAACCACATTAGCATGTACTCATCACAATATATATATATATATATATATATATATATATATATATATATATATATATATATATATATATATATAACATGCTATACAATCACAACACAATATGGTTAACCATAACGCTATGGTGCTACCGGCACGTGGTTCACACCATACGCATTTGAGTCTCACTCGTTTATAGTGCTACCGGCACATGGTTCACACTTCGACGCTACCGGCACGTGGTTCACGCCTCATTTTATAGTGCTACCGGCACGTGATTCACACTCGATGCTACCGGCACGTGGTTCACATCATTATCATAATAGTACTACCGGCACGTGGTTCACACTCACAATCCACATCACACACATGTTATGGTACTACCGGCACGTGGTTCATACCATAACATTTACAAATAAATACGCCATATACATGAACGCATAATTATTCCACTCACAATATCAACCCTTCGCCATTGGGGTTATATAATCCACATCACACGCCCATGTAATAACGTACACACAAAGTGTGCACCTCATCAAAGGTGGTCAACCAAAACGCACAACCGTGCCAATTGGACCCATACACAAGTCCATCAAATCCACCTATATGTGAAGTGAGCTCTATAGCCGAGAATCACTTCACCCGACCCGCACCCATCCTACACATACATATGCACATAGGATATTAACACTCACCTTGTCGCCTTGAAGAATGCTACCGAATAATCTGCAACTCGTCAATGGAAAGTACCTATTCCATTATCACAAATTCAACAACACACTTAGATTGGATTTACAAACCAACCCAATTTGACCCTTAGTGCAAATTTGACCCAAATGCACTTCCAAGTACAAACCGCGCCCAAAATTAACCAATAATCACTAACACAAGTGAGAATGGTCTTAATACGCCAATTAAACCCCATCATAGGTGTTAAATACCTATCTTGCCCAAAATGACACTTAAACCCTAATTTGACCCATAAGAAATCAATATCACGCCATTAGCAAGTTTTGACACCAAAACATATTTAACTCGGTTCTATGCTTCAACCTAATCCATTTTAAGTTTATAAACCTTATTAATTCGACAATTGGGTCATAATCATCACCAAACCCTAATTTTGACCCAAAGTCAAAATTAGTCAACCAACACACCTAAAAGTGTTCCAACACTTCCATAATCACTAAACCTAGTGATTAAACCCAATTACAAGTCCTAATCAAGGCCAATTTGTTCACCAACCCAAAATCCACCAACACTAACAATAAACCCGATTACTAGCATCACTAAACCCACTTCATGAGTCTAAATGGGTTTATCAACAAATCAAGTTCAAACCCTAACTTTGAATAGCAAAATCAACAATGAAATTCGGAGTTAGAACTTACCAATACCGCCAAAATGATGCCGTTGACGAGTAGAACAACTTTAATGCTTGAGGTTTGACCCGAAACAACCTCCTTCTTCTCCAAATGGATTTCTCTCTCACTAGAACTCAATCTCTCTCTAGGGTTTGAGGATGGGAGTTTTTGATGAGTGAGATGTGATCCAAACTGATCAATGGATCAGTTTTGATGACCCCAAACCGACCCCAAGTGAAAAGACCAAAGTACCCTCATTTAGACCTTTTAAAAAGGCTGAAAATTGCATCAGACGGGTTCGGCGCGCCGCGCCGAAAGGTGGAGCGCCGCTCCAACCTTCAGGTCTGTTTTTAGTTTCTTGTTTTGGCCATAACTTTTTGACCGTAGCTCCGTTTTCGATGAATCAAATATCGTTGGAAACGTGATAAGATTTCCTTTCCAATGGTAAGGCTTTAGAACATCAACACAAATTTATTTGGGGTTGAAAGGATACGTACACACCTTGTCACTTCAGACAACGTCTAGTTTCCTTCGGCGTTTGAGCAAGCAACACGTAAACTTCATACACGCATCGTACACCATAAATACATTATGTACAATAAATATTTGGGTCTTACAACTCTCCCCCACTTAAACTCGATCACGTCCTCGTGATCTTCTCCACTTAACCAATCCGGACCTACTCAACGATCCTCACTCAAGTCCCAATACGAACTTTCCTAGACAATTCTTCCCAATGGATCACTTTTAACAACTAAAATCGTCAACCGTGATTTATCAAAACCACAATCCGAGCACTAAAACCTGCTCAATTTCCCATATCGGGAAAAACTCAACCAACCTCGTACCGAGATATAAATTCCTTATCGTACCTTTACCACGGACAACGCTAAATGTAACGACCCGCACTTTTTCGATCGTTCTATACTTATAAGATTAATATTTACATAAATTAAACCTTACCAACATGATAAGCAATCCAAATTGTTGAGATTTATGTTTTTGAAAAGAGTTTTACACAACGTTTGACCGTCTAGTTTGACCGATGATATCACGAACTATATAACATATGATAATTATACGTTTGTGTATATATATGTATATATACATATTTAACATGATCTAAGAATGTTTTAATATCTCATTTTGTATTAATAACAATAAGTTATATGTATATTTTGAAACTACTAACTTAAGTTTTCAAAACGATAACCATACGCAACGTTATTTGACTTAAATACTTATGACCTATAATGTTTATACATATATCGTATAAGTAATGAATTTAATCACTTTTAAGAACTTAAATACATAAAACCATATAAGTGTATTCACAAAAGATAGCTATATTTGAATCCTCATTCCATTTTTCACAAAATTTCTATACGTATATCTAGAGTATATGTACTCGTATCATACGCAGCTTCTAGATGTATTTACTATTGGTATATACCAATAAAAATCTACTCCTTAGCAGCCTTAAATGATTAAGAAACATGTGGAACCAACCATTTGTCAAGTAGCATGAATTATTTAGCAAGAAAACAAAGTTAGGTATCTTTTTTTTCCTTTATAACCTAAAAACGTTTTATGCATGCACACCATTTCTTCACCCCATTTTCTCATACTTACACTTCCATTTCTCTCTCAAAATACTCTTAACTTCATACTTGATCATCTCCAAGCATTTTCTCCATCATTTAGCTTCAAAAACAACACTTAAATCTCATAAGAAAACCTTACAAAAACACTTCAAGAAATCCTTCCAAGAACACAAACTTACTTCCAATCTTTCATCCAATTCCATCACCCTTTTGGTTCTAGGTTCTTACTCCTATTTTACAGAAACCTTGTCCAAGGAACTTGAGGTAGTATCTATGTTTATAACCTTATTCGATTCATATATATATAGCTATCATATTTTCTGGTATACAATTTTAACAACAAGAACATAGTTTGAATGTTTTCAAACTTGTTTGCAAACTAAATAGATCCTTCTAACTTAACTTTTAAAATACTTCAAGACCTGTAATATAACTTAAATATATGCTAATTTAACAAGGTATAACTTGGTTTTTCAAAGAACACCTTAAAAACTGTTTTTACGACGTCAGAGTGTAACCGGGGGCTGTTTTGGGTTGGATAATTAAAAACCATCTAAAACTTTGAATTGAAGGTTTATGTTCTGGAAAAATGATTTTTACTATGAATATGGTAACACATAAAAATTTCATGATTTAATTCAAAGTATAAGTATTTTTAGAAAAATAATCATTTAAGGTTGCCTACATAAAGGAAAAGGTTTAACTTCATAAGTTTCACTAAAGTTTCACCTATGCCGTGTGATTTTGAATACAAACTAAGATATTTACAGTTCATAGTCTTAAAGAGGAACTCGATCCAAGGAGATGGCAAGTTGAATCAACGAAAACGGAGTTGTAACGAAGAAACTATGACCGAAACAAAATTGGCTATCCAAGACTAGTTTAACTTCGGGATTAATTGGAGAAAATTAAAATAAATCACATCTTTTTAAGATAACATGATATTTTATATATATGTACTCATAATTCAATTTTATATGGTTCAGGATCACCCGTAAACAACACGAGAAGATTAATCATAAGATCCCATGTTTGTACGCAACACGTCATTTGACAACACCGGTACTTTATGTACGCAACACGTCATTTGACAACACCGGTACCGTGGGTCAAGATTAATCTCGACCAATACATATACGTTGGGGGTTTTATTTATTTCGTTGGGGGTTTATTAAACATCTAAATATGAACCATTAAAATTGAATTACTAACAACGAAATGCTAACTACGGACTAAGGAATTATTAAAAGTATTAAAAGTATAACAAGTATATATATGTGACGTTTGTTTAAAATGAAAATATATTGATATATTATATATGGATAGGTTCGTGATATCAACCGGAAGACCAAGTCAAAATATATATATCTTCAAGACGAAAGTGAGTATATAGTCCCACTTTTAAACTCTAAATATTTCGGGATGAGAATACATGTATTTTATGTTTTACGTTATGGACACAAGTAACTGAAAAATATATTCTACGTTGAGTTGTACCACTGGCATACTTCCCTGTAGCTTGGTAACTAATATTTACAGCGGTATTGTAAACGCGAATCCTGTTGATAGATCTATCGGTCCTGACAACCCCAACCGGACTGGACGACCAGTATTCAACGGTTGCACAGTACTTCGTTTCGTGACTACACTTGGTACAGTGTAGTAAGATTTCATATTAAAGGGAATATGCGACGTGATTAATTGTTAAGTATGGTTACCAAGTGCTCAACCACTTAGAATATTTTTATTAAACTGTTTATATATGAAATCTTGTGGTCTATATATATATTGCTGCCGGCACTAAACCTATATCTCACCAACTTTATGTTGACGTTTTAAACATGTTTATTCTCAGGTGATAATTAGAAGTTTCCGCTGCATTATGTTGAATTTGAGCAGGATCTTGCGTACGCATACATGTGTCAAAAATAAAACTGCATACCCAAGGATTTGTGTTGTAAAATATGCTAGAAATCGTGTTGTTATCATCATTTGTAAAGTTTGTAAGTCGAAGATTATCGCTAAATGATAATCATCTTTTTATTGTCCAAAGCTTGTATCAAAACTAAGAAGTTGTGGTTTGTAATGTATAATATATGCAGTTTTCCTTTTAAAAATGTCGCATATAGAGGTCAATACCTCGCAATGAAATCATACGTTATCTAACACGTTCTTATGGTTAAGGACGGGTTATGACATGTGGTATCAGAGCGGTGGTCTTAGCGAACCAGGTTTGCATTAGTGTGTCTAACTGATAAGTCGTTAGGATACATTAGTAAGTCTGGACTTTGACCGGGTCTGATTTAAAAACCATTGCTTATCATTGTTGGTTAAAATTTATATGTAAATATTATGTAGTACTAATGGGTTAGTTGTTGTGTGATAGATGTCGGGCTCAAAACTTGTTATCACATTCAGCGACTCCGAACCAGAATCTTCAGATGGTGTTCCAGTCATTAACCTATCCGATGATGAAAATAATATCTTTGGGGAAGACTCACAAATTCCGGATGAACCGACTATAGAGAACCCGGAAAGTGAACCCGAGGAGGAAAGTGAACCCGAGGAGGAAAGTGAACCCGAGGAGGAAAGTGAACCCGAGGAAGAAATACAGGAAATTACAAAAGAAGAGTTCGAACTAGGAAAGAAACGAAAGGCTAATGAATTAGAAAATTCAAATCCTGAGTTTAATAAGGATGATGTGGCACCAACTCCACTAGACACTACCACCCCTATTCTCGCTATTCCTATTCGTTCTATCCCGGCATCCAGTTCTTCAGTCCCACAGCCAAAATATAGGCAGACAGCCAGGATAAGCGTTAAGCGATTCTTTGAACCTAAACGTCCTAGAAAATAGACCAAACGATGCGCTGCCGTATTAAAACATGGGATCATATAATGTTTTGTATAATATTATTAGTGTGGTTTGCTTAATGTTCGATGTAAGATAAGCATATGTAAAATAGTGAAGTGTGAAATGCAATAATTTTCCATGGTTAAGTATTATTTAGATGGTAGTAATTGATTCTGTACTAAGCTATTAAGTATGGACATTAACGGGTAGGTACTACCCTAGATATAATTATAAAACGCTAATAAGAAGAAAAGGCTTTTATAATAATACCTGGTTCATATTATTAATAAGCTATAATGTACTGTAAATATACACTACATCTATAATATTCCATGTGAATAATTATTTTCTTTTCATTCTTATAGAAGAATATGGCGCGATTGAACCGAATGACGGAACAAGAAATCCAGGAACTCATCAATCAGCGAGTGAACGACAGAATGTTATGGGTCGAGGCTGCAAGAGGTGCTGCAGTTAACCCAAATCCTCGTGTGGGGTGCACTTACAAAACTTTTCAAGCTTGCAAGCCCTCATCATTCGGTGGAACAGAAGGACCGATCGGTTTAACCCGGTGGATAGAAAAGATGGAAACTGTGTTCAAAATCAGTGGTTGTGTTGAAAAGGACATGACCAAATACGCATCGTGCACTTTACAAGATAGTGCACTCACGTGGTGGAAAAATTATGTGAAGGCTGTAGGAGGAGATGTAGCTTATGATACTCCGTGGGAAGAATTCAAAACAATGTTAATCAATGAATATTGTCCAAGGAACGAGGTTAGGAAGTTGGAAGATGAGTTACGAAGTCTGAAGGTTATTGGTACTGAAATCACCAACTACAATCAGCGATTCATGGAATTAGTTTTGCTATGTCCTGAATTGGTTCCAACCGAAGAACGGAAGATTGAAATGTACAAAGATGGTTTGCCCAAAAAGGTCAAAGCAAATGTTACAGCATCGAAACCTATGACAATTCATGAAGCTATAACCATGGCAAACGAGCTAATGGATCAGGTCATCATGGATAAGAAAGTATCCAATACTGATGTGAAGGTATCAGGTAACAAAAGAAAGTGGAATGGAAATTATGATCGAGGTAACCAACAACAATCTTTTAAGAAACAAGAAAACACGCAAGGTACAGGTAGTGGTTTAAGCTTTGGTTATAAAGGACAAAATCCTTTATGCAACCGATGCCACAAACATCACTCTGGTTACTGTAATGTGGTATGCAACAAATGTAATCGAAAGGGTCATCTTGCTGAAGATTGTAGGGCTCTCGTTACAAATACAAATGGTACCAAGACTCCTGCCACCAATGCAAATAGAACTGCTTTGGCTACCATTACTTGTTTTGGGTGTGGAAAACAAGGTCACTATAAGAGCCAGTGCCCGAATCCAGAGAAGAATATCGGACCTGCACGTGGAAGAGCATTTGTTATTAATGCTAAAGAGGCATGTGAAGACCCGGAGCTTGTTACGGGTACGTTTACCATTAATAACTTATCCGCATCTATTATATTTGATACTGGTGCTGATAGAAGTTACGTGTGTAGAGACTTTCACGCTAAATTGAATTGTTCATCATTACCTCTCGATGCTAAGTACATGATTGAGTTAGCTAATGGTAAACTAATTAAAGCCGATAAAATTTGCCGTGATTGTAAAATAAATTTAGCCGGAGAAACGTTTAAAATTGACTTGATACCCGTAGAATTAGGAAGTTTTGATGTAATAGTCGGCATGGACTGGATGTCCAAAATAGGAGCTGAAGTTGTGTGCGCCAAGAAGGCAATTCGTATTCCTCGTAAGGATAAAACGCCAGTAATGATTTATGGAGAGAAGGGTAACTCAAAGCTAAAACTCATTAGTTATTTGAAAGCTCAAAAGTGCTTAAAGAAAGGGTTCTATGCTATCTTAGCACATGTTAATAAAGTCGAAACAAAGGAAAAACTGAAGAGCATCAATGACGTGCCTGTGGCAAGAGATTTTCCTGAAGTCTTTCCGGAAAAGTTGCCGGGATTACCTCCATTTAGATCTGTAGAATTTCAAATAGATTTAGTACCAGGAGCTGCACCAGTGGCTCGTGCTCCATATAGACTTGCACCGTCCGAGTTAAAAGAACTTCAGAGTCAGTTAAAAGAATTACTGGATCATGGATTCATACGACCAAGTACTTCACCGTGGGGAGCTCCGATTCTATTTGTTAAAAAGAAAGATGGATCTTTTAGGATGTGTATAGATTATCGTGAATTAAATAAGTTAACTATCAAGAATCGGTATCCACTACCGAGAATTGACGACTTATTTGATCAACTCCAAGGATCATGTGTGTACTCAAAAATTGACTTAAGGTCGGGCTATCATCAATTACGTGTCAAAGAAGAGGACATTCCGAAAACTGCTTTTCGGACACGTTATGGTCATTACGAATTTTTAGTCATGCCGTTTGGATTGACGAATGCGCCAGCTGTATTCATGGACCTCATGAATCGAGTTTGTAGTCCGTATTTAGATAAGTTTGTTATCGTTTTCATTGATGATATTCTTATCTACTCCAAGAGTGAACAAGAGCATGAAGAGCATTTAAGGTTGATATTAGAGTTGTTGAGAAAAGAACAACTATATGCTAAATTTTCTAAGTGTGCTTTCTGGTTGAAAGAAGTGCAATTTCTTGGCCACGTTGTTAGTAGCAAAGGAATTCAGGTTGATCCAGCAAAAACTGAAGCCATTGAAAAATGGGAGACTCCTAAGACACCAACGCAGATACGCCAATTTTTGGGTTTAGCCGGTTATTATAGAAGGTTTATTCAAGATTTTTCCCGAATAGCTAAGCCGTTGACAGCGTTAACGCAAAAAGGGAAGAAATATGAATGGACCTCAGAGCAGGAGAACGCATTTCAAATACTAAAGAAGAAGTTAACTACGGCGCCTATTTTATCGTTACCAGGAGGGAACGATGATTTTGAAATATATTGTGACGCTTCGCGACAAGGTTTTGGTTGTGTTCTTATGCAACGGAAGAAAGTTATTGCATACGCATCCCGACAATTGAAGATTCACGAGCGGAATTATACGACGCATGATCTAGAATTAGGAGCAGTCGTGTTTGCATTGAAGATGTGGAGACACTACTTGTATGGAGTTAAATTCACTGTGTTTACTGATCATAAAAGTCTTCAACATATTTTTATCAGAAACAGCTGAACATGAGGCAACGTAGGTGGGTCGAATTAATAAACGACTATGATTGTGAAATTCGTTATCATCCCGGGAAGGCGAATGTGGTGGCCGATGCTTTAAGCAGAAAGGAACGAGAACCAATTCGAGTACGAGCAATGAACATAAAAATTCGCATGAACCTCAACTCACAAATCAAAGAGGTTCAACAAGAAGCACTCAATAAAGAAAACATAAGAAAAGAAATAATGAAGAAGTATGAGAAGCAACTCGTTATACGGGAAGATGGAATTCGATATTTTGCAAATCGTATTTGGGTACCGAAGTTGGGTGGATTAAGGAAGTTGATATTAAATGAGGCACATAAGACAAGATACTCGATACATCCTGGAGTTGGAAAGATGTACCAAGATCTTAAGACACATTATTGGTGGCCTAATTTAAAGACAGACGTTGCAACATATGTTGGGGAATGTTTAACTTGTTCCAAAGTCAAAGCTGAACACCAGAAGCCGTCAGGGTTACTTCAACAACCAGAAATCCCAGAATGGAAATGGGATGGTATTACCATGGATTTCATCACGAAGTTACCAAAGACTGCCTGGGGATACGACACCATTTAGGTGATTGTTGATCGTCTCACCAAGTCTGCACACTTCTTGCCTATAAAGGAAACGGATAGAATGGAGAAACTATTACGATTGTATATAAAGGAAGTTGTTTCAAGGCATGGAATACCTATTTCCATTATATCCGATCGTGATAGTAGATTTACATCAAAGTTCTGGCAATCACTACAGGAGGCCCTAGGAACTCGTTTGGATATGAGTACCGCGTATCATCCGCAAACCGACGGGCAGAGTGAAAGAACGATTCAGACTCTTGAAGACATGCTCAGGGCATGTGTGATCGATTTTGGAAACGGATGGGATAAATATCTACCATTAGCAGAATTCTCGTATAATAATAGTTATCATGCGAGCATTAAAGCTGCGCCATTCGAAGCATTGTACGGAAGGAAGTGTAGATCTCCTATTTGTTGGAATGAAGTAGGAGATCGACAATTAACTGGTCCCGAGTTCATACACGAAACGACTGAGAAGATAGTACAAATCAAGGAGAGATTGAAAACAGCCCGTAGTCGCCAAAAGAGCTACGCCGATGTTCGAAGGAAACCATTAGAGTTTCAGATCGGTGACATGGTTATGTTAAAGGTGTCACCTTGGAAAGGTGTAATACGTTTTGGAAAAAGGGGTAAACTAAACCCAAGGTATGTAGGCCCGTTCAAGATCATCGAACGCATTGGACCGGTAGCTTATCGACTCGAGTTACCGCAACAACTCGCCGGAGTACATAATACCTTTCAAGTCTCAAACCTTAAAAAGTGTCTTGCAAAGGAAGACCTCACCATTCCTCTTGAAGAAATCCATGTCGACGAGAAACTACAATTCATCGAAGAACCAATCGAAATCATGGATCGTGAAGTTAAACAGCTCAAACAGAGCAACATACCGATTGTTAAGGTTTGTTGGAATGCTCGAAGAGGTCCCGAGTTTACTTGGGAATGAGAGGATCAGATGAAACAAAAGTATCCACACTTGTTTCTCGATGACGCAAAATAGGTACAATTTTAAAATTTCGGGACGAAATTTATTTAACGGGGAGGTAATGTAACGACCCGCACTTTTTCGATCGTTCTATACTTATAAGATTAATATTTACATAAATTAAACCTTACCAACATGATAAGCAATCCAAATTGTTGAGATTTATGTTTTTGAAAAGAGTTTTACACAACGTTTGACCGTCTAGTTTGACCGATGATATCACGAACTATATAACATATGATAATTATACGTTTGTGTATATATATGTATATATACATATTTAACATGATCTAAGAATGTTTTAATATCTCATTTTGTATTAATAACAATAAGTTATATGTATATTTTGAAACTACTAACTTAAGTTTTCAAAACGATAACCATACGCAACGTTATTTGACTTAAATACTTATGACCTATAATGTTTATACATATATCGTATAAGTAATGAATTTAATCACTTTTAAGAACTTAAATACATAAAACCATATAAGTGTATTCACAAAAGATAGCTATATTTGAATCCTCATTCCATTTTTCACAAAATTTCTATACGTATATCTAGAGTATATGTACTCGTATCATACGCAGCTTCTAGATGTATTTACTATTGGTATATACCAATAAAAATCTACTCCTTAGCAGCCTTAAATGATTAAGAAACATGTGGAACCAACCATTTGTCAAGTAGCATGAATTATTTAGCAAGAAAACAAAGTTAGGTATCTTTTTTTTCCTTTATAACCTAAAAACGTTTTATGCATGCACACCATTTCTTCACCCCATTTTCTCATACTTACACTTCCATTTCTCTCTCAAAATACTCTTAACTTCATACTTGATCATCTCCAAGCATTTTCTCCATCATTTAGCTTCAAAAACAACACTTAAATCTCATAAGAAAACCTTACAAAAACACTTCAAGAAATCCTTCCAAGAACACAAACTTACTTCCAATCTTTCATCCAATTCCATCACCCTTTTGGTTCTAGGTTCTTACTCCTCTTTTACAGAAACCTTGTCCAAGGAACTTGAGGTAGTATCTATGTTTATAACCTTATTCGATTCATATATATATAGCTATCATATTTTCTGGTATACAATTTTAACAACAAGAACATAGTTTGAATGTTTTCAAACTTGTTTGCAAACTAAATAGATCCTTCTAACTTAAATTTTAAAATACTTCAAGACCTGTAATATAACTTAAATATATGCTAATTTAACAAGGTATAACTTGGTTTTTCAAAGAACACCTTAAAAACTGTTTTTACGACGTCAGAGTGTAACCGGGGGCTGTTTTGGGTTGGATAATTAAAAACCATCTAAAACTTTGAATTGAAGGTTTATGTTATGGAAAAATGATTTTTACTATGAATATGGTAACACATAAAAATTTCATGATTTAATTCAAAGTATAAGTATTTTTAGAAAAATAATCATTTAAGGTTGCCTACATAAAGGAAAAGGTTTAACTTCATAAGTTTCACTAAAGTTTCACCTATGCCGTGTGATTTTGAATACAAACTAAGATATTTACAGTTCATAGTCTTAAAGAGGAACTCGATCCAAGGAGATGGCAAGTTGAATCAACGAAAACGGAGTTGTAACGAAGAAACTATGACCGAAACAAAATTGGCTATCCAAGACTAGTTTAACTTCGGGATTAATTGGAGAAAATTAAAATAAATCACATCTTTTTAAGATAACATGATATTTTATATATATGTACTCATAATTCAATTTTATATGGTTCAGGATCACCCGTAAACAACACGAGAAGATTAATCATAAGATCCCATGTTTGTACGCAACACGTCATTTGACAACACCGGTACTTTATGTACGCAACACGTCATTTGACAACACCGGTACCGTGGGTCAAGATTAATCTCGACCAATACATATACGTTGGGGGTTTTATTTATTTCGTTGGGGGTTTATTAAACATCTAAATATGAACCATTAAAATTGAATTGCTAACAACGAAATGCTAACTACGGACTAAGGAATTATTAAAAGTATTAAAAGTATAACAAGTATATATATGTGACGTTTGTTTAAAATGAAAATATATTGATATATTATATATGGATAGGTTCGTGATATCAACCGGAAGACCAAGTCAAAATATATATATCTTCAAGACGAAAGTGAGTATATAGTCCCACTTTTAAACTCTAAATATTTCGGGATGAGAATACATGTATTTTATGTTTTACGTTATGGACACAAGTAACTGAAAAATATATTCTACGTTGAGTTGTACCACTGGCATACTTCCCTGTAGCTTGGTAACTAATATTTACAGCGGTATTGTAAACGCGAATCCTGTTGATAGATCTATCGGTCCTGACAACCCCAACCGGACTGGACGACCAGTATTCAACGGTTGCACAGTACTTCGTTTCGTGACTACACTTGGTACAGTGTAGTAAGATTTCATATTAAAGGGAATATGCGACGTGATTAATTGTTAAGTATGGTTACCAAGTGCTCAACCACTTAGAATATTTTTATTAAACTGTTTATATATGAAATCTTGTGGTCTATATATATATTGCTGCCGGCACTAAACCTATATCTCACCAACTTTATGTTGACGTTTTAAACATGTTTATTCTCAGGTGATAATTAGAAGTTTCCGCTGCATTATGTTGAATTTGAGCAGGATCTTGCGTACGCATACATGTGTCAAAAATAAAACTGCATACCCAAGGATTTGTGTTGTAAAATATGCTAGAAATCGTGTTGTTATCATCATTTGTAAAGTTTGTAAGTCGAAGATTATCGCTAAATGATAATCATCTTTTTATTGTCCAAAGCTTGTATCAAAACTAAGAAGTTGTGGTTTGTAATGTATAATATATGCAGTTTTCCTTTTAAAAATGTCGCATATAGAGGTCAATACCTCGCAATGAAATCATACGTTATCTAACACGTTCTTATGGTTAAGGACGGGTTATGACACTAAAAGTGACCAAGTCTCAACCTAAAGTCAACAATCCGAACGTTGAAGATCGAACCACATGAATCCTCACGGATTACTCTTACCACTAAACATCCTTTGTAGTGCGCAATACAACCAATACGCCACTATCCTAACATCATAAGCAACGACTAAAACCAAAAGCGCCCAAAACGACTATGGCAACGCTAATCCTAAGGTGTCCAAAATCGACTATTGTCACACCCGTAACAACACGTGAGCGATACACGGCTATCGCAATCACTAATCACACAACATGGTCCTCACGATCCCACCATCGGTGTATAAAACAACCAATAGATCACTCAACACCGGATGAAGTCAGCGGACCCCGAAGGTCATGCTCCACCAATCAAAAATACTATGATGAAGTCAGCGGACCCCGAAGGTCATGCTTCACCAATCACATACGTACTTTTGGCCTCGAACAACGAGTAGTGCAACATCGCACTCTGTTACACTATAGTGAACCCTAACGGATACCACTAACCATCCACACAATCGAGCAAGAACCACCTATATCAAACATAGGTACAAAACAATAATTCTCTAAAAGAGAATCCGACACACACATCCCTTAACCGAGGGATTTCACCTTGCTTGCCAAACACGTCCATTATCTCTCAACGAGATTTACCACATTACCACCTTGGTGATAATTCAAATCCAAAATCATAAGTACAATTTAACCGAAATTGTACTCTACCACAATCGACCAAATCTAGGTCCCGACACAAGTTTCGGTTTACTAAAACATTGTCCGAAATCTCACACTAAAACCTCCTCGTGCGGGAGTGTAACTCCTCTACTTGGAATTACGTTCCATAACCGCATCTCGTACACCCGTACAATGCTACCAAAGGTAGAGTTTACCAATAATTGGGTTCGCACGGCCCATCACCATGTCTTGCTCCAACTTTGAGCATACCAAGGATCCTAACCTATCCTTGAACATTTCGAACGAAAAGTGTACCACAAATTGCACGAACTATACACTCGCAATCATCCAATTGCTTTAGTTTGTCGAATTTCACCAGATCACTCATGAACCTAATGGTTTCACTTCGGTACCCTAAGTACAATGTAACCGCAACACAATCGGAGTCGAACACCACGCTAGTAGGTATAAAAGAGGCACCTAATGTCGCTTCACATAGGCTCCTTTACCAACATACATCAAGATCAACACTCGATTTCAAGAATTTCAATCCACCCGACGAACCTCGTGGTTCATCAACTTCAACGCGAAAGCGAACACGCGCTTAACGACCGAACACTAAAACCCATTTCCATGGTTTGGTAGAAACATTTTCCAAATACTAAGGGATGCTCGGTTGCACCAAGTCTTACGCCCTTCGCCCGACAATCCAACGTCACTATAGGGTACTTCCATTAGGAACGTCACCCATATCAATAACATGCACAACACAATTGAGAACTTAAGGGTCTCACTCGAACGAGCTTAACGACCCGGTACCAACCAAAATGCCTAAGCGCCCAAGGATTTGCACCATAGAGTCAAGGCACAACACACCACTTATATGCTCTACTGAGAGCAAACCGGAACCATAAACGTAAACCGCCCGCTTGCTACAAATTATCTCCAACAGAGAATAAAGTTTAGCTAAGACTTACGCACATACCGCATGTTATTACAAACGAACAACCTATAATTTCGTACTAAAAGTACCTGATGTAGCGCTGTTGGGCTTCCGTGCTCCACTTCCCATCATGTATTCGCGCTCTAACCTCCTAACCCGATCGTCATGCAATTCAGAACACTCTGACTTCCGGTGTCCCTCCATCCGGCAAATGAAACACCTGATTGAGCCTAAAGGCACCACCGTACAATCTTGTACCAAATGACCCCGTTCCCTACACTTAAAGCACGTAAGCTTGTAACCCTTCTTACTCTTCTTCTTCACATTCCTGAAGCCTTCAGGCGTACTTCGTGCCCTCTTACCATGAGCACCATGTAATCCTAACCTTGCAAGTACATCTTCATCATCACTACCTCGAGGTTTGGGAAACCTTTTTTTCAAACTCTTCCTTTACAACTTTAGTCGCTTGGTCTCGGACCATTTCCGTCATTTGTCCTTCGACCAACTCCTTAGTTACTTCCCTAACTTTGCCAGTGAAAACCGAGACATATTGCTCAAACACGGCCTCAATCTTTAACGCTAAATCATCCTTCCCTTCGTGAATAGGCTCACTCGTTCCGCATCCATCTTCCGTTTTCATTCTAAGGGATGCAAACGATTAGATCACGAACGTATAGACCACACGCACAACACCGTCCCATCTTGCTAAACACTCATCGTACATCACTTGTTAGACATGATTTGCACCCGTAATAAGGTTTGCAAGTCCTTATTACGCATACACGCCGTATCAACTTGTTAGTACAACGACCGCCTCGCTTGATGATATAAACAAACACAAACAAAATTCTACGCGATATAGACACACGCGAGAATTATTATCACAACACAAAAGTATATTAATGATACCCACATTACTAATATAAACGTTAGTCCACCTACAAATAAGGCACTAACTATAACCTATTCCGACCCGTAATCCTACAAGTCCCGCAACAAATTAAGCACACACAAAAGTCTAAGTGTAGGTACCTATCTCAAGTCACCTAAATCCCTTAGACCATGCTCTGATACCATTTGTAACAACCCAACCCGTTAACCAACCAATAACGCAGAAAAAAAAAATATTTTGCTGGTACAGCACATGGCGCGGCGCGCCAAAGTGGCCTGTCCAAAAAGTCATGAAATGCGAAAACGTTTGACCACTTCCCGACGTATTTAGACAAAACGCTTTTAACCATACATTAATATATGTAGAACTAACACGTTCCATTAATAAAATTAGTTTTACGAAGACCGGTCCCACATTGGCCGTTTTACGACTTTCGTACGAAAATACAAGTTTTCAACCACATGATTTGTAATACAAAATAAAGGTCGAGCATGGCGATTGGGGATACGCTACCCAATCCTAATCAATCCAAAAGCAAGCCTTCTAAAGCAACTACGCGAGTCCACTAGTCCCCGCTTACCCGAGCCTCCGCATCCATGCAATCTATAAAAAAGTCAACAACGAGAGGGTAAGCTAACGCTTAGTGAATGATAACATACTACATACATATATATGTATAAAATGGACACGCCACACAAATATCAAATACCTCATACGAACTTGTAACACAATTAGTATATCAACATACTCGTAAATACTAACAAGTCGTACACCATCCCAAAACCACATTAGCATGTACTCATCACAATATATATATATATATATATATATATATATATATATATATATATATAACATGCTATACAATCACAACACAATATGGTTAACCATAACGCTATGGTGCTACCGGCACGTGGTTCACATCATACGCATTTGAGTCTCACTCGTTTATAGTGCTACCGGCACATGGTTCACACTTCAACGCTACCGGCACTTGGTTCACGCCTCATTTTATAGTGCTACCGGCACGTGGTTCACACTCGATGCTACCGGCACGTGGTTCACATCATTATCATCATAGTGCTACCGGCACGTGGTTCACACTCACAATCCACATCACACACATGTTATGGTACTACCGGCACGTGGTTCATACCATAACATTTACAAATAAATACGCCATATACATGAACGCATAATTATTCCACTCACAATATCAACCCTTCGCCATTGGGGTTATATAATCCACATCACACGCCCATGTAATAACGTACACACAAAGTGTGCATCTCATCAAAGGTGGTCAACCAAAACGCACAACCGTGCCAATTGGACCCATACACAAGTCCATCAAATCCACCTATATGTGAAGTGAGCTCTATAGCCGAGAATCACTTCACCCGACCCGCACCCATCCTACACATACATATGCACATAGGATATTAACACTCACCTTGTCGCCTTGAAGAATGCTACCGAATAATCTGCAACTCGTCAATGGAAAGTACCTATTCCATTATCACAAATTCAACAACACACTTAGATTGGATTTACAAACCAACCCAATTTGACACTTAGTGCAAATTTGACCCAAATGCACTTCCAAGTACAAACCGCGCCCAAAATTAACCAATAATCACTAACACAAGTGAGAATGGTCTTAATACGCCAATTAAACCCCATCATAGGTGTTAAATACCTATCTTGCCCAAAATGACACTTAAACCCTAATTTGACCCATAAGAAGTCAATATCATGCCATTAGCAAGTTTTGACACCCAAACATATTTAACTCGGTTCTATGCTTCAACCTAATCCATTTTAAGTTTATAAACCTTATTAATTCGACAATTGGGTCATAATCATCACCAAACCCTAATTTTGACCCAAAGTAAAATTAGTCAACCAACACATCTAAAAGTGTTCCAACACTTCCATAATCACTAAACCTAGTGATTAAACCCAATTACAAGTCCTAATCAAGGTCAATTTGTTCACCAACCCAAAATCCACCAACACTAACAATAAACCCGATTACTAGCATCACTAAACCCACTTCATGAGTCTAAATGGGTTTATCAACAAATCAAGTTCAAACCCTAACTTTGAATAGCAAAATCAACAATGAAATTCGGAGTTAGAACTTACCAATACCGCCAAAATGATGCCGTTGATGAGTAGAACAACTTTAATGCTTGAGGTTTGACCCGAAACAACCTCCTTCTTCTCCAAATGGAGTTCTCTCTCACTAGAACTCAATCTCTCTCTAGGGTTTGAGGATGGGAGTGTTTGATGAGTGAGATGTGATCCAAACTGATCAATAGATCAGTTTTGATGACCCCAAACTGACCCCAAGTGAAATGACCAAAGTGCCCCTCATTTATACCTTTTAAAAAGGCTGAAAATTACATCAGACGGGTTCGGAGCGCCGCGCCGAAAGGTGGAGCGCCGCTCCAACCTTCAGGTCAGTTTTCAGTTTCTTGTTTTGGCCATAACTTTTTGACCGTAGCTCCGTTTTTGATGAATCAAATATCGTTGGAAACGTGATAAGATTTCCTTTCCAATGGTAAGGCTTTGGAACATCAACACAAACTTTATTTGGGGTTGAAAGGATACGTACACACCTTGTCACTTCAGACAAAGTCCAGTTTTCTTCGACGTTCGAGCAAGCAACACGTAAACTTCATACACGCATCGTACACCATAAATACATTATGTACAATAAATATTTGGGTCTTACATGCTTGCAGCTAATAACTAGACAATTGGTAATGAGTACAAAACTCTCAATATTTATATGGGGACATGTAAATTTACATGATGCGACATTAATTCGCATTAAACCAAATACAAGTCATAAATATTCTCCATTACCAACTTAATTTTGATCGAGAGTCGAATATTTTCCATCTTAGAACATTTGGTTTTGCAGTGTATTTTTAATTGCACCACCACAACAAATGGTTCCTCAAAGAAGGATTGTAATATATGTTGTATATGAAACATCTTCAATCATATGATATATCGAATCCATGACGGGTGATGTTTTTACAGCACGTTTTTGCTTATTGTTATTTTAATGAAAAATTGTTCCCTAGGTTAGGGGGAGAAATGAAAAAAATAAATAAAATGATATTTCATGATGTGAACATCAATTAAAATATCTTGATCCTCGCACAAAAGAATATGAAACGAAAGTTCAAAAATAATGCATATGCAAGAACTTGCAAATCGATTACGTGATGCATTTAAAGATACAAAAAGAGTGACTAAATCATATATAATAGCAGTAAATGCTCCAGCTCGAATTGAAATTTCAAAAGCTGGCAATAATTTCACTCTTGAGTCTTTGCCACGTATGAAACGTGGAAGATCAATTCGTTCCGAAGATAAAATTCCTTGAAAATAAAATCAGCTGATAATGAGGTAAGAGAAAGTGTTTAAGAAGAATCACAAATCAATATTCCTTCTGCAGAGGATATTGATAAATGTAAATACTAAAATTGCGATAAATTATGCAATATTATGGAACCGAAATGAAATGAAAAATCTCGATGAGATATTTTCATATAATGTTACAATGACATCATGAATAAAAATGATGATCTGGAACCAAAATCTGTCATTGAATATCAAAATAGACACGATTGAGCTCGATGGAAAGGAGCAATACGAGCTGAATTAGAATCGCTCAATAAAAGAAAAGTTTTCGGATCAATCGTTATCACTTTTAAAGATGTGAAACGTATGGGATACAAATGAATTTTTATCCGAAAAAGAAATGTGCAAATGAAGTTACAAAGCAAAACTAAACTTGTAACTCAAGATTTTCCACAAAGACCAGAAATGAATTATGAGGAAAACTTATCCTCCTGTAATGGATACAATTACTTATTAGATACTTAATCAACCTGGTAGTTACTTAAATGCATCTCATGGATGTTGTAACTACTTATCTGTATGGATCACTTGATAGTAATATATATGAATATACCTGAAGGGTTTAAGGTATCATAAGTATCTAATGCAAAACTCAAAGAAATGTATTCCATTGAATCACAAAGATTTTTATATGGTTGATACAATAGTATAACTGATTAAGTGATTACTTGATAAGAAAAGTGTATACATATAAACTTATTTGCACATGTGTTTTTATTATGAAAAACAATGATTGGATATATATCGTAGTTATTTATGTCAATGTTCTTAACATCATATGAACAAATAAAGAGATCTATGAAATAATTCAACTTCTAAAGAATTATTTTGAAATGAAAGATCTTGAAAAAAATCAAGTATTACCTTGGATTGCAAATTGAGCATATGCCTAATGGTTTAATTGTACATCAAACAACTTATACCGAAAAGATTTTAAAACATTTTTTAAAGACAAACCCATTGTTGTTAGATCACTCAATATTGACACTGATCTATTTCATCCCCGTGAAGATCATGAAGATCTTAACAGATCGGAAGTTCCATATTTTAGTGCAATTGAGGTTATTATGTATCTTATAAATTGTACAAGACCTGACATTTCTTTTGCAGTTAATTTGTTGGCAAGATTCAGCTCAACTTCTACCAAATGACAATGGAATGGGATCAAACACATATTTTGATACCCTTGAGGAACTTCCGATTTAAAATTATTTTATTCTAACGCTTCAAAATAAGATTTGGTTGATTATGTATATGCAGGTCATTCATCAAATCCTCAAAAAGATAAATCTCAAACTCGATATGTATTCCTAAATGGAGGTACCACAAAATCATGACATTCTTAAAACAAACACTTGTTGCAACATCATCAAATCATGACTAAGTGATTACATTATATGAAACTACTCGAAAATGTGTTTGGTTGAGATCAATGATACAAATCATTATTGATTCTTGTGGACTAGAACGCTATAAAAGACCAACAACTATCTTCACCAACAACTATATATGAAGATAATGCAGCTTGCATAATACAAATGAAATAAGAGTATCAAAAGTGACAGAACAAAATATAAATGTTGACGAGGCGCCAAAGTCATAGACGGTCTTAACGGTCATAAGTTTGATGGAAAAGAATAGTATGTTGGTAAGGCTCAGAAAAGACTAAAAGGGAATAGGAATTGAAACAATGGTTTGAGCAAACCATGAAGGAGACTGTAGACAAATCACATGGGCTAAACTTGTACATAAAAGATTTAGATGATACAGTTTCAGATGAAAACCTCAGATTCTTCTCATATACTCAATATCTCGTAAAAGACAACCAGATTAAAATGAGATACGTTCAATCAACAACTCTGCTGATCTTTATACCAAAGCACTGTCAACCGCTGTTTTCAGAACACACGTTCACAATATTGGCATGAGGCAAGTTCAAAAGATGTGACGACTCAGCGATGTCTACTTGAGGGAGAGTCAACTCTATACTGCACTCTTTTTCCCTTGACTAAAGTTTTTATCCCACTGAGTTTTTCTTTAGCAAGGTTTTTAACGAGGCAGTACTAGTTGCTCTATAATGAACTAAAATTGTCATCCAAAGGGGAGTGTTATAAAATGTCAAAAGTGGCTGCCAATTTTCCACATAAATCCAAGAGTTGTTGTATCTCGTGAAGAACTTTATATTTTATTATTATTTCACCTACCATGTACAGTAAATTATTGTACTATAAATATTGAAGGATGTAAACTTACAGAGACACCACTTTTCAATATATTTCATATGCATACTACTCTCTCTTCTTTCTATTCTATAATTAGAGACTACGTTACTAAAATGTAGTTATAAACTCCTAAATTATAACATACAGGTAATTATTATTATGTTTATATTTTACCTTAGTTAAAACAATTACAAGGTTGGTCACTAAACTTTGTAGAGAATTGCAATAAACCCTAAACTTTGTAAAGAATTGCAATGTGAGACTAAACTTTTTCCATAATGTGGATGCCTACATGGTTGATCCATAAACTATGTCAAAAGTTGTAATGTAAGATTAAATTTTATTCATGATGTGGATGCCTTAGACGTTCGCACATGTTACCAGGTTGGAAGCCGACGGTAACGACGGTTAGTCAAATTCCGTTAAGGTCCCACACCTGTTTCTCACATAAGGGTATTTTTATCATTTTTTACTATTTAAAAGTTTGTATTCAAAAGTTTTAATTATTGACGTTTGGATATTTATTTAGTTTCCGAATCAAAAATAATATTTGTCCTCACATTAGTTAGGTATATTTATTTAAATCGACGATATTTACATTAAAAATTTTAAGCATACCACAATAACAATATTTACAATTTTAAGTTTTAATGACGAGGTAACATAATATACGGAGTCAGTTTATTATTATATATATATATATATATATATATATATATATATATATATATATATATATATATATATATATATATATATATATAATAAATTCAATCACAAAATGACACTCAAGTAAAAACTTTTTTGATTTATATATACACAACAACAACAAAATCCAGTACCACATAAGTGGTGTATGGGGAGGTGATATGTAGACAATCCTTCCCCTATCCCAGAATAAAGACAAGTCATTTCTCCACCTAGAGTGAAAACACTTTCAAAAGTAGAGAAAGTCATCCCTCTCTATTCGACGGATAGAGAGATTGCTTCCGAGTGGACCTCCGGCCAATAAGTAGGGAAAAAATTTATTTAAAAAAAATAAAATTGAGACGTCATGAAAATGGTAAAATCAAATTTCCATGGTTTTAAATCTTGCCTGAAATTTAATTTAGGCTCTAAGAGTCAGTTAAGTCGTCAATAAAATCGACGTTTGCTGTCAACTCAATAACTAGAGTCGTTGATTTATATATTCACTTTACTATATATATATATATATATATATATATATATATATATATATATATATATATATATATATATATATATATATATATATATATATTCACCCAAATTCTTAGTATATTGTGCTAAGATATTTAGAAACAAAATTTAATATTAGACAATTCGTAATGGTGAGCGGTGTCACTTTTGGTATCACTTGCCTTTTTGCACTTATTGAATGAGTATGACGTGTTTCTTTATTGAGTGGAGTATTGGTGGTGTTACTTTTTGGTGTTAGTTAGGAGTATTGTGATGATGAGTTAAAATATAATTGGGTTAAGTATTAAATTGGGATATAAATAATATTTTTAAATCAATAAAAAATAAAAAAAACCGTGACACCGTCACTTTTGGTGTTTCTTTCTAAGAAATGACAAAGTAACACCACAAAGTGATGCCCCATTACCCCATACTTGTGGCGTTTCTTGGTCCACATAAGCAGGTAACTCGCGTTACTTGAGACCGTTACAATTGGTCTTATACGTACATTCAATTATTAGGTTAGATATCATGAAAACAGATAGATATTTATAATAACCGTTCGAGGAGATTTACATGGTTGGATTTGAAATTTAAATTATAATGTTTTGTAACAAAGTTGTAAAAAAGGAATATAAAGATCCAATCATGTTATGGTGATGATCCATCAACTCGATATCGATACACAAATAATAAGACAACAAAAAAACAACCATAATTGCAACACCACCAATGCTTAATCAATGGATAGCATTCCTCAATCAACTTTTAGGCCCGCCATCAAAATTCTACATACAAAATTTCATATACATATGCTCAAAATCTATTTTGTGTTTTTATAGTTCCATTTCACTTGATGTACGGAGTAGTAATTATATTAAAATTCACTCTTCTTAAACTTGAATTCTTAACACTCATTTATTTTCCTAAAACTTAACACTTTTACACTCCTAATTGCAGGAGAGAAATTACGTCCCGACATTTAATAATTTTGGTTTTATGTCTAAAATTAAAATTGAAAATGATTATTCTATTTAATTTTCTATCCTACATTTCATCTTAAATTGAGAAGATTTGATTCTTTTCCTTATTTCTTTTGTCTCTTCATTTATTTTCTTTTCCTAAAAAACTAGTGAACAGAGTGTAACAATTTAAAACTCGTTGCTGTGTATGACGTATGAAGTATCCTATCTTTATTTTTTGGCAACTAAAGTGGAGTTAGATTAATGTGTGTAATTGAAGAGATCATAAGCACAATGTTATAGGTTAGTTTGGACATTAACAAAAAACGGTGGGTAGATGTGGGGTTTAAAAGAAAGTGTGACAAAAAGGATGTAGAAAAAGGTTATTGGCTTTTTTCACACTAAATTTACTTTTTAATCTTATTTTTATGACAAAAGTCAAATAC
The DNA here is from genome assembly GCF_046630445.1 of Rutidosis leptorrhynchoides. Lineage (NCBI taxonomy): Eukaryota > Viridiplantae > Streptophyta > Magnoliopsida > Asterales > Asteraceae > Rutidosis > Rutidosis leptorrhynchoides. Next base: position 547,576,411 of record NC_092334.1, read on the forward strand.
TCAAATAGGGCCTCCTTTAACCAAATCATGATAATCATAATGATATCTTTCACCACATCAGAGATTTGCACCCAAGATTTATGCATCATTGCTCCTTACATTTCATTCTTTAATTCTTTAATTTTGTTAAATGCGTGACTTATTTTGTATGTTGATTGTAAAGGTGTTTATCGATTGGATTTTGGATTTTTCAGTTTATTCAGTTGGTTTCTTCGGTTCTGAAACTTTAAAAATCAAAATCGAAAAACCAAAGTCAAATTCAAACATCAAAATCGAACCAAAAATCGAATTTAAATTTTGGCTTGGTTTCGATTAAAACCGAATTCGACTTCCAAATCGATTTTTTACTTTTTCTTCACGAGATGAAGAAACATTATATTATTAACTTTGTAAAGTATCATACAAAACTAATATACATGATCGAAGATATATACAAATTTACATAATATAATAACCTAAAATAGTATCATAATACAATACATATTATTTCAACAAAATAAACAAAATCATAACCAATTGAAAAAAAAAACTATTTCTTCTTAGTCATGGTGTATATTTTCCCAATAATAAGATATTGTAAGGGAACAACAACAACAAAACCCAAAACCACATGAGTGGTGTATGGAGAGGTGATATGTAGACAATTCTTCCCCTATATGAGAATAAAGACAAGTCATTTCTCCACCCAGAGTGAAACACTCTCAAGAGTAGAGAAAGTAATCCCTCTCTTTATTCGTCGGATAAAGAGATTGCTTCCGAGAGGACCTTCGCCCTTAAAGAGATTGTAAGGGAAGTTATACCTAAATTTTACTAATTCCATATATATCGTCTTGAACAGAAAAGTCGACTTGAAATAATTACGGTTTCAAAATGGTGGAAGGAAATTTTTTTCCAGGAAAATATGAAAGTAAAGATTCAAATAAAATTTCAAATTCGTGTAAACATAATTTGACTTGAAAAGTTAACATGTTTACTCAAATCATATTTTGTACATTTATACAATAATATTAAGAACTTAAAATATTTATTTAATTTTGTATAATTTGAATTCGATTTCGATTAGGGAAATAAGCTCAGATACACCAAATTTTTTAAGAATATTATCATATACATTATAAAAGAAAATTGTGCATATACACTGCCCATTCGAACAATCATTTGTTCGAACACATTGTAACTTGTTCGAACACATAATATGTCGACGTGTCTCAAAAAAATACAATGTACTTGAACATTCACCGCGTTCGAACATAATCTTGTTCGAATACCCTGTTCGAACACACTTCATTGTACTTGAACATATATCAGTAGCATTCTAATTTTGAATGATTTGTAGTTGAAATCTTGCTTTTCACCAACAACGATTTATTTAATATCACATAATAACATAAACACACATAGAGTCTTGCTATGAAGCATACAATTATTTCAAACTACATAACGAACTACAAATATTACTCAACAAACACACGGTGAAATATCAAACATACAAACACACAACGAAATATCTTTAATCATCACTTAAATTGGGAGTATCACAATATTGTGATGGGGTTGAACTTGACGCTTTTTCTGTACCCTTCCTGCTTGATTTTTGAGATTTTTTCTTTGTTCTTTGTTTGAATTGGTTGAGATCGGTCATAGCTAGTCGGGCAAACCAATCTACAATGGCCAGCTTCCAAACAATGACTGCGGTGTCTTTGACATGTTTTTTTCTCTTCTCCTTTCGAGGGAGTACGCTTATTTCCTTTTAGCCTGCCAGCTTGTCTTTTGGTATGTATTGGCGAATTACAAGATTAATGATTCCCTGGATCCACCCATTCACAATTATGGTCTAGTGGGCAAATACACTCATCATATGCATCTCGGTAAGTCTGAGTGCTGAAATACCTCTCTACGTGATTAGTAACGTCTTATACTTTGAAATATCTTGCCACTGCCATTACATGCCCACAGAGAAGTCCGGACAACCGCCATTGTTTGCATGTGCAAGTTCTTGCTTGTAGATTAACATTCCCCTTCTTTCTTCCATCCATCACCTCCAAGAGATTTACTGATGATGGTTTAACTTCCCAAACTCGAGAATCATAGTTTCTTTTACCCAACTTGTGCTCAGAATATGGTGTGACAAGTGTTTTTAAGGCAACAACAGTGTTTCGATGTTCCTAAAACCATTGTTGTACTGATGCTCTAAAGAATTCTAGTAACATTGTAATGGGGATCTTTCTCGCATGAGCTGACAGCGCGTTCATGGAATATGTGTTGTTGGTTGTTAAGTATGCATAACTGATATCGCTCCATTTATATATGCTTTATCTCGCGATATCTCCCTCACTTTGTTCGGTTTTTGATGATCTTGGAGCCTATTTTGTGTGATATTGTGTTAAATGGCAATTTGGGGGCTTTGGACTTAATTTGATGTAAAATTGATCAAATCTTGATCAAAAGTGACTAAGGAAATGGCAAGTGCAGAATTCAGCATCAAAAGCGCCGCTCCTGTGAAGCAAAAGCACCACACCTACATCAAAAATGACGTTCTTATGTACGTTTTGGCTCCATTTTTCACCAGTGGCCAGAAGCATCGTTCCTATAGCCAAAAGCGCCGCTCCTATCCAGCTAAAAGCGGCGCTCCTAAAGCAATAGCGCCGCCCCTGAATGTTGCCAAAAGCGGCATTCCCAATCAAAAGCGCCGCTCCTCACTTAAGCCAAAAGCGCCGCACCTGGGTCAAAAGCGGCGCTCATGTCGCTGTTTCAGCCCAGATTTTCAGCACTATAAAAGGAACAAGATTAGGTTATTTTTCATATGTATCTTTAGAGAGCAGCTACCACAACTCCGAATTCCACATGCAAAACCCTAATTTCATCATCCATTGGTGTTTAAGGGTGGATTCAAGGAAGCTAGCTCAAGATTCATCTTAGATTTACTCTAGATCTTCATCATTTACATTTTGGGTTGTAATCTCCACTTTTCTTCATTTACTTTGCATTAATTACTTGTAATAACTTTAAGATGATGATTGTTTATGTTTCTATGCTTATTATTAGTTTGATCTTAGCCATGATTGGCTAAATCTCTCATGTTTGCTTATCTATGAATCTCTAATGCTAGTGTTTGCCCCAAAATCAATTGAATAATGTTATGTGAATGAATTACATGATCATGTGTCATTGAGTTAGCTAAAGATCCATTGCTATGAGTTTGTTTTAGGGTTGACTTTGATTACATATGTTGAGTAGCTCTCTTAGTGATTTGAAAAGTGAATCAATGTGTGATTCAACAACTTGAGTGATCTAGACAACTAGCTTAGGAAATTCAAGTGATTGTGTTCTTGATCTAGGTTAGTTTTCAATTGGCCTTTAGTCAACATAGTAGTGCCGATTATCTTAAGTGATTTCGATAGTTGGGGGTTTTAAGTGATTTTAACCTAAGCATAATCTCAATAACTAAATCATGCTTAACTCGATCTTAGAATACAATGCTTATGTGAATTCCCGGAGTGTTATTTGATTTGAGGTTTGGTAGCAATACTAAACATTTTAATAGTTCAACAACTAACGTGATAGCAAAATAGGCAAAACAGGGCAATGCAAGCATAGCGAGGATTAGATAAGTGAACACTTCTTAGTTAATTTGATTTAAGTCTTAATACTTCGTACTTTTTTCTTGCTACTAGTTTACTTGTTAGTTTAAGTTTGTTTAATTGTGCAAGTTTTAGTTGTTAATCAAAATCAATCAAAACCCCCAATCAAACAAACCCTAGGACAATTGATAGTTTTAAATATTCGACTTACACCACTCTCTTGGGACGAACTTGATAAGAATACTTACATTGAAATTCTATAATAACCGGATTCTAAGTGCTCATTAGTTGTGTGTGCTTATTTGCAGTGTTTGAATCATATATAAATTTTGAGGGTAAAAGATGTATCGTAACACACCCATATCAATAACGAACTTTAATAGTATGGTGCCTCGACCATCTATTGAACCCCACTTCACGCAACGTCCGACATGAATCTGGAAGACGGTTGGATAGACATTCAAAGTGGTGATTAAAATCATACCTCTTTTTAGCCTTTCACATCTTCCAGTGGTGCCATTCAAATATTATTATTTTTTGAACGGCAAGCTTGCATCAGTGTATCATTTATTTCAACGACACTCATCATTTGCACACACACACACACGCGTTCGGGAGGAAACCCAAATCGCATTACAGGAACCCGATCCTTTAACCATCCTGAGGGGCAGGCGGACCGGGTTTGAATCCTGAATGGATCCGGGAGAAAACCCCCTGAGGTCAATCTGTATATCCATATTTCAGGCAGATTAATTAATAGGATGGGCAGAGCGAGGCTCGAATCCATGACCTAACCCTCAGCCCCAACACACAAGGTGAAGGGGATGCCATTGAAGCAATGCTTCGTTGGCTGCCATTCAAATATTTAACTCTTTTAGAAACGATCTTGAGGTTCATGAGTAAGTGGCATGCATAAAGTGCATGAAAAGCTTCTAAAAAAATATTTGAAATACCTGCTTAAACAAAGGTTAGATTCTCAATACAACATCCAGAAGATTGTAGAGAATCCCTCAGATTTCCTAAAAATCATGTCCAATGACCGGTCGTCTCTCCTGCACCAATACTGTAGGTTAATAGCAGGATGACATTGTTCGCATCCATACCCAAAACAATCAAGTTCGTTTCCAACTAACCACTTTTCAAATTATCACCATCAATTATAATTATCGAACGTGGATGGCGAACGAATGAACGTACCTACACAATAATAGAGTATGTTGTAAGGATTTTTCAACAAAATAAAACAAACAGTAAATGTAAACAAGCTAAAAAATACCGTTGCACCAATCAATAGGTAACTCATAGAAAATCTGTCTTCGTCATCAGTGAGAATGTTGGTGATGCTTTATGGGATACACAATTTAAAATTATGCAGATATGAAGGTAGTATTTGAAATAATTCTACATTGCTACCCCTCAACAACTCATTTGCATAACATTTTTCTCTCCACGCTTGGTTGTATGACAGACTTATTTTATAGCGGCCTGCCAAATCAATTCTGATATCATTCGGTCGATAAACACGACCAGCTTATTTCATGAACTCTTTTAATATGTTTCCTAGGACCTTTCTGGTGCCGTGTTTATTGTTCGGTAGAATTTGTGTGCTTGACTATGTAGCATCGAAGGATGAAAAAAGACCCCCGGTTGAAGTGTATCAAATCCAAAGGGCACATGTAGCCATGCCATGAAATACAAAGGGTAAGCTAACAAATGATAAGAAGGGCACACACGTGAAGCAAGGGGCTTGACTATGTGTGTATCATTCAACATTCTTACTTGCTAGTTATTATTGTCATGAATACACCTGGCTATTATACGCCATGAACATTTTAGTGATACACACGTAGCTATGAATCGTGTCTGGTCTGAGTAGTTTTCTTTAGTCTGGAACCCTTCGGTCAAGCACTTAGTATGAAGTTCCAGAAGAACGGCCTCATTGTTTTCCAATGTTTGATGGGAGTTTGATTATTTAGCAAAGTTCATATATCGTCATAGATCTAGGTAGCTCTTCAGGTTGGCTTGAAGCATCATAAAGTAATCGTGGCATATTCCAAAATATGTCAACATATTTGGCTCAAAACGGATTGGTTTATCTATATTTCGTCGAAATCAACAATATCATCTTCTTTTTCATCATCATCAGATTCACTATCATAAGATTCAACAATCATATTCTTGAATGTGTGATTTGTTTTCTTGACAGGGTTTACATTTTCCATACCATCATGTTCAGAATCACTACAATCTGTTAATGGCATGACAACTTCGTACTCTGTATCGATGGTTGGAATGGTATGTTCCTTTCTTGGTTTGTTTCGAGTTTTATATTCATCGGGTTGAGTGGAAAGATACTCCACATTTTGATGTGAATGGTTATACTATTCAGTTGGATTCGAAGGATGTATCACATTTTGAGGGACTACATTGACATGGTTATATTGATGCGGATGGTTATATTGATGCATATTGTTATATTATTTTGTATGATTGTATTATTGCGGATGGTTATATTGTTGCGGATGGTTATATTGATGTGGTGTTTCATTGTAAGGATACTGATTAACAGGATGCGGTGTTTCATTGTAAGGATATTGATTAAAAGCAAGTGGTTGATTGTTTGGAAAACAAGTACCCCCACAGCTACTACTTTCATGTGGATGCCTACCCAATCCCAGCCTCTGCATGGAACGTACATATCAACCAGGTATATTTCAATCGGTTGATTATTGATTGCGTAGGTCAAGAAATCACCAAAATCCTCTCCATCATTAGTGATATTTTAACACATAGTTATCCATTTTGTATTTCATAGATAACTGTGGATCTATCATATACTTTCTTAACATATTTCTTATTAAACTCCTATGATTCATGGGTTTACCAGATTCTGGTATGATGGAAAGTTTCATTGGTACTCGAGGACAATCAGGTGACATATCGACTATATCATTGTTAACATTAACAAATGGAGCTGTTGAACATATGTATTCTAAAAACTTATTCATTATATTATAAAGTTTTGAGTGCGTTACCAGAATTTAACAACTATTTATTGACGAAGGCGATGACAATTTATGTGTTGATGTTAAAAGATGAAATATTTTTGGTATTGGTCTCCTAATTCTGAATATAGAACAATTATATATTAAAAATGTAGAAGGTGGATAAGGATTTTTATTCAAAAAATATGGAACCCTCAATATTTTTTTAGACCATTAAAATGTTCAAGTACTTTTAATTTTATATATATTCAATCATAAACATGATCTTATAATGTATAATATTATATTATGGTGTTAGAACAACATATCGTTCCAACAGTCAGATTTTCAGGATAAGATTTTCTGATTCTCGCGATAGTATTTTCTGACATCTTCAGTCTAAGTATAGTACATTTACGATTTAATGAGATATTCCGAATAAGATTTACATAGGTATTATGAGATTTTCTGGATAACATTTTATGAGATATTATAGATAAGATTTACATATATTTTATGAGATTTTCTAACAATGAAACTATGCGAATCGGAACACTTTATTAATCTAACACATTGTATTTTATAATTTACTGGAACAAATAAGTGTTTAAACGTAGTACATCAGTGCATCGTTAGAACAACAAACTGTTCTTATACAATAGCATACATGATTATTTGGATTTCGAGGAAAACATTTTCTAAGATCTGAAGATATTTTAGGATACCGTTTTAGATATTTAACTAGAATGGCCGACGAAGACTTAATTAGAATCTTAAAAAAATAAAATACAATTTATAGCATGTATTTTAACACAATCGAAATCATGAGATCATGAGTTTTTCACTTTATAGTCATAAATTAAAAGCAAGTTACATAACAACTCGTTTTACACATAAACATAAAAGAACAAAATTGTAACCAACTTCAAATTAATAACAGATTCATCTTTTTTCTCCCTGCTAGAGCAGTCTTTCCGGAAGCTTCTGACGTAACTAGGTTTTCTCAAAGAATCTCGATTTCCTCCCCTTGTGATAACACAAGTGTTCCTGCCCATCGACATATGGGTTCCTGGTCATACTAGCCTAACCAACCGCAATTACGAGATCTCTATGAACAAAAAAAATTGACAAAAATTAATAGTTTAATCATTTTATATACCGAACACAACGTTAAATTAATTGTGTTATATTGTGCCGGAAAATCATGTCAACTGTAAAACCTTCGACCAGGATTTTCATCCGTCCATGAGTATTTAATTACCACACGTTTCCGACATCTACAGTAAACAGTCGTCATGGTACATAAAAGATCTTCAAGATGGTGAAATGTGGATGTGTGTATGAGTTTTGAGTATGTGAGGAAATATGTTGTTTATATAGATATGAGAAAGTACTTATGATTGAATTAAGGTCTATTTTAAGTAATTAAATTTTCATTAATTAATACAAAAAATATGATGCACAATAACATTTAAATATATAAACATCCGGCAAAAATAACCTATAAACATCTGCTACATCATAATCAATTTTGATACAAACAATAAATTTATGCATCACAATTAACCCGTCAATGAAGTTGATGGACAATCTTAAGAGAAATGATTTGGAGGAAAGTAGAACGTTGGTGTAAGTTCAGAACCATCTTTGTAGTACACCTTTACTAAGTTCTTTTTAACAATGTTAAGGGAACGTGATTTTTTTCTAGGCAGAAATACATAACAGTTATGGATAACTAGAACACATCCAACACATATACCCTTTACCTCTACAAGAATTCCGTATTGTATAGTGTTAAGAATAGAACATGTTCCTAAATATTAAAGTAAAGTTATAAGTAACCAATAGCATAATAATATGCAAATCATATCATATTGAGGATCTTACTTTGATCACTACCTAAATATCACCCACAAAATTTTTGAGCACATGGATAACACCAACAACGTTGTCGATTTTTTTTTCCAGACATGCAGGTATTCCTCCTAAATTGGAATTCCCTTTCATTAAAAAACACAAACAAAATATTACGGTTAGATATATCTATTTTAATGAACAATTAAAAACAAAACACAATTGAGTATTACCACCATCAGGATACGCCCACTGTGAAGCCAAAAACCACGGAAGTTGTTGAAAGCTATCATCATATTCTGCCTCTTCTATCACTTCCCTTATAAATCTTGGGTAGACCTCGAATGTTCAACATGATTAGATTCAACCTCATTATTACAACGGGAAGCAGGCTTGAGAATACCCGTCGACCTGGAATATTGTATCCAATTTCAACATATTCATGACGACATTCTAGAAGTGGCAGAAATAATGGTGAGGGTAAGATTTGAGGTTGCGAGTGAGGGTGTTGTGGTAAGATTTGAGGTTGAGATTAAGGGTATTATGGTAATATTTAAGCTTGCGATTGAGGGTGTGGTGGTATGATCTAAGGTTTCAATTGAGATGAACTAATAGGGGTATCAAATAGTTCGGCGTCTGAAAGCTCATAAAGAAATGACCGGTCATCTTCCATTTTTAGTGTGTTTTTCTATACTATTTTAATTTTTTGAATTATGATATTATCTGCTCATAGGGTATTGTATTTATAGAGGTAAATTTATATCCTTTATATCACAGTACGTTAGAACAAAAAGGTGTGAAAATTCCATTAACTTTTTTCTTGTTAGAACTATCTTATGTTCTAGCTCTGTGCAATACACAGGTAATCGAACAACACTATGTTGGATATTCCTCTAAATACTGAAATCTTAGATCGAATCTAATCTTGTAACAAAGTGAGATAGAGTTGTTAAAGATAAAATCACATTCTTCAAAATGTTAGAAAAATCTCAGAAAATCTTATCCATAAAATCTGAAAATCTTATCCAGAAAAATCTTACCCCGAAAAGCTTATCCTGAAAATCTATGCCTAATAGTACTATATTAGAACAACATTATGATCGAACTCCTATAGATACCATTTTGTGAGAACAATTTGGTGTTTAAACCTATTATTCCTAAGCTAACTGTGCACATAATATTGTTCTAGTACCATATGTATCCTAAATTTTACACTAAAAATATATCCATTTATATCTCATTTTTACATACGACTAATCTATTTCTTTCTCTCGAATATAATAATTATCACTTCTTTTTAAGCCTCCATGTATCATTTCATTTGACGTGTTTGACGGTGGTGATCTTATTGATGACTGGAAGTCAGACGTTGGTGGGTCGTAGCAATCATTTGAAGATATTGATGTTGGTGATATTGATTTAAAGCAGATGGATGCATTTCTCATACAAAAAATTGATTAGAGGCACACAGACCATTATTATTTGGAAGTAGACGATGTGGGTGACAAAAAAGCAAGGTTTCTTACGTGGGAGGAAGCATGCGATAATATAAAACAAATGCACAAGGTAACGGGTCAAAGAAATGTAATGTATCTTATATATATATATATATATATATATATATATATATATATATATATATATATATATATATATATATATATATATATATATATATAGGGGCAGGATCAATGGGGAAGTAACCAATCGGGGGAAAACGGGGGAAGCAATTTTTTTTTTTTTTTTTTTTGGAATTTTTTTTTCAGGCATCAAAATCACATGAAAATATGAATATTTAGAAACACTTCGTGATGAATGTTATTATTTAGGCGGGAAAACAATCAACAAAAATAACATTCAAGATAATATTGTTCGTGAAGAATGTTAACATTTTTTTTCCATGTTTTGTGAAATAAAATTTAGCCCGATTTAGAGTTTAGGGTTTAGGGTTTAGGGTTTTGGGTTTATTCCATAAACCCAAAACACCAAACCCTACACACTAAACCCTAAACCCTAAACTCTAAACCGTTCGTGTTAAAAATTCAATCTAAATCCTAAATCTAAACCCTAAATTTCTAAACCCTAATATCTAAACCCTAATATCTAAACCCTAATATCTAAAACTTCAACATATGCTCGAAAAACACGATAATTGTTATATATTAGTTCTTCGAGCATTTTCCCGCCAAAATAAAAACATTTATCACAAAGTGTCTTTATTAAATGTTTATATTTTCATCCAATCTATAATGTTCGTGAACAAAGTTTTTTCAAAAAACGAATTTTTTTTTGCTTCCCCCCGCTTCCCCCGGATTGATTACTTCCCTCTTGATCCTACCAATATATATATATATATGTGTGTGTGTGTGTGTGTGTGTGTGTGTGTGTATGTGTGTGTGGATGAAGATACTATTATGTGACTCTGATGGTTATTTAAATTAGACATTTTCTGTATTTCTAATTAGTTTATGTTATTTTTTTATGTAGTTTATATTATGTAATTGTTATGTGTTTATGTTATGTGAGTGAAAATCAAGATTTCAACTACAAATCATTAAAAATTAGAAGTGTTTGAACTTATATGTGACACCGCCATTTTTTTTACGTTGCGGAAGCATTATATTAATTAAACCATTTTTATTAAAACAAACATGATTAACACAAACCCAATGTAACTTGCAACTAATTTTAAATTACTACAAACATGTGTCATGTGACATTGCAACAAAATATAATATTAAATGGAAAAAGACACATCGGAGTTCTTCGTAGTCAAACATAACATCTCCACGCCCATCTTCTCCCCAAAAGCACAATATACGGAAGCTAACAACCTACAGGGAGGAGATGGAGGGGAATTAGCACGAAGCTAAGTGAGTGCAACTAACTACACACAATAGTACATAACAGCAGTTACACTAATCATGTCATCACATCCAGCACAAACATCACCCAGAGTGCAGTCTACAGAGACATCGGCGGTCCGACCGAACCCGCAACCACCAGTTGATCGGACTAGGGCTTACCGAAAGTTCCTGCCTAGGCCACCACACGATGGGGATGCACTGGGCTCCAACACACAAGCCATCACGTAACAAGTAGTTATCATAAAGTTATAACTAACTAGCAATAATAGCATGTTAATCTCGGCAACTTAGGCAATCATAGACGAACAAGCTATTATATACAATCAGTCTCCAGTTAGTCCCACTCACCAAATACAGGCACAAAAGGTTCTCAGAGGTCTAATCATTCTTAGCCTTCTTTCTGTCTTTATCACATGAGTAAAGATAACACAATACAGTAACTTTATTACAAGAATAATGATGATACTACTGAATCATTAACAAAAAGATCTACATCTAACTACCCTTTACAAAGATACATTTTCATTCAACAAAATGGTTTAACATGTCCCCACGTTTCACACACATAACACAAAATCATAATAAAGTCATAACCCTAACAGTTAAGGTTCATAATAAAATTAGACACACGAGCAGCATAACGGCTAGGAAACAACACTTAGTAAAAACTCAATTGCCAAACACCATCGGTCGACTGTCAGAGACAGTCGGCCGACTGTCAATACACACTCGGTCGAGTGTCAAGTCTCTTGGTCGATCGTCACTAACAGACAAACTCGGTCAATGGTTAACTCAGTCGTTTGAGGGTCTCGACTGTCGGTCGAGTGTCAACAGACATTCGACCGACTGTGTTTATCTGTAGCAGAAGCTGAACACAGCTACAAGTTTCATGCCAAACTCACCAATTCTTGTTCTAGTGCTCGTTTTTGACCCAAAAAATGACTACATCTTTTACACTAAACATGTAGGAACATAAACCCTCAAGATTTACTTTAAAACAACACTTAAATAAAAGGATTTTGAACCAAAATCATACTTTGAACAACTTACACAAAAATTCAGATTTCTCAAAGATTAAAGCATGAAATCCTTTGATTCTTACCTCAAAAGAATCGGTAGATTGCAAAGAACACAAAGATGTAACTGATTTGAGCTCAAGAACAAGATTAAGAGATTAGGGTTTGGTAGGTGGTGGAAGTAAAGAACGAGGTGTGTTAGTGTGTGAGAGATAGAATCTATAAATGAAAGAGAAAGCAGTTGTTCTAGTCACTTAACTGAGATTAAAACCCATACCTCCCAACACACGGGTATTTATCAGTTATATGATATCTTTCGTACATCGTTAGGATGCCCTAACGGACTCCAATTTAAATAAACAAGCATGTTCTGTGACCATGGTCACAAACTGGTCCTAACCGCATAGCCAACTAATAATAAGTATTATATTAAAATAAAAGCACATATAAAGCCACATATACAAACGTAAGGGTAAAACAGTAATCTTACTGCTAGGCTTGATCTGAGGGTGTTACAAATCCAACCCGTTAAGAAGATTTCGTCCTCGAAATCTGGTCAAGGTCAAACAAATGAGGATAGCGTGCCCTCATTAACTCCTCGGTTTCCCTTATCATGTTGGCACCTAAACTGTGCCGCCACTTAACTTACACCATTAGAATCTGCTTCTTTCTCAACTTGGTAATTTTTTTGGTCAATTACTTTAATCGGATCTTCAACTAATTTCTTGGTCATGTCTACTTTCAAATCTTTCACGGGAAGGATCTAACTTTCATCTTCGACTTTACACTTTCTCAAGTAGCATGCGTTGAATGTGTTGTGAATTCCCGATAACTCATAAGGAAGATCTAGGACTACAGTCCGGTCATTTAAAATTTCCCCGAATTGTGAATGGACCAATAAACCTTGGAGTTAATTTGCCTCGTTTACCAAATCTAATGAAACCCTTCTAGGGAGAAACCTTCAAATACACACGCTCACCAATAGTAAAAGTTATTGCCCAGTGCCACAGATTGGCATACATTTTCTGACGATCTCTGGCAGCTTTTAACTTTTCGCGTGCAATTGCAACCTTTTCGGTTGTGATCTGAACAATTTCCGGACGTGTGAATTGTTACTCAACTGCTTGACTGCTTCTAACCAACACGTAGGAGTTTTACACTTACGATCATATAACATTTCAAATGCCGACATTCCTATACTCGAATGATACGAATTATTATAGGCGAACTCTATTAGTGGAAGATGCGAATTCCAAGAACCACCGTATTCCAGAACACACACTCTTAACTTATCCTCTAGTGTTTGAATCGGTCGTTCACTCTGACCGTCTGTCTGTGGATGATAAGCTGTACTTAGATTTACACGGGTACCTTGATTCTGTTGTAAACTGTTCCAAATGTTCGATACGAATTAGTATCTCTGTTGGAAACTATAGACAACGGCACACCATGTCTGCTGACTATTTCTTTCAAGTAAAGTTATGCTAAATCACTTAAAGAGGCGGTTTCACGAGTAGCTAAGAAGTGAGCACTCTTTTTCGGATGATCCACTATCACCCAGATCATGTTGTGTCCTTTTGGGGTTTGGGGTAACTTGGTTACAAAATCCATCGTAATATGATCCGATTTCCACTCAGAAATTTTCAATTGTCGTAAAGACCCATACGGTTCCCGATGTTCCACTTTGACTTGTGCACAAATATGACATTTTTTTACGAAATTAACAACATCTGTTTACATTGTCGGCCACTAATAACTCCTAAATTATACAGTTTTTTGGTAACATTTTGAGGAGTTATCTTAGTATTTTTGAGTCATTTTGATGCTAAAACACACTAAAATGGGTAAAAATGGGAAAAAGATATTTTTAATGATTATGTCCAATTTATGTATTAAACAGGATCAAAAATAAAGAAAATTGCAAAGTGGCTAGATGAAGCCGCCGGCGTGGTGATGATGAAGCCGCCGGCTTGGTGTTGAAAGTACCAGAATGTTCCAGAATCGATAAAAATTGAAAGAACTTGTTGATCAAGAAAAAGGTACAGGAAGCCGCCGGCTTCCCAATGAAGCCACTGGCCTGGTTGACACGGTTTCTCAACTTATCGACCAAGTTCAAGTAAAAATGGAAATAAAATCAAGATAAAATCAGAAAGATTTGGCGAATCAAGTGAAGCCGCTGGCCTGGCCTGACGCCGCCGGCTTCAGTATGGCGGTTACAAAGATTTAGCTTGCGGATCAAGTTTTACTTGCACGAGGAGTCACCGACTCAAGGCAAGCCACTGGCTTCCCACTGAAGCTGCCGGCTTGGCCACCGCCCCAGAATTCTATAAATTAAGGCCTCTGGTCTCAGTTTTCATATGTTCAGAAGTAGATAGTTTTTCCAGATTTTGTTAGTTTGTTTTCTAGGGGTTTTCTCTAAACCCTTAGGTTAGATTTACTTTTTGTAATCAAGATTCAAGATTTAATTCAAGTCTTTTTACATCTACCTTCTTTTTGAGGTATGATTCTATTCTTATTTTATTGTTTTGTCTATTTTATTTAGTGTATTCATTTCTGTTCGTCTTTTATTATGAACTAAACGTTCATAGTGATTACGTGGACGAAAACTAAACTTCATCTGGGAGTCAGACGAAGCCGCTGGACTCACCCTCAAGCCGCCGGCTTGGAGTGAAGGAAGCCGCCGGCTTCGTGCTTTATTCTGTGCAATTTCTGGTTCTTTTCCAGATCTGTATGGTTGAGTTTCTGTAATGATATTTGAATTGTTTTGAGTCTGTTTTGTTTGACTATACTTGTTTGCCATGCTTAATGATTAAATAACATGATTTTAGGGTTGATTAGTCCTTGATTCGATAAATCTATTATTCGATTCATGCTACTTGTTTAGATCTAGCCCATCAAACTTGTTAAATTGAATTGCATGCAACTAAGTTAAAAAACTTAATAGTGATAAACTTATTTGATTTAAGTTACGCTTATATAATAGAAGTTAATATTGTTAGGCTTAATCGAAGAACCTTCGTTTGGATTTGTTTAATTAATGATTGCATGAAAACTTAGTAGTAATTGACTTTCAGCTATTAACTTGAGTTGATATACTTGATGTTTAATAGCTTATATAATTTTTCAGTCTATTTGCATATTGATCCTCATCACAAGATTGGTATGTATCATGTAATTAAATTGAACATGAAGAATTAAGATGTTAGTTATGCACATCACATATCTAGCATATGCTTTAAGTCCTGCTTATTAATTAATATGCAACACTTAGTTTAACCTATTAAGGGATAATAATTGGTCTATGATTGTTATTCTGCTTTGTGTTAATATAAGTCATAAAACTTATCTAATATGATTCCCGTATGAATTAATTATCCATGTAATCACTTGTATCTTTACTTGTATCTTTACTTGTATTGTATTTTATTTTGAATCTTTAATTTCTTATTTTGTTTTGTTTATCCTTAAAAGCAAACTCTTTCCTAAGAGATAAATCTATCCCATAAAAGATACAAAAACATATCTTTAGTTCTTTAATAAGAATTAAATAATAAAACAACTCTTATCCATACCTAGCACTTCCTTGGGACGATAACCTAAAATACTACCTCTGATCGGGTTTTGTTGCTCGTTAGGGTGTTAAAAGTGTAATAATAAAGGTTATATAAATTTAAAAGTTTGAAAGGCAAATTAAGCACTGCACACTTTTGCACATCAACTTTTTGGCGCCGCTGTCGGGGAAGTGTAGCGCGGTAAATACGGAAGTTGGATATACTTTGGTTATTGATATTTCTTGAAAACGGGTGATGACTGTCTTCCTTTAGGGGAGGGTTACTGGGGTTCCGATTTAAAGGCTCCTGCTCGAACCTAGACGTTGACGGGTCACTTAAGTATTGAAAGATTCAATAGGCCGTGTATGTTTGATTATTCGTTGTTATGCGATAAAAATTGTTATTTAATATTTATATTATTAATTATGTTATCCATTTAAAATTCAATGATATACTAAGATATTTCTTTAATATTAATATAAACATAAAACTTAAATATATATATCCTTTAAGGCTTAAAAGATTTTCTCCTAAAATATTTCTTTTCATGATGTTAGATCACATGATTACTCGGTCCAAGAAACCAGTCTTACAAAGAATGTTGTCAAATCCTGATATATTATTTAAACTTTCTAAGGATTCAAAAATTGTTAAGAAATTAGATTTCCAAGAGGGAACTACCTTTAGTGATGATTCATTATCTAGCCCCCTGTCTAGTCCTGATTCTAATTTGGGATCTCTTTTTGGTTCAGAAATTAAAATTACCGATTCAATGGAAGCATTAATGAAAGCTGGTCGGGAAGGATTAGGTCATGCTATTACTCAGCCCGAAATAAAAGAAAATTTTGATATTAAGGGTCCTATTTTTCATTTGCTTAAAGATAATCAATTTAGGGGTACGGAGAAGGAAGATGCTAATGCCCACATTCGGAATTTTAAAGATATTTGTAATCTGTTTAACATTAATAATGTGGAAAGTAATATTATTTATCTTCGTCTCTTCCCATGGTCACTAAAAGATGAAGCTAGGGAATGGTTAAACTCGTTACCTGAAGGAGATATTACTAGTTGGGATACGATGGTTGAAAAGTTTCTCACTCAATTCTTTCCTGCGTCTAAAACTGTCACCCTTCAAACTGAAATTGCTAATTTTTGTCAGAAAACTAATGAGTCTCTTTATTCTGCTTGGGTTCGATTTGGTCAAATGCTTAGAGGTTGTCCACAACATGGTTTGGATAAATTTAAAAAGATAACTACTTTCTATAAGGGTTGTGATATTGCTACGAGAAGAGAGATTGATACATCTGCTGGAGGGAACATTATGAGTAAAACTACCAAAGAAGCTGAAACCTTGATTAATAAATTGGCTGCGCATTCCCATGAATGGCACCAAGACTTAGATATTTCTCGTTCGGTAAAATCTGTTAGTTTTGATTCTGAAGATATGGTTAAGGCTATGAATGTGCAATTGGGAAATTTAGGAAGGCAAATTGAAAAGCTTACTAAGGAGATGCATATGATTAAGGTAGGTTGTGAAAAATGCCAAGGTCCTCATGCTACTAAGGATTGTGTTGCTAGTTTTACTATGGAGCAAGAGAATGTTTCGTATGTGAATCAATTTCAAGGAAACCCAAACTATTGTAATAATTATAATGCACCTTATCCTACTAATAATAAAAACCCACCTGGTTTCTTTCCTGTTAGAGCACCTTTCATTCCAAATTCTTCTAATAATAAGAAGTCTAATCTTGAAGAAAACATCCCCACTTTTATCAAAAATCAAAATGAAGCTAATGATAACATAAAAGCTCAACTTTCCCAAGTACAAAATAATCATCAAGCGTCCATTCAAAACTTAAAGCGCAATGTTACTAAGTTATTCAAACTTGTCGAGGGTAAAGTTCCTGTTGAATCTGAAGTTTCTAAGGAAGTTCATTTTGAAAAGGTGAATGTTATTAGAGAAGTGAATTGGGTTGATGTTCATGAACCTAGTTTGAAGTATTTATGGGAATTTGATATGGGAGAAGAAGAGTATGATCAAGAAATAAAGAAGTTGACTGCTACTGAAGAAGATAAATCAAAGGATGATAAATTCGAGGTCTTGATCGTGATGAGGTAATTTTCATGCATGAGTTGTTTGATGAGAAGGAAGAAGAAGTTAATGAAGAGGTGGATGAAAATAATGAAGTTAATAGTAAAAAATCTGAAAAATCAGAATGTGAAGATAAAGATGATTGGTTAGCTGATACTATGAAGCAATTGGAAGAAAGGAGAAAAGATGGTTTCCACCCTCTTTATTCCTTCACAATTGATCCGGTAGATCCTTATAGGTCACCTGAAGTTCCTGTTGCTATGTGCACTGATCCGGGAGAATTTCAAATCCCTTGTTTAATTCGTGGTCCAATTCCAGTTATGGGATTAGCTGATACTGGTTCTAGCATTAATGTTATGTCGTTTTCCGTTTATAATCGTTTAGGATTGCCGTCGTTGGAACCAATAAAAGGAAGTGTGTGTTTTGCTGATAGTCGTTTACATGAACCGTTGGGGATTGTTAGGCAAGTTGAAGTCATTGTTGGTTATGCTTTCTATAAAATTGATTTTGTTGTTATGGACATGAAAGAAGGTCCAATAACTCCTTTAATTCTAAGATCTTCGTTTCTAGCTACCGCTCATGCTACCATTAACTATGCTGATAATTCGTTAACTATTCGTTATGGTGCTATATTTGAATCTATTCCGTTAGTTCCAAGATCCAAAGTTCCTCGCTCTAGTGTGAAAATGGTTAAAGTTGATAAAAAAGATGATGATGACTTTACCGTGGATAGAATTGTAACTGAATTTATAAAAGAGCAATATAAGCTTAGCACCGAAGTGAGAAAACATATCCATGAGTTGAGTGTTTCATTTGAAATGTCTTTTCGTAGGGGTCTTGACATCACATTGAATTTCTTGCAACAAATTAAAGCGTTAAATGAGTATGAAAAGAGTAAGTGTGAAGAGAATAAGCCTAAGGAGTAATTCTGTAAGAAGAAAAGAGACATGCAAACGACCTTATAATCAAAACTACCTATCCCTTTATATATGTTTATTAGGACTATATTATGTCTAAATGTTTCTTTGTTTTATTATTTAAATATGATTATAAGAGCAATATAGCTCCTAAGTGTTTACATGATTAATTGATGAAGAGTTATCAATAAGATATTATGTTCATATTATATTTTTTGTTATTTAATATTTTGTCAAGTTACTTATTCAATTCAAAGGAAGTCCGCAAAAGTGCTCGCAAATCATTCTATGATCCTACAAATCAAGTAACATCACTCTTTTCCTTATTTTTATTTATGTCCTTTATTTATTTATTTCATTCTTTATTATAATTGCAATGAGGACATTGCATAATCTAAGTGTGGGGAGAGAAGTGATTAATCACTTGAAAGATTATAAAAAATACTATTTTCCCGAAAAAGTTGAAAAATGAGTACAATTTTAAATTTTTCGAAAATATAAATTCTTAGTCAAACTTATGTCTTTTTACTAACTTAATCTTAATGATAATAATAGAACTACTCTCAATTTCGAGATTGGATTACTTGTTTAAGATAAGAAGTTAAAAGCCAAAAATTGTGAAACGAGTGCAAACTTATAGTCACTACCATATGGCATAAGAAGCATGGACCACTGAGGCAACAAAAGAGTCCCAAATAAGGGTCAATTTAAATTTATTTGCCAAATGTAAAGCTAAAAGCTAAGCATGAAAGCAAATGAAATGAAAAGAAAAAAGAGCCCAATGAAGGCCAACAAAAGAAAAGAGTTCCAATGAGAACCATACACTTCTTAAAGTTAGAAAACAAAAGAGTCCAATCGTAACCAAACTGTATAAATTTGACTTAATAACCATTAGGACTACTTGTAATCCTTGGTCTGGTTCAGACTAGTTCTTGCGAATAATAAATACTAACTTCGAATTAAGACATACTTTTGACTTTGCAATTTTACTTCACATACCCATGATATAATTTATAAGGTTTACTTGAGGACAAGTAAAAGTTTAAGTGTGGGGAATTTGATAACTCCTAAATTATATAGTTTTTTGGTAACATTTTGAGGAGTTATCTTAGAATTTTATGTCATTTTGATGCTAAAACACACTAAAATGGGTAAAAATGGGAAAACGATATTTCTAATGATTATGTCCAATTTATGTATTAAACAGGATCAAAAATAAAGAAAATTGCAAAGTGGCTAGATGAAGCCACCGGCGTGGTGATGATGAAGCCGCCGGCTTGGTGTTGAAAGTACCAGAATGTTCCAGAATCGATAAAAATTGAAAGAACTTGTTGATCAAGAAAAAGGTACAGGAAGCCGCCGTCTTCCCAATGAAGTCGCCGGCCTGGTTGACACGGTTTCTCAACTTATCGACCAAGTTCAAGTAAAAATGGAAACAAAATCAAGATAAAATCAGAAAGACTTGGCGAATCAAGTGAAGCTGCCGGCCTGGCCTGACACCGCCGGCTTCAGTATGACGGTTACAAAGATTTAGCTTGCGGATCAAGTTTAACTTGCACGAGGAGTCACCGACTCAAGGAAAGCCGTCGGCTTCCCACTAAAGCCGTCGGCTTGGCTGAAATGTCCCGTTCTTATTGATTAAAAACGTTCCATATTAATTGATTTCGTTACGAGGTTTTGACCTCTATATGAGACGTTTTTCAAAGACTGCATTCATTTTAAAACAAACCATAACCTTTATTTCATCAATAAAGGTTTAAAAAGCTTTACGTAGATTATCAAATAATGATAATCTAAAATATCCTGTTTACACACGACCATTACATAATGGTTTACAATACAAATATGTTACAACAAAATAAGTTTCTTGAATGCAGTTTTTACACAATATCATACAAGCATGGACTCCAATCTCGTCCTTATTTAAGTATGCGACAGCGGAAGCTCTTAATAATCACCTGAGAATAAACATGCTTAAAACGTCAACAAAAATGTTGGTGAGTTATAGGTTTAACCTATATATATCAAATCATAATAATAGACCACAAGATTTCATATTTCAATACACATCCCATACATAGAGATAAAAATCATTCATATGGTGAACACCTGGTAACCGACATTAACAAGATGCATATATAAGAATATCCCCATCATTCCGGGACACCCTTCGGATATGATATAAATTTCGAAGTACTAAAGCATCCGGTTCTTTGGATGGGGTTTGTTAGGCCCAATAGATCTATCTTTAGGATTCGCGTCAATTAGGGTGTCTGTTCCCTAATTCTTAGATTACCAGACTTAATAAAAAGGGGCATATTCGATTTCGATAATTCAACCATAGAATGTAGTTTCACGTACTTGTGTCTACTTTGTAAATCATTTATAAAACCTGCATGTATTCTCATCCCAAAAATATTAGATTTTAAAAGTGGGACTATAACTCACTTTCACAGATTTTTACTTCGTCGGGAAGTAAGACTTGACCACCGGTTGATTCACGAACCTATAACAATATATACATATATATCAAAGTATGTTTAAAATATATTTACAACACTTTTAATATATTTTGATGTTTTAAGTTTATTAAGTCAGCTGTCCTCGTTAGTAACCTACAACTAGTTGTCCACAGTTAGATGTACAGAAATAAATCGATAAATATTATCTTGAATCAATCCACGACCCAGTGTATACGTATCTCAGTATTGATCACAACTCAAACTATATATATTTTGGAATCAACCTCAACCCTGTATAGCTAACTCCAACATTCACATATAGAGTGTCTATGGTTGTTCCGAAATATATATAGATGTGTCGACATGATAGGTCGAAACATTGTATACGTGTCTATGGTATCTCAAGATTACATAATATACAATACAAGTTGATTAAGTTATGGTTGGAATAGATTTGTTACCAATTTTCACGTAGCTAAAATGAGAAAAATTATCCAATCTTGTTTTACCCATAACTTCTTCATTTTAAATCCGTTTTGAGTGATTCAAATTGCTATGGTTTCATATTGAACTCTATTTTATGAATATAAACAGAAAAGTATAGGTTTATAGTCGGAGAAATAAGTTACAAGTCATTTTTGTAAAGGTAGTCATTTCAGTCGAAAGAACGACGTCTAGATGACCATTTTAGAAAACATACTTCCACTTTGAGTTTAACCATAATTTTTGGATATAGTTTCATGTTCATAATAAAAATCATTTTCTCAGAATAACAACTTTTAAATCAAAGTTTATCATAGTTTTTAATTAACTAACCCAAAACAGCCCGCGGTGTTACTACGACGGCGTAAATCCGATTTTACGGTGTTTTTCGTGTTTTCAGGTTTTAAATCATTAAGTTAGCATATCATATAGATATAGAACATGTGTTTAGTTGATTTTAAAAGTCAAGTTAGAAGGATTAACTTTTGTTTGCGAACAAGTTTAGAATTAACTAAACTATGTTCTAGTGATTACAAGTTTAAACCTTCGAATAAGGTAGCTTTATATGTATGAATCGAATGATGTTATGAACATCATTACTACCTTAAGTTCCTTGGATAAACCTACTGGAAAAGAGAAAAATGGATCTAGCTTCAACGGATCCTTGGATGGCTCGAAGTTCTTGAAGCAGAATCATGACACGAAAACAAGTTCAAGTAAGATCATCACTTGAAATAAGATTGTTATAGTTATAGAAATTGAACCAAAGTTTGAATATGATTATTACCTTGTATTAGAATGATAACCTACTGTAAGAAACAAAGATTTCTTGAGGTTGGATGATCACCTTACAAGATTGGAAGTGAGCTAGCAAACTTGAAAGTATTCTTGATTTTATGAAACTAGAACTTTTGGAATTTATGAAGAACACTTAGAACTTAAAGATAGAACTTGAGAGAGATCAATTAGATGAAGAAAATTGAAGAATGAAAGTGTTTGTAGGTGTTTTTGGTCGTTGGTGTATGGATTAGATATAAAGGATATGTAATTTTGTTTTCATGTAAATAAGTCATGAATGATTACTCATATTTTTGTAATTTTATGAGATATTTCATGCTAGTTGCCAAATGATGGTTCCCACATGTGTTAGGTGACTCACATGGGCTGCTAAGAGCTGATCATTGGAGTGTATATACCAATATTACATACATCTAAAAGCTGTGTATTGTACGAGTACGAATACGGGTGCATACGAGTAGAATTGTTGATGAAACTGAACGAGGATGTAATTGTAAGCATTTTTGTTAAGTAGAAGTATTTTGATAAGTGTATTGAAGTCTTTCAAAAGTTTATAAATACATATTAAAACACTACATGTATATACATTTTAACTGAGTCGTTAAGTCATCGTTAGTCGTTACATGTAAATGTTGTTTTGAAACCTTTAGGTTAACGATCTTGTTGAATGTTGTTAACTCATTGTTTATTATAACAAATGAGATGTTAAATTGTTATATTATCATAATATTATGATATATAATATATCTTAGTATGATGTATATACAGTTAAATGTCGTTACAACGATAATCGTTACATATATGTCTCGTTTCAAAATCATTAAGTTAGTAGTCTTGTTTTTACATATGTAGTTCATTGTTAATATACTTAATGATATGTTTACTTATCATAATATCATGTTAACTATATATATAACCATATATATGTCATCATATAGTTTTTACAAGTTTTAACGTTCGTGAATCACCGGTCAACTTGGGTAGTCAATTGTCTATATGAAACCTATTTCAATTAATCAAGTCTTAACAAGTTTGATTGCTTAATATGTTGGAAACATTTAATCATGTAAATATTAATCTCAATTAATATATATAAACATGGAAAAGTTCGGGTCACTACAGTACCTACCCGTTAAATAAATTTCGTCCCGAAATTTTAAGCTGTTGAAGGTGTTGACGAATCTTCTGGAAAGAGATGTGGGTATTTCTTCTTCATCTGATCTTCACGCTCCCAAGTGAACTTGGGTCCTCTACGAGCATTCCATCGAACCTTAACAATTCGTATCTTGTTTTGCTTAAGTCTTTTAACCTCACGATCCATTATTTCGACGGGTTCTTCGATGAATTGAAGTTTTTCGTTGATTTGGATTTCATCTAACGGAATAGTGAGATCTTCTTTAGCAAAACATTTCTTCAAATTCGAGACGTGGAAAGTGTTATGTACAGCCGCGAGTTGTTGAGGTAACTCAAGTCGGTAAGCTACTGGTCCGACACGATCAATAATCTTGAATGGTCCAATATACCTTGGATTTAATTTCCCTCGTTTACCAAATCGAACAACGCCTTTCCAAGGTGCAACTTTAAGCATGACCATCTCTCCAATTTCAAATTCTATATCTTTTCTTTTAATGTCAGCGTAGCTCTTTTGTCGACTTTGGGCAGTTTTCAACCGTTGTTGAATTTGGATGATCTTCTCGGTAGTTTCTTGTATAATCTCCGGACCCGTAATCTGTCTATCCCCCACTTCACTCCAACAAATCGGAGACCTGCACTTTCTACCATAAAGTGCTTCAAACGGCGCCATCTCAATGCTTGAATGGTAGCTGTTGTTGTAGGAAAATTCTGCTAACGGTAGATGTCGATCCCAACTGTTTCCGAAATCAATAACACATGCTCGTAGCATGTCTTCAAGCGTTTGTATCGTCCTTTCGCTCTGCCCATCGGTTTGTGGATGATAGGCAGTACTCATGTCTAGACGAGTTCCTAATGCTTGCTGTAATGTCTGCCAGAATCTTGAAAAAATCTGCCATCCCTATCAGAGATAATAGAGATTGGTATTCCATGTCTGGAGACGACTTCCTTCAAATACAGTCGTGCTAACTTCTCCATCTTGTCATCTTCTCTTATTGGCAGGAAGTGTGCTGATTTGGTGAGACGGTCAACTATTACCCAAATAGTATCAAAACCACTTGCAGTCCTTGGCAATTTAGTGATGAAATCCATGGTAATGTTTTCCCATTTCCATTCCGGGATTTCGGGTTGTTGAAGTAGACCTGATGGTTTTTGATGCTCAGCTTTGACCTTAGAACACGTCAAACATTCTCCTACGTATTTAGCAACATCGGCTTTCATACCCGGCCACCAAAAATGTTTCTTGAGATCCTTGTACATCTTCCCCGTTCCAGGATGTATTGAGTATCTGGTTTTATGAGCTTCTCTAAGTACCATTTCTCTCATATCTCCAAATTTTGGTACCCAAATCCTTTCAGCCCTATACCGGGTTCCGTCTTCCCGAATATTAAGATGCTTCTCCGATCCTTTGGGTATTTCATCCTTTAAATTTCCCACTTTTAAAACTCCTTGTTGCGCCTCCTTTATTTGAGTAATAAGGTTATTATGAATCATTATATTCATAGATTTTACTCGAATGGGTTCTCTGTCCTTCCTGCTCAAGGCATCGGCTACCACATTTGCCTTCCCCGGGTGGTAACGAATCTCAAAGTCGTAATCATTCAATAATTCAATCCACCTACGCTGCCTCATATTCAGTTGTTTCTGATTAAATATGTGTTGAAGACTTTTGTGGTCGGTATATATAATACTTTTGACCCCATATAAGTAGTGCCTCCAAGTCTTTAATGCAAAAACAACCGCGCCTAATTCCAAATCATGCGTCGTATAATTTTGTTCGTGAATCTTCAATTGTCTAGACGCATAAGCAATCACCTTCGTTCGTTGCATTAATACACAACCGAGACCTTGCTTTGATGCGTCACAATAAATCACAAAATCATCATTCCCTTCAGGCAATGACAATATAGGTGCCGTAGTTAGCTTTTTCTTCAATAACTGAAACGCTTTCTCTTGTTCATCATTCCATTCAAATTTCTTCCCTTTATGCGTTAATGCAGTCAAGGGTTTTGCTATTCTGGAAAAGTCTTGGATGAACCTTCTGTAGTAACCAGCTAGTCCTAAAAACTGGCGTATGTGTTTCGGAGTTTTCGGGGTTTCCCACTTTTCAACAGTGTCTATCTTTGCCGAATCCACCTTAATACCTTCTTTGTTCACTATGTGACCTAGGAATTGAACTTCTTCCAACCAAAATGCACACTTTGAAAACTTAGCGTACAATTCTTCCTTCCTCAATACTTCTAACACCTTTCTCAAATGTTCACCGTGTTCTTGGTCATTCTTTGAGTAAATAAGTATGTCATCAATGAAAACAATGACAAACTTGTCAAGGTATGGTCCACACACTCGGTTCATAAGGTCCATGAACACAGCTGGTGCATTAGTTAAACCAAACGGCATGACCATAAACTCGTAATGACCGTAACGTGTTCTGAAAGCAGTCTTTGGAATATCATCTTCTTTCACCCGCATTTGATGATACCCGGAACGTAAGTCAATCTTTGAATAAACAGACGAGCCTTGTAGTTGATCAAATAAGTCGTCGATTCTCGGTAGTGGGTAGCGGTTCTTGATGGTAAGTTTGTTCAACTCTCGGTAGTCGATACACAACCTGAATGTACCATCTTTCTTCTTGACAAACAAAACAGGAGCTCCCCACGGTGATGTGCTTGGTCGAATGAAACCACGCTCTAAAAGTTCTTGTAATTGGCTTTGCAGTTCTTTCATCTCGCTGGGTGCTAGTCTGTAAGGAGCACGAGCTATTGGTGCAGCTCCTGGTACAAGATCTATTTGAAATTCAACGGATCGATGTGGGGGTAATCCCGGTAATTCTTTCGGAAATACATCGGGAAATTCTTTTGCGACGGGAACATCATTGATGCTCTTTTCTTCAGTTTGTACTTTCTCGACGTGTGCTAGAACAGCATAGCAACCTTTTCTTATTAGTTTTTGTGCCTTCAAATTACTAATAAGATGTAGCTTCGTGTTGCCATTTTCTCCGTACACCATTAAGGGTTTTCCTTTTTCTCGTATAATGCGAATTGCATTTTTGTAACAAACGATCTCTGCTTTCACTTCTTTCAACCAGTCCATACCGATTATCACATCAAAACTCCCTAACTCTACTGGTATCAAATCAATCTTAAATGTTTCGCTAACCAGTTTAATTTCTCGATTCCGACATATATTATCTGCTGAAATTAATTTACCATTTGCTAATTCGAGTAAAAATTTACTATCCAAAGGCGTCAATGGACAACTTAATTTAGCACAAAAATCTCTACTCATATAGCTTCTATCCGCACCCGAATCAAATAAAACGTAAGCAGATTTATTGTCAATAAGAAACGTACCCGTAACAAGCTCCGGGTCTTCCTGTGCCTCTGCCGCATTAATATTGAAAACTCTTCCGCGGCCTTGTCCATTCGTGTTCTCCTGGTTCGGGCAATTTCTAATAATGTGGCCCGGTTTTCCACATTTATAACAAACTACATTGGCATAACTTGCTCCGACACTACTTGCTCCGCCATTACTCGTTCCGACACCATTTGTTCCTTTCATTCTATTAACCCCTGGTCCGTAGACCTCACACTTCGCCGCGCTATGACCATTTCTTTTACACTTGTTGCAAAATTTGGTGCAGAACCCTGAGTGATTCTTTTCACACCTTTGGCATAGCTGCTTCTGATTGTTGTTGTTGTTGCGGTTATTATTGTTGTTGGGATGATTGTTGTAGTTGCTGTTGTTATTGTTGTTGTTGTTGTTGTTGGGCCATTTGTTGTAGTTGCGATTGATGTTGCGATTGTTGGGATAATTGTTGCGATTATTGTTGTAATTGCTGTTGTTGTTGTATTGGTGATTCTTATCACCGTTTTCCTCCCACTTTCTTTTGACTTGCTTCACATTGGCCTCTTCAGCAGTCTGTTCTTTAATTCTTTCTTCAATTTGGTTCACGAGTTTGTGAGCCATTCTACATGCCTGTTGTATGGAGGTGGGCTCGTGTGAACTTATATCTTCTTGGATTCTTTCCGGTAATCCTTTCACAAATGCGTCGATCTTCTCTTCCTCATCTTCGAATGCTCCCGGACACAATAGGCACAATTCTGTGAATCATCTTTCGTACGTGGTAATATCAAATCCTTGGGTTCGTAACCCTCTAAGTTCTGTCTTGAGCTTATTGACCTCGGTTCTGGGACGGTACTTCTCGTTCATCAAGTGCTTGAATGCTGACCACGGTAGTGCGTACGCATCATCTTGTCCCACTTGCTCTAGATAGGTATTCCACCATGTTAACGCAGAACCTGTGAAGGTATGCGTAGCGTACTTCACTTTGTCCTCTTCAGTACACTTACTTATGGCAAACACCGATTCGACCTTCTCGGTCCACCGTTTCAATCCGATCGGTCCTTCGGTTCCATCAAATTCCAAAGGTTTGCAGGCAGTGAATTCTTTGTAGGTGCATCCTACACGATTTCCTGTACTGCTAGATCCAAGGTTATTGTTGGTATGTAGCGCAGCCTGTACTGCGGCTATGTTTGAAGCTAGAAAAGTACGGAATTCCTCTTCATTCATATTCACGGTGTGTCGAGTAGTCGGTGCCATTTCCTTCAAAATAGTCAAATGGAACAAGTTAATCATACAGAATATTAAGAGTAGTTAATAGTATTTCGTAGCATAATATGAACTCATTTATAAAAGCTTTTTCTTCATATTAGCGTTTTATAAGTTTAAATTCGGGTAGTACCTACCCGTTAAGTTCATACTTAGTAGCTAATATACAATTCAACTACTACAATTCTATATGAAAAACTGATTATAATAATATTTCGCGTTCAAACTTTTATACAATATTTTACAAACTTACAATACCGCTTATTTTACATAAAGCATGAAATATAGCACACAATAACTTTGATACAAGATAGTTGTGAAGATAATTCTAGCTAGTACACAAGTCGTTCAGCAAAGACAATAAATACACGTAATTCATACGTCCAGAAACAAGTCATGCATTCTGGTTTTACTAGGATTACTTCCCATCCTTGGTCTTGTGGAACATAACCGTTATGGCCGTTGATAAGACAGCGTGTTGTAACATCGTCAAAAGGACGAGGGTTACGTAATGTCCAACAGTCCCGTAACAATCTAAAAACCTCATTTCTTACCCCAATTACCGACTCCGTCACTTGTGGAAACGTTTTGTTTAATAGTTGTAGCCCGATGTTCTTGTTCTCACTTTGGTGAGAAGCGAACATTACTAATCCGTAAGCATAACATGCTTCTTTATGTTGCATGTTAGCCGCTTTTTCTAAATCACGAAGTCCAATATTCGGATATATTGAGTCAAAATAATTTCTTAACCCGTTGCGTAAAATAGCATTTGGGTTCCCCGCAATATATGCGTCAAAGTAAACACATCGTAACTTATGGGTTTCCCAATGTGCTATCCCCCATCTTTCAAACGAAAGTCTCTTATAAACCAAGACATTCTTGGAACGTTCTTCGAATGTCTTACAAACTGATCTCGCCTTAAATAGTTGTGCCGAGGAATTCTGGCCGACTCTAGACAAGATTTCATCAATCATGTCTCCGGGTAGGTCTCTTAAAATATTGGGTTGTCTATCCATTTTGTGTTTTTAAACTGTAAAATAGACAAGAGTTAGATTCATAAAAAAATACTTATTAATACAAGCAATTTTTACATATATCATAAAGTATAAGAACACTATATTACATATATTACACCACACGAATACAACTATCTTATTCCGACTCGCTCATTTCTTCTTCTTCGGTTTTGGTTCGTTTTGCCAAGTTTCTAGGGATATATGATGTTCCCCTAATACGAGCCGTCGTTGTCCACATTGGTTTAGAAAAACCTGGTGGTTTAGAGGTTCCCGGGTCATTGTTACAACTTAAGGACTTCGGGGGTTGACGATACATATAAAGTTCATCGGGGTTGGAATTAGATTTCTCTATTTTTATGCCCTTTCCCTTATTATTTTCTTTTGCCTTTTTAAATTCAGTTGGGGTAATTTCTATAACATCATTGGAATTCTCGTCGGAATCCGATTCATCGGAGAATTGGTAATCCTCCCAATATTTTGCTTCCTTGGCGGAAACACCATTGACCATAATTAACCTTGGTCGGTTGGTTGAGGATTCTCTTTTACTTAACCGTTTTATTATTTCCCCCACCGGTTCCGATTCTTCTTCCGGTTCCGATTCTTCTTCCGGTTCCGATTCTTCTTCCGGTTCCGACTCTTCTTCCGGTTCCTCTTCGGGAACTTGTGAATCAGTCCACGAATCATCCCAATTTACATTTGACTCTTCATTATTATTAGGTGAGTCAATGGGACTTGTTCTAGAGGTAGACATCTATCACATAATATCAAACACGTTAAGAGATTAATATATCACATAATATTCATATG
Source organism: Rutidosis leptorrhynchoides (assembly GCF_046630445.1). NCBI lineage: Eukaryota > Viridiplantae > Streptophyta > Magnoliopsida > Asterales > Asteraceae > Rutidosis > Rutidosis leptorrhynchoides. The sequence goes on from NC_092334.1 coordinate 547,606,581, forward strand.
TTAAAAATATATAGTTTCCAACAAAAATGTTAAGCAATCATTTTTAAAGAAAACACGGTCGAAGTCCAGAATCACTAATGCATCCTAACAAACTCGATAAGACACACTAATGCAAATTTTCTGGTTCTCTAAGACCAACGTTCGGATACCAACTGAAATGTCCCGTTCTTATTGATTAAAAACGTTCCATATTTATTGATTTCGTTGCGAGGTTTTGACCTCTATATGAGACGTTTTTCAAAGACTGCATTCATTTTAAAACAAACCATAACCTTTATTTCATCAATAAAGGTTTAAAAAGCTTTACGTAGATTATCAAATAATGATAATCTAAAATATCCTGTTTACACACGACCATTACATAATGGTTTACAATACAAATATGTTACAACAAAATAAGTTTCTTGAATGCAGTTTTTACACAATATCATACAAGCATGGACTCCAATCTCGTCCTTATTTAAGTATGCGACAGCGGAAGCTCTTAATAATCACCTGAGAATAAACATGCTTAAAACGTCAACAAAAATGTTGGTGAGTTATAGGTTTAACCTATATATATCAAATCATAATAATAGACCACAAGATTTCATATTTCAATACACATCCCATACATAGAGATAAAAATCATTCATATGGTGAACACCTGGTAACCGACATTAACAAGATGCATATATAAGAATATCCCCATCATTCCGGGACACCCTTCGGATATGATATAAATTTCGAAGTACTAAAGCATCCGGTTCTTTGGATGGGGTTTGTTAGGCCCAATAGATCTATCTTTAGGATTCGCGTCAATTAGGGTGTCTGTTCCCTAATTCTTAGATTACCAGACTTAATAAAAAGGGGCATATTCGATTTCGATAATTCAACCATAGAATGTAGTTTCACGTACTTGTGTCTACTTTGTAAATCATTTATAAAACCTGCATGTATTCTCATCCCAAAAATATTAGATTTTAAAAGTGGGACTATAACTCACTTTCACAGATTTTTACTTCGTCGGGAAGTAAGACTTGACCACCGGTTGATTCACGAACCTATAACAATATATACATATATATCAAAGTATGTTTAAAATATATTTACAACACTTTTAATATATTTTGATGTTTTAAGTTTATTAAGTCAGCTGTCCTCGTTAGTAACCTACAACTAGTTGTCCACAGTTAGATGTACAGAAATAAATCGATAAATATTATCTTGAATCAATCCACGACCCAGTGTATACGTATCTCAGTATTGATCACAACTCAAACTATATATATTTTGGAATCAACCTCAACCCTGTATAGCTAACTCCAACATTCACATATAGAGTGTCTATGGTTGTTCCGAAATATATATAGATGTGTCGACATGATAGGTCGAAACATTGTATACGTGTCTATGGTATCTCAAGATTACATAATATACAATACAAGTTGATTAAGTTATGGTTGGAATAGATTTGTTACCAATTTTCACGTAGCTAAAATGAGAAAAATTATCCAATCTTGTTTTACCCATAACTTCTTCATTTTAAATCCGTTTTGAGTGAATCAAATTGCTATGGTTTCATATTGAACTCTATTTTATGAATCTAAACAGAAAAGTATAGGTTTATAGTCGGAGAAATAAGTTACAAGTCGTTTTTGTAAAGGTAGTCATTTCAGTCGAAAGAACGACGTCTAGATGACCATTTTAGAAAACATACTTCCACTTTGAGTTTAACCATAATTTTTGGATATAGTTTCATGTTCATAATAAAAATCATTTTCTCAGAATAACAACTTTTAAATCAAAGTTTATCATAGTTTTTAATTAACTAACCCAAAACAGCCCGCGGTGTTACTACGACGGCGTAAATCCGGTTTTACGGTGTTTTTCGTGTTTTCAGGTTTTAAATCATTAAGTTAGCATATCATATAGATATAGAACATGTGTTTAGTTGATTTTAAAAGTCAATTTAGAAGGATTAACTTTTGTTTGCGAACAAGTTTAGAATTAACTAAACTATGTTCTAGTGATTACAAGTTTAAACCTTCGAATAAGGTAGCTTTATATGTATGAATCGAATGATGTTATGAACATCATTACTACCTTAAGTTCCTTGGATAAACCTACTGGAAAATAGAAAAATGGATCTAGCTTCAACGGATCCTTGGATGGCTCGAAGTTCTTGAAGCAGAATCATGACACGAAAACAAGTTCAAGTAAGATCATCACTTGAAATAAGATTGTTATAGTTATAGAAATTGAACCAAAGTTTGAATATGATTATTACCTTGTATTAGAATGATAACCTACTGTAAGAAACAAAGATTTCTTGAGGTTGGATGATCACCTTACAAGATTGGAAGTGAGCTAGCAAACTTGAAAGTATTCTTGATTTTATGAAACTAGAACTTTTGGAATTTATGAAGAACACTTAGAACTTAAAGATAGAACTTGAGAGAGATCAATTAGATGAAGAAAATTGAAGAATGAAAGTGTTTGTAGGTGTTTTTGGTCGTTGGTGTATGGATTAGATATAAAGGATATGTAATTTTGTTTTCATGTAAATAAGTCATGAATGATTACTCATATTTTTGTAATTTTATGAGATATTTCATGCTAGTTGCCAAATGATGGTTCCCACATGTGTTAGGTGACTCACATGGGCTGCTAAGAGCTGATCATTGGAGTGTATATACCAATAGTACATACATCTAAAAGCTGTGTATTGTACGAGTACGAATACGGGTGCATACGAGTAGAATTGTTGATGAAACTGAACGAGGATGTAATTGTAAGCATTTTTGTTAAGTAGAAGTATTTTGATAAGTGTATTGAAGTCTTTCAAAAGTGTATAAATACATATTAAAACACTACATGTATATACATTTTAACTGAGTCGTTAAGTCATCGTTAGTCGTTACATGTAAATGTTGTTTTGAAACCTTTAGGTTAACGATCTTGTTGAATGTTGTTAACTCATTGTTTATTATAAAAAATGAGATGTTAAATTGTTATATTATCATAATATTATGATATATAATATATCTTAGTATGATGTATATACAGTTAAATGTCGTTACAACGATAATCGTTACATATATGTCTCGTTTCAAAATCATTAAGTTAGTAGTCTTGTTTTTACATATGTAGTTCATTGTTAATATACTTAATGATATGTTTACTTATCATAATATCATGTTAAATATATATATAACCATATATATGTCATCATATAGTTTTTACAAGTTTTAACGTTCGTGAATCACCGGTCAACTTGGGTAGTCAATTGTCTATATAAAACCTATTTCAATTAATCAAGTCTTAACAAGTTTGATTGCTTAATATGTTGGAAACATTTAATCATGTAAATATTAATCTCAATTAATATATATAAACATGGAAAAGTTCGGGTCACTACATTGGCCACCGCCCCAGAATTCTATAAATTAAGGCCTCTGGTCTCAGTTTTCATATGTTCAGAAGTAGATAGTTTTTCCAGATTTTGTTAGTTCATTTTCTAGGGGTTTTCTCTAAACCCTTAGGTTAGATTTACTTTTTGTAATCAAGATTCAAGATTTAATTCAAGTCTTTTTACATCTATCTTCTTTTTGAGGTATGATTCTATCCTTATTTTGCTGTTTTGTCTATTTTATTTGCTGTATTCGATTTTGTTCGTCTTTTATTATGAACTAAACGTTCATAGTGATTATGTGGACGAAAACTAAACTTCATCTGGGAGTCAGATGAAGCCGCCAGCTTCACCCTCAAGCCGCCAGCTTCACCCTCAAGCCGCCGGCTTAGAGTGAAGGAAGCCGCCGACTTCGTGCTTTATTCTGTGCAATTTCTGGTTCTTTTCCAGATCTGTATGGTTGAGTTTCTGTAATGATATTTGAATTGTTTTGAGTCTGTTTTGTTTGACTATACTTGTTTGCCATGCTTAATAATTAAATAACATGATTTTAGGGTTGATTAGTCCTTGATTCGATAAATCTATTATTCGATTCATGCTACTTGTTTAGATCTAGTCCATTAAACTTGTTAAATTGAATTGCATGCAACTAAGTTAAAAAACTTAATAGTGATAAACTTATTTGATTTAAGTTACGCTTATATAATAGAAGCTAATATTGTTAGGCTTAATCGAAGAACCTTCATTTGGATTTGTTTAATTAATGATTGCATAAAAACTTAGTAGTAATTGACTTTCAGCTAGTAACTTGAGTTGATCTACTTGATGTTTAATAGCTTATATAATTTGTCAGTCTATTTGCATATTGATCATCATCACAAGATTAGTATGTATCATGTAATTGAATTGAACATGAAGAATTAAGATGTTAGTTATGCACATCACATATCTAGCATATGCTTTAAGTCCTGCTTATTAATTAATATGCAACACTTAGTTTAACCTATTAAGGGATAATAATTGGTCTATGATTGTTATTCTACTTTGTTTTAATATAAGTCATGAAACTTATCTAATATGATTCCCGTATGAATTAATTGTCCATGTAATCACTTGTATCTTTACTTGTATCTTTACTTGTATTGTATTTTATTTTGAATCTTTAATTCCTTATTTTGTTTTGTTTATCCTTAAAAGCAAACTCTTTCCTAAGAGATAAATCTATCCCATAAAAGATACAAAAACATATCTTTAGTTCTTTAATAAGAATTAAATAATAAAACAACTCTTATCCATACCTAGCACTTCCTTGGGACGATAACCTGAAACACTACCTCTGATCGGGTTTTGTTGCTCGTTAGGGTGTTAAAAGTGTAATAATAAAGGTTATATAAATTTAAAAGTTTTAAAGGCAAATTAAGCACTGCACACTTTTGCACATCAGCCACCAATACAAAGTTTTCAAATCTCAATTGTTTTACTACCCAGATGTACTATTCACCTAGATATATGTGCTTCTGTAAGGATCAAATCCCTCACATCTTCAAGCAAAGGCACTCAAATTCGGTCATTATAGGTCTTTAATCCTCTAGCGTCATTGCATAGGTTAAATTTTTATTTGGTCATTTGCTTTGTCTTTAAATTTTTATCATTTAAAGCTACAAGTTGAACAGTTTTCAATTGGTCAATTAAATCTGAAACGATCTCAATTCTCATAAATTGGACATTTTCAACTGTTTTATTGCGACTCAAAGCATCATCGACCACATTTGCTTTATCTGGATGATATTTGATCTCACAATCATAATCTTTAATCAGCTCATGCCATCGACATTGACGCACATTCAATTCTTTCTGCGAAAAGATATACTGAAGACTCATATGATCGGTATAAATTTCACAATGTGTTCCATATAAATAGTGTCTCCAAAGTTTCAGGGCAAAAACAACTGCAGCTAACTCTAAATCATGAGTAGGGTAATTTTGGGCAAAAACAACTACAGCTAACTCTAAATCATGAGTAAGGTAATTTCGTTCATGATCTTTTAACTTTCGTGAAGCATAAGCTATAACCCTTATTTCTCTGCATCAAAACACAACGCAGCCCAGTGTGTGACGCATCACAATATACCATAAAATATTCGGACCCCTATGGCAAAGCTAAAACTGGCGCTTGAGATAACAACTGTTTAAGAGTCTGAAAAGCCTTTTCTTGATCATCAGTCCATCGAAAGGATATTTTCTAGTCAACTTATTCAATGGACCGGCTATTTTCGAAAAGTCATGATAAACTAGCGGTAATAACCTGCTAAACCCAGAAAACTTTTAATTTATGTTAGAATTTTCAGTGAGTTCCAATTCATTACTGCCTCTATTTTAGACTGATCCACCTTAATACCATGTTCACAAACCACGTGACCCAGAAACTGCACTTCCCGCAATCAAAATTTACACATGGAAAACTTTGCGTACAACTGTTATTGTTTTAGGAGCTCTAATACTATTTTCAAATGCGTAGCATGATCACTTTTTGTTTTCGAATATATTAAAATTTCGTCTATAAAAACAATCACAAACTTATCGAGGTACTCTCGACACACTCTATTCATTAAATTCATAAATACCGCTGGCGCATTTGTTAACCCCAATGGCATAACCAGGAATTCATAGTGCCCATATCTTGTTCTAAACGCTGTTTTCAGTATATCGGTCTCTGTAACTCCTACCTGATGATACCTTGAACGTAAATCAATCTTTGAAAAGTAAGACGCACCCTGTAACTGATTGAATAAGTCATCTATTCTCGGTACTGGATACTTATTCTTTATCATTCTCTTGTTCAAATCACGGTAGTCTATACACATTCTAAGAGACCCATCCTTCTTCTTCATAAACAAAACAGTAGCGCTACACGGCAAAGAACTTGGTCGAATAAATCCCTTTCTAACGATTCCTGAATCTAAGACATCATTTCTTGGATCTCTGATGGAGCTAATATGTAAGGAGCTTTTTCTACCAGAGCAGCACCTGGTATCAAATCAATTTTATATTCTACTTCACGCACCGATGGTAAACATGGTAAATCATCTGGAAACTCTTCCGAAAATTCTGACACGCTTGGAATATCGGACACTTGCTTCTTATCCTTCTTAACATCAATCACGTAGGCTAAAAACAAATCGCATCCTTTTGATATTGCCTTCTGGGATTTCATTAGGGAAACAATAGAGAAGTTAAATCCACCACGCTCCCCTCGAGCTACAACCCAAGACCTATCGACCAAAGGGAAATAAATAATCTTCTTATGGCACTTGATGCTAGCCTTATTGGAACTTAACCAGTTCATGCCTATGACTACATCGAAGCTAGGTATAGGCAAAACCAAACAGTTTATTAGGACAGGATGGCTATCAATCACGATGATAACTCAAGAGACAGATGATGTGCATGGAACCGATTTACAATCAGCTACTTCTATTTTGAAAGGTGCGTCTAATATCCTAATAGGAAACTTCAACTTATCGTAGAATCTTAAGGACATAAAGGAACGGTTCACCCCTGAATTAAATAATACATGAGCTGGAAAGGAGTTAACCAAGAACAAACCATTTATGACGTCATCGGTAGCAGTTGCAGCATCTACCATCATCTGGAATGCTCTTACTTCAGCCACCAGAGGGTTCTTTCTTTTCTGCCCAGCACTAGAAGCAGAAGACCCCCAGTTGACGTTGATCTGGCCCCTGATCCTGCCCTAGAAATCCTTCTAGATGCTGATGGGAAGCTTGTAGATCTATGACCTTCTTTGTGACAGTTCCAACATACATTATCTCTAAATGAACAATTAAATGTGTCATGACCCAAAACTCTGCATCTTAAACATCTCCTAGTCAGTGGAGAACACGGTCCTGCATGTGTGGATTTACAGACAGCACACCAATTTTTCAGAACTGGAGCTCGACTCGCTCATACTCGATTTATCATGCTGCTTAAAACCACCTGAACTCTTAGCACGATTACCATACTACCTACTCGACTGCTGGATTGACTGAATATTCAATGGATTCTCAAATCTTCTCGAATAAGACCCACTTCCAGCACTTGCACCTCTTGCCGCCTTAATATTTCCTTCGGTAGCCTTTGCCATCTCATGAGCTAGAGCTAAATTTAAAGCGAACCTTGCAACCGTTCTATATTCCGGCTTAATCACCCTCACAAAATATTGAATCTTATCTTTCTCATTTGGTACCCACTCCTGAACAAATATTAACTTAGAGGTGAAATCCCGGAAAACATCATCAATTATCATATCATCCGTCATCTTCATACTTTTCGGCTTAATCACCCTCACAAAATGCTGAATCTTATCTTTCTCATTTGGTACCCATGGTGTTCTTTATGGTTGAATTCTTTTTAAGGGCCTAACTATCTTTTAAAACCAATCATTGACGAAAGCATTGAAACACATCACGTCCCTCGGATATGGTAAACCATGTTTTCTATTATGCTTAAGAAAGTTTAGACCTTTGTGGAATGTTAATACGTCACCCAACCGAGTCGCTCAATTGGATGAGCCGTCTGAACGTGTATGCCTGTAGTCAGACTGCACGGGCGTTGGAGGTAAGGGACGTTGCTGTCTATTCAGAATCTTCAAGCCTAGCGCAGTACCTAGTGACATGTCTTATGACAGGGGCGTTTAGGACTAGTGTAATGAATACAAGGCCTCTACCTATTCATGAGCCAGCATTCCATAATCTCGGCAAAGTAACTAATGAAATCATAGTATGCACTTACTTTAACCTTATATGAAGTACAAATTTTATCGCATTTACTTTATCTGTCTTATAAATTAGAAAATCCCAAAAATTAAGTAACCACTACTCCTTCATAACTATATTAGGCTTAAATATAGGTTCGATTCTACTGATATCTCAAAAATACGACTCTATGTCATACTTCCCTTACTCATACTAAGGAGTAGTATGATTTAGGCCCCACTAAATATAAATTTAAAACAGTACCCCTATTGGTGGTTGATTCTGACGTGTTGCGACCTAAAGACACCGCACAAATAAACCGTCAATTTCGGCCATATCAAGAGTTAAGCTAGTTTTTGGCGTCGCTGCCGGGGAACTGGTATCAGACAATACTGCTCTCTATCAAACTTATTCACAAGCATTTAGTGGTGTCTAAGAAAGACAATTATACACGAACTTGGTTGTTGGATTTTCCGAACAGTCTCCAATTATATTGGGACAAAAAGGATCCTGCCTCTCCGTAGTCGGCCTGGCCACTTGGTTTGTTGAATAGTTCGTGCGGAGCTCTGTTATCAAAATACCAGGGAATCAGTAGCCAGAACCAAAAACATATTCAACCTTAGGATAGTTAGTTAAATTTGACTACTTTAGATTAGACTACCTTAGATTAAGACTACCTTAGACCAGCTTAGCTTACCTTAGATTACTTTAGAAGTTTAGTTTATCTACTTAAAATTCAAAACAAAAAGGCATACCCAGTGTATGACCCAAACCCGATCTAGACCAGGGCCGTTGTTATTCGTACCTGATCCAGACACAATAATCTCTAAAGCACACAAGGAAGCACGAATCAGAAATCAAATGGCGTTACGCGTTACTTTAGCAGAAAATACCAAACCCTCGATTGAAGGTCGAGGAGGACCGATCAGATTTTTAGAGATTCAAGGACACTCGTTCGAGTTAAAACATCACATCATCCAGCTCATCCAGAATAGCTGTCAGTTTCATGGATTACCGAATGACGATCCTAATTCTCACCTTGATAAATTCATATCTCTTTCAAACTCCTACAAATAGCCAGGGATAGGACAAGATATAGTCCGGCTATACTTGTTTCCCTATTCTCTCACTCATCATGCTCAAACCTGGTTCGAAGGACTGGAAAAAGATTCCATCACGTCATGGACGGAGATGGCTACTATATTCCTAACCTAATATTTCCCTCCTTCTAAACAAACCAAACTAAAGAATGACATCATTAACTTCAAACAAAGTTATGATGAATATCTTTACACTGCATGGGAGCGATTCAAAACCCTGCTGAAGAAATACCCTAATCACCAGCTAGAACGGTCAGCCCAAATCTGTACCTTCTACAATGGTCTTACGGTAAATCAAAGGACGACGATCGATGCAGCAGCTCAAGGAAATCTGATGAACCAAACCGCAGACGAAGCATGGGAATTGCTCGAGAACATGACAATGCATCATCATGACTGAAACAATGGTGAAACAACTTCACCATCTGCCTCACTCTCTGCACTTAACAATCAAACGGAAGCCATCAAATCCCTCACTAGAAGATGGAATCTCTCGCTAAACAACTCGGAGAATTGAAGACACAGCCACAGTAGGTCAACCAAGCTCAGGCTTGTGTTAACTGTACCAACCCGCAACCCACTGAAGAATATCAAGTTGAGTACGAAAACCCTGACGGTTCTGTCTGTTACGTTCAATACCCAGCTCGTCCACCAAATCCCGGATTCAATCAACAACCTAGGGTTAATCAATTCCAGCGAAGCAATCAGTCTTTTCGCTATTGCTATCCACCTTATCCAGCCCAACAATCTCAATTGACCTATGATCAACCATTTCTACTCACTGGTCCACCAGTCGAGGATAATTCCCCTACCACCTAGATTACAAAAGCAACTAACCCCACTCTCGGAGCTGATGATCAGTTGACTCAGTTCATTCAAGGATAACAATAGCTAAATCAGAGAACTGCAGTTATACAAGATCAGACGGAGATACTAATGAGAAATCAATTGGCTCTGCTCAAAAGTCTGGAAACGCAGCTCGAACATGTATCACAACGCCTTGAAACCCGACTGCAGGGAAGGTTACCAAGTAATACTATCCAAAATCCCCACATAGAGGAAGCATAGCAAATAGATTCCATAATCCCAGAGGAAGAACCACGGAGAAGGTCAGCAAGGCTCAAGAACAAATTGACATATACTCAGAAGTTGACCCCTGTAACTCCAGTTCGTGTACCCTATCCTGGAAGGCTACAGGAGGAACCATCCAAGCTTGATTCCTTCAAACTTGATGGAAGATTCCTGGACACTATGTCCAAAGTCCTCAACTAGAAGAGATACATCCAAAGGATTCTCTCTACAAAGGAAAGGATACCAGATTCTAACAAAATTCCACTGAGTGAAGAATGCTCTGCATTACTCAGAAACTCTCTACCACCAAAGCTAGGAGATACGAGCTGATTCGTTTTCTCGTGTTCAATTTACCAATCTGGTGAAATGTCCCGTTCTTATTGATTAAAAACGTTCCATATTAATTGATTTCGTTGCGAGGTTTTGACCTCTATATGAGACGTTTTTCAAAGACTGCATTCATTTTTAAACAAACCATAACCTTTATTTCATCAATAAAGGTTTAAAAAGCTTTACGTAGATTATCAAATAATGATAATCTAAAATATCCTGTTTACACACGACCATTACATAATGGTTTACAATACAAATATGTTACAACAAA